>NC_134016.1:44965985-45676485 GCF_040712315.1 Castanea sativa
GATGATTTATTTTCTTTGATACCTTTATCAACTAATCCATGTTAATGAATCTCATGTAGAATTTTATGCATTTAGATATTCCCTTTAATGATGATCCTCAACCAAAAAAAAAATTCCCTTTAATGGAAGGGCGCCCTAGCTAGTAATGTGCATGAAGGCCAGCGAGAGTGAGAGAGATTGATATCATGGGACCAGAAAGGCGGTAAGGAATTTAAAAAATGATAAAGAGTTTTTGACAAAATTGGTTACTTTTAGTGTCCTAGACATTACTATATGTGGCCAAAGATGAGAAAATTTGACGGAGTAAGATTTGATTGGTATCATAATCCCTGTTATACTTACCCAAATTTGTCAATGTCAGTGGGACTACGCCTATTATTTAGGTCATAGTAGCAAATTCTACACAAAATGTATTTTATGTTGAGAGAAAAGGAATGGTCATTAACATGGTGGATTGGGATTACATAGAGATTATGATTAAGAGTTTGGAGACTTCATACCATGGCCCGAACCATGGAATCGAGTCCAACCAATTCCTATGTTAACTTATTTTTTTATAGTGGAGAAAATATTTAAAAATGAGTGCCCTCATTTTTAAAAATAGTTATGATATAGGTTGGGCCTATCCTAGACATGGACCCAATAGTACGCCACTAATCAAATGGATTGGGGCGGAGATATGGGAGTTGCTACTAAGTTTAAGTCTAGAAATTGAACATGACCCTCTATGTAATGTAATGGTCTAACAAACCAAACATTGATTCTGGACTTAGGGTACAAGTTTGGGAATGTGATAGACACTTAAACCCGCTTGATCGAATGGGCCAGCTTCCACCCATGTATTTTGTAGCCACATTATTATGAAGACCCCTGGACCCTACTTTAATCATGTAGCAATGAAGATATAATGTTTTCGCCTTCCATTGGAAGAAGACTTTGCATGCTTAGGCTTTGGCCAAGAAAGAAGAAAGAACTCAAAGAATTATAAAATCCTTGTTTTTATCCTGGAATCACTTTGATAGCGTTTCCAATGAGTATTTTCGAGGATGTTTGCTTATGCCTCGAAAAGGGAATGAATGTCTACTTTCTCAAACATCCGAATTATCTTGGAACAAAAAATTTATAAAAGTCCCTCTGGTTTGTTATCTGATCTCCTCATGCACTAAACCTTCAGCAAGTTTTCTGTGTGATGGCTAATTGTAATCATGTGTTTGCAGTAAGCTAGTACATACATCCTGAAATTTTATTTTACTCTGAACTTATTTAATATTAATAACAACAATTGACCAACACCAACCAAGACTTCTTAATAGATTATAATGTAGATTACACAGTAGGTACTATGAGAAGTGGAAATTTCTTATGAACAGTAAATCCATGTACCTCACTCATATCTAGATCAATCCTACTTCTACCACAAGGCAACTCCCAATTGAAATGGTATAAAAGATTAGCAATCACACATTCAACTGCTGCAATCCCAAATGTCATTCCAGGGCAACCGCGTCTTCCGCCACCAAATGGGATGAATTGGAAGTCTTGGCCTTTGAAATCAATTGGGTTCTTCATGAACCTCTCCGGGAGAAACTCTTTTGGTTGGTCTTATAGTTCAGGGTCTGTTTGTATTGCCCATATATTTACATAGACTGTCGTTTTCGGAGGAATATCATAACCTTCCAATTTAACACTAGCTGAAGTTTGGCGGGGACCCAAAAGTGGAATTGGTGCATGTAGTCTCAAAGTTTCTTTGATGATACATTGCAAGTACTGCATTTGAGTGATATCGATCTCATCTACTTTGGATTTCTTTCCCACCACTCTTCTTACCTCTTCTTGTGCTTTCTTCATTATACTTGGATTTTTCACTAGCTCTGCCATTGCCCATTCTAGTATTGTTGCAGTGGTATCAGTTCCTCCCACAAACATGTCCTAAATTATAAAACAATAATACAGCTTTAGTTAGTTGTGTGTGCAATCGGAGAGTGATAACCTGATTGTCCAAAATTATTAATGGGAAATATTAAATAGAAATATTTATCCATTATTCTAACATTTTTCCTAATTTGGATTGAAACTCTCACTTAATAAGGGCAGCCCAACATATGCAATTTTCAATTTAAAATGAGAGTTAGACTGTTAAGAGTAAAAACAAGGTGCAAATTAAGGATCTTTGTTTTGATATCATAACAAATCATGAAATATCACAAAAGTTTAAGCTAGTAAAAAAAATGTAAACTTAATTATTTAGCCTTTATTTTAACTACGAGAGAAGAGAGATACCAATAAGACTCCTTTGAGTTTGTCTTGAGTAAGCTCAATTTCAAGGATACCCTTCTTTTGAAGTTTGAGGAGAATATGCACAAAATCTTCCTTATCATCATTCACATTCAGGATTTTATGCTCCTCAATCACCTGATCAAGTAACGCATCTAATGCTCTTAAAGTTGCTTTCAAACTTGCAATTATGCCTGTTAAATAATCTTTCCATCCCAAGTAAGGAAAGAAATCTCCAAAACTAAAAACTGTAAATTGCATCAACATCCTTCTTGATAACTCTCCAAATGTGCTCTTACCATTTTTTACCTCAGTCCTTCTTCCAAAAACACATCTGGAAGTAATATTGTTTGAAACAGCAAGCAACATGTCAGTTAGATTAATCGGACTCTTACTGAGACATGCATGATGTATCTGATTGACAAATAGTTTGACTTCTTCTTCCCTTATAAACTGAAACGATTGCACTCTTTTCAAGCTTAGAAGTTCCAGAATAGTAACTTTTCTTGCATGTCTCCAGTAATTGCCATAGGGAGCAAATGACATATCTGTATATCCATAAGTAAAGATATTGGCAGCCGTGGTTTTAGGTCGATTTGAGAAAACAACATCATGGGTCTTCAGCATTTCTCTAGCCATCTCTGCTGATGAAATTGCGAGAGTTGGAACATGGCCCAAGTGCAAGAGCATTAGAGGGCCATACTTACTCGAAAGCTTTTCAAGTGAGTGGTGGGGCAGTTTACCGAACTCGTGGAGGTTGCCGATTACTGGCAACTTTGGAGGGGATGGAGGCAAGTTGAGTTTGCCATTGCCATTTGACTGCCGGAGTTTAAGCAATATGAAAGGTAGCAAAAGAGAGATAAGAAAAATAGCAAACAGTATCAACCCTTGTGGCTCTTGCCACCATTGCTGTGACTGTAGTGATAGGAAAGCCATTCCTAGTTTCAGTTCACCACTTGAAAGTAACAAGGATATCTTCAATCTTATAGCAGCCCTAACAGTCACAAACTTCGACATTTTGACAACATGATTCATAAATTTCAAACGGATTAGACATGGACGATCAATAAGTACAAACTTGTAGTAATCCTCTCAAATTTGGGTATGTATTACAATTCATAAATCCAAAAATGAGTATAGCAACAAACACATGGAAAGATTTGAAAATGTTAGAGATATATAAGATATATTAGCCCAATGTAATAAGCCTAAGTCCACTCCTACTTATACTAGTAGTCCAGCTTTTATTCGTCTATATATACTCATGTTAAGATTCATTGTAATACAGGTTATTGTACTACATTCTTACACAATAATAAAGATGTAGCCCTTAAGGGATTTCTCTGTAGACGTAAGCCAACAAGGTTAAACCACATAACCCACGTGTTCTCGATGTTCCTATTTTATGCTTCCCTTTCCGCATCCACTCTAACATATATAATATGGTATAACACATCACGTTACTAATATATTTAACATGGCAAGAGTCAAACTTCATTCTTAGCATCAAACAAACATTTCTACACAACAAAGAAATTTCGCCACGTGCACAACACAGATCCACCACAGTGCCATTGCTTTCCCACAGATCTGGACTCCACGGCTTCACACAACTCACACAAAACCACTGTTGCTATCTTGCAGCCATGTCTCTAATCTCTCAAGCATGTCGTGCCTCCCCTCTTAGATCTGTGCAAAGCAAGCCTTCGCCTGACAAAACCAATCATACAAACGTGCTTGATGGTATACAGCGAGAAAAACTCAAAGGTCCGGCCTCTACTGAATGCCGCACCCCCCACGCACTATCGCCGTTTCAGTGGACTTCTCCACACGTTGCCTTGGATTCCTTAAGAGCAAATCCTCCTCTAGTAACACATGCCACCCTGACAAACTCGTAGCTCACCAATCTGCCAAACCAACAAAGTCTGAGCATCCATCTCACTCGCACATGCCTACACAAACTCCTGGAGTTTTTGCCACACGTCATCATCGTCATGCTCCAATTTGTGAGAGACCGCGCCCCTGGCCCGTTTTTAATGGAGTATTGGGCCAAACCCACGTGAATGGGTGGAGTCATGTTATTGCCTCTCAAAATGGAGGTTCGACTAGTTATATTTTCCCTTTTTAGATTAAGAGTTTTACAATGGAGTCACCACTTATTTAATTATTGGAAAAATAAGAAAATCAAAATTGAAAATTTCCTCATTTTATTAATTTTCAATTGAATTTACATTGATCATAGGAAAATTACATGGCTTTGGTCCTAGATACAATCTAAGATAAAGTACATGACTTTGTTTCCTAGTTACAATCTAAAAATTGAAAATTACATGGATAAGCATTTGATCTATTAACTCTTGATCTAAGTTCGGAGGTTATATTACAAGGTGGGAAGGTGTTAAGCATTTGATCTATTAACCCTTGATCTAAGTTCGGAGGTTATATTACAAGGTGGGAAGGTGTTAGGCACCCACCTTGCCCGGTGAAACCAATTTTCTAGACTATGGTGACCAACATTCATATCACATCATCCAATATGTTATCAATCAATTTGCATATTGAATTTAAAGTGTGTGCATGTGATAAACCCTAATTCAATTTATTAATCATTTTATTTGGATTGAAAAATAAATTCTAGTGAATGTGTATGGACGGTGATATCCTAGATTCAAGAATTGAATAGAATTATTAAACAAACATCTTTTTCAAGTTTTTGATGTGGATTTAAGATTTAAACTAGTGTTATGCATGAACATGTGATGAATAACCAAGAACTTGTGAAGAACACATAAGAACATTTAAGAACATTCAAACATATTCAAGGAAATTTAAATGGTTATTATCATGCTTTAATCTTAAATTTTCATCATCACAACAACAAAACAAGTTAGGGAAAGAGATTATACCTTCATACAAGATCCATATGGTGGAGGAGGAGACTCTTGGTACAGGTCCTAAAGATGGGAGGAAAAGAAGAGTTATGAGAGAAAGGGTGAATCTCACTCAATACCTTGAGTCTCAAGAAGACCAAGATATGACAAGACTACTCAACTTCCTAAAACTCAAAAGAGGAGAAGAGATGGGTTTTTTTTTTTTTTTTTTAAATGAATGAGAGGGGGGTTTATATAGTAGTGGTGGAAAAAATATGAATGGAAGACCATTAATAAGGGTTGACAAAGAATCATGAACCTAAACCTCATTTTAGCCTTGGGAGAAAACTGGAGTATTAAATGGAGAGATTTGTGGAAGTGAGGAGCAAGCCAAAATTCGGTTTTCCCGTAACTGCTGTAACAGCCTGTAGAGCCAATTTCAAAAAATCATATCTGACTCAATTCTGATCGGAATTGTTTCGTTCTTGTGCTCAAATTGAAGCCCCGGATGTCTAGTTCCTGGGAAAATTAACCTCATTCATAGATTCAAAATACTCTAAGAGATATCGATGAAATAGTGAGCAGAGGTCATTTGTTAAAACATGGTTTCAGCACATTAACCTTAATAGGTCCCAAATTAACTCCCAATTAACATTAAATGGCTCCAATCACTCCCATTTTAGATTTAATTGGTTACAAATTTACTCTAATTAAAAGATAATTGCACAAATTACTTATTGAATAATTAATGTTTAACTATCTAATTAATTAGGTGTGTGAACCTTACCATAAAATGTAGTCCTAACCAATCAAATTATGACACATCATTAATCTCAAATTGATTATACATATAACCAATTGAAATTAATTATTCATAATCACATATAGTCAGACTCAATTTGTGACAGTGCATCTCAGTCATTAAAACTTGATTTGATTATAACTCTCAATCGGGTGGTCTGATTAGGGCTTATGACCAATCAATTTAATCGTTACAACATTGAGATTATTTTGGTAAAATGAGATTAAGGATCTAATGACTAGAATCAAGATGCATATTTCCAAGAAAAAATTACCATTTTACCCTCCAAGTGAGATTAAATACGGGTTACAAAATGAGGTGTCAACACAGTCACATGCCGAAAACTACATCAGCCTTATTATGACGTCAGCCCTAGCCATGTCAGCTCGCCACGTCGGCGAGACTCCACGTCATCACTACATCATCTTTGACTTTAACTCTGCTGACCCGGACCGACCATACCCAGACTTCCGGATCTAACCTGTGGACCTTCACTATTGCTAACCGTTGACTTTTGCTTAGTGTTGACCTTAAGTTGACTTTGACTTCTTGTATTGATCATTGACCAAAAGTCAAAATTTTTGAAAATGCCTATCTTACTCAATTTTTCACATAAATTCCGATTTTGGACTCTATTTCTTCATTTAAAGCTCCAAAATTGATCAATTGGCACATTCTTCATCATGGTTTCTTCAAAGGCATTCTTTAAGGGATTTTTTCATGCTTATTCAACCTCAAATCTTCATCAAGTCTCCACCTTGATTTTAAGAGAGGGTATTAGAGATATATTAGATATATTAGTCCAATATAATAGGCCCAAACTCATTCCTACTTGTACTAGTAGTCTAAGATTTAGTCGCTTATATATACTCATGATCCATCTCATTGTAACACAGGGTATTGTTCTACACTCTTACATAATAATAAAGATGTAGTGTTTAAGAGATTCCTCCATAGATGTATGCTAATAAGGCTGAACCACGTAACTCTTGTATTCTCGTTGTTCCGCATCTATTATAACAGATACAATATGATATAACACATCGCATTGCTAATATTTAACAAAAAAATAGTCAGATGCATACTATCATTGTTATGAATTCGAAACACGTGTAAACTTGTAGAAGTTAAAACCTACTTACCAAATTATTAACATCTTATCATTAATATCCCCAGTTTGTTTTATGGATACCTTCTTTTCTAATCTTTATAATTAAGTAGCTTTTGGCCACAAATGTTGTTTTTTGTATTGTTGCAACCCCCCCCCCCCCCCCCCCCGCGCGGGAATCTGTAGCTCTTTAGACTTTGGAGACACAATTATAGAATTGGAGGTACATGGACGCGACTGTCAAGTCTTGATTCTTTAAGCTTGTCAATCACCATCTATGATTAACATAATTAAACATCATGTGAATTGTATGACTGGAATTGTTAAATCACACATGAGAACATATTGTACACAACTTTTGCCACTCATTACATGAGAATTGTGAAAAAAATTGTGTAAGCTTTTGTCGTCTTATCATTGCTTGCAATCATGAGGCCCATCTTCTTAAATAACTTTATCATTTTAGACCCTATACCTGGTAATAAAGTAATAAACATTGTCTATCCTCAAGAAACGACTTGTGACTATCCTAAGTTTTTTTTATACCCAATAAAATCAAACTTTAGTCCACTCTACAATATATTAGAGTCTTTCAAGTAAAAAAAAAAAGTCTAAAAAAATTGCACATTACTATTTTTTATTTCATACAAAATAAAAATAAAAATTTATATATGACCCCTCAAAAATAAATTCATAGCTCCACCACTGTTCATAACTAAGTATAAATAACTAAAATTTCTCTTATCCCTCATGCAATTTCAATATATAACTTAGACCATTCTGAAATTTATTTTTATCCTGAAACTATTCAAGCATCAAAATATCTTCTAAGGTAACTCAAGAAAAAGAGAAATAACAAACAACAAGAACCATAACTTCTTATTGATTATATTTGGAAAGTAATTGGTACTTTGAGAAGTGAAAATTTCTTTAAAATAGTTCAAACCAAGGAAGTCAATATTGTACCGGACGCTGTACCGGTTTGACCACCGGTACGATATATTTCGGATACCGGTCAATACCGGTGTACCGTTTCGGGTTTACCGCTATTTTATATATATATGTATATATACACACAGACAGACACACAAACACACCAAAATCTCTAGAACCATGTTTATAAACATATAATATTTCACTTATATTATAGTAAATATAAAAGTTTATTATAAAACATTACCTCAATTCAGAACAAATTATTCATAGTTTTAGACTTTAGTATCAAATAAAAGAAAAAAAAAACACAATATAAAAAATAGAAAGCTTAGTTGTTTATTGCATACTAAGAAAACAAATAATACTAAGAAGTTAATGTAAATAAGTTACCATTATGCCTTTACAAAAATTCAAAAATTACAAAACTATAAAAAATAAAAAAATAAAAAAAGTTTTTTTATGTACTGGCCGATACGCCCGGTACCGGCCGGTATTGCCCGAAATTGGCCGGTATGGCCGGTACGCGACCGGTACAGCCGGTATTTTTTCCGGTACAATATAGAAGTATACCGGTACCGGTGCACTAGCCGGTACGGTATCGGCCACACTGGTTCAAACTCCATATACCTCAAATTTCTTTTACTTCATCATACACAGTTGAGAAAGATTCCAATAATTGTCTTAACAAAATAAGATTAGGTTGAATTTGTCTTTCGAATAACAAGAATTTAGAAATTTCATTTTGCCTTTTTGATAATTCTTGATGCAATTTCAACATTGTCGGACTTTGAGTTGTACTATTTTACCTCAAAATCAATTGGCAACAAGAAAGATATACTCAAATCTTTTATGACTTTTAATATCACACTCCGTGGACCTATTTTAGAGTAGTTGTAGAGAGTCAAATTGTGGTCTCCTAACAATCCCTCCCTCACAATGACACTCTCATGACTCGAACCCATGCCCTTGGCTCTGATACCATTTGCTAGACTATGAACTGTGTCATTCCACCTCAAAACCAATTGGTAACAAGAAAACACACTCAAATTTTTTATGACCTTCAAAATTACACCACGCAAGCCAATTTTTAGAATGGTTGTAAAGAGTCAAATTATAGTCTTCTAACAAACACATTCTGAAAAGTTGCTTCTACATGTTGGCTTTTGATAGTTTTTTTTTTTTTTTTAATGCAGCTCTTTAGTTATATATTTTAAGTCTTAACTCTTTAGGAGATGATACTATAAATAAATTAATATGTAAAAAGATAAGTTGTATAAAGATCACATGGAATCTTGCAAAGTTTTGCTCATGCATTTAAAGATGTAAAAAATTGTAGACTACCACATCACCTAAATTCTTCGAATTACATGTTTAAGCAAATAAAAAATTCAGACATATTTAGTTTTATACAAAAATAATTCTGTGAACCGTATGGTCTTAATTGTGAGGGTGTTTGCTACATGAGGGTGCATGTGCTTAATTGAGTCCTATACATTATGTGTGTACTAAGTCGATCCTAATCTATAGAAGCAACTCGAAAAAACTCCAATAGCATTTAGTCTATTTTGGAAATATTACATCAATTCTTCTACAACCACATACATTGACACACGTCATGACATTCTCACCTTTAATATCCATAAGAATAAAGAACTCAAATTTTTGACATCCTCCATTTGTTTTTAATAGCCTCATACATCCCCAAGTCTTATTTTATTTTGAAATATTCAAAGCTTTAATAACATTGATTGATATCTGCAAAAAAAGAGAAATAACAAAACAACAACCATGACTTCTTCTTAATAGATTATATTTGTAGAGTACAAAGTTGGTACTAGGAGAAGTGGAGATTTCCTATGAATAGTAATTCCATATGCCTCGGTCATATCTAGGTCCTTCATAACTTCACCACCAGGCAACTTCCAGTTGAAATGGTATAAAAGATTAGCTATCACATATTCAGCTGAAGCAATCCCAAATGTCATTCCTGGGCAACCCCATCTCCCACCACCAAATGGGATGAAATGAAAGTCTTGACCCTTGAAATCAGCTGAACTCTTCAGGAACCTCTCTGGGAGAAACTCTCCTGCTTGGTCCCATGATTTAGGGTCTGTTTGTATTGCCCATGCATTTACATAAACTGTCATTTTTGAGGGAATATCATAACCCCCCAATTTAACATTGGTTGAAGTTTTACAAGGAACTAAAAGTGGAATTGGTGCATGTAGTCTCAAAGTTTCTTTAATGATACATTTCAAGTACTGCAAATGGGCGATATCAGTATCATCTAGTTTTGATTTATTTCCAATCACTCTTCTTACCTCTTCTTGGGCTTTCTTCATTATATTCGGATTTCTCACTAGCTCTGCAATTGTCCATTCTATTGTTGTTGCAGTAGTTTCAGTTCCTCCAGTAAACATGTCCTGCAAATTATAAAAGCATTATCAACTTTGCTATGGAAACTTTTTTCATAACTTGTTGAGACGGAAATTGTAAGCAGTGAAAAATCAATTTTACCAGAAACCATCACTATTTCGCTTTTATTTTTCACTACTGACAACCTGCCACCTCATGATAAGTTGTTAAAATAGTTGTGGAATAAATTGTGTCCCCTCTACATTTTATTCAAACATATAGCTTTAGCCAGGTGTGTGTGATTGGATACTCGGATATAAATGAGAGATAAAAATATACCAGTATGACTGCTTTGAGATTGTCTTGGGTAAGCTCAATTCCAAGCATGCCCTCCTTTTGAAGCTTGAGGAGAATATGCAATAAGTCTTTTTTATCATCATTCTCAATCACGTTCAGGATCTTATGCTCTTCAATCAATTGATC
This sequence comes from Castanea sativa, assembly GCF_040712315.1. NCBI lineage: Eukaryota > Viridiplantae > Streptophyta > Magnoliopsida > Fagales > Fagaceae > Castanea > Castanea sativa. Next base: position 44,976,814 of record NC_134016.1, read on the forward strand.
AAGTAATGCATCCACCGCTCTTGATGTTGCTTTCAAACTAGCAATCAAACCTGTTAAATTATCCATCCATCCCAAAGAAGGAAAGAAATCTCCAAAACTAAAAGCAGTGACTTGCATTGCCATCCTTCTTGATAACTCTCCGAATGTGCTCTTACAATCTTTTACCTCAGTCTTTTTCCAAAAACACATCTAGAAGAAATATTGCTTGAAACAGCAAGCAACATGTCAGTTAGATTAACTAGACTTTTACTGAGACGTGCTTCTTGTATCTGATTCACAAGTAGTGTGACTTCTTCTTCCCTCACAAACTGAAACGATTGCACTCTTTTCGGGCTTAGAAGTTGAAGAAGCGTAACTTTTTTCACATGTTTCCAGTAATCACCATAGGGTGCAAATCCCACATTTACACATCCATAAGTAAAGATATTGGCAGCTGTGGTTTTGGGTCTATTTGAGAATACAATATCATGGGTTTTCATTATTTCTCGAGCCATCTCTGCGGATGAAACCACAAGAGTTGGAACATGGCCCAAGTGCAAGAGCATTAGAGGGCCATACTTGATAGCAGTCTAAGAGAGCGGTGAGGCAGTCTACCAAGCTGGTGGAGGTTGCCTATTACAGGCAATTTTGGAGGGGATGGAGGCAAGTTGAGTTTGCCTTTGCCATCTAACTGGCGGAGTTTAAACAATAAGAAAGGTAACAGAAGAGAGAAAAGAAAAAGAGCAAACTGCGTCACTCCATGTAGCTCTTGCCACAATCGCTGTGATAGTAGTGATAAGAAAGCCATTTCTAGTTTCAGTTCACTGCACGAGAGTAACAAGTTATCTTCAATCTTATAGCAGCCCTATACGGTCACAAACTTCGACATTTTGACAACGTGATTCATGATTTTCATTTAGATTAGACATGGACTATTAACAAGTGCTTATACAGTTATACGCTTGTAATAATCTTCCTAGTGGAGACAAAAGTTTACTGTATTTTTACAGGAGTTCTAGAGGAAAACTTGCTAGTTTCTGAATTCCTTCTCACTTCTCATTAGCCGATGTAGGACAAGATATTGTCATGGTGATTTTTTTTTTTTTTTTTAATGGTAATATTTGTAACTGTAAATTAGCATTCTATTTCCTTATTTTTAAGGATGTCTAATCAAATTAAAGTTTTATATTTATTATAGTTTTTTTTTTTTTGGAGTCATAATAATTCTTTAAAAAAAATCAATTTTTCAAATTAATATTTGATAAAGAAAAATGTCAACAGTTGACCTAAGGTCACTGATTTATGAAGTATTTTTAAAAACTTTCTATTAGAAAAGAAAAAAATAATGAATTTTTTTTTTACAAATTTTATGTTATTCATAAAAATTGTATTAAAACTTTAATAATTGCTTTTATTTTTTTTATTTTTTTGAGGGTCTAGTAAATTGCTTTTAGAAATTCTTTATTTATTCATGGTATGAACCACCACAAAGACATGTGTCAGATCATACAACAAAAATATTTAGGTTTTTAAAATAATTAAAAACAAGCTATTTAAGCTAATGTGTTTTGAATTATATAAAAGTGCCCATAGTATAAAGTTGCCTCTCTTGCCTACAATGTCTTGCAAATAAAGAATATTGTGAATTTTTTTTATATTAAAAAAAAAATCAGTGATGTTGAGTTTGTTGTCACGTAATATGAGCACCTGCCAATGGTCTTGTATGGTCACTTGATTGAGGAGATGTGGCCATTTTGATCGTCCACACCTCTTGTCATGATCATATTGAAGATTTTTGTGGACATACCCAATGTACGTACCATTTCAACAAGTCTTATCCAACGCAATTCATGCTCGAGACCTAGCAACATCAAAATATATATATATATATATATACACCAAGAAAATATCAAAGTTTGTCCAAGTCTTTTGTACGAATTCACTTTTTCCCCCTCGGGAAAGCCAAGAAGGGTAACAAATTCACTTTTCTCTGGAAAAATAGCATTAAAAATTAAATACACACATGGGTGACACACAGAAATCTAATTAAATTATTCTTTGCAAGCAGGTAAGTATAGAATGAAACAACCCAGGGGGTTGGCTGAGTTGGTAGAGCTCTCAGTCTCAAAGTGCTTGTACTGGGCTCGACTGGGTGTGCTCCCTAGTTCGAGTCTTGCTACCTGCACTTTGAAAAGAATTTCCTGGGCCAGTGCTTTACCCCTTCGTAGGGCTCTCCCGGCACGAACAGTGATTAGTCTCTGGTTGAAAGCCTTGAGGATACACTGTGGTCAACCAAAAAAAAAAAAAAAAAAAAAAAAAAAAAAAAAAGTATAGAATGAAACATCAATTCATTCACTCAAGGGCCTCATAAAGAGAAATCTTAACATGAGATTAATTTTGTCCAATATATATATACAACTCTCAGATTCTTCTGCAGCATCCTTCGGTTAGGTAAAGATAGAAAATTGTCGGCAATGGCACACAGAAAGACCATTCACTATGAAACCCCAAGCCTAAATAGAAAAATCTCATTGCGTCTGATTTATCATCTCCTAGTTAAATTACTGATTTTCTTAAAAATTAAAACTTTAAATAAATTGTAAATTTAATTATTTAACTATTGTTCTAACACTCTCTCTCATATGTGAGATTAAACTCTCCCTAATAAGTGAAGTCTAACACGTAAGATTTTTAACATTTTAAATGAAAGATAAAGTAAAGTCGAAGATCAAAAACTTAGGATCTCCTCTCATGATACCATGATAATAAATTATCAATTCTCTCAAAAGTTCAAACTTAAGAATTGGTATCATCACACTATCACTTACTGTCTTCAGCATGTGCGGGGGCCATGGGCCAAGCACCTACTCCATCATGGCTAGGTGCCCCAAATTCTCATGAGTTTGAAACAATGCCTCATCCTAAATTATACTTCAAATGCAAGCATAAATCCAGTTTTTATCCATCAAAACTATATTAACGTTACTACTAAAGATTTGCAAATATACCCTGCATAATTCCACCCAAGAAGCAACTGACACTCCAAATATAAGGTCTATTTGGAATCCGTTTATTTTATTGAAATTAAAATTTTTTTGCTGAAAGTACTATAGATAAAGGTAAAAATTAGCTGAAATAGTACAATAGAACCTATGAATAATACTAAAAAGTGCAATGAGACCCATGAATAGTGGCAAAAATAAGTTGAATAATAAAATAAGTTGCCAAAAATAATCTTTGCCAAACAGACACATAATAGGATAACTCCATCTGTGTCCTGTAAAATTATTAGAAGAATTCAACTCATTTGCCATGACATAAACTGATGGATAGTGCCAACTTAATGAGTGAGGCAAATAGGCATCTGCCTAAGGTCTCCAATGAAAAAGGCCTCCAAATTTTTATCAATAGAGATATCCGTGTACTAATGAAAGTATTAATTAAGCCTCAAATATACCTATAAATAAAAAATATTTTTTTAATCAAAGAGACACTACAAAAAACGCGTTTTTGGGCCGCATTTTTTAGCCGCGTTTTCGTAAAACGCAGCTACAGACAGGGATTTTGAACCGCGTTTATTAAAAACGCAGCTCCAGGAATGACAAATAGCCGCGTTTACTAAACGCGGCTATAGACCCGCTTTGAAGCCGCGTTCTTGGGCGTTGAGGCTGCGTTTGGTTGGGTAGGACCTAAAAACGCGGCTATAAGGATTTTTTTATTTTTTTTCATTATTTCTAGAGCTGCGTTTGATTAAACGCAGCTCCAGACATGTTGAAGCTGCGTTTAATTAAACGCAACCTTCAAGCATAACCGGAGCGTTTAATCAAACGCGGCCTAACATTTAGTATAAAAAAAAAAAAAAAAATCCCTAAATCAGATCACTCTCCCTAAATCATCTCCACCCACTCCTCCAACGAAGAAGAAGAAGAAGAGTGCGTAGGTTAAGCGAATCTCCTTTCTTCTCATTGTGCGCACGTTAAGCCCCAGTTTGGAAAAAAAAAATTAGCGAAAATAATAAGGCTTTAGAGATAGAGAGATTTGAGAGATTATTATTGATGATCGATGTCGAAAATGAAGCATCTACTGAGAAAGCTTCACATCGGTGGTGGTGGAATCAATGACCATCACAGACTCGCCTCGTCCGAGTCGACTCGTCCTTCTCCGAGTTTGAGTCCCACTTCGAGTCAAAGCCCGAGCGCTTACGAGTCGTCCTCGATGGGGAGAATCGGCGCCGTTGAGTCTTCTTCTTCGACGGCGGGTGATCGGACGGTTGCCGATGGTGGTGGTGGTGGTGTTGTTGTTGCTGCTGAGGTGGATTTCAATCTGTTGGAGGAGGAGTTTCAGGTACAGTTAGCCCTAGCGATTAGCGCTTCCGATCTCGATTCGCATGAGGATCCCGAGACCACTCAGATCGACACCGCGAAGCTGATTAGTCTCGGTGGCTCCGCTTCTATTTCCGATAATCAAGCCCTCGTTAAGTTTCTCTCGCCCCGATATTGGGTACGGTACCTATCAATTTCGAATCTTTATCGTTCTTTTATTGCAAATTGTGTGTGAATTTGAGCGAATTAGGTTTTGTGGCCAGCATAATTTGACATATATGTCACTGTATCTGAAGGAATCAGAAATGAACTAAAGTGGATGTTTCTTACTGTATTACTTTTAATGTGAGATTAGTTTATCCCCTTTGATAACTGAACATTCTAATGTAGATTTTGTTTTTTTTATGGATCATTTTGAAGGTTTTTTCTTCAGCTATATATTTTTTGTGGTGGTATAACAGGCGATTGCATTGTAACCTTTTCACGTCGTGCTATATACAGGCTAAAGGTTAGTGATTACTGATCTTTTGTTTCTACTGCCATCATTGCATTCTGTGCTTGTGTTTTCTTTCTTTTAACCCCATATGACATGGCTTCAATATGAGAAAAAGGATGAACGCAAAAATGTATAAAATGAACGAGTGCAAAAAAAGGTGTAAAATCATTTAAAATTTGGTTGCTATGTTGATTTGGGTCTTTTATCTTAATAAAGCAAATTTTTAAACCACGATACAATCTAACATCTAGTGCTTATGATGATCACAGGCTTTCTGCTGTTACTTTTGGTCCACTGGATTTATTTTAGGTCTTATTAGGTTATTAGTATTTTATTTAATTCTCTAGAGTCAAGGTTATATTTGTAGTTCAATAATTAAGCTTTGGCCCAAGTTAATTGGGAATAGGGTTTAGTCCTAGTAGTCTATATAAGTGTGCTACTATCCTCCAATGGAGACTAGTCTATGATTGATGAAATAAAATTTCGTTGGAATTTTTCAATGGCTTGGTGCTGACTCCAGGCTTCCCTGCTGACTCCTAGGTTTTATCTTTTTGTTTTTTTATTTCTTTCCTAGTTTTTGACTTTTAGTTTAGCATCACTTTGCTAAGATCTAGGCTCAATCAAGCTAAAATGTAGAATTACCTGGCATGAAATATTTTGTGTTACCTAGTTGAATGGAAACATTGGATTGTAAATTTTTGAAATGCAGTCTTGAATTCTAATAGAGGACCACATGTTTGACACATGGAAAAGGGTGTCTCAAAATAAGTTTGGAAGTTTTGAATAGGCTTTGGGCTAATATTGGTAGTGGGGCCTGGTTGAATGGAAACACTGGATTGTAATTTTTTGAAATGCAATTCTGAATTCTAATAGAGGACCACATGTTTGAGGCATGGAAAAGGGTGTCTCAAAATAAGTTTGGAAGTTTTGAATAGGCTTTTGGCTAATATTGGTAATGGGGCCTTGAGAGGCTTGAGTAATACACGTCCTTTGGAATTGTATTTGGTGTGCTAAGGCTCCGAAAAGAGTTGCTTTCTTTGTGTGGGCGGTAGCTTGGGGAAAGATTCTAAATTGTGACAATCTCATGTAGAGAGGAATCACTTTGGTAGACTGATGTTGCATGCATTGTGGACTTTCGCCTTCTTGGTGTTTGGGGTTCAGTGGGTTATGCCAAGAAGTATTGTTGATCTTTTATCTAGATGGAGGAATTTGTTTGGTAAACACTCATCTTTAGTTTGGAATCTAGTTCCCATATGCCTGTTGTGGACACTTTTGACAAAGAGGAATCATTGTGATTTTGAAGACGAGGAAGCCTTGTTGGTGAAATTGAAATTGCTATTTATTCAATCAATTTTTCACTGGTCTAGTGTTTTGGGTCTTAGTGATGCTCATTCTATTGTAGATTTCACTGATTCCTTCTCTTTTCGATTGTATTTCTCATTTCTCAATAAATTTTTATGCTAACATCCTGTGTAAATGAGATAGTTACTTTGCCTTAATAAAATTTTATTATTAGAAAAAAAAAGATACTGGTCATGAGCAAAAGTAATAACAAGATCAAACTATGGTTTGTTTTGAATTGTAATTGATAATAGATATTGAGTTTCTATTTTCCAATGTGTGTTTTTTCATAGAAGTAAGTTTCATACTTTATTAGCTTTGAAGTCATTTATATGTTCTTTTCTTCTCTTTTCTTCCTTTTTCTGTTATGCATTTCCATATAATTTTTTCCCTATAGCGAGTTACGTGTTTGCCATATATTAATAACAAAATTTATTTTCCACCTCTCTTTAGCTCAAATGACATCTCCTCTCCTCAATATTTTATATGTATGTAGAAAACCTTCTACTTGATGTACTGCTTTGCATATTAATGTATATTGTGTGCATCTCATTTTTCTGTTGATTATTGTTTTTTTTTTCTTTTTCCCTTTTTTTAATTTTCTCTCTTATGGTCTGTATATTTGATGATTAAGGATTAGCTGAGTTAAAATGTTCTTTAGGACTGCAGGCAACAATGTTCAACGATGCAAGCAGTGACTTTGATGTTCTTGTGGCTAGTGATGCCATTGGGATGGGTCTCAATCTGAACATTTCCAGGATCATCTTTTCAACCATGAAGAAATTTGATGGCATTGAGATGCGGGATCTTATGGTACCTGAAATCAAGCAAATTGCAGGTAGCTTAATCCTAGCTGAACTTTAGAATTTTGTTTTGGTAGTAATAGCATGGTTGTAAGGGGATGGTACCCATGTCGGTGTCGGTCATCCAGTCATACAAGGACCTCAAAAGAAACTCTTTGATTACAAAAGTAGGTCTCTCAACTCCGTCAAAAGTCCTATTTCTTTTGCACCGAGGATTCCTCGTAACACATAGAGTTACAGCTTGCCAAACCTTTATGACCCTATGGCATGGAATCCTCCTTGTCAACCTTCCTAATCTCAATCACATATTTTTGCATCACCCAAACTATCCAAAAAAAGCAAAAACAAAAGACCAGATTATTTGTCTCAAATGACTCCCTACTCCTATATATACAACACCAATTAACTTTCAATAAGTGCTTCTTACTGATGATATCACTTGACAATAGTTCTCCCCCACGACACTCCACACAAACAAGGGTCACCTTTCGTGGGACCCTTGCACCCCATATGCTCTTCCATGGAAAAGAGTGGCCTGTGGAATCCCTATTGGTATTTGGTTTCTGAATGAAATGAGATGTCTTTTTGGATCCTTCATGAGTGCTTCAAGATGACTTATTGGATTTGCTTGTAGGGAGAGCTGGCCGGTATGGATCAAAATTTCCTGTTGGTAAAGTCACTTGTATAGATGCAGAGGATCTGCCCTTGCTTCATTCATCACTCGAATCTCCATCGCCCACGCTAGAGGTTATTCTACCATCAATGAAATGGCTATGCATTTGACTTCTCTTAAGCTCTTATTTATTTAGATTATTGTACAATGTTACTTATGGTTTGTGGTTTATCAAATTGTTTCTCATTTTATGTGTATAAATCTGTCAACTATTGTTTGCTATATGCATGGTGTGTTTGATAAAATGCCTAAAAAAGATTGTATTATGTGACACAAATGAGGCAAATTTTGGTTTTATTGGATGATTTGTTGACATAATAATTGTTCTTTTGTTGACTGATTTGAGTTGCATTATAATAATAACTTTGTGCTAGCATATTTTAGTTGCTATGACAACATAGTCCTTAGAAATCAGCTATCTTTAACTTTTTCATTGTCCCCTTCCCATTGCTTGCATGTCATTTGAATTGACATGCTATGGCTTATGAAAGATTTTGAGCACTGTGCTTAGTCCTAAGATTGGCCTTAAGTTGAGGTTTTGTATTTGCTGCCTTGAGCTTCCCTTAAGTCTCAGGGGACTGCTTTTTTACTTCTATACTTTTTTGCTTAATGCATAATAGGTTCTCTCCATGATTGCCTCTTTTGAATGTTTGAGTTTCATAGTTTGTGTTTCACTTGGGAGATTTTTTTTTGTTTTTTTTGTTTAGTACTTATGGTTGTTTGCCTTATACATGTCCATAATATTTTGTCATGGTACAGATATATTCTGTCTTATTTTGAACTGTTAAGTTGGGTAAAACAAAATGGGCATCTGATGGAGGTGGAGGTTGGCTATTATGGTAAAATTGAAACCAAAGGCATGTGAATGAAACTCTGAAGGTAGTAGTGGATTTGGTGCAAACAACCTGTACACTTGCTATGGAATATATGGAAGCTTAGAGAAATAATCAGTCTAGATAGCCTGTTGAAGTGTACATGGCCTCCTTAATGATGTTAGATCGCTTGGTTCTTCTAGGAATATATTTTTCTCTTATGGCTTTCTTTGAACAAGTGAACTAGTAGAGAAGATAGCATGTGAAGCAAAGAACTAGCTGGGTTTGCTAGACAATGATGTATTGGGTGGAGGAGCGTCTCCCATGTATTAAGACTTTACTAAACGGTGATGTACCTGCTCAATGAAAAAAAGGAAAAAAGAAAAAACCCAAATGTGTTTGTAGCATTTTTTAGTGGAATTTCTTGCTTCCTTTTGGCATTTTTACTACAGTGTTACTCCAATGAAATTTAAATCATTTTTTTTTTTCTATTGAAAGTTGTGCTATTACCCAGGCCATTAAAAATCACTACTCATGTTTTAGTTTAAACTAAAACATGAATGACAACTGGCATGTGAGGTGTCTATCCTTCAAGTTCTTTTCTTCATTTTGTTGTCATCTATTTCCTAACTTCATAATGAAAATTAACCACAGAATATTTACTTTCATGAAGATTAATAGAATATTTATTTTTTTATTATTACAGTCTTTTTCTTTTTTTAGTAAAGAATTCTTAGTACATGCTTTTCCTACAATGGACCACTTTGCATATTAAGGCATTTATGGAAGTCATTCACCTGCACTTGACAATAATTACGTGTGAGTCATCCACTATGCCTAATTAGGGAACATGATATTGTTGTTGAAAAGATACACGTGTTCTCTAAACCTTTTGGTCTTCTTTTTTTAACGCATGTGACATTTTTATTTTAATTATACATGAGTACTTGTTATTTGTTTCATTTTAAAAGGATGTTTTTAATGGATTTGTTACTCTATTTGCTTGGCAAGAAAAGCCTGCAAAAGTAAAAGGAAAATAAGAAATTAAGTACTTGGAAGATTCATTAATATCACTTTCATGTGTTAGTGTTACTCATTCATTTGTGCTTCTGGGTTTGTTTCAGTTTCAGTTTCTAGGAATCGGGTTGTTGTTATTTGATGGATTGTTTTTGTGTTTTGGGGGGAGAGATGGTGTGAATATGTAGTTGATGTTTTTTTGGTTGGAATGTATTTGTGGATTGGGTTGTGTGAATTTAAGGTATTGGATTGTTGTTGGAACTTGTTTATTTTGGATGGTTGTGTTGTGTTGGAAACTTGTGATAGCAGGGGAAAAATTCTTCGTTCCGATAACAAATAAAAAACAAACCCAAAAAAGAGGGCGGGAAAAAAAAAAAAAAAGAGAAGATATAGCCGCGTTTTAAAAACGCGGCTATAGTTTCTATGCAAGGTTGGCAAACGAACTGACAGAGGGCTATAGCCGCGTTTTTTATAAACGCGGCTATAGTCTGCAGCCTGTAGCCGCGTTAATAACCGCGGCTCAAGCGGGTCTGTAGCCGCGTTTTCCAAAAACGCGGCTATAGGTCTCTGACTATAGCCGCGTTTTTGAAAAACGCGGCTATAGACCTGATGCCTATAGCCGTGGTTCAAAAACGCGGCTTCAAGTCTAGTCTGTAGCCGCGTTTTTAAAAACGCGGCTACAGACCCCGCGGGTCTGTTGCTGCGCCGCTTAGGCCGCGTTTACAAACGCGGCTCTAGAAAATGCGGCTATAGGATATAGCCGCGTTTTCGGGGTCTATAGCCGCATTTTTGAAACGCGGCTACAGACCCCGTTTTTTGTAGTGAAAAACCCATTAAAGAAAAATACTTTCATTGGATGTGGCAATGACTATTCATTTTTCTTAGTTTTAGTGTAGAACTCATCTAATCTCCCACACAAAAATGTTGAAAGAACTGATTAATCTCCCACTACCACTAGTAAATAAATTCATACTCAAATTTTATTTAGAGATATCAAATATATAATTTTATTAAAATTTTCAATCATAATTTTTTAGTATTTGGTTGCTTCACTCAATAAATAGTGTTTATTTTAGTTGTATAGTCATTGAGTAATACAATAGATTCGTTTTAATTTGTAATTTTGCATCTAAAAAATTGGTTTTAAATGTAAAGAAAAAAAAAACCCCAAAAGTTAAATAAATCTTTTATTAATAAGCCTCACTTAAAGTAGTCGCCTTAGGCCTCGCAATGCCTTAAGCCAGCCTTGAACTCGGAAGTATCAAAACAAAAATAAGGGGGGAAGAAACCAATTACCAAACCTAGAATCACCTTAGGTGCGTTGTAATGTCGTGTGGATGCTAGATACTATTAGGTTCTAAATATTTAGGATTAAATATTTAGATTCTAAATTTATGTATGTTGGCAAACTGAGAACAAAAACATGTCTAGATTAAGAGTTACATATTGTAAAGTTGTGATTTATAATTGTTTTGTGTTGGGTTTAATTCCGTGCCAAATTTTATTATAACTTTGTTCAATCATGTTTGCCCTATGTTTCATGTGGGATTTTATTGTATGGGTTGTGTGTGTGTGTGAGAGTGTGATGGCTCAAACTTAATTGAAGACTAAGTGGATTTCGCAAGAAGCTTCGCGAGAAGCCTTCCTGCGAAGTGAGCCACATGCAGAGCACATGACTGGAATGTGAAAAGTCATGACAGCTAGTTTTCGCCAATAATTCACAGGTAAGGTCTTCCCATAAAATACCTGCGAAACGTTCTATTTTGCTATTTTAGCGTATCTGCTATACCATGTCTTCACCCACACTATATAAACCCACATTACCCACATATTGTGAGGAGTGCTTTTCAGAGTGAAAACCCTAGCATACACACTTGAAAGTTAGAGATTGTTATATCCACAATCATCTGCATAATCCTTTCTAGTTTTCCTCATACTCCTACCTCTCCATATCCATATCCTTGAGAGGTTGATAGCCCAAACACTTACCGCACTCAATCTGAGTGTAAAGTGAGGTTTTGGTGCTACTAGAAAGTATTGGAAGAAGCCAAGTTTGGTGGATGCAATCGGACATATTGCGGGATCCAAAAAGCTAGACAAGACACGGTTCCAAGAAACCTTATTGGAGTAGGAGCTTGGAGGGCTTAGGTGCATTAAGTAGATTAGCCTTGGAGGGTCTCTTGCTATTCGTGTATCTCAATTTATTTTCTAGTGGATCGATTTACCACTTAGAGGGCAACGGAGGGGTTTTTTGCCAAGTTCTTTGGTTTCCTCTTCGATAACACATCGGCGTGTTATCTTGTGTTTGCATTCTTCTTCCCCACTCTTTTAGCTTTCATTTTATTGATGATATATGATAAATATGGCTTAGAGTAGTTTTATGGTTGTTTGCTCGCATTTACTCTATTCTACACTTAATTTAAGTTAGAGTAAAATCAACCGACACTACAAAAAAAGAGTCCACTAGCGAGGATAGAATACCCTCGCAAAAATTCAAATATCGTCGCAAAAGGTTATTAGCGAGGGCATATGGCCCTCGAAGGCCGTCGTATTTGCTTTTGTTGCTAAATGAGATTTTGCAACCATACCTTCGCAAATAGATAATTTACGAGAACAATCCACCGTCGTTACTGAACAAATTCACCCTCACAAATATATTACCAAACGACAAGAAAAGTCGACGACTTATTTTTAGCGAGGGGAAGCAGTCGTCGTTAACAACTATTTGTGAGAACCTTTATACCCTTGCAATTAGTTATTTGCAAATTTCAAACTAACAACATACTTTTTAGCGAAATATATTGGCATCGCTAAAATTTATTTGCGAGGGCTTTTAACCCCTCGCAATTTATTTTTAGCGAAGGAAAGCAGTCATCGTTAATAATTAATTGTGAAGACCTTTATACCCTCGTAATTAGTTATTTGTGAATTTCAAATTAACAACGAAACAAATAATGACGTCACTAAAATTTATTTGCAAAAGATTTTAACCCCTAGCAATTAGTTAGAAATAATAGTGATTTTAAATTGCGAGGGACTTTGTCGTCACTATAAAGTTATTTATGACCAAATTTTTATGTCATCAGTGGTAATATTTTTTATAATTTTGAAATATTTTATTATTTATTTATTTATAATTTATTTTATATCATTTTTGTTTAACTATCATGTTACAATAGTCCAATAATTACTAAAAATTGATACAATAGTCCAATAATTACTAAAAATTGATCCATATAAAAATTCATATAAGTTCAAACTTTAAAATATAAAATATACAAAGAAATCCTTAAATTAAACCTTGTTTAAACTTAAACAACTAGAATTATGACAAGATCTATATTAGTCTTCCTCTGAGTCACCCTCCAAGCTATTTTCGACCTCTATGTTATTGTTTGAGTTGTCCTCTTCATCTCTGCTAGTACCATCCTTAAAATAAAATAAAAATTAATATAAAAAAAAAATTAAACATGAGTTAAAATAAAACAATTAAAGTAAATTTGTAATTATATCAATGCTTCAATAAATAATTACACATACCATATTAAATCTAATCATATAATAATATATCATAAACAATAGTAATAACTTTTTTTTTTAATTTAACATTAACAATTACTTAATTTAATTACTTAAACCACTATCAAAATTAAATATAAACTAAGATAATATAACAATTTCAGATTTATGTGCAACAGCTAACAAAGCCCTTCACACAATCCAAAGCTTAAAGTAAGAATGGATATATATTGGCCCTTGAAGTTAACAAAAGTGAAATTTCAAGTCCTAACCTAACCACTGGTTACAACAGGTTCACCCAATGCAAACCTTGGCCAATACTATTAATTATTGTCAATAGTAATTTTTTCCTAAAACTAAAAGATAGGATAGGCCAAATTATCAAACAAGGATGCTTCTATGATGGTCTTGCAAGAGAAAAAAAAACACCAAGGCACTTCATGAACACTAGGGAGAGACACTTAACAGTGCATGAAGACAAGGGTTCAGAGCTGTGGTTTTACTGGTAGAAACGAAACAAGAAGCAATCAATGTAAACATAAATGGTCCAGGCAAAACATGAGCTTCAATGAAACCATACATGGAAGAAATCACAAAGTTTTGTTTGGTTCATATAAATGTTACTGTTTTGTACCCAGAAAACAAAAACAATTATTAGTACTACACGCGTAATTTTTCCTAAATGATAACCCACATAAATACAATAAGACTCAAACCCCAAATAAAAAGGACAATATGGTTTGCATGTTCCGAGAAATGTGACTATTGTTTTGCACCAAAAAAAAAAAACAAGTACTTAAAGCAATAACGCCAATAAACATTTATGGACTAGTTTAACAATAATAATAACTTAATTGATTACTTGAACCACAATCAAAATTAAATATAAATTAAAATAAAATAACAATTGTGAAAAACGTAAACCACAAAACATATATGATATACAAAATTAAATACAAAACCTATACGCAACTGTCAAAACAGTAGATAGTATCATAATCCTATTATCATTTATCAAAACTAAATATAAAATAATATAATATTATAATAGCTACAAGCTGTAAACCATAGCAAACCAATAGAAAGTTGTAGAAGATCCAAGAGGCAAAAGCACAAGTTTGAGATTGTACAGTGGTATGCCCATCGACTGCACCTTTTGTGCAAACTTTTCCTCAAGCTTCTCCACAACTTTTGCTAGTTGGAATCCATTTCCTCTCTAAGACGTGCCTCCAAATCTTCTTTTTCTTTTGTAAAATCTTCTCTGCAACGTTTGCTACAACCTTTACCAAATGAAGTCAAGCCGTACACATCCTTTGCCTTAATACCTATTCCCATGCCAAGAATACGACCATGACTTGGTTCACCAACCACTTCACAAAAGATCTTATAATCATCTGTCTTAGTACTTTAAAAAACAGCTTTGGCCTTTATGGCATCCATTTTTTCCTACACATAGATAAAAACCACGTGGGTAATCAAAACAACAAAAAAACTAAAGTTGATAACAAAATTAAAATTTTGGTATAAGTTTCATACATATAATGCCTTAGCATGATCAGTTGCCCATTCTTTGCCATCCTTCTTTGTGAGAAATTTCTTAAAGCAATCAATGAGGCTAGGCTCAGAGCCCTTGTCAAGATACTACAATATTTAAAAGAAAAAAAAAAAAGCATTGGTAAAGTTATTAAACTATGTAAACAAACAATAAAATGTAAAACTATTTGATAATAATATAATATACTATTTCATATCTGTACTTAGCCATTGGTAAAAACCTGTAGTGGAGAAAATTTTAGACTTATTTCTGTTATCCTTATTTGTCGAACTTATCTCCTGCACACATAATTCATATACTAGAACATTAGTTTCCATGAAAATATTAACAAATAACGGTTAGAGAGAGAGTGAGAGAATTTACAGCATGTATTTCATTTATACTCACCCCCCAATCTCCCACCATCCATTTATCCACCGCCTCTTTCCAAAACGGTTTAGGAATGAAGGAAGGATCGTTCTTGTAACGATCTTCTTTCTTTTTGTACTTAAAGAAAACAAGTACTTAAAGCAACCACCACCTTGTTCTTACAAGAAGAGAATAAGCCAACTTCAGCAAGAACTCAAATTATTGTTAATATGTTTCTTCTCCTTGGATTTATTTTTTCCAAGTTGAATTCAAAATTTAATTCTTTAACACTAAATCACCTTACAGTATACTCGTTTTTATAATTATTTGTAGCCACTTCCCATCTCTGGTGATTATAGGTGTTAGCTAGGATGCACGGATAATCCATTTTTGCTCACATACTTGTATCCGATACGTATTGTACCGGTATCATACCAGATACCTCTAAGATACATACCCAATCATTTTTTAAAAAATTAACAATACATCTAGGACACACCCGTGATATGACTTGGATATTGTTCTAAACTAAACCCCGATAGTGAGAGATAGCCCAAACTTGTAAGAATTTTTATTTATATGTTTTATGTATTGGCTTCAATGTTGAACACTTACCTAGTTATCTATTATTTACTCTTTTGATCTTGGTTTGTATTCTAAATTTCATCTAATGGCCATGGATTCACTTTATTATCCATTATTACTATTAAATTGATATATGTCTAACAATATAAAAAATAAATGCTTAAAAATATATTTAAAAATATTTAAAAAATTATTAATACACATATCTCATCCCTAATGTATCGTATCCTAAGTTTTTTTTTTGAAGTTTTATTCCCATAATGGTACCCATACTCGTATCCGTATCCGTGCATCATAGGGTGTTAGTCACCCTTTTGGGGTCTAAAGTCTCAACAGGTATCCTGTAATTTATATATAAATCTCAAATTTTCAATAAAAAAAAAATTGTGACAGAGCATAGCAGATGGAAACAATCTGAAAAAAATCTTCAAGATTAACATGCATTTATCTCACTCAATTTCAAACTAAAGAAGCAATGTTTCAACAACACATACAATACCTTCGTGTGACCCATCTGAATGACAAGATTGGTATACCCTCTTTTCAACAACTCTTGCTTAACTTCCCAACTATCCACTGCTCTTACAAGAGCGTCAAATAAAGTCGTTCCCACGGTTACAAAAACCATTTTCCTTGCCTTTTCACCGTTCTCAATGTCTCCCATTTTATGATGACTTGTTTCTTTCTTCACAATTCAAACCACGAAAATGCCTATAACAAAACCCAACTGAGAATTATGCAAATAAACTATAAAGGGTAAATTTTGGAATTTAGATTCTGAAGAAAATTATATACCTTATTTAGCTGAATCTATATTCCATTGGATTACAGAGCTGTGATTTTAAGGTTTCTCTTTGGTTCAGAGAAGAAAAAGAAGGAAAAAGCACCATTTTTGCATTCTATGTTTTCTCTAGTGAAACGCTTGGGACAATGGACTTTTTAGTTTTGCAGGATTTGGGCTTTGATTTGGGCCTGTTCCACTTAAAGGAGAATTCATTTTTAAAAGCCCAAAAGAATTTATTAAATATCCATTTTTAATGAGAAATAAAATCCAATATTGATTTTTTAGGGAAAATAAATTCAAAGTTGCTATATACAATTCTGGTTGCTACAAAATTAAAAAATTATGTCAACAAGAAAAATATATAGATAAGAGAGTTTTCAATGACGTTTAGGTTGAATAATATATCAAACTCTTCCATAAATGAGCTTGACTGCTCATCACTAGAGGCCTGACCATATTCAAAACCTAATTTTGATTGTCCCTTTAAAATGTGTGCAACAAAAATTAAACAAGACACTTGCCCAATCTTGAGGACATATGCCCTATGATCTCATACATGTTGTGAGCACCAGATCTTGCTTAAATAATGGTATTTGAGTCCCTAATTAATTTTTATGTGGTCTTTGTCACAATCCTACCAATTGGGCTCTGAGCTTTGCCTAATTTGCCTTCTCTTGGCTTTAATGTACCTCCCTCACCGTGTTTTCCCTTCCCCCTGTGTTTCCTAGTATACTCCTTCTATATCTCCTTTCTCATAATGTTTTCCCAACCCTAATCCTTTACCCACTTCTTCCTCTTACAGTCTCTTGTTAGTAAGGTAATCATCATTATTTTCCCCACTTCATGCATACTCCAACGTTCATTAGAATCCTAAGGGATCCTCACGTCTTTAGAGGATTCCCTTGGTACTTGTTCAAAACGTCAAAGAGTCCTTGATGGTGAACTTCCCTAATGACACTACAAGCCCTCGGGTCACCGACCTTGCCATGTTCATGCCCTATGCTCACTTCCCTTATTGCCCGTCAATATTTAGGTCAACCACCTAAAACCCCCTCGGGGTGGTGTCCCTTTGCCTCAACTCGACCTCAGGGTTGGGCTTACTATGATAAGGTTTGGGGTCAACTTCCCCTACGCATGCCATAGCGAATTGTTCCAATGGGCCTTAGGTCTTATTCTGGGTTCTAATTAAATGGGCCTGCACAAGCCTTCTGGGCTCAAACCCCTACACATGCATTTAGAATAATACATGTGTTTAGATATAAATGGTTTTGATTTTATAGGGGGAAAATGTCCTTACTTTAAATTCTTTTTAAAAAACCCATGACTAGCGAGGGTTAATGTTGAGATAAAATAAAAATCTCAATGTGTGAGGGCTGCCTTGGTCACTCTTATGTGTGATACATGGGATGCCTACTAGTATCTTGTTGTTAAAAGAGATTTTTCAAAAATCAAGGGGAAAAAAATCGATTTTAAACAAAATTTTAAAGGATTTATATTGAATTTTTTGGTCAAGGTGGTCAAAGTTTTTCCCTAGGGGATAGGTGTAGCGGCGCAAAGGCGACTCAACATAATTTGGTGCTTAAGATGAAAATTCAATTGAAGCATTTTATATGTAAATATTAATTAAATAAAATTATTTAATACTAATCAAATCAAGGTTAATTTGACACAATATAATTATATACTTAATTTGAAGAATATTACGAACTTAACTAATGTTAATTTCATATAGAGAATTTAATATCATAGTTGAACCATAAATTTTAATAAAAAGAAATAAAAATATATGTCAATTAAAAAAGATACTTTATTTTCGATATATGACAATGTATAGTTAAGTAAAATCGTAATCTAATTTTTAATTTTATTACTTGTTTTTGAGAGAGAGAGAGAGAGAGAGAGGGAGAGAGATTAATCTATAATTGGTGATTTAACACATTTGTAACATTTTTTTTGAAACATTTTAGGGTTTCAATTGGGTTAGGTTGCTATTGGTCTTGTATTTCAAAAGCCTTGATCAAAATGAAAAGGAAAAATGCATTAATGGTACTAAAAGATATTCACAATATAATATGAAAATGATTATGATCGATAAATTTCAACAACCTAATTATGAATGTTTAAATTTTTTTTTTTTTTTTTTGTGATAGGTAACATGTCAATTTGTAATCCTATAGTAAATTTGTTTTATCTTTATTATCACTAATAATAATAAAAAAGGCAAACAACCATTATATATATACACACACACACACACACACACACCTACACATATATACATACATACATATACACATACACACATATATAATTTTATAAAATTTTGAGCCTTTTATAATAGGGGACAATGCCTTTTTTCTTATGAGTAAAATTTTGAGCCTTTTGTGGTGGGGGCCTTAGGCCAGCCCTGCAAGGGCACAGGTCTAGAATTTGACAGTTTTGAAAATGACACCAAATTCAAAATCCAACCATTGGATGGGAAGAGCACGGTAAAGAATGAGTATTGGTGAAATTAGGGTGTGATTGGATGGTTTGATTGTGAGAGCAGATCAATCAAAGTATGGGTACACGACATGTAACTTTCATGCGCCAATTTAGATTCCAATTCTTACCGTTGGATTTGCATAGCATGGTAAAATATTGGTGTTGATGAAATTTAAGCTCAATTGAACAACCAGATCGAGCTCAAATTAAACCATTTTTACATTTAAGCAAACTCATCATTTGTTTTAATATTTTTTAGTTGAACTATATTGTTATTTTATAGTATTTGATTATACCTCACTATGGAAAATTTTCATATTGTTCTTTTAAAATATGACATATAATCTTTTTTATTATCTAATTTTGGGGAGCTATTCAATTTATGAATTATATCTAATTTATTTCATTAATTAACCTATGTATTTCATATACATACTCCTATTTGTTCTTGTTTATTATAAAAAATTATACTAATTGTTTAAACTTTAAACCTTATAAACTTCAAAACACATGTTGCTACATATATTCTAAAATTTAAATTAACAAAAAAAAATTTCTTATAACACACAATTTCTTATAAAACTTTAAACCTTAGCCCCACATGTCCATCAATTCCCTCTAACACCAATACCCATTTTTTCCCTCTAAATTTTGTTCACTTTTCCCTCCAACACTCCCAACTTCCTCGGAGCACAATTCCCCTTTCCCTCTAAATTTTTTCACTTTTCCCTCTAACACTCCCAACTCACGCCAACTGACAACACGAACTGTGCGGCAAGACACCAAAAAAAAAAAAATATATATATATATATATATATATATATACAAAAGAGAAAAGCGACTAAAGATCAAGACAATTGAAAAAAATAATACCTAAGTGAGACCTGGGAGAGTGAGAGGCTGGCAGCGGCAGCAGAGCAATAGCAGAAGCAGAAATTGGAACCCCACAGGTCTTTCAAAATTATTTTTTATAAAAGTAACTATCCTGATAAATATGAATTTATTTAAAAGTAGTGCTAAATTTCTGTGTCAGTGTTTTGAAATTTCTGTGCGGAGGCATATTTGAAATTTCTATGTCAGAGTTTACCTGATAATTGCCTTGATGATATGGAGTTTATGGTTGATATGTTTGATAAAACTTGCATTAATCGCCTAAGAATGGTATATTCCACCCGCTTTGAGCTGATTTCATATACAGAGGCTGTTGAACTTCTAGAAGAGGCTGTGAAAAGTGGCAGGAAGTTTGAGAATAAAGTTGAATAGGGGATTGATTCAAGAATAGTTAAGTTGCAGAAAGAAGAATTCAGATTCTATGAAGCTCAACTAATCAAAAGAAAGATTCAACCAATCAAAAGTCATATTCTATAGATTTTAAATCTAGTCCAAAGCCCGTGAAAATGTGTAGGGTTTCAATCCAACACTATTAGATATAAAAGGTAAATCCTAATTACATTCAAAAAGTTCTTGGAAGTCTTGTGAATTACTCATGTGAGATTTGTGAGGTTTTAGTAACCTTCTAACTCAACAAGCATCTACCGGTACGAGATCTACAATCAAGAACCGATAGAAACAAGTTGCTCCATAAAGTTTTACTATTAATGGTGATCTGAAACCTTTGAGTGGGATCCCAAAGTCATAAACGTGGGTTTTTGTGTTTAGCAAATTCAAATAGAAGAGTCCGTAGAGTCAGAGTTGCATGTGGCCGTGTGAGTAAGCTCCACAAGAAGTAACTTTAGATTTTAGGAAGAAAATCTATTGTCATAATGAATTTTTTTACCTTGAGGATAACTAAGTTAAATTCTCCCCAAGTTTTTTACCTTAAAACTGTTGGTTTCATTGGTTTTCTTAGATCATCATATTGCTTGCCTTCTTTACTTTTTCACATTAAATAATATGATTGCATGAGTTTAACCTAAACATGAATTATTAACCTAAGTAACTACTCTTGATCTAAACAAACAAACAGATACAATATAGGGCTGCTCTTGATGTTCAAATACAATATAGGTCTGCTCTTGATGTTCATAGGTTGTAGTTGTACTACCAAAATCAATCACCTTGATGGCACTCTTTTAAGGTTTGACCCATCCATTGGTGATAGAGAAGAATTCTGTATATAGCACGATATTTAAAGATTTTAACTAAGAAGCAAATCAATTCCCAACAAACAATACAGCACAGTACAGAAAAGAAAATGCGGCATTGTATGCTGAAAAGGTATCTTCTGGCAAAGCAGGGTTCTAAATCCTACACGTAGTGCAAAAATTCTGAGACAGAGAGAGGGAAGCACTAAAATGAGAACAATAATTATCTAGAGGGAACTTTTAACATAACCTTATGATACTAGAGGGATATTCTCTAGCTTCAAGTCAGTATGAATCAAACGCTGCAAAAGAAATCAACAGGAAGATCATCAGAGAACAGAGCCAAAAGGTAAATACAATATAATACCTGGCAATTCAACAAGGGCGAGTAATATTGTCCGGTACACACTGTAGTCCACCCAAGGTACACACATGCCCTTGTGGCGTGCCAAATATTACCCACCAATTCATTTTATACCAAAATTGTCTTAAAAATACTATTTCAATTCACATATGAGTTTGGATATCAGGCATTTATATTTAGGTAAAAAGACAATATTATTCATGTTATTTAGAAATCGCGTCTTACACAATTTCGGCAATTTATATCAATTTGAATATCATACCTGAGATTTGGATATTTTTAAGTAAAAAGTTCAATAGTATTCTTGTTATACAAAAATCATGTTTATAAACACTATTTTGTTATACTAATCAATTTAAATATCATACATCTAAATCTTTAAAGTTTAGATATCTTCAAAGCAAAAATTCAATAGTATTCAAGTTATATAGAAATGGTGTCTTAGAATTATTATTTCGATTATATTAATCAAATTGAATATCAAACATCAAAACCTTCAAGGTTTGAATATTTCTAAGGAAAAAAATTCAATAATATTCATGTTATATGTGGGGGGTAAAAGGACCCAAGCAGGGATTTGAGCCTTTGGGCTCTAACTAGTAGGGCCGACCTATTCCTAAATTAAAAGCCTGTTGAAATTACGAATCGACCCATGCGCCGAGGGTCCGAGGACACATCCGAGAGTGAGTTTCTCCTCGGACAGACCCAAGAGAACTCGGAGATTCACTACGAAGGTCAAGGCAGAATTCCGGAAAGACTGTTGGTTAAGAGGGGGAAACCCTGAACCTTTTAGATACACCGATATTAGAAAAATATCATGAGCAAAGGCTGCCACCTCCACATTAAAGACTCTGTACCTACCTCCCTGGCCGCATTAATGGAGAAGTGACCCCTGAACAGTAGAACTGAAACTTTTGGTTACTATTCAAAGGCACTAAGAGAAAAAATATCTAGAGGGGAGGGAATTTGAGCAACACGTGGATAAAGCATCAAGAAAAGAAGTATTTAAAGGGGGTGAAGGCCAAAGAAAAAAGGGATTAGTCAGAAACGAAGAAAGAAATTAAGAATTGTAACCTTTAAGAGAGAAAGAAAATTAATACAGAAGTGGTCCTCGGCTCACCTCCGAGGAGATCCATTTGCAATTATCATCTATTATTTACAAGTATTTTCATACCTTAGCCCGTCATCAAGTTCTCAGTACCTCTAACTTAAATTTCAAGCCCACACTCTACAAATTTCATTGTTTAAGGCTCATTGGGCCTGAGCCCATAATTATCTTTGGGTCCAGGTGCAATTTTGCACTTACATTATACATAAATCGTGTCTTACGAAGACTATTTCGATTATACTAATCAGTTTGGATATTAAATATCCAAACCTTAAGATTTGGATATTTCTAAATAAAAAATTTAGATAGTATTCATTTAACACCGAAATGGTGTCTTAGAAATACTAAAGTAGTTCATATATGAGTTTGAAATATCAAACATCCACCTTTATAGCAAAAATATAATCCTATTTACATTTGTAGAAATATACATGATTTTAATTTTACATATCATTTTAGATATTAGACTTGAAGTTTGGATATTTCTAAGGAAAAAATCAATACTATTTATGATTTATCGAAATTGTATCTTAAAAACACTATTTTGATTCTACTAAACAATTTGGATATCAAACATTAAGTGTGTACTTAGTCAATCTAATCAATAGAAACAACTCGAAAAAGCTCCAATTGCATTTAGTCTGTTCAGGGAATTTACATCAATTCTTTTGCGACCACATTTTTTGCCACACACCATGACATTCTCACCAATAATATCAATTAAGTATGAAGAACTAAAATCATTCCCATCCTTCATTTGTTTCTAATAACCTTGTACATCGATCCCGAAGTTTTATTTTGTTCTAAAATATTCAAGCAGTAACAACATTGATGTCTCCTAAAACAAAACAAGAAAAGTAGAAATAACAAAACGACAACTTTGACTGCTTACTACTTAATTTGGAAAGTACAAAGTTGGTACTAGGAGAAGTGGAAATTTCCTATGAACAGTCATTCCATTAACCTCGCTCATATCTAGGTCCTTCATAACTTCACCACCAGGCAACTCCCAATTGAAATGGTATAAAAGATTAGCAATCACATATTCAGCCGCTGCACTCCCAAATGCCATTCCTGGGCAACCCCTTCTCCCACTACCAAATGGGATGAATTGGAAGTCATGACCTTTAAAATCAACTGGGTTCTTATTGAACCTCTCCGGTAGAAACTCTTCTGGCTGGTCCCATAGTTTTGGGTCCCTTTGTATTGCCCATGCATTTACATAAACTGTCACCTTCGAAGGAATGTCATAAGCTCCCAATTTAACATTGGTCGAAGTTTCACGAGAAGCCAAAAGTGGAGCCGGTGCATGTAGTCTCAAGGTTTCTTTAATGATACATTTCAAGTACTGCAAATGGGTTATATCAGTCTCATCTAGTTTTGATTTCCTTCCCACTACTCTTCTTACCTCTTCTTGGGCTTTCTTCATCATAATTGGATTTTTTATGAGTTCTGCCATTGCCCATTCTAGTGTTGCAGTAGTTGCAGTTCCTGCCACAAACATGTCCTGCAAATAATAAAAATAAAAATTATCAACTTTGTAATTGACACTTTTTTTTTTTTAATTAGTTGAGATGAAAAATTGTGAGCAGTGAATAATCATTTTTACATAAAGCTGAACGTATTTTTTACTATTCACAAACTACCACTTCAGCAATATGCAAAATGTTAAAATAGTTATGCAACTAGCAGTATCCCTAGACTTATTCAAACATTACAAATCTAGAAGGCTAAGTGTGATAGGGTACTCTTGTGTGCAATAAGAGAGAGAGATATATACCAGTATGACTGCTTTGAGATTCTCCTTGGTAAGCTCAATTTCAAGCATATCCTCCTTTTGAAGTTTGAGGAGACCATGCATGAAGTCTTTCTTATCTTCATCCACGTTCAGCATCTTATACTCTTCAATCAATTGATCAAATAATGCATCCATCGCTCTTAAAGATGCTTTCAAACTTGCAACCAAGCCTGTTAAATTATCCATCCATCCCAAAGAAGGAAAGAAATCTCCAAAACTAAAAGCCGTAAACTGCATCATCATCTTTCTTGATAACTCTCCAAATGTACTCTTACCATCTTTTTCCTCAAACTTACTTCCAAGAACACATCTTGAAGTAATATTGTTGGAAATAGCAAGCAACATGTCACTCAGATTAATTGGACCTTTACTGAGACATGCATGTATCCGATTGACAAGTAGTGTTACTTCTTCTTCCCTTACAAACTGAAACGATTGCACTTTTTTCAGGCTTAGAAGCTGAAGAATAACAATTTTTTTCGTATGTCTCCAGTAATCACCATAGGGTGCAAATCCCACATCTGTATATCCATAAGAAAAGATGTTGGCAGCTGTGGTTTTTGGTCTATTTGAGAAAGCAATATCATGGGTTTTCATCATTTCTCTAGCCATCTCTGCAGATGACACCACAAGAGTTGGAACATGGCCCAAGTGCAAGAGCATTAGAGGGCCATACTTACTTGATAGCATTCGAAGAGAACGGTGAGGCAGTGTACCAAGCTGGTGGAGGTTGCCTATTATTGGCAACTTTGGAGGTGATGGAGGCAAGTTGAGTTTGCCTTTGTCACCTAATTTTCGGAGTTTTAGAAATAAGAAAGGTAAGAGAAGAGTATGAAGAAAAAGAGCCAACTTTGTCACTCCATGAAGCTCTTGCCACCATTGCTGTGACAGTAATGATAGGAAAGCCATTCCTGGTTTCAGTTCACTGCATGAATGTATGTTATCTTCAATCTTTTTATGGTAGTCTGTCAGTCTCAAACTTTGACCATTTGACATCATGAATTTCAAATGGATAAGAAATGGACAATCATCAGTGTGCATTTTGTAGTAAACTAGTAATCCTGCTCCTAGTGAAGACAAAAGTTTACCGTTTTTGTAAGGTACAGGAAGAAAACTTGCTTTTGAATTCCAGTTCACGTCTTATTAGCTGATGGAGGATGAGATATTGTCATAGTTAGAAGTCTTTTTCTTTTTTTTTTTTAAGGTAATTTTTGGAACTGTAATTTAGGGTTATATTTACTTATTTTATAAGGTTTCCTTATCAAATGAGAGTCTTATGTATTGTTAGAATATTGTTAAGAGTACATCAGGCCTTGTCTACCTATATAAGGTGGAACAGTTTTATTTATTATATACAGTTTAATACACAATCTTTCAAACTTTAAAATGATATTTGCAAAAATAAATTAATGAAAAAATATAAATTAATGAAAAAATATTTCTAAAAATAAAATCTAAAACTTGTCAATTAGTTTTTCAAGATCAGCTTGTTGATCAGCTTGTTGACATGTTCACTAAGCCTCTCCTAAGATACTTTCGTGTTTTGACTTCTAAATTTAAGTCAACATCACATCATTAAGTTTAGAAGACTGTTTGAATACTGTTAGAGTATAAGCTCAATGGACTTAGCCTATAATTATATTTATAAGTAACTTGTACATCATATATACCTTATGTACTTATATAACACAAACCCTTTTATTTTATTATACCGTTTTATATAGGATCTTTCAGACTTTAACATAAGATATATTGTAATTTATTATAATATTTTAAAAAGAGAATTAATTTTCTAGAGCTTTTATTTCGTGCTAACTCCTTATAAATTGCTATAAAACAAAAGTCAATTTTTTTATTATTAAGAAACCATGTCACTCTATTCAATATGCTCGCAGAGGTTCTCATTTCAAAGTTCTTATGCTCGCAGAGGTTCTCATTCCGAAGTTCTTGTATCCCTTAGGAATTAAAGTGTCTTACGCAACTTCCCTTCAGCTAGCAATGCATCATTTGTATTTTTTCCTTGTTACAATCCTTTGTGAGCATCAACCAACCCAAACAAGTGCGTCACATCATACAAAGACAAAACTCGTGCTAATCGATAACCCTTTACAAGGACACAAATACAACACCAAGCTGGAAAAATTTAGGGGGGTTTGGCATAATAGTTTCAACATATTTTTACATATTTTAAACAATATTACACACATTTTTACATATTTTTTCACTCACACGTATATCAAAAACACTCAAACAATATAACTTAAACTACTCCCTTAAACACCCCTTATTCGGGAGGACCACATCACCCTTACCTAATAGTCCACCCACACACTAAAGTCGCCATGTGTCATAATTAGCTTAATCACATTCCAATCAAAATGATCATTTGGTTTACTTACAATCTGATATAGTAATTAATTAATGTAATTAAAGGTTTCAATCATCTCATAGTTAAATTTTGAATTCTCTTTCTAAGTTGTGATGTATAGGTTTATAAGACTAGTAGTACATGTAGCACTTCTATAAGGTGTAACAAATTAAGATTGAGATCAGGTAAAATAAAAATAGATAGTTGAAATTGAAAGTTAAATAGATAGTTGAGATTGAAAGTTGAAAAATCGCTCGCTATCTCAATCATGAAATAAAATAAAGTAAAAAATTGTGAGAAAAGAGGAGTTATTTTTTAGTACAATTGCATACTCTCAATCCAACAAAGTATACTCAATGGTTTTAAGGATGTGTTGGTTTGAAGGTGAAATAGGTGCATGAAAAACTTTGGAAAGAAAATGAGAAGGAAAACTTTTTGGAGTATATTTGGTTGAGTGGGGAGGATGGAAAATCAATGATAGAACTCAGATGTTTTCTCTCCGAATCCGCTAACAAGTTCTCTCCAAAATGAAGAGAAAACTGAGATGGGAAAGCTTATGAAATAAGCTTCTAAAAATACCCTTAGAATTCACCTCCAAGTCTACAACTTGTTGGCTTCTCCTTCTTTTTTCTTTTGATTTTTTCTTTATGTTACTAACGTATGTTGGCTTTCTCTTCTTTTTTTCTTTTTCTTCTTTTTTTTTTCCTTCTTTTTATGTTACTAACGTGTGTTGGCTTCCTCTTTTTTTTTCTTTTAGGTACTAACGTGTTGGGTTTTTTTTTTTTTGGCTTGCTTTTGTCTGTTGGCTTCTTTTCTTCCTTCTTTTTTTTTTTTTTTTTTCTCTCTCTATACGTGTAGCTTTCTTCTTCTTTTTTTTAGTGCTCATATGTTTATTTTCTCATTAATTTTGGTTAGTTTTTGTTTTTTTTTTTTTTTTTTTTTAGAAAACAGTTATGGGTTAATTTTTTTTTTTTTTATTGTAGTGTCTATCTATACACAATTCTTTTAAGTAAAATGCGTTACTTTTTATTTTATTTAATAAAGACATGATGGCAAGGCCAGCTCAATAGGTGATGCTTAGTCAACCAAATAAAAAAAGACTCCACTTGTAAAAAAAAATTATATATATAATATATTTATCTATATATTTTAATTTTAAAAAATTTAAGCACTTTTATTGGTCAATAAAATTTATTAAAAAGACTCCATTATATCCTAAAATGCTGAAGATTAAAAAGGAAAAAAACAAAAATAATCAAACTTCAGCTTAAAATTTAGACAGATTTATTAATTCATTCTTGAAATATGCTAAAATCAGAATTTATACCAGACAAATTCATTAATAATACAACGTAATTGTCTTAAAATATACTAAAATAAAGATTATAAATTTCAAAAACAAAAGAAAAATCTCTCATCTCTCTACCTCTCCATCTATATTCTTACTTTTCTTTTTTTTCATCTTCATCTTGATTCTTAATTTTTTTTCATAAACTCAGTCTATCTTGCAATCTGCTATTTATTTAGCTTAAATTATATATTTTTTTAGTTTACTTCACTGCACAATTGATTGATGGGACACGCTTTTAGTTATAGGATAGGCTGAAAAAATATCTATACAAAATATTAATTCAAAATTAGGACCCTTTTCTGCCCTTCTTAATTGTATCCTTGCTATGATAGGACACGTTTTTGCTCTTACACGTAGACCGGAGTAAAGGCTCAACATCTCACATCTACACTGCATAGCAATATATATTACATCTCAATATTATTATTTGATTCATATTTAAATATAAAAATGCCACTTGAAATTTTCACCTAAGTCTCCAAAGTTGTTGCCCCAAGCAAAATAATAAATTTATACAAATTTTATTTTTAACTAAACAAAAAATATATTCATCCCTCTACCTTTTTACCCCCCAACCAAACCAAACAAAACAAATAAAAAAAAAACTAAAATCTTTTCTATCTTTCCCTAACCCATCCATGAAAGATTGAGATGACAGAGAATAAAAAAGACATAAAAAGATAATGCGGGCGGGCAGGTTCGGAGAGGGAGAGAGAGAACAAAAAATAATAATAAAAGCAGGTTAATTTGTTAAATTTTTTAGATTTAAAGTGGTAGTGTGCCGGAGCTTTACGGATAAGTAGTGTGTTGCTCAAATGATAAAATCAAGTTCAAATAAATGTGTAAACTTTTGAGACCATGTAATTAGAGAAAAAAAATAAACCATCATTTCAAAGAGTTGTTAACATTTTGAGTGATATGCCTGGTATTACATTTGGAATCTTGTTAGCTGGATCGAGAATACATACATGAAAAGAAGAAAAAATCAAATTGAAAAAAAAAAAAATGGCCAACAGGCAGGAAAAGAGCCGATGTGCACAATGACAAGTGAGCTTTTCTCCGGTGTGTATATACAACTTAACAATTCTTCTGCATCCTTCAGTTGAGTGAGATATTTAGAAGCCATTTGTGAAGCAGAAGGCCCTGTAATGGCGCATTCAGATGGACCATTTCACTAAACTAGTCCTGCTGGATCATCATCTCCTCAGATGATCCCTAGAAAAGAAGGGATGTCTAAGGGCATCCCGAGCTTTCAACCTATCTAACGGATCATATCTAAGCAATCCCTGCAATAGATGAATGAGATCCCCAGCTGAATGATCAACATGCTCCATTATCAGGTTCTGCAAGAATCAGAGATATATTAGCTTAATTAGTGTCCAACATGACATTGACAAAGATAAAACAAACAATATATGGATAGTATTCTCCATCAATACCAACCTGAAGACGAGGGAGCTTTGTTACAGCTTTAATACTCTCTCTTGAGGTAGCACCATCTGGCCAATCCAATCTACCTCTCCTAATATACTTCTCCGCATGTCGGCTAAAAAGACCAACAGCAAATCAGAACATCTTTGAATATACTTCCGAAAACAATAATCACTATGTTGCTAATCACACCATCACTTACTCTACTCTCTTCAACATGTGCTGGGGCAATGGGCCAAGCACCCTCTCCATCATTGCCAGGTGCTCCAAATTCTCATGAGTTTGAAACAATGCCTCACCCTGTGTCATACATCAAATAGAATCAAAAAACCAATTTTAATCTTTCACAACCATACTGACATTACTACAAAAGATAAGCAAATATACCGTGCATAATTCCACCAAGATGCAGCCAACACTCCATACATCACAGGGATAACTCCATCCAAGTCCTGTAAAATTATTGGAAGAATTTAACTCATCTGCCATGACCTAGAATTAACAAAACAAAATTAGGGGGGAAGAAACCATACCTAGAATCACCTCAGGTGCACGGTAATGTCGTGTGGATACAATATAGGTCTGCTCTTGACGTTCATAGGTTGTACTACCAAAATCAATCACCTTAATGGCACTTGACTTTGGCACTCTTTTAAAGTATGAACCATCCTTTGGTGATCGAGAAGAATTCTGCATGTAGCACAACATTTAAAGGGTTTAACCAAGAAGCATATCAATACGCAACAAACAATAGAGCACAGTATCAGAAAAGAGCATGGCACAATGCATACAACAAATACCGAAAGGCATATTCTGGCAAAGCAGCATATGCCTTATCCTACACCTGGTGCAAAAAGTCTTTAAAAGAGAGCAAAATGAGAACAGATAGTACCTTATAGTCCTTGTAATCAGGAACTTTAACATAATCCGATGATACTAAAAGAATATTCTCTGGCTTCAAGTCAGTATGAATCAATCGCAACTCATGCATAACTGCAAAAGCAATTGACAGGAACATCATCAGAGACAGAGGAAAAAGATAAATAAAACTTGACTTGCCAATTCAACGAAATGACGATAAACATAAAGGATGTTACTGCCACCTTTTAACATATTTTAATGAATGAAAACTGTATAAATATAGAGGTGATAATCTATATTACAGAGTTTAATCAAATATTAATTAATAAATCTCAACATTTAGCCACAGCACATGCCAGAAAAAACATAGGAAAGACAGATAAAAAAATAAAACTAGCTTAGGTAATTACTACACACATGCAACACATTCCAACAGTTGTCTGCCAATCTCACGGACAAGATCAATGGGAAATGAGCGATAATTGTTTTTCCGTAGAAAATCGTATAAACTTGGTCCAAGCTTCTCAAACACCTGTTAAAATCATTTGAATTCACCCAAAAGTCTTAACCCCCAAATTATTTGCGGAATTGGGGAAATTAATCCATCACAAAATTAATCAAATACTTACAATACAGATATGGTTACGATAGTCAAACCAGTTCCGTATTTGAACACAACTGCAAGGAATAAACGAATTTAACAATTGCCACAGGGCTTAGGAAAGTAACTAAAGAGTGCCATTATGGGTAGTAAGCTGTAACACTGTAAAATTTGTAAAACGAGAATCAAATTACTCACCGGTTGCCACCTTTATCATGTTTACCAAGTTGTTGCAGCATTTCAATTTCTATCATAGCTGCTTCACGATACTTCTTGATTCCACGGACTATTTTGATGGCAACCATTTCTTTCCTTTCTCTATCCCAGCACTCCAATACCTGACCAAACGTACCTTCACCCATTTTGCTGTGGATTTTATCTGCAAGCATCAATACACATAATAAATCAGAAACAAGATAAGTGCTTGAGTTAATTGGGGATCACCAACACAAACCCACAACCATTGGATTACTCTTATCCTGCATACTAGGTTTAAATCTAGAACAATGATTACTTCAGACCAAAAGTCAAAAGCACTAAGTGTATGAAATCAAATAGTTCTATGAAATGTAAGACTTTCACCGGGAAAAAATATCAATTAGCAGTTTTAATGGCAAAATTCAAACAGATAACGAACATAAAAGTTTTTGATGATGGTAAAGTGAAATTACAGCGAGAAGTTAAATTTTCTCCAAGCTCAAACATGTAATGCCCATCTTTGTCATCATCTCGCCTTGGGGGAGAACCATTTCGAGCCACTCCCTTTTCATAAAGAGAAGAATTAGTGGTAAGGTCTGAGGGTGCTCTTGAAGGTGCATAGCTTGTCAGACTCCCAACCTCTTGTCCACAAAACATTCCTACCTGAGCCTACACACAGCCATCCATTCATGTACCACTCAAAAGATTAATTT
The DNA here is from genome assembly GCF_040712315.1 of Castanea sativa. Classification (NCBI taxonomy): domain Eukaryota; kingdom Viridiplantae; phylum Streptophyta; class Magnoliopsida; order Fagales; family Fagaceae; genus Castanea; species Castanea sativa. Next base: position 45,008,409 of record NC_134016.1, read on the forward strand.
AAAATTCCGGCCCCCTTCGCTATACCTAATACCCATATACACCTTTCCATGATGGCAAGAGTCCCACAGATCAAAATCACACCAAAAATAATATCATTTAAAGGACGAAACCCACCAAATCAAATTAATAAAGCAACCACACACACATAAAATACCCATCTCATGCATAATTATGAGCACATCAAAAAGAAATCAATTTTGCTCAATTAATTCTAAATCAGAAAATTTCCACACAATTTTTCCCCAATAATTATGAATCAAGACAAGGTAAATGTTTCTTTAACAAAATAACGGCAGTTAAAGACTCCAACTTCAAAAAATCAATATAAATTTGAATAAAAAAATCACCTTTCTTGACAAATAATTAAACAGATCTTAAAGCAAAAATACCCAACACCCAATCCTCAAGGATGTAAATATCAGATCAAATTTCAAATATTTCTAATCCAAAAACCCTTTTTATACATACATACACACATAGATCCACAGCTAGATTGATTATTTCATTTATTTTTTTCCCAAATAAATCAAATTTATAGACAAAAACAAATCAAAAATATAAGATCTTAAATTTAAATAAATAAATAAACCATAAATAATGAATTCAAGAATTTCCTATCTAAACAGAAATTTATACAACAAGAAAAATCTAATTAAACAATATTATACATAGAAAAAAATAAAAATCTGAACTTTCAAAAAAAAACATACACACATCGAAACTAATACACAGATCTAACAGATCTAGGAAAAATAAAGCGAAATCTGTGATAAAACAGAGCTAATCAGAACAAAAATCAAATCAGATCTAGATCTAGACCTAGCAAAACTTTTTAAAAAAAATAAATAAATAAAAAAAACTTCGATCTTTACGAAAACGAAGCGGATCTGAGAAATCAAAGGTGGAGAAAAAAGCGAGAAAAAGAGATTATACCTTTGAAGGCTGAGGAAGAACATCCCAACCCAAACGCGCCCTCTTGGTGGGTCGCCGATCCATGTGCGTGTGAGGAAACTCTGTCACGCGCTCCATCTCCATGACTATCAGAATCTTTTTTCTTTCTTTCTTGGCTGTTCTTTTTTTTTTTTTCGCGAGAAACAAACAGAGAGTCAAAGGTATTGTTTGTTGTGTATTGTGAAGAAAGAAGGGAAGACCTAACCCTAATTTTTAACCTCTCAAAGAGGAAGCGTTAGTCGGTTGAGATGAGATCTGGCCGTCCACGTGTCTGTTATTCTACCCGTGGATTCGTATTTGTCCAAACTATTATTGATTAGGTTTTGTTGGGTGGGGTTTAGGTGTGGTTAGGGTTGGATTAGATTTAACCATGGTTGAGTTAGCTTTTCCTTGAGAGAATAAAGAATTTAAATAATAATAATAAAAAAAGGTAAATTGAACTCAGGTCCACAAAAAAAAATTTTTATTATATTAAAACAAGTTTTTTTTTTTAAATCTTTAATTTCTTATTTTACTCTCTGCTTAAACTATCAACGTTAGGATCTTTGTGGTTGGTAGTTTTAGGTCATTTTTAATACCGTATTTTGCAGTATAATTTATCTAAAATTATAATCGTATTGAACCTTATTTTATTGGTCACATGTGTGATGTGGTGTAGTATGATGTGGTACAGTTTATAGTTTAACCAAAACTGTAGTCGTACCGTACTTCACTTTTGCGGTCACATGTGTAGTGCAGTATATAAGATGCAATTTGAAACTGATATATTTTTTAAATTTTGCGTTTTTTTTACCCAACTCAAAACTAATTTTTCCCTTTGTTTTGGGTCATGTTTTAAATTACTGAACTAATTTTTCTTTATTTTGAACTGGCATTCGTAATCAACACTTGCAAAGGTTGTTAAACTTTTTTAAAAAAAATTAGGGTTATTAAACTATTGATAATATATTTAATATTAAAAAAATAAATATGCTAATATATATAAAGGATGTAGTACAGTGCAGTTTGTGCGGTTTACTTATTATAAAATGGAACATTGCATTGCAACATGTAATACAGTAATGCTATTTTGCGAACGATTTTGATGCGATTTTTACGGTTTGCTAAACATGAAACATCCCTAATCATCATCCTCATCCCCAATCCATACTATATTATTATAATAGGAAATTGGAGATTTTTTAAAAACTTTTTTTTGAGATTTTTTTTCTAAGTCATTTTAGTTATCCGGTGAAAATTAATATAAAACTATTTGCATTTTAGGAGAGTTGACTCAAACGAGTGTCTCATTTCAAATTCGGCATTTTTTTGGCCAAAAAAAAAACTTTTATTTTTTTATATTTGTTTTTTTGTCTCAACTTAAATAAATTTTAAAAAAATAATAATTTTTTTAAAATAAACTAATTTTTTTCTTTTGTCACATATTTAATATAAAAATTACCAAAAACTGTATCATTTGTTCCATATTTATCTATACGTACTATAAAAAATTACTTATATGTTTAAGGAATGTTATAAGTTAGTTTTTTGCTTATTTTATGTATAGTTTGTTGAATTTACACTATTTTTTATCTCGATTTTATTTCAAATAATTTTCATTTTCATTTTCTTGAAAAAAAATTAATTTTTTACATTTTATCTCATATTATATATATATAAACTATCGAAAAATAGGGATACTAAAGAGGAGGCGAGTATAATAAGTTAAGGACAAAGTTTAGTTACAAAACTGGTTTTAGCTTAGCTTTAGGCTACAACCTTTTCCAATAAAATAAACATTACTACATATTTTGAAAATTTAACTGTTAAATTCAATATTCTTTGCGCTCTTAATACACATGTCAAATTTTGTGTCAATCAGATATTATTTACTATATGATTTATAAGTTTATATTTTATGCATTATTTTAAATTACAAAAACTTACAATTTAAACAATTTATTGATGATATATCTATTAATCTTTAATTTTTAAGAAATTTTGCAAGTATGAAAGATATAAGAAGAAGATGTAATCCAATGGTAGATTTGTTAAAATTCACTTCAAATAAAAAGATATTGAGTAAAATTGTACCCTTGTAACAAAACTTTAACCATAAGTTTTTTTTTCTTTTTTTGAGAGAGTTTCAACTTTCAACATATGACGTCTTTTATCATCAGACCAAGATATCAATCAATTTTTGGTATAAATATAAATTCCTCAAATCTATTATTCAACCATTAAAAATCTTTTAGGAGGAGCTAATAACATAAACCAATAAGGTAAATCATGCAATTTATGCTATTAAAAAAAATGAAAAGGATGGGCCCATGAGTGAAATCAACACGGAATTGGTAGAATCCAGATAAAGCCAGGCAAAGAGCACACGCAATTAACTATGGGCTAAATGGCACATTATTTTAAAGGACGCGTGTGAATATTATTTACTACTTTGTAGATATTCTCTGTCCATATTCTTTTTATCATTTTGGGTTTGGGCCCGGTTTGATTTAGAAGCCCTTTTCAAGTGAGTTGTGTTTGTTGGGTTTTTATTATGTCAAATTTTGTTTGCTGGGTTAGTCCGAAAGCTCAATCATCAAATGAATAATGGGCCAAATTTTCACATTATTTAAGGGGACAAGTGTGAACTTTTTTTTTCCCTCAAATTTGTTTATTTAATTTTAATTTGAGTCTTGAATATGTCAAAAGGGTCCTTTATCTCAAATTCTAAACTTACACATTCGACTGTTTCAAATAGAGAAGCTTCAAGTTCAAATTTCTCCCCCTTCAACTATTAAATTTTTGTTTTTAATTGAATCACATGCTAAGAGTTTTATTTATTTTTTAATAAGAAAGTCATATGTTCGTGTGTGAATATGATCATTTTTTAGAGCTAATCTTATGATACTTCTAATCATATTAATAGTTCCAAATGCACAATTTTTGTAAGAAAAAAAATCTAAATCTCAAATTGAAATAAGTGAATATTATGACATTAATTTTTTTTTTAAAGCCTCATCACACGCACAAAGCGCATGTGATGAGGCTAGTCTATAATCATGTCTTTAAAAACATTAGGAATTAACACAAATTTGAAATCATTATAATTTTGTGACATTTTTATTCTCGAATGCCGTTTACTTTCTAATTTTCAATCATAAAAAAAATGATGTTTTAGTACCAAATAATAGTTGAATAAATCAATATAATACAAAATTGTTTACACTCTCACTTTGAATTTTAACATTTTCATAGATAGGGATAAGAGAAGAGATAAAATATTGAAACTCAACCCCAAAAAATTAAAAGGGGTTGAATTTTTTATTGCTTAACTTGTTTTTCTATTTTTTTTTTTTAAAGTAAAGTTTTAGTTGTTTTAAAGAAGTGGATTAGTAGAAGAGTGATCCTATTTATATGAAATGCTTTAGGTGAGAGTTAGAGATATATTTCTACAGTGTTGTTCTCAAGTTTTGCCCATATTTAAACATAAGCTGTAGGGTATTTTGAAACCAAAAAAATGTCTAGTCCAAACATGAAAAACCTCTTTAAATAGTAGTATGGGTAATATGGAAAAGCCAAATTGCCAAAGAATATGTGCCCTATTTGGTTTGTGTTTTCAGTTTCGTGTTTTCAAAACTTTGTTTTCCAAGTATTTGAGAATTTTTTTTCTAAAAAATAGTTTCCAAGTGTTTCATAAATAAGAACTAAAGGTTAAATAAATATGTTGATTATTTTTTTACTGAAAGTATTGAAGCTGAAAAAGTGAAATGAGACCCGCAATAATTAAAAAGTAACTAACATTTTGTGCAAAAACTATAGCATGGGACTCTCAAAAAATCAAATTTATCTCACTTTTTGGACAAAAAGTTATTGTGAAACCCCACAATGTGCCAAGCCGGTTAAGCAATTAGGCTTTGGCAGTTTCAATAATTTAAGTGCATCCCAAACACACACATATTTTCTATTTTTCAACAATTTAAGTGCACTCTTTCCTCACACAGTGATAGAGAAATGATAAACGATAAATGAAAATTACAAAACTACCATCAAGTTATTTGCAAAAATGCCACCCAAAATAGAAAATAGGACTTGAAAATAGGTCTGGGTTATTTTTCGAAAATTATTCTCCACAATGAAAAATGAATAGTTTTCTGAAAACAATTTTCAAAATATAATGACCAAACAAATGTTGTTTAATGGGACCTACATTTTTTTTTAAAGTTGAAAAAAACTGTTTAAAATTAGGGTACCAAATAGGATTTGAAGTTTGAAGTTTCCACATTTAGCATGATGATTGTGTTATAAATGTTGGGAAATTTAGACCCCGGTTGATAGAATTAACAAGTTTTAAACTCAAGTTGTTAATTAGATTCATCATGAATAAAACTTGTTAAAATAAACAAACATCAATATCATGTCAAAATCATGCACATCGAAATAGTAAATAAGACAAGATATGATGACCCAGGAAAACCAATGAAACAAACTAGTTTCACAGTAAAAAATCTAAAGGAAAACCATCCCGAAAAACAATCCACTATAATAAAGAGAAGTTTCAAATCTAGTATAAAACATTTGTTCCTAAACTATATAATCCTCGTAGATGAACTTATAGTAGAAATCTTCTACCGATTCAAAACCTCTGAACTTTTCAATATATGAATGCCACCCTTTTGCACGGAACCCAGTATGTGACTAACCAATAATGCACAGCTCCCAGTACGTGACTACCTCACTAACTTAAAGAAGATTGTTGGCTGCAAAGTTTTTCACTTCATCAACAATGAAGATTAAGAAGCACTTGGTTACAAAACCCTAAAGCGCAATAACATAGTAGTTTCTTTCAGAGAGAATAAGCACTTGATCACTTTTTTATGTGTTCTTCTTGTATTCTTATGTGTGACTGCCTTTAAAATAAGCCTTATATACGTCTAGGGTTATGAAAAAAAAAACCCTACGCATACATGTCAACATGAGCCGAAAATCATATCTGAAAATTCTAATTTCGTAATTCTCGATAGATAGTATCTGTCGAGCAACTACCAAGCCTCGATAGATGGTATCTGTTGAGCAGCTGTTGAGCTTTAATGAATTAGCACTTCTTTACTTGTTTCTTGGACAGATTTGCATGGTTTCAATACTAAACGTGAACTCTTGTTCCTTGAAGTACTAAATTCGTCCTAGATCTACCCAATTACAAGTAAAGTGTGTTTTATCAAAGGATTAGTCAATTTTAAATGGCATATGTTCTTAACATAATTTACATATGTCCTAACAATAAACTTATAAAATTCTCATTTTTACATAAGTCTTAGTTGAGAATTGAGATATATATTTTAATTTAAAATAAATTACAATAAGCTCACTTAATGTTTGGAGACATGATAAAAACCTCCAATGAGTACGCATGAGGAGTACCAAATTGTTTTGTTTTTGAGAAATAAGCTGGCTCTGTTTGTTTTGATGGAAAAACTTCTGTAAAGATAGTTTTTTGTGTTTTTCTATATTTGATAGTATTAAAAAAAAAGTTAAAAGAAAACTATCTTTAATCAACAGAAAAAGTATGGCTTAATTTTAGAGATTTTTTTCATTTTTTTTTGAAAAACAACTTATCTCACAACAAGCTAAATAAAGGAAGTTAGAAAATTGTTTTTCAACCTATTTAAGATAATTACCAAATATAGAAAAATGAGCTAATTTTACGAAAATTACTTTATAGAAAATGACTCATTTTCTAGAAAATATTTTTATCTAAACAAATAGAGCTTAAAAATGGCTACTACTATTAAACTAAGTAATGTTCAGCCGGACAAATAATGGCCATTGATGCTCCAAATTATTTATGCCTCTAAGCGTGCATGTCAAAGTTTAGTAGAACCCCATTTCGCACATAAGCACAAGTTGTGATGAAACCGGAAAAAAGAAGGATTTCTTTTCGCGCAGTTTGCTCATAAGTGCAGGTGCCACTTGTATATTGTAGAAATTCCCTGATTTGTTTCATATGGAAGGAATTTTTTTTTTTTTTGGAAAGATAATTAGGTAATTACAGCATGGGGAGGTGCCAATTGATCAGCTTCCAACCCTTGGCTTATGGAAGGATTATTTAAAGATGTGGAACATTTTATTCTGGCAAATTCTTATTTAGATAGTTTGTATCTGGATCCAAGATGATTTCCTCAACGAGAAAGGCTCCTTGGCAACTTCACTTTTCAATGTTATATTTATTACTTATTTACTTTGCATAAACACTAATAAAGAAGTTTAGCATTCGGTCATGTCCAAATCTTCTCCTTTTGCTCTACCAGACAAAGCCCAATCAAACTTGAACACAAGAATATTTGTGAATAAAAGATCAATGGTAGCCATGGCATTGGCAACCGCAATTCCTGGGCGTTCCTTCCTTCCAGCTCCAAATGGGATTAGTTGGAAAATGTGTCCTTTAAAAATTTATTGTAGAATTCAAGACCCTCTCTGGTTGGAACTCAGTCAGATTTTCCCACAATGAAGGGTCTCTTGCAATTGCCCATGCATTAGTGGAGACAGTATCTTATCAGACACTCTCTCCACGTCAACACATCTATTTGGCAGGACTAACCAATAATTGTAGGACACATATAGTAAATTGAAAATACCATTATACCCTCAAAATTTTTAAAACCCGCCTCCTCCCTTCTCTATCTTTCAAAATGAGAAATTGTTAGAAAAATAGCATGGAGTGAATAAGAAATTAATGTTTTCTATGTTCATTTGAAGATGTTATTAAAAGTGGTAAAAATCTTGAGCCCCACATAAGAAAGGAAAGAGATAATATATGAGTTTATATGCTCATAAGTTGAGCATTGGGTTGGGCTTTTGATATATGTGGACTAGGCCTACTTGTCCAAATAATAATATTTTATTATTTTAATTTTTGAGTCAGTTGTGAGAATTTTTTGTGTATTTCATTTTGTGTCAAGGAGAGAGAAAGAAACATTAAGTAGTTCCTAAAGCACGACCTTTTGTGTTTCGTTTTCGTGCTGTATATCATTTTATCTTAGAAGACAGACGTCCGTGAGTCTCAAAGCACTACAGTGATTGTGTGAGAGGTGAAATCTGCTTTAAGGAAATTGTGTCAAACACAAGACTTGATCTGAATTGTTCATCTGTTAAGCATTTGGTCTATGAGTTTTTAATTATTTGCATATTTCTCTTTATATATATTCAATATTTGTTTATTGCATTTGTCTATCATATTTATTTGTGTTATTGCTTATTCTTAGATATATCTATTATTCCTTTTGCTTTATCACAAAAGTAAATTGTTGAAATATACCGGATAGAAATCAAATTTGATTTTTCAAAAAGACTCACCTGACACACACACTCTCTCTCAATATTCCGTTGGAAGTTGCGTTAAACACTGCCCGTAGGACCACTCCTACACTACAATTTTCTACCCTTTCAGCCACCCACCACCATTTCTAACTATCTCTCAACGAACTCCGATTTGGTATCATAACAGTTGTTAATTAGGTGATAGTTTAAGGTGTTGGTTGGATTTTTGCTTCCTAAGATTTGACTTTTTGCTGCTCATGTTTTTTTCCTTACCTTGTTGGTTTCCTATTTGATCTTAACTCAAATCTCTCTTTTAGATCATCTGTCTGAAATTCATGTGCATAAATTTTAGACCTTAGTGCATAAATCTCAGCTCATCTTCTGTAGCTCTTGAAGATGTGAATTTGATTTGACTGGTCACACAAAGATTGCAAATTTCAGCACTTCTTGAGATTTGTAAGCATTTTCGATTTTTTGTTCGGATTTGTTTTTGCAGCAACTCATTTTTATTTTTTTTGGTTTATGATCTTAGAGTCTGTAATTTATGGTACTCTGTTTCTTTTTTGTTTCTTAATTATTGATAGAATCAGACAGATTTAAGAATCTCAAGCTAAAATTTGGTTTGAAGGAAACTTTTGGATATTAGAGAAAAATTTAAAAATAATATGTTGTAAGATTTGATCATTTCTGAAACCTAAAAATCTACGTTTGTGCATATAGGTGAACAAAGAATAATTTAGGGGTCGGCTTTGACTATGAATCAATCTTATTAGGAAAAAGTTTTTTTATTTTTTTTTCTACCTTTATGCACACCTAGCATCTGCAAATTTTGCAGACGAGCAACATTTCACACCTTAATGGTGACCTTAACTCACTGGTCTAATATAAATGTCCCAATATGATTTCAATAAATTTTGGAGAAGGTTGGATGTAAGGAGTCACCTTTTGTTTTTTCCCCAGATGTCATATTTAATTTTCTCAATATTATTATTTTATATGTTCAAATTATTTGTGTCCTTTCATTCATGTAGTGATTATAATTTTTTTGTAACAATAAATATTTCAGATTTATCAAGGCAACAAAAGGGAATGAAGCAATGGAAGTATGAGCTCAATGTCAATTTTCATTTTAGTTTGCTTGTATAGTTTCTTTTGCACATTGGGTGTATGGTAGCATATCAATTTTGGAAAGGGTGACATGATAGCCTTGGAGATCACCAAATAGAGGCTGCATCAACCTTTCCATCTCAATTAAGAAGCCTTTCCTTCTTAACTAAGAAGCCTGTTCAGAACCTAACTGTTTGCGAAAGTTTGCCAGCCAGCTTCATCTCAATACCAACCTTTACTAAGATGTTCAAAACCACTACAAGGGCTTCATGTGTCTTTTGGTGAAATTTATTGATGTAGGGATTTTTTTGTTGAATAAATGAAATATTCCATCTTAGCAACATGGAAAAATGTAGCATGTTTATTGCGACTTTCATGTGTGATTCACTTATTTGGTGACAATGTATATTAATGTAGTAATTTTTTAGTTGATAGAATGAAATATACCTTCTTAGCAACATGGAAGAAGGTAGCATGTATATTGCAACTTTAGTAAAGATGGTTTATGTATATATGTATACTACATTTTCAAGTTGAACAAGTGAGACCATAAAATGAGTAATTTGTTTGAGATTGTTGGAAAGAGTTCATAAAGATGGGTATTTTAATTTCCCTGTGCTTGTCTTACCTACTCAAGTGAGGTCATGTTAGTATTAGTTAATTGATTTGTATAAGATAACTTGTACAGTATTTGGGAAAAGAGTAAACACATACAATTGTATAAGAGTTACTTTAACATCATATATATGATCAACATTTAAGTGTGAGTTTGGATAGTACTGATAAATGGGGCGTTTGGCGCTTTTTCAGGGATCCCGTGTACTGTTCACAGGACATGCAAGTATGGAAAAACACAAATTTTTAAATCCCACGGTACTATTCACACATTTAAAAATTATTTTGCTACAGTGTTTTTAGTAATAAGTAGTATTCAAACAGACGCTAAATAGAAGTTACTCAAATATTTACATGTTGAATCCAACACGATTGAATCGCTTTATAAGTAAACTAGCATCTGAGCACGTGCTCACGTAGGGGTATCAATGTTCGACCCAACCCGCAAACACGACGCAAACCCGACATGGGTTTTTTTGGGTTAGGGTTAGGGTTGTGCCTTAATGGGTTTGGGTCATAAACGAGTCGACCTGAAAGCGACACGATAAGAAACATGTCATAAGCGGGTCAACCCGCGTAACCCGCAATAGACACGTTTGACTCATCAATTTATTTGCGTCAACCTAAAATGACTCATTTAATACAACCCGTTTAACTCATATAACAAATAAATATTCATTTTATTTTAGATTGGTCAAATACTTTTTATATCCAACATATATTTTAAATTTAAAAAGAAAAGTGAGTAATTACAAAAATTTACAAGGAATATAATTGGAAATTGAAAACTTTACAAATCCTACAAACCCTAAATCTCTAAACCTTCTTATAAATATCTAATTTTTTTTTTCTGCCGTACTACTCACTCTACTATCTTATAATCTCATGTCCAATTCTCAAACTCAAAGTCTCAAACCGGTTATTGCGCTCTCTCTCTCTCTCTCTCTCTCTCTCTCTATAGATGATAATCATAGTCATAGTCAGGATTATCTATTGTTTGCCCTAATTCTTTCAATATTGATACTTAGTATTTGGCGAGTTCTAAGGATATTATATTTTTGTTAAACTATGTTGTTTTGAATTTGGGTTGAAGTGTATGCACTTCTTTAAAAGTGTAAAGAACTTATTTCTAGATGAATATTATATTTTTGTCAAACTATATTATTTTGAATGTGGGTTGAAGACTTGAAGTGTATGCACTACTTTTGGGATGTAAAAAAAAATTATTTCTAGATGGATGTTATATTAAATATTATGTAGGTTGAAATGGGTTGTGTTACATTTGTGTCAACCCAACACGACTCGTTTATTAAGCGTGTCAAATGGGTTGGGTCAGGTCAACTTGCCTTATTAACAGGTTGGGTTAGGGTTGAAGGATCATGACACGATTATTAAATGGGTCGGGTTAGGGTTGAGCCATTTAGTCGAATACCCCTACCTCAACACGACACAAACCCGACACACTAACCCAAATTGACACCCCTACGCTGACGTGCGTACTCAGAGGCTCTTCTATTTTTTGAGTAAAGATTAATAATTTGCATTTATTATAATTTGTAATTTCTACTTTTACCAATCACGAAAAAAAACCCTAAGGGTGTGATGAAAAAATTATTTCCCCCATAAATGCATAAATCAATATTACTAAGAATTTTGGAAGATACCTGTTTGCTCAACGAATGGTTTGAGTCTTGATTGCATTTGCCAATCTTAATTCCAGACTTCGCAAAATGTGTCCCTAACATCAAATTCATTAAAGTCATAAATTAGTTGCTAAATTTTGGCTTAATTTTAAAAAAGAACCATTGAAAAGCACAAATTGAACAAATTGTCAAAAAAAAAATTATAGAGAAAAAGAAACATGAGATTGATGAGAATGAAACTTGGCCTTCACAAATAAAAGATAAATATAAAACTGACTAACAAACGTGGAGGTTAGAGATAATAAAGAGATTATGAGTGAGAAAATGAAAAACAAAAATAAAAGCATGAGAAATTACATAGTAGTAATTGCTTTTTAGTGGGGATGTTGGGATGATAAGGATGGATAGAAGTTATAGTACTGGCTTTATAGTAGGAGTCTTTTTTTTTTTATAATAAAAAAATAAGAGATTTGGGAAAATAAAAACGTGAGATTAGAGTAATGAAATTTAAAATAAAAAATTTTGAAAAAAAGGGGGACAGAAGAAACAAATACATCGTGATGAAGTAAAAAAAAAATACGTGGTGTGAGTTTTGTAGATTGGAGAAATTTTAAAACTAACAATAGTGATCCTATTTTGTAGGGAGTTAGTGAGTAAAAGTAGGAATTTAAATCAACATAAAAGTAGGAGTTTATTAGAAGCAGGAAGATATTTCAATGTAGAAGTAAGAATTTATTATTTTTGTCAATTTACTACTTTAACCCAATTTTTAAGTTTTAGGTAGGGGTATTTTTTATTGTAAAAAAAGTAATAACTAACTTTCATTTAAAGAAATCAAAGAGAATCACAAATCAAGCTAGAAGAAAAAGAATGGGAGATGAATGAGTACTTTTATAGTTTACAGTGAGGCCAAACGTAGACTTGACGACAAAACTTGCGATGGCGGCATGGTGGCGATTCGCAAATACCAAGGCAACCCCAATCTATTGTGGCATTCATGGCAGAGAAAGACTGGCAAACAAATCTAAGCAAACGGGTTGTCGGAGCCGCCGGAAACAATGACAAGTGAAAGCTGAGATGAGTGGGAGAAAGGAGAGAAAAAAAAAACGAAAGAGGAATAAATGAAAGTGGGAATAGATTAGAGATAGAAAGAGAAGGAAGAAAATTCTAGAAATTAGAATATTTTGGTGGGCAGTTGAAATTTTAAGGGAAATTTCGAGCTGGATTTATTTTACACGTTTCAATCATTCATTGGTTAATCTTGCCAAATAGATGTGCTGATGTGGAGAAAGTGTGTTATAAGATACTTTCTCACATTAGTGATAACCGTGGTACCTGCAGCTATGTCATATCCCTTTATTTTAACATCTTGAGTTGATTTTTGGGGAACTAATAATGGGAGAATTGATACTTGATTCCTCTCTAACAATCAAAACTTGTAAAACTGAATTCTTGCAGAATTTTCTAGTAACTGTTCTGAATGTTTGAAAAGGTTTTAAGCCTTGTGGATGGTTTTATAAAACATTGTAACTCTCCATTGGTGCCTTTTGAAGGGTTATAACCCTATGGATATAAATAGTGGTTCATGTTTACTTCATAACTAATTCTTTCTCTCCCTCAAATAGTTTATAAGAAACACGAGAAATCTTATAGGTATTCTCCAAAACTACTATTTGTAGAACCCAATAAACTTGGTTGTATCTTAAGAACAAATTTTTTTTTTTTTGAGAAACAAACACACACACACACATAAGGGAGTGGGAAAAGGGTTCTAACACAAAGGCACACCATAACTCTACTCAAAAGCCATGGTAACTTTTAAGGGAGGGTGGAGCAAGTTATACTACACACAACACACTCTCTTAAGTAATGTGGGACAATTACCTTTTTTTTTTTTTTTTTTTTGAGAAACAAACACACACACACACAAGGGAGAGGGAAAGGGGTTCTAACACAAAAACACACCGCAACTCCACTCAAAAGCCATGGTAACTTTTAAGAGAGGGTGGGGCAAGTTATACTACACACAACACACTCTCTTAAGCAATGTGGAAGAAATTTGTAGTAACTTTTTAGCAACTCGCGTATGAGGAAAAATATTTTCTAAGAATAACATTCAATTGTGCCTCCAAATCAATCTTAATTTCTATTTATTTGTTGTGTTCATTTTGTTTTTTCATTATTACTCCTTGAGATTAAAATTCACAACAACTTAGCTCTATGAAATTATTACCTTTTCAAAACAATGTATATATAGTTGTGCTAGATTCAAATGACCATATTTGATTTTGTAAAGTTGTGATTTACAACAATTTTGTATTGGCTTTAATTCCGTGCCAAATTTGATTGTATTTTTATTCAATCTTTTGTACCCTGTATTTTATGTGAGATTTTATTGTAAGGGTTATGTGATAGAGAGAGAGTGTGTGAAGACTCAAGCATTTAAAGACAGAAGAGTTTTTGCAGGTAGCTCGCGACTAAGCATCCCACGAAGTGATGCATGTGACTTGCATATGACTGGAATGTAAAGAGTCATGACAAATGGTAACAGCTGGTTTTCGCGAGTATCTTGCGGGTAAGGCCTTCCTACGAGATACTCGCGAAATAGTCTGTTTTGCTATTTTGTCATATTTGCTCCACTATATCCTCATACACTATATATTTCATCATTACCCACATATTAAGTAGAGAGCTTTTCAGAAGAGAAAACCCTAGCCTCAAACCCTTGAGAGTGTGAAATTGTCATACCCACAATTCTACACACCATCCATTGTGGTTTTTCTCTACTCCTACCTCTCCATTTCCAAATCCTTGAGAGGTTGATAGCTCAAACACTTATCACACCCATACTGAGTGTTCAATGAGTTTTTGGTGCTGCTGGGAAGCATTGGAAGAAGCCAAGCTTTAGCGGATGTAATCGGGTGCATTGCGGGATCTCGAAAGCATGACAAGACACGGTTCTGAGAAGCCTTGTTGGAGTAGGAGTTTGGAGGGCTTAGGTGCATTTGGTAGACTAGGCTTGGATGGTCTTTTGCTATTCGTGTATCCCAACTTATTGTCTAGTGGATTGATTTACCGCTTGGAGGGCGGCGGAGAGGTTTTTCGCTGAGTTCTTCGGTTTCCTCTTCGATAACACATCGGCATGTTATCTTGTGTTTGCATCTCTCTTCCCTACTCTTTTAGCTTTTATTTTACTGCTGTGTTTTATTAAATATGGCTTAGAGTAGTTGTATTGTTTATTCGCTACATGAACTACACTTCATATGTATGTATGTTTTAAGTCTTTTAAGTCTTAATACACCTTTTAAGTCTATAAATTGGCTCGCTGTTGTGTTCATGTGTTCAGATTTATTTCAAATCTAAAAAATTGGGTCATATGTATGTTCGCCCTAAATGTCCACTTTTTGAAAAAAAAAGTTTTACTCAAAAATTCATTAGGATATAAAAGACATGGGCAAAAGATTTTCAATTTATCATGTTTATGTAGATCATAACCTTGTTACTATTGCAACATTTTACCAAATTCAACTGATACAATTCAAATTTGATATGTTTTAAAATAAGTTTTGCCAACATATCTATGAACCCTAATAATAAAAACTATTCAAGATTATTTTGGATGAGATTTTATTTATAAAAAAAAAATTGTGAATTTTAACTCAATTATAATTTTGAATTAACTTTTCAAATGCGTATATCTTTTTCTCTTGGAGTGGGAAAAATTATAGTCTATAAAAAATCGTGCTAATTGAGAAAGTCAAAATTCAAAATGAGAAAAATTATTAGATATATTTGGAGTACAATGACATGGTGCTCATTTTTTTCACATTCATGATAAACTTTACAATAAATTTAATAAGTGAGATCCACCATGAATATCAGTGTGTAGTCTCGTGCATATGGATGGGTACAATTAACAAAAATCACAATTATATGCGAGATTCAAATTATACATGGTATTAGTTTGCACTTTTTTTAAACCATAAATTTCTAAAATATGTAATGGTTTCTTATATTATATATATATATATATATATATGATTTAAAATTTAATTGGTTTTAGACTCTTTGGTTTTACACTCAATAATTCACTTGCCATAAAATTAAAAACTTAGATGGACACGTGACAGAAAATTGAACTCTAATTGAAATCCAATTTAGAATCTAATTGGATTTGTTGGATTCTTCAATTTTTACACTTAACTAGTGTGTAACCAGTGCATATGCACACGTGCAATTAAAAACAATTACAATTTCATGATTCAAATTACATTTTTTTGAAAAGAGATTCAGATTATACATGATATTAGCTTACAACTTTTTTAAACCATACACTTCTAAAATATGTAATGGTTTCTTATTATATATATGATTTAGAATTTAATTGGATTTAGATTTTTTGGTTTTTGTACCTAATAATTCCATTGTGACAAAAATTAAAAAAAATTAGATTTACATGTAGCGCAAAATTGGACTCTAATTGAAATCCAATTTAAAATCTAATTGGATTTGAATTCTTCAATTTTTACACTCAATAATTCACTTAGCACAAAAATTAGAAATTAGATAGGATACATGGCGTAAAATTGAGAATCCAATTGATGAATTCTAATTGGATTTTCTCTAAATTTTGGCTTTTAATATATATATATATATATAATTAATAAATGGGACACGTGGCACAAAATTGAGAATTCAATTAAAATCTAATTGAATTTTCTATAAGTTTTGACTATTAATATATATATATATATATATATATAGATAGATAAATGAGAGAAGTGAGTACCAAGTTATCACTTAATAATTACTCACTTAATAATTACTTTCAAAATGAAGCAAAACCACTCACTTCTGTGAACCACCAAAGTCGAAAAAGCCAAAGATTCATCAGTAAGAAATTGCAGCTAGCAGGATAAATGGTGTAACAATACTAGAAAATAACATTTTTGGTTAAAACTTAGCTATAGAAAGAGAGGGTGCCACCATAAACAAGCTATGGATAATAATAAGATATTCATAATTTTTTGTGGCGTTCAACAATTGAGATATAGACCCCATCGTGTTTTAACTTATAGCTAAACGTTTTTGCCTATTTCACTAGCTATACTTTAGGTATCCTTCCTAGCATTCACTCGAGACAGTTTACAGGGAAAATCCTTTTCTTGAGGCTGTTAGCATGTTTGAACGTCAACAAGGGAAACCCCAAAAACAAAGGCATACACTTGCCCTAAAATGAGAGAAGAAATGGTAACATTTCCTGCAATTTTTAGTGCCAAATGTAGCATCCTTGTTGCTGCAGCCCTTTGTTTTAACAATCTTATTTTTTTTAATGGCAAATTTTTAATCAAATTGGACATGAAAGCTTGAATTAAGTAAATTTAAAATTTAAATGACTCAATTGAATGAAAGTAAAGTTAGAGGATTAAAATAAATTTCAATCAAATTTAGCGAATACAAGTTTCATTTTAGAGAGTAAATTTCCCTCAAAATTATTATATTTGCCTTACTTCTAGTTTGGGATAAGACTCATTTTTCCAAAAAAAAAAAAACTATCTAACTAGATGACTTAAAACAAGCTTTAAAAAAATGACAAAATTTAGCTACAAACTTATTAGTTCTAGTCTAAGGCTATAACTTTCTTTAAAAAATTTAACATTATTACATATTTTGAAAATACAATCGTTAAATTGTATCTTCTTTAAACTCTTAATACACATATAAAATTATGTGGCAATCAGATGTTATTTATTATATAATTTGTAATTTTTTTTTACATAATTTTAGACTACAAAAACTTAAAATTTAAATAATTGATTAATAACATAACTATTGATCTTGGATCTTTAAAATTTTGCAAGTATTAAGAATATAAAAAGAAAATATAATCTAATAGTGGATTTATTAAAACTCACATCCAATAAAAAGATATTGAGTAACGTTGTACCTTTAGGTTATGTTAGGTTCTAAGACCTTTAGGTTTAAATGTTTTAGAACTCTAATTTGTAATGTTGGCAAACCATGATCAAAACGTTTAAGTCTTGTTTAGACTGCTCAAAGTATGTGTCTTTAATGCGAAGTTGGAATCGAGTTGCTGCAGAAGTTACTGTGCAATTCTGCCCGGTTCGATCGATCGAGAATTAGACTCGACCGATCGAAAGTCGTGCAAATTGTTTTTCTACAGAAAATTCCAACTCAGTCCAAGCCCGTTTTGTGTGTATGGTTTTATGTTTTGCCCTAGGTATAAAAGGGAAAATCCTAGTCACGTTTTGAGAGGTTGTTGCTGCTGTGTGTGTAAATCTTCTATGAGATCTAGAGGTGTTTGTCTTCACACATACCTAGGGTTATCAAGGTTCAATACTATGTCAAGAACTTGTTGCTGCATTAAGAGTTTAAAGATATACAAGCGGGAGTGCTTGTGCTTTCAAGGAATCCAAGAAGGAAGTAGTCCATGGATTCAGAATTGTCACATGGTTATGGTAGTAAGTTTCCTACTTGAGGTAGCAATAGGATGTTAGTGGTCTAAGTCGCTATTGTGTAAATTTCAATTTCTTCATAGTGGATTCAGTTTTACCTTAAGGATATCTAGGTTAAATCCTCCCAGGTTTGGTTTTCCTGAGTCATCATATCATTATGTTCTTTATATTTTCGTTGCTTTGCATGATATGATTTATATGTATTAACCTAGATCTGCATAATTTACCTAAGTTATTCACTTGGCTAAATAACTAAGTTAATCTGATTGTGTTTTTAAGGGGTCTAAAAACGTACAAGTGGTATCAGAGCAGGTAGCTCTCTTATTGAAGATCTTTTGATCTTTAAGCTGATCCTTGACCTAGTTGTCATGGAACACGGAAACTCTCTAGTTATTCCTCCTCACTTTGATGGGAATAATTATGCTTACTAGAAAGTCAGGATGAAAGCATTCCTGAAATCCATTGATGAGAGAGTCTGGAACTCTGTTGAATACGGATTGGAGAAGCCCACTACTCCTGTGAGTGAGTGGCAAACTTCTCAAAAAGAAGCAGCAGCTTTCAATAGCAAAGCCATGAATGCTACCTTTAATGTTGTTTTTATGAAGGAATTTAAGAGGATATCTAATGTTGAGGTTGCTCATACTGCTTGGACTATCCTCCAAATTGTGCATGATGGCACAAAGACAGTTAAAATTAACAAGCTGCAGCAATTAACTACTAGATTTGAAAGCATTAGGATGTCTGATGATGAATCTTTTAATGAATTCTATGCTAAACTTAATGACATTGTTAATTCTGCATATAATCTAGGTGAAATCTATGATCAATCTAAAATTGTTAGGAAGATTTTTAGAACTTTGACTGAAGACTTTAGACCCAAAGTAACTACCATCACTGAAAGTAAGGATGTGGACTCCACCCCCTGTTGATGAACTTGTAGGATCGCTTCAATCCTATGAGTTGGACCTACCTAAGACTAGCAAATCCAAATCAATGGCTTTTAAGTCTGTTGATGATGTTAATGTGAGTGAATTTGATGATAATCTCTCTACGACAAAGATTGCATATCTTGCCAAGAATTTTAGAAACTTTCTTAGGAACAATAACAGAAGGGCAAGAGGTAAGAACACTGCTGAACCTAAAAATTTTAGGAGGAATGATCTCACTAAGGTTAATAACACTGATAAACCTAAAAAAAAAGCAGGTCAACCTTCTAATAATTTTATGGGACAACAATGTTTTGGGTGTCAAGGGTATGGTCATGTGAAATCTGAATGTCCTACATATTTGAGGTCTAAGGGTAAAGCTATGGCTGTAACCCTTAGTGATGATGAAGTTTCTGATGATGAGTCTGGGTGTGACGAGGATGGAAACTTCATTACTTTCATTGCTACTGCTGTAGTTAATGAAAATGTTGTTGTTGAGGAGAACCCTTCTAATGGAGAACTCTCTGAGGATGCAGATCTTCAAGAAG
The DNA here is from genome assembly GCF_040712315.1 of Castanea sativa. Taxonomy (NCBI): domain Eukaryota; kingdom Viridiplantae; phylum Streptophyta; class Magnoliopsida; order Fagales; family Fagaceae; genus Castanea; species Castanea sativa. The sequence goes on from NC_134016.1 coordinate 45,027,969, forward strand.
CCTATAATAAACTTTGCAAAGTTGCTGCAAAGGATGCTATGAATGTTGATCTAGGCTTAAAGAAAATTGCATCTCTTGAGCTTGAAAAGAAAAATTTGCTTGTGAAATTGTTTGATGCTAATGAATTGTTGAATAATGTGAAGACTGAGAACATGCTTTTGCTTGATAAAGTTAAGAATTTGGAACATGATTTATCTGTTGCTAGAGAACAAACTAATAGGTCTGCTAGTTCTAAACTTGATCAGATGTTGAGTGTTCAAAAGTCTTCGTTAGACAAAACTGGGTTAGGTTTTGTAGAAAGCATCTTTGTTTTTGAAACACATTCCACAAACTTTATTCCTTCTTCTGAGCCCTCCGTGTGGGAGGTTGTCAAACCTGTAGAAGTCATACCTCCGTGAAAGATTAGGGTTGATCTTCAAGAGTCTAAACCTAAGACTTCTAATCCTTCTAAGGGCAAATTGCATGATAGACCTACATGAGTTTGTCATTTTTGTGGAAAGTCTGAACACATTCGTCCAAATTGTTTCAAGCTGCAAGCTGCTAAGCGAGCAAATAAACCAAAAGTACCTGTGCCTCAAGCACAAGATCCTATGGTACTCATTGGTGAGTTGGTAAAGGCTCTAAACCTTTATTCCAATTCTGAAGTTGAAAATCATTCTAATATGAATAAGAACTCCAATGCTCAAGTTGCATCTAAAAAACTTTGGATGCAAAAAACTCAATCTAAGTGAGCCTTTCTGATATGGTCCTTATGCTTAATTTCTCTACTCTTTGTGACCATTTTGTTTGGTATTTCTTTTTTTGTTCTCTTTGTTTTTCTAGGATTTGCATTGCATAACATTCATGCATTCATTCTAGGATTTTTTTTTGTTATTTTCATAAAATAAAATAAAACAAAAAGGAAAAGAAAAGGGAAGCAAAATGTGTTTTGCATTGTTCTTGGATTTGATATCAAGGTTGGCCATATTATCTTTACATAACATGTTTATGTACCTTGTTTAGCTTGGATGAGTTTATTTTATTGCACTTTACTATTTTGAGCTTTGTAGTGCATGTTGTGTAAGAAGATGTTTATAGTTTTTTATCACATGATCTTGATCTTGAAATCACACGCTTTTTATTGTCGAACTTGAACTTAATGAGAAAGGCATAAATAACCATTTCACCACTGTTTATTAGCCAATCATGAACACCTTAGTGCATATCGTAAGATTTTGTGCTCGAGAAAGTGTAGTACATGCACAAAAAGAACATAAGATGTAGCCTCAATTTAAATGCTAAAATTGGTGTGTATATTATTGGGCTATAATAAATTCACAATGAAATAAAATTGGTGTGTACATTATCCCGGCCAATACTTAATAAGTTTCTGATCAAATAAAATTTGTGTGTACATTATAAGGCAAATCAAGAAACTTAGATGATTGCAAGCTTTTATTCTAGGAGACGTGAGAGTTATATGATGTAACTCTTTGAGGATAGTCTCTTTTAATTGTTTGTGATGGATTTTGTAGAAATTGTGCTTAATTTCTATACACATATCACCTCACATGTCTCTTAAGCTTTTGCTAATTGCACACACTACACAAGTTACTCTTTGGTAAACTTTGTACATGATATTGTGTGTGATTTTGGTATGGCCATCCAAGATTGAAACTTCCTTGAGTTTAAATGCAAATTGTGTTTTGAAGTTTGAGATTTTATGGTGAGCTGAGTGAAAACCTTAATTTTTGGGAAATTTGGACTTAAATCGTGTGGTTTTGAAAAGTATTTCATCTCATACTCATGCATTTTATTTATAAAATTCTTTGCTTTAAGGAGTTTTTGCATAAAAATGCTTTGTTTTTCAAAAATCTGTTTTTTCCAGAATTTCGATCGATCGAAACTGTTTTTTGACCAGTTGAAATTGCGATTAAATTCTTGGTCATGTTTTTGTCTATTTCGATCAATACTCGATCACTGTTGGATCAATCGAAGGATTTTCGATCAATCGAACCTATTTTTCGACCGATCCAAAATCGCACAGAAAGTTTTTTATAAAGGTTTAAAGTTCACATGCTCTTCACTTTTCAAAAACTTTTTCAAACTTTTTCTCTCTTTTTCAACCGGTCCAAGAGTCAAAGTCTATTTTTGTCGTTTTCCTCTGAATTCTTTGCAAGGATTTTGTCTTCTAAGGCCGGTATGTCCTTTCTACCCTTCCTTTTTCATTTATTTTCTTGCTTCATGCATTAAATCATGCATTAAGAGAGGTTTTTCGCACCTAAGGATTTTTTTGGGGGTTTTTGATGATTTAGGCTATTTCTTTCACAATTGATCAATGATTTTTTGTTGTGGGGTGCCTTACAACTGTTCTTGATGATTTAATTTGATCAATTTGGAGTTTTGTGAAAATTTAAAATTTTAGGGCTTGAAACTACCCGAATTGGGGGTTTTGTTCAATTGAGTTTAATTTCCTGAAATTGACTTGTTGAATTGATTAATTTGATCATTTTAATGTATTATCTATCTTGTGTGATGATCAATTGGTCAATTTCTTGAAAATTGTACAAGTGGTTTTCCAAAATTTTTGGGGTTTTTGATATAAACTCTATGCTCAAGCCAAGTTTGTGATTTTAAAGTTGTATTGAACTTATTCTCACTACATTAGAGCATGCATCATTTGCTTACACTGTTCATGCATCATATAGATTTGTTATTTTCTATATTGTTTGTGCTAACTTGCAGTTTGCCCTTGGTTTTTCTTGTTTTCTTTTTTGGTTCTTTTCTGCTTGTCTGTTCCTTCATTAGCATCATGCCTAGGAAAACTAGAGCCAATAGGCCATCCTCCTCTTCTTCTGCTCCATCCTTTAAGAGTGACAGATTCTTAAGTGCGAAGCACCAAGAGACCTTTGAGACTCTTAATCTTAAGAGAAACATTTGGGCTGAGAGACGGGTTCTTTTAGATGAGTTAGATCCTGAGATTAGGAGGAACTTTGGGTGTAGGGGTTGGATGCCTTTGTTAGATTTTTCTCAACTCCCTTCGGCTATCTTGATTAGGGAGTTTTATTTTAATCTCTCTATTCATGTCTATGATTCCAACACTGTTCTTAGGAGTTGGATTCATGGTGATGAGTACACCATTACCCCTTCGGTAGTGGCTGTTGCTCTTAGGGTGTCTCTTGTTCAACATCCTGTCTATCCTTATGATGTGTCTCCTCTCCTAGACGACATCATGTCTTACATCACAGGGTTTTCTATCCAGTGGGGTTTTGATCCTCGGATTACTACTGCTGAGCTCTCTGAGGCTCACTATCTTTGCTTTTGGATTGCTTGTCATTCCTTGTGGCCTATTTCTCATTTGCACACCATCCCTATTGAGTGATGTGTATTTCTGTATGATCTTGTTATTGATGCTCCTATCAGTTTTCCTCACCTGTTTATTCGTTCTTTGAATGAGGTTCATCGGAGTAATTCTACTACTCACGCTCTTTTTCCCTGTTTTTATTCATAAGATTCTTCTTCATCTTGATTTAGATGAGTTTCCCGCTTCTGAGCTTATTCATATCATTGCTTCTATAAGTACCACCTTTTTTAGGCAGATGGCTGCTCAGTTGAAAGCAAGCTCTAAACGTCCTAGGGTTGACTCTTTTGGTGTTGTACCTCCTCCTCCTCCCTCCTCCCTCCTCTACAGGTGCTACTTCTGCTGAGGCGTCTGATGATCCTCTTGCTGCTGCTGCTGCTGATGTTCCTTCGCCATCTACTTTGGGTGATTCAAACATTTGACATATGTTGGAGACTGTCATGACTGTTCAAACGGCTCATGGTCAGCTTTTGGTGGACATGTTTGACGAGCTTTGTGCCTTGTGAGCAGATTTGGAGAGTATTAGACCGCCACCTCCTTTTGATGATGAGTGAGTGCCCTTTGGCAATTCGTCACAAAAAGGGGAAGTGCATATGGTGTAGAGAGGAGTTTTTGTTTTTAGGGGGAGATTTTGTTTGAGTTTGGAGCTGTGGAGTTTTTAGATTGTATCTAGGTGCTTCACTGTGTATGTATCTTTTTGGCTCATGATGTTTGTGTTGGGTTGTCTATGATAGGGGGAGATATTTTGTTCATTTGTTTCTTGTTTCACATTGTGCTACATTATTTATTGATTTATATTGATGAGTTTATTCATGATATATGTCTTGTAGTTTAAATATTATGTGAATTCAAGAAATTATGTTGTTTTACTTGTATTTTTCATACATGCGTTTATGTCTTTGTTAAGTGTTACAGGAATATACAGGTTGATTTAGTCGTGCTGCTGTCTACACTTGCAACTGATGGATAGTAGTTAGGTTGAATTTGTTATGTTGGGTTTTGTATTTGTAATAGGCTGTTTATATGTAAACTTTGAGCATTTTGATATGTTTGTGTTTTGTCACAGATTACCAAAGGGGGAGTTTGTTAGGTTCTAAGACCTTTAGGTTTAAATGTATTAGAACTCTAATTTGTAATGTTGGCAAACCATGATCAAAACGTTTAAGTCTTGTTTAGACTGCTCAAAGTATGTGTCTTTAATGTAAAGTTGGAATTGAGTTGCTGCAAAAGTTACTGTGCAATTCTGCCTGGCTCGATCGATCGAGAATTAGACTCGATTGATCGAAAGTTGTGCAAATTGTTTTTTTGCAGAAAATTCCAACTCAGCCCAAGCCTGTTTTGTGTGTAGGGTTTTATGTTTTGCCTTAGGTATAAAAGGGAAAACCCTAGCCACGTTTTCAGAGGTTGTTACTGCTATGTGTGTGAATCTTTTGTGAGATCTAGAGGTGTTTGCCTTCACACATACTTAGGGTTATCAAGGTTCAAGACTATGTCAAGAACTTGGTGATCATTCAGTTACTGCATTAAGAGCTTAAAGATATACAAGCGGGAGTGTTTGTGCTTGCTCGAAATCCAAGAAGGAAGTAGTCCGTGGATTCAAAGCTGTCACGTGGTCGTGGTAGTAAGTTTCCAACTCGAGGTAGCAATAGGATGTTAGTAGTTTAAGTCACTATTGTGTAAACTTCAATTTCTTCATAGTGGATTCAGTTTTACCTTGAGGATAGCTAGGTTAAATCCTCCCCAGGTTTTTTACCAGTTTGATTTTCCCGGGTCATCGTATCATTGTATTCTTTATATTTCTGCTGCTTTGCATGATATGATTTATATGTGTTAACCTAGATCTACATAATTTATCTAAGTTAATCACTTAGCTAAATAACTAGGTTAATCTGATTGTGTTTTTAAGGGGTCTAAAAACGTACAGATTACAATAAAGTTTGTAGCTAAACATTGTCCTTAAAAAAATACTCAATTTCTTATTTTACTCTTTGCTTAAACCATCATCCACCGTCCATACTATTGTAATAGAAATTCGAGATCTTTTAAAACATTTTTATGAGATTTTTCTATGTCATTTAGTTACCCAATGCAAATTAATATAAAATCATTTGCATTTTAGGAGAGTTGACTCAATTGAGTGTCTTACTCCAAATTAGGTATTAGTTTGATTGTAGTCTTAGCTTAAATTTTGTTTTAAAAGTAACAAAATTAGATTTTTTATGGGTTCTAGTTAGCTTAACTAGTAAAGTCTCTGATGGTTAAATAGGAGATCTGAGGTTCAATCTCCGCCTACACCAAAAATTGATTGGTGTCTTGGTCTGATGATAAAAAACTATCATTAGGAGTGGACGTCATAAGTTAAAATTCTCTCTAAAAAAAAAAAATCTATACAAACTAATTTTAGCAATTTGTCACATATTTAACATAAATATTACCAAAAATTATATCATTTGTTTCACATTTATCAAATATACTATCAAAATTGCATATACTTCTATGTTTAGGAATGATTATAAACTAGTTTTTTTGCTTATTTTATGTATTGTTTGTAGGTCTCACACTATTTCTTGTTTCAATTTTAAGAGCATTGATTTAAGAACTATTTTTAGAAATATTTTAATGAAAAAATAATAAAATAATTAATTTTTTTGAAAACTTTTTATATTTTTCTTTGAAAGTGATTTCAAAATTTTTTTTAAATGATTTATCAACAATTATCTAAAGAAAGAAAAAGAAAAAGAAAAAGAAAAAAAAAGAGGTTAAAACTCTCGATTGTTTGAATTCTACACGGCGCTGAATCGCTGATGGAATCCAGATAATGCAATAGGCAAAAAAAGCACATGCGATGAACTATGGGCCAAATGGCACATTATTTTAAAGGATGCGTGTGAATATAACTTTCTTTGTAGATATTCACTGTCCTTATTCTTTTTGCCATTTTGGGTTTGGGCCGGTTTGATTTTGAAGACCTTTTCAAGTAAGTTGTGCTTGTTGGGTTTTTATATTTTTATTTTTATTTATTTTTTCTTTTTATGTCAAATTTGTGTTTGTTGGGTTAGTCCAAATGCTCATTCAACAAATGAATAATGGGCCAAATTTCACATTATTTAAAGGGGACAAGTGTGAACCTAATTATTTTTCTCAATTTTTTTTATTTAATTTTAAAACAAAACGAAAAAAATATGATCACGCAACAAAGAAATATAATGGAAAGATGAGGTTATTTTCAAAAGACTAATGCATTCCATGGTTATATAGTAGATAGGTTCAGTTATTGCAAAAATTGAATTAAAAAATTTAGATATTAAAACTTTAAAAAAAATCTTAATATTCAAAGACTAGAAATTATTGAAATAAAACAAAGAAAATATGACAATGTGACTACACAACAAAGAAATATAGAGAAAGATGAGTTACCTTCCAAAAAATAATATGTGACTATAGCTGTTGAAATATGTCAGACAATTTCAGATTTTGCAAAAAAGAAAAAAAGAAAAAAAAGGAAAATCAAAGAATTAATGTCAGAACTTCCAAAAGTTTTAAAAAACAAGAAAGAAAAATAATTAGATGATTCAGAGCTATAAAAGATAATGTATCACTTTCAGATGTTGCAAAAAATAAGGCAAAAATTCAGAAGTTAAAACTTTTTAAAGAAATATAAGAAAGAGTTAAAGCTTAGTTACCCCTAGTGAAGATAGCCATAGAAATAGAGGGCCATTGGTATTGTGGCAATATTGAAGATGAGTTTATTTTCTGGGTTGTATAGAACTTTTTTTCTCCCAAAGCTAAAACTTTATGCAAAAATCAATGAAACCCCACGTCATTATTTCATTTTTTTTTTTTACGTAGGATGTAGGCTTCATTGACTGCAATATGGGTTTATTTGGAATTGGTGTCATCCTAAGAAACTTTAAACCCACATTATCAAATCAATTAACGTAGGATGTGGGTTTGCTTGATTAAAGAAATTACTCTTTTAACCATATTTCTAATGTTTTTTTTTTTTTTTTTAGAGAGATTCAATTTATGACGTCTACTTTTGTGATAACTTTTTATCATTAGATCAAGACACTAATTGGTTTTTGGTGTAAATAAGGATTGAATTCCAAATTTTTTATTCAACTATCAGAAATTTTATCTAGAGTATAGTGACATGATGCTCATTTTTTTTTTTTCTTACATTTATGATAAACTTTACCATAAATATAATAAATGAGATCCACCATCGATAAGAGAGAAAGGAGTACCAAGTTATCACCCACTTCTATGTGCCTCCAAAGTTGAGAGAGCTAAAGATTCATTGGTAAGAAATAGCAACTAGCTGGATAAATGGTGTAATAATACAAGAAAACAACATTTGTGGCTAAAACTTAGCTATTGATAGAGGGGGTACCATCATAAACAAACTATGGATAATGTTAAGATCATATATTTTTATGTAATTGACTAATCTTTTTACAAAATGTAATTTACTTGTAAATTGGGTAAATTTAAGTTGGATTTGATACATATTAAGTGGTTGTATTAAAGACATGAAGATTGATCTAAGAAATAAGAAGAGAAAAGTTGTTTTACCGAAGCTTGACAGAAAGTTGCTATTGAGATTTAATGGGCAGCTAAACACAAGCTCGATCTATCAAGCTTTACGAATTCAGAATTTCTAGATTTGAATTTCGAACCATGTTGATGTTTTTGTTTAGGGTTTCTTTTCTTATAATCCTAGACATATATAAGGCTTATTTTAAGAGTCGTCATATATAGAGACAGAGACGAAGAGTTTATTATTTTCTATGAGAAGCTATTGTGTTTGTATGCCATAGGATTTTGTAACCATGTGCTTCTTATTGTTGATGAAGTGAAAAACTTTGTAGCCAACAACAACCTTTCAAGTTGCTAGAGTTAGTCACGTACTAAGAATTGTGCAAAAGAGTTAGTCACAGATTGGAGATTTGTGCAACAAAGGAATGATGGCTACTACAAGATCAAGTCCAATTGGGTATTGGAGCAAAGTTTCAACTGTAAATTGGTTTTTTGAGATAGGTCAGGGTAGTGATAAAATTCTTTATATTTGTAACTGCTTGATTGTTGGTAAGTGGATTTTTGGGAGTGGTGATCTTAAAATCACTCGATGAGGTTTTTGTTTTACGAGAGGTTTTCTCCATTTGTCAACAAATTACTGTATCAATTTAATTTCCGTTGCATTTAGTTTAATTGGTGATTTATTAGTGCCTCAACGAATTGCATGCAATTTAATTTAATTAATTAACTTGGATTATTAAATCAATAAATCGGGGTCAAGCTTTCTTAAACCAACAAATAATAATTAGATATTTATAATTTTGGGTGGAGTTCTGAGATAGACCCCATTGTGTTTTAAACTTCTAGCTAAACGTTTCTACCTATTTCACAAGCTATATTTTATGTATCCTTCCTAGCATTCACTTGAGACAATTTACAATGGTTACAAACAATCACTTGACAAGGGTTCATCATTTGCTTACTTTTTACTCAAATTCATGTTCATATTATCCTTTTCTTGAAGCTGTTAGGCATGTTTGAAGTTTGAAGTTTGAACCATAGTTTTAAAAACCGATATGGTTAAAGAATCGGAAAAAAAAAAATTGATTACCGGTTTTTTAGTCCGACTGGGGTCGAACCGATGGTCCAACTGGTGACGTCATAAATATTTATTTTATAATTTTACAATTATAAAAATAATAAATTTATGACTAATAATATTTAGTTTTAATATATATATATATATATGTGTGTGTATTTAGTTTTCTTGTACTATATTTAAAAAATTAATCTACAACTTATATATAAGAAGTTATATCTATTAAATATCAAATTAACTCTAATAAAAAAAGTATTAAATTAACAATAGATAATAACAAAATTGTAGTAAGGTTGGTTTATTATTATATTTATATATTTGGTACTTATATAATTAGTGCCACTGTTTTTTTTTTTTTTTTAATCCGGTGTCGTTGTGGTTATCTAGGATTAGCATGCAAAACACCCCACCATATGAGCTGTAACCTGTAAAGTAACGTAGCTATCTAGGTAGGAAGTACAAAGACAAAAGTATTAATTAATAAATACACTCCCCATTAAATATCACACCTATCTCACCTAACCCTAGGTAGGAAGTACAAACTACAAAGACAAAAATATTAATTAATAAATACACTTCCATTAAATATCACACCTATCCCTTTCAAAAAAAAATATCACACCTATCTCACCGAACCCTACTAATTTAAACTTCAATTTTCTCCTTTATTCCTTAGTCCGATCCAATCTCTGAGAGTCTGAAGTCTCCAAAGCGCCAAAACTGCTTCTTCTCTGCTCCAGCTTCCCATCCCTCTTAAGTGTCTATTTGAATACAGTTAAAAATTAAAAATACTATAACAAATTTTTTTTTAAATATATAAATAGTATTGTAAGACTTATTTTTAATTTTTTTTGAATAAAGTGGTAGTGGGTCCTGTAAATAGTGAGTAAACAATGCATGAATAGTAAAAATTGACAGTTGAAATGACTTCTCAATAAAAAAAAAAAAGCTGAAAATGTTGACCGCAAAATGCGGTCGCTCTATCCAAACGCTGCCTTAGTCTCTCTCGTTGCAGCAAAACTCAAGATAAAAAATCAGTGAGCTAAAAAGTTAAAGAAGCTAAAGGATATCCACCTCAAGAAGAAGAAATCGTGAAAGATCACACTCTTTGTAAAACACATATCACGGTTCTAAATTCTTTTTACCTATATGTCATATTCTTTTTTTTTTTTTCCCTCTTTTTGTTGTAGCTGTTGTTGTTCAAAACGACAATGTTTTGATCTCTCATCAAACATTGCAAAACAGGTTCAACCATACCGGTTTTACAGTTGAACCGGCCGGTTTTCGATTATTTTCTGTTTTTAGCTCTTTTTCGATTATTTGTCATAACCGGACTGGATTAATGGTCGGTTCTCGGTTGAATTGGTTGGACTGGCCGGTCCGGTTTTTAAAACCATGGTTTGAACATCAACAAGGGAATCCCAAAAGAAAAAAAAAAAAAAAAAAAAAAATATATATATATATATATATATATATATATATATATATATATATATATCTACAAGGGAAACCCCAAAAACTAAAACATGTACTTACCCGAAAAAGAGAGAAGAAAGTGTCACATTACCTGCAATTTTTAGTGCCAAATTGCTGCGGCCATTTGTTTTAACAATTTTATTTTTTGAATGGCAAATTATAGGACAAAAAACTTGAATTAAATAAATTTGAAATTTAAAAGACTCAATTGAATGAAAGTAAAGTTAGAGAATTAAAATAAATTTCAATCAAACTTAATAAGTACAAGTTACATTTTAGCAATTTTTCTAATAAGAAGAAAGCTGTATTATTATTATTTTTATTACTTTTTGAAAAATCAAGCTTATTTTATATATCATCATTTCATTCAGCCAAGTGAATTTATCATATTTTATATGTCATTTAACTTAAATTTAATAGCAAGACCCCCTATTATATGAGAGGAAATATACTTATTATACTCTTGGAATAATATATAATTATCATATTTTTGTCCAAAATTCTTGTAACTCAAGGGCATAACATTTAAAAAAAAAAAAAAAACATGATTCAAAGACCCCTTCTCTTATTGTTGTAACTTGAAACCATCAAATTATATTTTATAAAAAAACCAATTTTATATATTTGAGATGCATAAGTCTCTCATTTAACTATTGTTTAATCGAAAATTTTTGTATGTGGAGCCCACATGTCTGTGAGAGGGGCGGCTCATGCGCCTAGCGCATGAGATACTCCCTCTGTTTAATCATTATCAAATGGCAATTAATTTTTTTGTATTCACTAACTTCTATTTTAATCCATTTCTGTGCACTAGTTGACTTTGTGATGTTGCCTATTTCACATGCAAATAGTGCGGAGCAACGTGAAGAAAATGGATATTGGATAGTAATAATTAATGATTAGAAATCAGATGAATTAATAGGCGACAAGGGAAATGGTTTGCTAAATAAAACACAAAGAGTCATCGTTCATAAGAGATACTTTGTTGATTTGTTCTTTTATTTGAAATTGCAATAGAAATGACTACTACTATATATTAAAGTAAGTAATGCACAGGTAGAATTAAAAAAAACACACACACACACACATACAACATATATATACGTGTACACACACATATATATAATGAAAAAAAAAATTGAATTATTTTAAGGAAGGCAAACAAATGATATTGGAAAACATCTTTCAAACTCTCTATTTTTCTAATTTTAGATATATAACAAGATATATAATTGGGTTTCTTATATTGGACTTATCGTTTGATGAGACGCATATCACAAAATTAGCATTTTTTTATTGAAATCTAATTTGGATTCTAATTACACACACACACACAAGTGTGTAGCCCCGTACATATGCATAGGTAAAATTATACGGTTCAAATTATACATTTTTTAAAAGAAAATATTCAAATTGTACATGGTATTAGCTTACACTTTTTTTTAAATCATAAATTTCTAAAATATGTAATGGTTTTTCATTATATATATATATATATCATATATTTAATTTTAGTTTTAGACTCTTTGGTTTTTGCACCCAATAATTCACTTGCTACAAAAATTAAAAACTTAGATGGACACATGGAGGAAAATTAGACTCCAATTGAAATCCAATCTAGAATTTAATTGGATTTGGACTCATTGATTTTTACACTTAATAATTCACTTAAAACAAAATTAAAAATTAAATGGGACATGTGGGGCAAAATTGAAAATTCAATTAAAATCTAATTAGATTATCTCTGAGTTTTAGCTATATATATATATGATTTTAAGCCAGACAAAATGACCATTGATGCTCCAAAATTTCTATGCCCCTAAGCATGTCTAAGTTTAGCATAATGTAATTAATTAATTAATTATTTCCACCATAGTCCCATGCTAAAATGAAAGGCTGTGTCATTAAAGTCTTAGTAGTACACTTGGTATTACCCTTATAGTCATATGGGATGAGGTTGATGAGTCCACACCAGAGACCTTTCTTTTTTATTTAGCCAAAAAAAAAAAAAAATAAAAGAATGAAAGAAAGAAATTAGGACCGTTTACTGCAGAATAGTTTTCTATAGATTATACAGATATTGTTCGATTCCCACCAACCGCTTCAATATCAATACCAATTTTTAATCAATATCATTTTCCATTCAAAGGTGTGTTATATATACTACAGCTTAATATATAGCCTTCACCGACGATGTAATATCATATCACACCATTGACCGGATCTATGGGGTATTTTGTTTGTTTTAATTTGCTTGTATTTGAGTCTCTGACAATTCTTTATTCAATGATTGGATGGACTTATTTTTTAATAACTAGTAACTATCAACTCCCATTTTATTTTATTTTATTTTCTATTACTAGGTTATTACTTCAACCCCAACTTCTGATATCTTGATCTATTTTATGGAGCACACAAAGGGTGCAACTATTACTAGGTTATTACTTGAACCAACTTCTAATATCTTAATCTATTTGTCTCGACTCAAATCCATAGAACATGAATTTAGATGCATGACTAACTTGCTGATATTACATAATTCAATAAATATAATTAATTTAAACATAATTGTAAAGTTATGACTTACAACTATGTTTTATGTTGGTTTTATTCCATGACAAAAAGTGTTGTAATTGCTCTATTTTGTTCCTTGTATATTGTGAGATTTTATTGTACTGGGTTTAGTATTAAGTTGGTGAAGAATCGAACATGTATTAGTTGAACAAGTAGATTTCATGAATCTCTCGTGAGAAGTTATCTCGTAAAAGAGGTACGTGAGAAGCACATGCTGAAAGCTGAAGAGTCGTGCCAGGTTGTCAGTTTTGCGAGTGTCTCACTAGTAAGGCCTTCCTGCAAAATACTCGCGAAACATTCTGCTTGGAGAATTTTTAAGTATGATTTTCTTACCCTTCACTCATACTCTATATTCCCTCATTACCCACAAATGTATGAGAGGCTATTTAGAGAGAAAAACCCTAGATAGGTTTTCTACAATACAACACAACACGCCCATCTTTTAGAGAGAGAGCGACTCATCTTTAGTGAGAAATCATTGTAGCATTTTCTCCTTCCCTCTTCCATTGTCATACCATGAAAGGAGGTTTTTGTACTCAAGCACAACCCACACCTTTTCAGAGTGTAGAGAGTGTTTTGGAGCTTGGGAAGTTTTGGGGATTTGCCAAAAGAAGCCGGTGAGGCTTGGCAGATGCAATTGGACGTATTGCGAGATCCGGAAAGCTAGTGAAGAAAAGACTCTGAGAAGTTTGTTGGTAGCAGGAGCTTGGAGGGCTCAAATACATCGGTAGACTAGACTTGGAGGGTCTTTTGTTATTTGTGTACTCCAACTTATTTATTAGTGAATCGATTTCGACTTGGAGGGTCGCGGAGAGGTTTTTCACCGAGTTCTTCGGCTTCCTCTTCGATAACATGTCTTGGTGTTATCTTGTATTTGCATCTCTCTTCTTTTACTCTTGTACTTTACTTTTATTGTTTATTGTTCATATGTATGCATTAGAGTAGATCCGGTAATTGAGCTTCATTTACTTTTGTTCCGCACTTAGATAAGTTAGAGTAAAAACAATCTAGCCGTAATTTTAAAATTGGGGTCTAAACAAGCTCTTGTGTTTTAGCACAAATCTGAGCTTTCAATAATTTAGTAAACTCCAAATAAACAATGCTCTTCATAAATCTCTTACAATACTAAAATCCACAATTTAGAAATAATCTCCAAATACTGTAAAATCTTAAGTGAAATAAAAATAACTAAAAATCCTTAAAATCTTCAAGCATTATTAATGTCACCTAAAAACTCTCATACTCTACCTTGCACCTTACAAAGAGATCCAAAGTTTCTATTTCTCAATTAAACTTTAATCTGAAAATTGTAATTGATAGGGTGAGCTACACATCTAGTAAGCAATTATACATAATACACAATAGAATAGAGTCAAGTAGAGCACAAGTATTTTGATTTCACAAATTCACTCAATGATATCAAATATATTTTTCCAAATATATAATAAACCATTTATTTTGATTTTACCGTACCGATTTTTAAAATCACGACCAATTTTTAATCAATATCAATTTTTAATATATAGCTTTCACCGACGATGCAATATCATATCACACCACAGACCGGATCTATGGGGTCTTTTGTTTTTTTTTAATTGCTTGTATTTGAGTCGGTGACAATTCTTTATTCAATGATCAGATGGACTTTATTTTTTAATAATTAGTAATTACCAACTCCCATTTTATTTAATTTCCCAACTTCTGATATCTTAATCTATTTTTGTGGAGCACATAAAGGGTGCGACTATTACTAGGTTCCTACTTCAACCGACTTCTAATATCTTAATCAATTTGTATTTAATAATTAATAGTTGAATTTTTGATGTGTATATATGCGTAACATGAAAATGTTGGTGTAGGAAGCAAGACATTGCAAGAAGATAAACCCAATTATGCATCCCTTGCTTATGTTTTACCTTTCCTTCCTTCTCATTACACCACTCCTCATCAAATGGCATCCCTTGCTTATCTACACCCTTCCCTTCCTTCTCTTTACGCACCTCATCACCAAATGGCTTTCCACAGCCACAACCACTCAGAAAAACCTACCTCCTTCACCACCTAAGCTTCCAATCTTAGGAAACCTACACCAACTAGGCCTATATCCGAACCGCTCCCTCGCCACTCTAGCTCAACGCCATGGCCCCCTAATGCTACTTCACTTGGGCAGTCGGCCTGTTCTTGTTGTCTCATCCGCGGACATTGCTAGAGAGGTCATAAAAACACATGATGCTATCTTCTCAACAAGACCAAAACTAAGCATCACTGATAAACTTCTCTACAAAGGCAAGGATCTTTCAACAGCTCCTTATGGTGAGTATTGGAGACAAATGAGAAGCACTTGTGTCCTTCAGCTTTTAAGTAACAAGAGGGTTCAATCTTTTCGAGCTGTAAGAGAAGAAGAAGTAAGCTTTTTCATTGAGAAGGTCAAAGAGTCTTATTCATTGTCATTGCCAGTGAATTTAAGCGAATTGTTTGCCAACCTTACTAATGATGTGATATGTAGGGTGGCTTTTGGGAAAAAGTATGGTGGAGATGAAGGTGGAAGAAAGTTTAATGAATTGTTGGGAGAACTTATGAGACTACTGGGTGTTTTTCATGTGGGGGACTTTATCCCATCGCTTGCTTGGGTATATCATATCAATGGTTTTGATGCTCATGTGGACAAAGTTGCTAAAGAGTTTGACAAGTTTATAGAAGACATACTTGAGGAACACATAATGCATAGAGTAAAAAGAGAGAGCAATGGAGATCGAAGTAATCAAGGTGAATATAAAAAGGATTTAGTAGATGTTTTGCTTGAGATCCAAAAGGATAACTCAGCTGGTCTTGCCATTGACAGAGAACACATCAAAGGTCTAGTCTTGGTAAGTCTCTATCTCTCTATTTGTGTGGTACATGTGTGTCGGATCTTAATTTGCTAGAAGAGGCTTACACTAAAAGATTGTAAAATTTTAAATTCTCTTATTTTCTATCATTTAGTTATTACTAATTGGACTTTTATAGGGAAAAGAAAAATAACTTAAAACTTCTCTTTTGAGCCCCCCGGAAAGAAAGTTGGTAGAAGGAAAATAAATAAAAAGTAATTAGAAATAGGTAATTTCCTCAATTTGTCTTCTTTTGCTTTCTTTAGGTACTCAAACAATTCAAACCATAGAAAATTATATAACTTTTTATTCTGATCCTTAATTTCTCTTTGAAAAGACGATTCAGACCCCTTTGTTGATTTTAGATGAAATCATTCAACCTTGCACATTAACCAATTATTATGTATTTATTATGATTATCGTATAATTACCACAAATTAAATAAATCACCCAATAAATTGCAATACGCAGTAAATTAAATAACACATGTTATTTGATGATTAAGGGTGCGTTTGTTTCGAAAGTAAAGCAATTCCAGAAAATGTTTTCAAGAAAAGAAAATATTTTCCGGAAAGGAAAATATTTTTAGGTGTTTGGTGGCATTTTAAAAAATACTTTGGAAAATATTTTCAGGTGTTTGGTTGTGATCTTGAAAATATTATAGAAAATACATTTTTTACTTGATGCTCACATTTTCTCAACTTCCAATCAAATATTTATCATCATTTCTCAGTAAAATCACAAAAGAAACAAAACCCAAAAAAAAAAATCCTAAAATCCGAGAGAGAAGCGGCGCGATCGCGAAGGAGGAGGCGCGATCAAGGATCGCGAAGGCAGCGCGATCAAGGATCCTGGGGTGCGACGGCGCAATCGCGAAGGCTGGGGTGCGTCGGCGCGATCGCGAGGGCTGGGGTGCGTCGGCGCGATCGCGATGCTGGGGTGCGCTATCGCGATCGGTGCTGGGGTGCGACTGCGCAAGATCGCAGTGCCAGGGTGCAACGGCGCGATCTCGCGGTAGGTCATGGCGCGATCTCGCGCTGGGTCATGGCGCGATCTCGCGCCGTTGGTGGGCTGGTAAAGTGGGTCGGAGGTGTGTGGGTGTGGGTTTGTCCAGTGGGCCGGAGCTGTGTGGGGATCGGAGGTGTGTGGGTGAGGTTTCGTCCGGTGGGCCGGAGCTGTGGGAGAGTGGCGGCGCTCGTCGGACGGTGGGTGAAGCTCGGACCGGCTTGAGGCAGGGAGTGGAGCTTGACTGGAGCTTGACTTGAGGCAGCGAGAAGGCGAGAGGGAAAATGAGGGCTGAATCCAATTGAAGGTAAAATACGAATGGAAAAGGATTTCCGGATCAGATGCCCTTTTTTACAGTCAAATGTTTGCTATTTTCCATTTGACCAAATTTTCCGCACCTGCCAAACATCTGAAAACGCGTAAAACTATTTCCTGAAATCGTTTACCGTCGAAACAAACGCAGCCTAAGTGGAAAACGGAAAACCTTAGATGCATTCCAAGGAAAACCATTATGAAGGTTAACCTTAATTCCAAGGAAATTTTCACCGTATAGAATTAATGTTTACAATTGAGATATATTCATATCCCTAGTCTCTATCTAATAGACTACTTACAAATGTTACCTCATTATCTACTCCAAGTTGCTTGTACTTTATTACAAGCTAACAGTATTCCACGGTTCTTTAATTTCTAGAACAATGCCTCCGTGTATTCCTAAGGGGCAATACCTATGGCAGCTCTTATAACATACAACTCAAAGTCTTCCTACCACTTTTCCTTGTATAATTAGTAAGGGGCAATATCCCCTTTTTTGAATATGCTTAACACAGAGCCACCTAGTCTTCTTAATAAGTGTTCTAAGAGTATCCATAAATATTCAATTATAAAATGTACGTACACATTTTCTAAAAGAAAAAAAAATCTTTATTCATAATTTATTTGTTTACTTGAAAAAAATTATATCATATTCATTTACCTAGTGTTCACATCAAATGTCCATTTAGTTCTTTTCTTTTGTCACAAAAAAGAGTTATTTTTCTTTGAGTTTAATCCATTTTAAAATAAAACAAATTCTGCAATACCCATTACAATCAATCCTCAGCTTCACTGCCTTGTTGAATACTTGAATGCTTATAAGTCATAGCTTCTGCCCTTACATGATTGGCCCTCTTTTCTAACCAAATAACTATTTTTTATAACAATAGATTCTTTACTATTTTGGTTTCTAGGATATGTTTGCTGCTGGAACTGACACTACTTACACAGTCCTAGAATGGGCAATGTCAGAGCTCTTAAGGCACCCTAGAGTCATGAAGAAATTGCAAAGTGAGGTTCGGGGAATTGCCAAAGACAAGCCTTATATAACTGAGAATGATTTAGAGGAAATGCATTACTTGAAAGCTGTGATCAAGGAGACCCTTCGCTTATATCCTCCAATCCCATTACTAGTTCCTCGAGAATCAACCCAAGATGTTAAATTAAAGGGATATGACATAGTTGCTGGTACCATGGTTATCACTAATGCATGGGCAATTGCAAGAGACCCTTCATTGTGGGACAATCCAACTGAGTTCCTACCAGAGAGGTTTCTGAATTCTACCATAGACTTTAGAGGACACGATTTCCAATTGATCCCATTTGGAGCTGGAAGGAGGGGATGCCCAGGAATTACATTTGCGATGGCTACCAATGACCTTTTATTCGCAAATCTTGTGCACAAGTTTGATTGGGCATTGCCTGATGGAGCAAAAGGAGAAGATTTGGACATGACCGAATGCACTGGGCTTACCATTCACAGAAAAGTTCCTCTACTTGCTGTCGCAACTCCAAGTTCTTGCTAAATTTCTTTATAGTGTTTATGCAAAGTAAATAAGTAATAGCTTATTTTTATGTTGTTTTGAAAAATTGTTCTAAAAAATAGTTTCCAAATGTTTTGTCACCCAAAAATCTGTTCGACACTTATTTTCTATTTTTTTTGTTCCTTTTAATCAGTAATAGAGAAACAGCGATAAAAAGGACTAATGAAAGCTAGACTAGACTTGACTTGTAACCTCAGCAAAAGACATGTTTACCTGCTAGCACAATGACACTAGAACTTTATAATCACTTTATAGAACTTCCTCCACGAATGAACTAATTCATAACCAAAACAATTCCGATACTCCAAAGAACTGTATGGAGGTATACAACCACGGAGCTCACTCATAAGGATTAACGACTTTTGTGATTTGAATGAGAAATTCAAACTCTGGAAGGAATCTCGTAAAAAAAAAGTTGATTTACAGTCGGTTGCAGCTTTGGTCGAGTGTGAGTCTAGGAAGCATGAGTGAATTATTGAAAACAACATAGTTGTCCCAAATTTCAAATAACCAAATTTAGCTTATTTCAAATCTAAATTGGGTCATATGTATGTCCATTTTAAAACTCTAGATGTCTACTTCCAAATTAGACAAGTTTTACTAAAAAAATCATTATGATGTAAAAGACATGGGCAAAAAAAAATCAATTTATCATCTTTAAGTAGATCATAATCTCATCACTCTAGCAACTTTTAACCAAATTCCATTGATACAATCCAATTTGATATGTTTTAAAATAGGATTTTCCAAAACATTTATGAACCCTACCAATAAACATTGTTCAAATTTATTTTGGATGAGATTTTATTCTTAAAAAATGTGAATTTTGACTAATTTATATTCTCAAATTAACATTTCAAATATGCATATATCATTTGTAACCAATGAAATTAATATTATAAAGCAATGCCTAAAACTTTTGTTCATAAACTTTCTCTCTGGGAGTTGGAAAAATTCCAGTCTCTAAAGAATCATATGCTAATTAAGGAAATCAAAATTTAAACCAATGAAAATTATTAGGTTCTGTATGAATCGTCAGCTCTTTTGACTTTGGAGGCACATAGAAGTAAGTGCTTTACTTCATTTCGAAAATAATTATTATGTGATAATTCAATATTCTCTCATTTCATATTCATAATAGACTCAATCATAAATTTAATTAACGGGAACCACCAAGAATATGAGAGCAAAGATTACCAGGTTATAACTTAATAATTGCTTTCAAAATGAAGTAAAACCACTCACCAGCTTATTCATAATGTATTCATTACTAACAAATAGCAGCTAGCAGGATAAGTGGCGTAACAACACAAGAAAACAACATTTGTGGCTAAAACTTACCTAAAGAAAGAGAGGGTACCACCATGAAAAAGATGCGGATAATAATCAGATATTCATCAAGTTTTAGTGGAGCTCAATAGCTGAGATGGATCCCATCGTGATATAAGTTTTAACTTCACGTGTCGAGCATCATACTACCTTATCTGGATCTCACTTGAGTAACATCTGAGACAATTTTCAGTGGCTACAAATATATTCAAATAATCGTTTTTGATATAAAAGTTGAATCACTGCGGAACATCAATAAGGGAGATCCCAAGAGCTTAAACATACACTCGCCCGAAAAAGAAAGAAGAAAATGTCACACTTCCTGCAATTTTTAGTTACAAATGTAACATCCTTCGTGCTGCAACCCTCTGTTTTAACAATTTTGGCCTTCATCTACATACTCCTATTCAAATGGTACTCCATCCTTCCAAACAGCAACACCAAAAAAAACTCACCACCTTCACCACCAAAGCTACCCATCATTGGAAACCTTCACCAACTTGGCTTGCAGCCTCACCGTTCACTCCAAACCTTAGCTCAACGCCATGGCCCTCTCATGCTGCTTCACTTTGGCAGCGTACCAGTCCTTGTTGTCTCGTCTGCTGATGCTGCCCAAGAGATCATGAAGACCCAAGACCTCAACTTTGCAAACCGACCCAAATCAGGCATAGCAGAGAAACTATTATACAATTGCAAAGATGTGGCTACAGCCCCCTATGGTGAGTACTGGAGGCAAACGAAAAGCATACTTGTGCTACATCTTTTAAGTAACAAAAGGGTTCAGTCCTTCTGCTCTGTGAGAGAGGAGGAAACTTTCCTGATGATTGACAAAATCAAAGAGTCCTGTTCTTCTTCATCTGTGAATTTGAGTGAAATATTTGCAAAGCTTTCTAATGATGTAGTATGTAGGGTCGCCTTGGGAAGAAAGTATGGTGAAGGGGAAGGTGGAAGGAAATTCAAGGAGCTTCTCGGGGAGTTTGGGGACTTGTTGGGTGCTATCAACGTGGGGGACTATATTCCATCGCTTGCCTGGTTGAGCCGTGTCAATGGCTTGGATGCCAAAGCAGAGAAAGTGGCTAAACAATTAGATGAATTTCTAGAAGGAGTAATTGAAGAGCATATAAATTGTCAGAAGAAAGGGGATCATGACCATGGTTTTAGTCAAGAAAATGAAGACCGAAAAGACTTTGTAGACATTTTGCTTTGGATTCAAGAGGAAAACGTGATTGGTTTCCCTATCGATAGAGTTAGCATTAAGGCTTTAATCCTGGTAAGAAAATTCTCTCTCCCTCTGTGTGTTCATTCATCAAGGGAAAATTTCAGCTTCAAAAGGAAATTTCTTGCAATTCACTAAATGGCGAATTATAAATTTGTCCACAAGTATTTTTAGTCGCATAATTTAATTATTGAATCATGTGATTTTTTAAATAATTCAGGTTATGGTTTATGAATCACCAATGGGTTTGTTGAGCGTTGCATGGGAAGTATGATTATGTCCAAATTACTACATTTTTTTAGAGGTAAAAGATAAATAGGCATTGATTACTAGACACTTTTTACATTACATAGACATCTGGTACTTACAGCATTCTCCTTGGGTCAAATGCCAAACATTTAACACACTAAACATTAAAAAAAAAACTCTTCTATACCAAAAAAACTCTTCTAGTAAATTGTTCCAAATTTCATAATTTTTAGTATATGAACGGCACATTTTCAAAAGATAAAACGGTACGGATAACTATACTAAAAAAAAATTATTCCATTTCTCTCTCCTCAATTATGACTCTTTCTTCTCTCTTTCTTTTTTTTCTTTCTTTCTCCGCCTCACTTCATCTTCTCAGTTCTCACCTTTCTTCCCTTTTTTTTTTTTTTTTTTTCTTCTTCTTTCTTTCTCCAGAACCCCCACCTCTCCCATTTTTTTTTCCCCTTTATTCTTTTCTGTCACTTTCTCTCTGCACCTTCTCTATCTCTTTTTTTTTCCTTGTCACTCTCCCTCTCTATCTTTTTTTTATTCCGGCCTCCCTGTCACTCTCACAGCCCGCCGCCGTGGAGTTCAGCCTCACCGCTGAGGCCGTCGCCGTGAAGCGATCTACTATGATCTCCCCCCCTTTTTTTTTTCGGTTGTGGATTCCATGTGATTGTGATTATGAGCTGTGCTTGGGTATGGTGGTGGCGGGCTATGCTGTGTATGGTGGGGGGTTTTGTTGAACATTTTGAGTTTTTTTTTTTCCTTCTCTGGTTTTTGGATTTGGAATTTGTCGAAGAATCCGCTGATTGTGGTTGTAGTTTGTGGCGGTGGTTGTTGTTGCGGCGGTTGTTGTTGATTGTTAGTTTGTGGTTACCGCCACATAGCTATGTGATGACATATTGCTGGGTTTTAAGTAAATATATAATTTTAATGTGTAGTAAATATTATTTTAATGTATAAAATTGAAAAGATAAAATATTTATAAATGAGATATTGTAAAATAATGTGGTAAAATAATAAAATAGATTTTTGACATGTCAAAATAGTATTTTTTATGAAATAGATGATGAGAATGCTTAAAGTTTGTATTAATTTTAATAAAAAGGTGAAAAATTACTTCCATGCAAAAGTAGCCAGTGGCATGATAAGCAGAAAAAAAAAAAAAAAAAAAAATTTCGGATCCATTTTCACTATTCTATTTTATACTCCACAAACTGCAGCATTATGACATGTCTGTTTTTATTTTTTATTTTTCATCTTAAACTTTGATTACTTTATAAATTATAAACAGGAGACAGGTGTACTGCCATTAGTGAAGTGAACTATAAAGTGGAACCTCTGAACATGACAAATGATTTTTATAAAGAAAAATGAACAATAATTGTTAATTTACAAAAATTTATTGTGTCCAGCTTGTTATTTATTTTTAGATTAATCTTATGTCTTAAATGGGGTAGAATAATTTCTTTAAAAAAAAAAAAAAGTTTCCACCCAAAATTGGGCAAAAATGTTTACCTGTCAAGCTAATGAGGAGTTAAATGGGGTAATTTAGAATGGTCAACAAAGGGACATGACTAGTAATACCATATGGCCTAATTTCAAACAGAAGAAAAGATTAAAAAAAAAAAAAGAAAAGAAAAGAAAAGGAAAGAAAATATGCTCGACTGCAAAAGGGTCTATATTAGTGTAGGAGGTTATGGTATTTCACACTCTTTCCTCATGTATATTGACAACTTTCTCTAATATTTTACCGTATTTTGTTATAGGATGCATTTGCTGCTGGTACTGACACTACATACACAGTGTTAGAATGGACAATGACAGAGCTCATAAGGCACCCTGAGCTGATGAAGAAGGTGCAAAATGAAGTGAGAGAGATCGTTGGCAACAAAAAGGACATAACTGAGGATGATTTGGATAAAATGCATTACCTGAAGGCAATAATCAAAGAGACTCTTCGCTTTCATCCACCTATTCCACTATTAACTCATCGAAAATCAATTCAAGATGCGAAAATACATGGCTATGATATCGCAGCAGGCACTCAAGTCATTATCAATGCATGGACAATTGGAAAAGACCCTACGTTATGGGACGAACCAGAGGAGTTTCAACCAGAAAGGTTCTTAACTTCTTCAATAGATTTTAAAGGACATGACTTCCAATTGATCCCATTTGGAGCAGGAAGGAGGGGATGCCCTGGAATTTCCTTTGCCATAACTACTATTGAGCTTGTTTTGGCAAATCTTGTGCGCAACTTTGAATGGACATTGCCTGATGGAGCAATAGGAAAGGATTTGGACATGACTGAATCTACCGGTCTTGCCATTCATAGAAAATTTCCTCTCGTGGCAATTGCAACTCCATATTTTGGCTAATATATATAGACACAATACATATTAGTAGTAGAAGAATCCCCAAGTTAAGTTTGGCTAGAAAGATCTACACTACTAGAAAAACGACATTTAGTGTTGAACTTTTAAAAGCATAAAGATTATGCAAAAAGCGTATTTTTTGCATAATCAAATCATTGCCACATCGTGATGTGATAAATTGTGACGCCTAAAATCTTCATTTGACATGAAAAATAAATTATTTGGTAGTAACTAATATATTTTCCATGTCAAAACACACACACACACATATATTTTGTTGATTGAATCCATGTCAACATTTTGGTTGATGCAATCTTTTTGTGTCAACATTTAAAAAGCCTATATAAAGTCATTTACGTTGCCACATATTGTATTATATATATTCAACATATGTTTTATTAATTTGGTTTCCCCAGAAAAAATTATCAAGTTTGATACAACAATTGTTTCTATAATTCTCAATGTATGCTAAGGCGAGATATAGAGAATTGGCTGATGAAGAGAGAGACCTGAACGTATAAATTCAATGAACTTGAATTGAAGCATTGTTAGAAAAAATCATTTGAAAGCTATTCTTCAATTGTTGATTGCAAAAGGAATTTGATCTCTTTATAAGTCTTAAAACTATTGATCACCTTATCAATTTCCCTGCAAACAAAATGATAACCAAAAGTTTATCAGAAACCTAAAATGAATTCAATTACAATCACCAAATCCAATCTGAAAGAACCAAAAAATATAAAAGAAGATTGTATTAATCAAAACACATAAGAGATTAGAACAAAAAAAAAAAAAGAAAAAGAAAAAAAAGAGAAAATATATCCCAAAATCATATCAATGTGAGAAAATCAAAGAAGTACTAATCTCATAGCAACATGGATTCGAAAGTGAAACCCTAGAGAAATTCACAGAGAGAGAGAGAGAGAGAGAGAGAGAGAGAGAGAGAGAGAGAGAGAGAGAAATTGAAAGAGTATGGGTGGCCTATCTTTTAGCACATAAATAAAATTCCCAACAGCCCCCTCTTTACTGGGCTTATGCCCATCTTTCGTGTCAACTTCTTCTTCTTCTTCTTCTTCTTCTTCTTATTATTATTATTTATGGAATTCATGTCAACTAATTGAGTGATGAGAAATGATGTGTACAACTTGATGGTAAAAATATATTTTTCTTGCAGTGTTCTCTTTGTTATCCACTCCATTTTGGCATGAGAATGGAATTTAGAAATAAATGAAAGAGTATAGTACCTAATAAATATTGAACCGAAATGCAATGAAGTTTCACATCAGAAAGAAAAATTTAAATTTACATAATAATGTATGCATTAATAACAAAAATACAGGGACATTATAATGTCTCAATATTAGAAAAATTATGTAAAGGAAAGAAGGCAAGTGCCAAATATTGGTGCAACTGGAAATTTTTACTTAAGGGGTCTAAAATAAATATATCAATAATTTTTTTATTTCACCAAAAGTATATAATTTATATTTAAAAACATATCTTTAATATGACTTTTATAAATACACTATAGAAAATTGCCACCACCAACCTCAACTTTTTATCATATGTGGTATGGTAATGACTAATTATCTTAGCACCAATAGACAACCCTAATTCTTATATCATCTGTTATCCAATATTCAAATTCACCATTGAATTCAAACAAAACTTAGAAATATAACTATATATATATATATATATATATATATTTCAATAGTTTTGATATATAAATAATCTCATTGATGTATATAAAAATTCGTGATATTGCATCAACGTTATTAAGGGAAGACTCATAGTTTATCTCTTCATATGTATATCATGAATCAATTTTTGTAAAGTCTCTCTCTTAGAATGGGAAAAAAATTTCATCTGTGAAGAGTCATGCTAATCAAGAAAATCATCAAATCAAGATTCAAATTGAGTGAACTCACTCACTTCTATGTGCCTCCAAAGTTTAAGGAGCCAAATATTCAACGGTAACTAGTAGGAGAAATGGTGTAACTATACAAGAAAACAACATTTGTGTCCAAAACCTATAGAAAGAGAGAATATACCACCATAAAGTGCTGGAATATTAATCATATATTCAAACATTTTTGTGGAATTCAAATTGAGGTGCATCACACACATATCGTGTTTTACCTTCTAGCGTGTAACATTCTCATGCCCAGTCTGTATTTTCCTTCCTTTCACTCCACGTGTCTAGCATCCACACGTCGCGTTCGTATCCTGTGAATTGATGTATCATTAGTCACTTTCTGACTCATATTCACATTCATGTTGATAATATTCTTGGGGGCGGTTGGGCATGACGTGAGCATCCAAAGCGATTTTATATATATTAGCCTTATTATATGCGTTTCAAAGCGTGTAATAAGACTTCATTTTTTAAGAAAAAAAAAACTGTGTTTTTATTATATATATATATATATATATATATATATATAATTTTACTTTGCAAATCTAATTTATAAGTGCATAAAGTAATTTGAAAATTAATAAAAAAGTGGTCTTATTTTTTAGATAATATTTTAGTGGGAGATAGAGTCGCATTTTTACCGGATTGTCCTTTAGTTTTGTCTCTACTTAAATATAGGGGTGTAGGGGCATTTTTTGAACTAAAAAATGAAGAGTCCAAACAAGAGAGTCCCCTTAAATAATAGTATAGATATAAAAGTTGAAAATTTATGAAACATCAACAAGGGAAACATACACTTGCTCGGAAAAGAGAGAAGAAAATGTCAAATTTCCAGCAATTTTTAGTGCCAAATGTAACATTCATGTTGCTCCAACCCTTTTTTTTAACCATCTTGGCCTTCATCTTCATGCTCCTATTCAAATGGTCCTCCTTCCTTCCAAACAAAAACACCAAAAAAGACTCACCACCTTCACCACCAAAGCTACCAATCATTGGAAACCTTCACCAACTAGGCTTGCAGCCTCACTGCTCACTCCAAACCTTAGCTTAAAGCCATGGCCCTCTTATGCTGCTTCACTTTGGCAGCATACCAGTCCTTGTTGTCTCATTTGTTGATGCTGCCCAAGAGATAATGAAGACCCAAGACCTAAAATTTGCAAACTGCCCCAAATCAAGCATGTTCGATACAGTGGCGGTTCTAGGAATTTTTCTTAGGGTGTTCCTTAAGAAGCATAAATTACACAATCTAATAAAAAAAAAATTTATATATTGACAACAACAACAATAAAACAAACATGCAAATACATAAATTTTACAATTGTTTTCTACGAGTTTTCATATTTTGAAATCGTTGCATGATAGTCTTATTATCAAAGCTACAAGCTACATCTCTTTCAATATACACAACCAAACAATTATTCATGTTAAGACATATGTGGTTTACTTGTTAAGAACATATGTCGTTCTTTTATGTAATTGAGAAGTGCCTGACATTAAAGCTCGACAGCTGCTCGACAGCATCTCGACACCTTTAGCTGTTGAGGTTTAAGAAAAATAGTTTTTCAGATCTGTTTTGATTCCAATCCGTTGATATGTCTTTGGACATTCTTTTCTCACAACCCTAGACATATAAAAGGATTATTTTAAGGTCCGTCAAAGAAGACACAAGTTACACAAGCATTGAGCAAAGTTTATTCAAGTAATTTGTGACCGGAGACTAAGTTTGGCCTAGTTCATCTCTTTGTGAAGAAGTTGCTATGTTTGTGCACCATAGGGTCTTGTAACCAAGCATCTTCTTGTTTTTCATTGTGAGGATGAACTGAAGAACTTTGCAACTAACATCTTTCTCAAGTTGGTGATTGAAGTCATGTACTGGGATCCACGCAATTGGTTAGTCATGTACTGGGAGCCGTGCATTGAAAATGAGAGATTGTCACTACAGAACAAGTCCAATTGGGTATTGGGGTAAGGGTTCAACTGTAAGTTGGTCTAAGGTACTGAGATTTCTTTACTTGTAACTGCTTGTTTTGATAATAGTGGATTCTCGGGAGTGGTGACCTTAAAATCACCCGGTGGGATTTTTGCCTTGGAGGTTTTCCCCATTCGTAAACGAATCACCATGTCAATTTATTTTCCGCTGCATTTTAGTTTATTGGTGATTTGTTTGTACTACCATGCGTTTGCATGTTAAATTGATTAATTAATTAAACTTGACTAATTAATTAATTAATTAATCTATCACAAGGGGTCAATACATTTTTGGCCTATCAATTCATCCATTGATCTTGCATTCGATTGCACAGTTCATTCTTTATATATTTCATTGCTAAAAAACTTATTGCTACTGTTGCAGTAGCGACAGGAAAGGTCAAAGCTAACTTCACAAGCAAATAAACTAATGGATAAGTCTCTTCGCTATGTTTACTAACTTTTCAGCAAGTTCACTTACTCTTGAAGCACTAACTTCCTTGTGGCTTTTGATAAGGAAAAGTTGATACGTCTAGCAAAAGCCACAACTGAATTACTAGGATTCAAACAAGCCATAAATGAATTACATTTTTAGCATGTGTGGCTTTTGATAAGGAAAAGTTGATACGTCTAGCAAAAGCTACAAATGAATTACTTGGATTCAAGGAAGCCATACAAAGTACCAAATCAGTATTCGTCTTTGAAAAACAGTTGTTAAGCTCTTGAAGTTGCATATCTATGACTGTGTAGAATAGCTCAACATGATAATGATGTAAATTTGTATTTTGTTGGGTGTTGCGTTGTAGCATTCCACTAACTACAAATATTTCATCCATGTTCAAGATAGGAATATCATCTGTGGTACAAAATGAAGACACTTCAGTCAATAAAGATATCCATTCATCATCTCTCATCACTTACAATCATTGCTTAGACACTTTAACAAGATTCATAGCATTTACTATATCTTGATTTTTTTTTTTGCAATGCTATTGACTACTCGTTTGTGATCCCTAAAATGTTTTTTATCGAGTGTAGAGCAAAGACAAATTCAAAAGATAGAATTGACCTCATAATAGATCGAGCTTCAACTTTTTGGTTGTAGAGGCCATCTTCTTCAATAATCTCAAGTTCATCAACAATAGTAGAGAAGATCAAAATCAAGTTGAGAATAGTCCCATAATATAATCCTCAATGTGTATCTCTAGGACGTTTAAAATTTGTCTCTTGATTCAAACCTTGCTCACTTTTACGTACACAATTCTCTAATTCTTCTTTGATTTTGGCAAATTGTGAATCTCGAAGAGCATCTCGTCTCTTACAAGAGCATTCAACAACAGTTACTAAATTACTAACCACATAGAAAAATTCATCAATGTTAATGTGATTTTTAGAGACGGTAACAAGTGTCAATTGAAGTTGATGAGCAAAACAATGGACATAAAATATTGACTTATTCTCTTTTAAAATTAAAGTTTTGAGACCATTGATATCACCTAGCATATTATTAGCCTCATCATAACCTTGCCCGCGTACTTTCAATAAATTCAAATTATGTTCACAAAGTAAACATTCAATAGCATATTTGAGTGACAAAGCAATGATACTTGCTACATGTACAATACCAAGGAACCGCTCTATAATAATTTCTTTTTTATTCACATAACGAAGAACGAGAGCCATTTGCTCTTTCATTGAGATATCATGTGACACATCAACTAATATTGAAAAGAACCCATTGTCCAGATCCTTAATGATGGTTTTGGATGTTTCACGTGCAATTGCATTTACAATGTCTTTTTGAATTTCATGGTGAGTAAGCTTGCAATTTTTCAGAGCTTTTTGCAACACTTCATTGGTAGATTCATTGTGATCCCCCAAAAATTATAAAAGATCAAGGAAATTTCCTTTATCACTTGAACCTTAAGATTTATCGTGACCACGAAAAGCTAATCCTCGACATAAAAGGAAGCTTATGCAATCAACTATTGCATTTAATTGAACCCAATATTCAATTTTATCTTGATTTGATTACTTAACCAAAACACTTTGAATGTGTTGCTTTTCCTCCATTAGATCTTCACTCTTCTTGACAGCTTGGTTATGAGCACTATTAATTCCTCCAACATGGGAATTTAACTTTTCTTTCTGATTCCAAAGTTTGAATATTTTCGTTACAAAAGTCTCACCTCCTCTTTGCTTACCAATATCTTTCCCAAATAGGTAGCAATATAAACAAAATGCTGCATCCTTGTCTATACTATATTCCAACCACTTTCTATTTACATACCATTCGGATATAAATCGATGGGGCTTTCCAAAAAAATATGATAAAGGGTAATCATCATGGTTTTGGAAAACAGATTGACAAGGGTCTTTTTGTAAATAATATCGTCTTATTTCATCATGATTATTAGGATGATAAGATGATATCTTTTCTCATAGCCTAGGATCTGAAGGAAGATTTTCTAAGTTAAAGTCAACATGAATTCGATTAGTAGATGAATATGAATCTTGCACAGGAGATGAATCTTGGGTATGTGGTTTTCTTATCAAATATTTGTCCATAATTCTAGCAAAAGAATAAACAATAAACTATAAGTTCATTTGAAATATTAATAAAAATATTAATTATTGTTATTTAGTTGTTTCATTATTGTTTGTCTTTTATAAACTATAATTTGTTATATTGTTGTTTCATTAATTATAAAATTATTAATTGTTGTTTAGCCTAACATAATTTATTTTTTTTGTCTTTTATAATGTGTTGGTTAATTACATTATTAATTATTGTTTATTAGTTGCTTCTTCCAATTAATTATTGGTTAATTAAATTATTGTTTATTAGTTGCACTAGCACACTCCCCATGTGCATTTACTTCCCCCAATTCCAAAATCCCACCCCGGCCCCATGTGCTCATCCACCCCCCCCCCCCACTCAATAGACAAGCCCCATCCCCATGGCCCCCATTCACAAGAGCCAATAAAAAAAATTCACAATCAAAATACAACAAAAGACAATTAATTGTAGGTGTAAATGCACTTTTAGTCCCTATATTTTGGCTTTTTTCCATTTTGGTCCTTACATTTTTAATTTCACCATTTTTAGTTCTTAAATTAATTAAAGCGTATTATTTTGGTCCTTTCTATCAGTCAACAGACGGAAATATCTGAGGTGGTTGGCGGAGGACTTAAATATTATTAAAAATCCATATCACCCTTGACACATCAGCATATAAATTTTAAAAATTAATTTATTAATTTTAACTAAATAAAAAAAAGAATTCAAAACCAAAATTCACATGAATTAAGATCTAAAAGTTTCATCATTTTTTCTTTTCATCATTATTTTTTCTTTTTATTATTTTGTTGGAAGATCATTACTTTGTTATGTTCTTTGTGCTCTTCCCCGTAACTGTTCATGTTCTTCCTCACTTTCCCAGAATTGTTCATGTTCTTCCTCAAATAGCTTGTTGCCTAGAAAATTATAAAAAATAATATTTTTGTTTCTCTTCTTGCATTTTCTTAGCAACCAAATATACGAAACACACAACAATCTTCAAATGAGACCAAAACCCAACAATTACAAAAATACCAAAACACAACATCTCAACCAAAACACTAAAACATCTCTATCGGACCCAACCAACCAAACACTAAACATCAAAACTCAACCAAACACAACAATAGACCAAGAAAATCCTCCACCGATCCACCACCTTCAAACCCCACCAATGGCCAAAAAATCCAGATTTACCCATAGCCTGTGAGCCCAGCTAACCTCCGCCACCCAGACCCATAAAACCCAACCAACACCATTGATCTCCACCTCCACCGAGTTGAGTCTGTCTTTCTTCACCTCCATCGCTAGTCTCCACTGCCACCCAAACCCATAAAACTCCCTTAATCAAATCTTAAGCCCTCATTAGAAAACCAGATTTGAACAAGGTGAAAACCCCACTCAGATCAACAAAAATCATCACCCACAAACCCACCATTGGAGTGCGCCGCCACCTCTCTCCACTGAAATCTCCACCACTGAACTAAGAGATAGAGAGATGAAATAGAGAAAGACCCACCAATTTGAGACAAAAACCACCTACCGATCCAAGAGCACCCACCGATCTGAGGTAAAGACCCACCGATCTAAGAGAGAGACCTACTGCTTTGAGAAAGACAGTGATTTGAGATAGAGAAAGAGAAACCTGATTGAGAGAGAGAAAGATTTGGGGTTTTCAACCAAAGAGATTAAGAGAGTTTGAGAGAGAAAGAGAGAAAGTTTTAGGAAGATATTTTGAGCTCAGAGAGGAGAGTTCGGGGAAGAACATGAACAATCATGTTCTAGTGAAGAATATGTCTTCCAAAAATATAATGAAAAGAATATTTTATTTTATTTTTAAAAAATAAGTTTATTTTTATTATTTTATTTTATTTTTTCTAATGTGGCTTTTTTTTTACATATTTAAAATGCTGATTTGTCATCTATTAATTGCCAAATTATTTTTTATTTTATTATTTTAATGGCCACGTCAGAATTAAAAGTGTCAGCACTTTACTCCGTTTGTCACGTAGGATTCTTCTGTTAAGTGAGTAATGGTAGGGACCAAAATGGAATGTGTTTTTCATTGTGGGGACTAAAAGTGGTAAAATAGAAATGTAGGGACCAAAATAGAAATGATCTCAAAACGTAGGGACCAAAAGTGCATTTACGCCTTAATTGTATCTCACCAACACCAACACCAACACCAACACCAATGGATAAAACCAAAAACAGGGGCAAATATTAATAAAGACTAAAGTTATAAAGTAAAGCTAAGATCAGCCAATCACAGTTCAAAAGAATTAGATAAAGTCTAAAAGTCTTAAAGAGAGAGAGAGAGAGAGAGAGAGAGAGAGACTCTCATTTCATTTAAATCATTTCACTTTCATTCTTCAGATAAAGAGAAAGAGACTGAGACAAAGAGAAACCCAATAACCAGTATATGTAAGAGAGAAAAAGAGAGAGAAGTTAGTAAAGATGAAATACCTTGAGGTTGAGGGAGTAAGGAGGCCTGAGGTTGAGCCGCTGAGGGGCAATGCCAAAGGAATCGAGGCCAAGCCGCCAAGTCGGGCGACGAGCGACGTAGCGAGCGACGAGCGTAACCGATCAGCGATCTTCGATACGATCCAGTGAGCAATCTTTGATGCTCGAATCCTAATGTGATGTGCTCTGGATTGGAGCTCGAGTTGTGTTTTTTGACCGATCTTTGATGCCTGATTCGTCTATTGGCTGTTGTGTTGCAGTGTTGCTCTGTTGACTGATGAGGTTTTTGTCTTTAGGTTAGGTTTCTGATTTAGTGATTTAAGATTTTAGTTTTTGCTTTAGCTTTACCATTTGATGAATCGGCAGATGCGTATGTTGGGTTTTTTTTTTTTTAGAATCTGTGGGTTTGCTTTACCTATTTACCATCTATTGGGTTTTTTTAAAATTTAAATTTATTTTATTTAGATTGGGTTTGCTTTACCATATGTTGTTTAGGATTGATGTTGGACTTTTTTATGGCTTGCTTTGTTACAATTTTTTTTTTCCAGATTTTAGTTCAAAATTTTTTTTTGGGCTTTTTTTTTTTTGCTTGAAAGTAGAACAAATAATTTTTTTATTTGAGGGTGTTCCTAATTATTTTTTAAAGGGTAAAAAAAAAAAAAAATTTTAATTATTATATATAATTTTTTTTCAGGCCAGGGTGTTCTTGAGAACACACTGGGCTGAACGTGGCGCCACCACTGGTTTGATAAACTATTGTACAGTTACAAAGATGTTTCAATGGCTCCTTATGGTGAGTATTGGAGGCAAATGAAAAGCATACTTGTGCAACATCTTTTGAGTAACAAAAGAGTTTAGTCCTTTCACTATAAGAGAGAGAAGGAAACTTCCCTAATGATAAAGAAAATCAAACAGTGTTATGATTCATCTTCATCTGTGAATTTTAGTGAGGTGTTTGCAGAGCTCACTCATGTAGTATGTAGGGTGGAAAGAAATATGGTGAAGGGGAAGGTGAAGGAAGTTTAATAAGCTTCCGGGGGAGTTTGTGGAATTGTTGGGTGTCATAAGTACGGGGGACTGTATTCCATGGCTTTCTTGGGTGAATCAAGTTAATGGCTTGGATGCTAGAGCGGAGAAAGTGGCCAAACAACTTTATGATTTTCTAGAAGCGGTAATTGAAGAACATTTAAGTTTTGAGAAGAAAGAGGGTCATGATCATGTTCTTATAGCTTGTTTGGATGGAGGGGGAGTAAAGGGGAATAAAGTAGAGTAGAGAGAGGGAGAGTAAGTTAAATTAATTTATTTCGATGTTTTCCAAAGGGAGGAGGGGGAGAGATTTGGAGGGGTTCTAACTACTTCTAACCTCTCATTTTTAATTCCTCAAATTGGAGAGATTTGGAGGAAGAGTAGAGTATAGAAATACTTGACCAAATGAATTATCAAATTTACCCTTACCATATTAACAAAATTACAAACTATGAAAAGGCTAGTTATTCCTGTCCTCTTAACTTAATTTTAAAAACATGGTGGATGATAACCATTTCCCGCTACTCTCCTCCCCACTACTCTCCTCTCCCTCCAAACTTCCAAACATAGCATTAGTGACTTTGTCGATGTTTGTTTTGGATTCAGAAAGAAAACGTTATCGGTTTCCCTATTGATAGAGTTAGCATTAAAGCTCTATTCTTAGTAAGCATCTCTCTCTCTCTCTCTCTCTCTCTCTCTCTCTCTCTCTCTCTCTCTCTCTCTCTCTCATGTGCATCTCATCCTTATTTTTGGGATTGATAAACTTCTCATGGGAATAAATGGCATAACCAGAATTTGACTTTAAGGGCTAAAACTTGTAATATATATATAGACACACACATCATCTGTAGACATATAAATACACCCATGCCACTATGCACGAGCACAACGTACAGACATGTATATTTATATTCAAAGATTTGAATGGTAAAATACCACTCATTTGAATAATATTAAACATCATTTCAATGTTAGCTTACCCATAAAATGATAGTATAACTATTATATAATGTTTATTTGTTAAGGTTTAATATATACACACACTAATAAGTTGAGTTTTAATTTTTCATAGTCAAAGTTTTGCTTATAATTGTCATGTAATGAATTTTAGTATTTTAAAATAAATTTCAAGCGAAATTCATTATGGATATTGACTTATTGCTAATCTCATAAAATATATAAATCATTTCAATTTAAAACCATTTTTGCATTTACTTACTCATTTTTATGAAATACAATACATTATTGTAGAAATAATTTGAATACTTAAACACATTGTTGTTGTGTGGGCGTGCGTCTCTCTCTCTCTCTTTATATATATATATATATATATATATATATATATATATATATATATATAATGGTTTTCCCTACCCAAGCGCCAAATCCAATTGATTATATAAGTCACCATCAGGTTTGAAATGTAACTAGTCATTAACCCATACGATACACAGGTTTAAGATTTATCTCTTCTTGAAATAGTTTTTGCTAAAAAACATGTAAATTCAAGCTTTTAGAACATGTTCTTAGCGTCCATAAAATTGCCACTAGGAAATATTACATGTCTGAAACACATGGGCATGTAATGTGGTTCAAGCTAATTAATACAAAGTTAGAGCATCTGTGTTTATAGATTATTCATAAACAAATAATTAGAAAATTGGTATTACATTTTGAACATAGGATGATAGTAGTACATTTTTAGCTTGTAAAATAACACAAATCAAACAATTAGAAAACATAAAATGATCTCCCTAAGATAATCACATATTTGAATCATTTGCTTAGTAGATAACTTGAAGCTTTCTCACATCTTAATCCTTGTGTTCTGTACATTGCAACTCATTGAGGTAATTTCTCTATGTTTTCCCCAAGGTTTTGGTGCTTCCATTTGAACCATTTACTTTCCCCTTTGATTGCTTATCATCCAAATCAAAAGCTTCAATTGATCCTCCACCCAAGTTGGAAATTCCTACACACCTAAGACACAAAAATCCATCTCCAAAATATGAATGCAAATTAATTATGTGCTTCTAAGATCTTACCGACATCAAATTTGGGTCTAAGACACAAAAATCAATCTTCGAAATATGCATGTTGAAAGCTCGGATTTGTGCTAAAACACAATAGCTATTTGGACCCCCAAATTAAAAGATTACGACTCGGTTGATTTTACTCTAACTTAACTAAGTGTGAAATAGAGTAAATGTGAGCGAACAAAAATTAAAACTACTCTAAGCCATATTTATCATATATCAACAGTAAAATGAAAGTTAAAAGAGTAGGCAAGAAAGATGCAAACACAAGATAAAACGGCGATATGTTATCGAAGAACTTGGCAAAAAACCTTTCCGTCGCCCTCCAAGCAGTAAATTGATCCACTAGACAATAAGTTGAGATACATGAATAGCAAAAGACCTCCAAGCCTAATCTACCCAATGCACCTAAGCCCTCCAAACTCCTACTCCAACAAGGCTTCTCGGAACTGTGTCTTGTCTAGCTTTTCGGATCTTGCAATTTAGCTCAATTGCATTTGCCAAAGCTTGACTTCTTCTAATACTTCCCAACAGCACCAAAACCTCACTTGACACTCAGAATGGGTGTGGTAAGTGTTTGGGCTATCAATTTCTCAAGGATATGGATTTGGAGAGGTAGGAGTAAAGGAAAACTACAAAGGATTGTGTAGATGATTGTGACTATAATAATCTCTAACTCTTAAGTGTGTATGCTAGGGGTTTTCTCTTTGAAAGCACTCCTTACAATATGTGGGTAATGTGGGTATATATAGTGTGGGTGAAGACAGTGTAGTAGATATGCCAAAATAGCAAAACAGAATGTTTCGCGAGAAGGCCTTACCTGTGAATTACTCGTGAAAACTAGTTGTCACCAATTTTTTATGACTCTTCGCATTCCAGTCATATGCTCTGTACGTGGCTCACTTCGCGGGAAGGCTTCTTGTGAACTTCTTGCGAAATCCACTTTGTCTTCAATAAAAACTTGAGTCTTCACACTCTCTTTCACCCACAACCCATACAATGAAATCCCATATAAAATACAGGGTAAACATGGTTGAACAAAATTACAATCAAATTTGGCATGGAATTAAAGCTAACACAAAATAGTTGTAAATAACAACTTTACAATCTCCCCATTTGGCTATTTCATGACAAAACCCCTAAAACAGACTCTAGACTTAAACGTGAGATTGGAAACAGTGGTAAAACTCACTCACACCTAATCTAGAAACTGTGAAGCACTTGCACGTATACACCTGTATTCTGAAACACTCGCACAAAAACAAAACTTTCATTAAGCTTATGACAAGTTGAATACAAGGTACATATAGGAATAAGTAAAAT
This sequence comes from Castanea sativa, assembly GCF_040712315.1. Lineage (NCBI taxonomy): Eukaryota > Viridiplantae > Streptophyta > Magnoliopsida > Fagales > Fagaceae > Castanea > Castanea sativa. The sequence goes on from NC_134016.1 coordinate 45,065,176, forward strand.
GAGATCAAGGAATTAAACAAGCTATAAACTATGAAGCATAACTTGATCAAACAAGAATAGTCATCAAAGAATGACTACAATGAACATTTAACTAGTAAATGATCATCTAGACACGCAATGCACTTAAGAGCAATGTAAAAGTTAATTGCATGTCCAACACACATCCATTGCAAAACACAAAAGGTATTTGCATTAAGGATACAAGATCCAACAAGGGCACAAGAGTGTAGTACTAATGATAATGTATGCATTAATCTAAAAGTACTTAAAATGCTACAAAACAAGGATACATAAACAAAGTACTAAAAAATAAACTGAAGTTTTAAACTAAATATCCAAGAGTTATAAAAACTATAAGGTAAATGAAAATAGACTATTAAAGCAAAAGTAAACTACTTGTGGGGAGTAAAAAGACCCAAGTGGGCATATGGGCCTTTGGACTGTAGCATGGAGGGCCGACCTGCTCTTGAGTTAAGAATTTGTTAGCTCTGCGAATTGGCCCATACGCCGAGGGTCCGAGGATACAGCCAAGGGCGAGCTTCTCCTCGGACAGATCCAAGAGAATTCAGAGCTTCATTATGAAGGTCAAGGCACAACTCTGGAAAGACTAATGGTTAAAGGGGGAAACCCTGAACCTTTGAGGTACACCGGTGTAAGAAAAATACCAAAAGAAAAGGCTGCCACCTCCACATTAAAGACTCTGCACATACCTCCCTGGCCGCATTAATGGGGAAGTGACCCCTGAACAGTAGAACTGAAACTTCTGGTCACTGTTCAGAGGCACTAAGAAAAGAAATATCTAGAAGGGAGGGGGTTGGAGCAACACGTGGATAAAGTATCAGGAAAAGAAGTATTTAAGGGGGATGAACGCCAGAGAAGAGGGGGGGTCGGTAACTAAGAAAGAAATTAAGGATTGTAACTTTTAAGAGAGAGAGAGAGAGATAATACAGAAGTAGTCCTCGGCTTATGTCCAAGGAGGTCTATTTGCAATTACCATTTGTTATTTACAAGTGTTTGTAACTCTTAACCTGTTATCAAGTTCTCAGTACCTCTAACCTAGATTTCAAGCCCACACTCTACAAATTTTATTGTTTAAGACTCATTGGGCCTGAGCCCGTAATTGTCTTTGGGTCCAGGTGCAATTGTGCACTTACAATTGGCGCCGTCTGTGGGAAATCTAGTCGGGAAAGGAGCTGGGATACTATGGCAGGCCTAGGTTTTCACCATGCAGAATCATAGGGATCACCACCGGAGGATCTTTTCGAGCGTCTTGAGCGTCGAAGGGATCGTGAGGAAAGTGTTCATATAGAATACCTCGGGGCTAGCCATACTCATGGCGGGGGTAGCACCACCCACGAGGATGGTGCTAAAGCCATGCAGAAGGAGATTAATCGTTTGAAAAGAAAGCTGCACCGCGCCAGACGTAAGTCTTCACCGTCCTCATCTAATCCTTCTTCAGAGGAAGTCCGGGGAGGTAGTTACAGCTCAAGGTCATGTTCACCCCCCAGCTTTGGGGAGGACGACCAGCTAGCTCGCAGACGCAAGAAGCTTCCTTCTAGGGGCTTAGGGAACGATGCTATGAGTCGAGTGTTGCACCAACTCTCCAAATCTCCGTTTTCACGGAGGATTGAGAAAGGGAGGCTTCCCAGGAGGTTTACCCAGCCCACCTTTACCATCTACAATGGCCGGACTGATCCGGTGGAGCTCGTGAGTCACTTTAACCAGAGGATGGCGGTGCACTCTCACAACGAGACCCTGATGTGTAAAGTTTTCCCCTCTAGCTTGGGACCTGTTGCTATGAGGTGGTTCAACGGCCTTAAATCAGGGTCTATAGGTTCGTTTGGGGAGCTCACTAGAGCGTTTGCTTCGTGGTTCATTACGTGTAGCAGAGTACCTCGGCCATTGGACTCGCTGCTATCCATGACCATGAGGGAAGGGGAGACGTTGAAAGCATATTTCGACCGGTACTGGAAAATGTTTAATGAAATAGATGGTGACTTTGATGAGGTGGCGCTCAATACCTTTAAGGTAGGTCTTCCTACTAATCACGACTTGAGAAAGTCTTTGACCAAAAAGCCCGTCCGCAGCGTACGTCGCCTCATGGACCGTATTGACGAGTACAAAAGAGTGGAGGAAGACCAGCAGCAAGGAAAGGGTAAGGAGAAGGTTATCCCGCAAGAGAGAAGGGATTTCAGGTCGGACAGATACCACAACAACAAGCCGAGGAGAGATTATAGTGGTCAATCCGGCTCGGCAGCAACTCAGGCCGTGAACACTGTGTTCCGAGAACCAGTACACCAATTACTGGAGAAAGTTCGTTAGGAGCCCTTCTTCAGGTGGCCTAGTAAGATGGCAGGAGACCCTGTGAAGAGGAATCAGAACCTCTTTTGTCAGTACCATCAGGACGTGGGCCACACTACCAAGAACTGTCGGACCCTTTGGAACCACTTGGAGCAGCTGGTCAGTGAAGGAAAACTAAAGCAGCACTTGTGTCAACCTAGTGGACAGGGCAGTCAATCTGGCTCGAACAATCAGAAGGGTAATCCATCTCGGCCGGCATTGGGAACAATTAATGTTATCTTCGCTGCACCTGGCAGGACTGGCTCAGGTCCCACTAGGGTGATGGCGGTTTCCCATTCTCAGGTCGAGGAGGTAGGCTGCAGGCCGAAGAGGTTGAAGGTGACTTTACCCGTCTTGGGATTTTCAGAGGAGGATAAGGTTGGTACCATTCAACCCCATGACGATGCTCTTGTGGTCACTCTCAGGATAGGGAGTTATGATGTGAAGAGAGTGATGATTGATCAAGGCAGCGGTGCAGATATCATGTACCCTGATTTATTTAAGGGGCTAAGGTTAAAGCTGGAAGATCTTACTCCTTATGACTCGCCACTTATAAGTTTCGAAGGGAGAGCCGTTGTGCCAAAGGGACAGATTTGTTTGCCCGTTCAATCCGGCCCAGAAACGGTTGAGGTGGATTTCATTGTGGTTGACGCGTACTCCCCATATACAGCCATCCTCGCCAGGCCGTGGCTGCACGCTCTGGGAGCCGTCTCCTCTACCTTGCATGTTAAGGTTAAATTCCCCTCTGGGGAATATGTTGAGGAAATTCTCGGCAGCCAATCGGTGGCCAGGCAATGCATATCGGCCGCAGTGCTTCATCAGACAGAAGCCGAGTCATCAGACAGAAGCCGAGTCATCAGCTTTGCCCATCCAAGAGTCATAGCAATTAACAGCTACGGGTGCACTTGGAGCGCTGACAGGAGAGGAGGCTGTTTGTGAGGAGTTAGAGAAGTTTTTGATAGCGGATGACCCAGAGAGGTTCTTCCAAGTTGGCATACGTTTGCCACACTAGGAGAAGATGGAGTTGTTGGAATTTCTGAAAGACAATATTGATGTTTTTGCGTGGGATCCTTATGAGGCTCCAAGCGTAGATCCGAGCTTCATTTGTCATCGTTTAAACGTCAACCCTGCCATTGTTCCGAGAAGGCAGCCACCTCGGCGTTCTTCCAAAGAACATTCCGAGGCTGTGAAGGAAAAGGTGCTTATACTCAAGAGGGCTGGGGCTATTAAAGAAGTTTTCTACCCTGAATGGTTGGCGCATACGGTTGTGGTTAAAAATAAGAATGGAACGTGAAGAGTATGTGTGGACTTCACAGATTTGAACAAGGCCTGCCCCAAGGATTCGTTCCCAATGCCTCGTATTGATCAACTGGTGGATGCCATTGTCGGACATCCTCGGATGAGTTTTTTGGATGCCTTCCAGGGTTACCATCAGATTCCATTAGCATTGGAGGATCAGGAGAAGACCGCTTTCATTACTCCAACAGGAAACTACCACTATAAGGTCATGCCATTTGGGTTGAAGAATGCTGGGGCTACCTACCAAAGAATGATGACCAGAATGTTTGAACAGCAACTAGGGAAGACCATTGAGGTATATGTAGATGATATGGTGGTGAAGAGAAAAACAATACCTTCACACATCAAAGATCTAGCCGACACCTTCTAGGTGCTAAGAAAGTACAAGTTGCGCCTTAACGCCTCAAAGTGCTCTTTTGGCGTGGGATTTGGAAAGTTCCTGGGGTATATGATTACTCACAGAGGCATAGAGGTGAACCCAGCGCAGGTCAAGGCTATTCAGGATTCGCAGCTGCCTCGGAACCCAAAAGAGATCCAGAAATTGACCGGAATGATTGCTGCATTGAATAGGTTTATCTCTCGGTTAGCTGACCGATGCCGTCCTTTCTTCCAATTGTTGAATAAGTGGAAAGGGTTTCAATGGACCGAGGACTGCGTGTTAGCTTTCCAACAGCTTAAGCAATATCTTTCTCGGCCACACATTTTGTCTCGCCCCGAGGCGGACGAGGTCTTGTTTGCTTATCTGGCAGTGGCCGTCCACGCGGTCAGCCTGATCCTTATAAGGAATGAAAGCGAGGTGCAAAGACCGGTCTACTACGTTAGTAAGTCTTTGAATGAGGCCGAGGTCCACTATCTACTCTTGGAGAAAGAACTTCTGGCCATAGTTCATGCCACGCGGAAGCTTCCTCATTATTTCCAGTCTCACACTGTGGTGGTTCTGACCCAATTGCCTCTTAAGGCGATGTTACGCAATGCCGATTACTCTGGCAGGGTGGCAAAATGGGGAACCATTTTGGGAGCCTTTGATGTTAAATACAAGCCTCGCACCTCGGTGAAGGGCCAGGTCCTCACTGACTTAGTGCCAGAGTTTACCAAACCACTGCTAGAAGAAACTCTGAAAGAGGCACACATGGATGAAAAATCAGTTGGTGTGATCACAGCTGCAGTACCTCCGACTTGGAAAGTGTATGTGGATGGGGCAGCTAATCAGAGAGGGTCTGGTGTTGGACTTGTCCTGATGTCCCCTGAGGGAATTGTCTTCGAAAAATCTTTGAGATTGGCGTTCTCGGCTACTAATAATGAGGCCGAGTATGAAGCAGTCTTGGTGGGCATGAAGATGGTACACAGAATGGGTGGAAAGGAAATCCATGTGTTCTCGGACTCTCAGTTAGTGGTTGGCCAAGTCACGGGGACCATGGAGGCTAGGGACCCAAGAATGCAAGAATATTTGGCTCAGGTCAAGCGCCAGCAAGCTGAATTTGACTCCTTCATTTTAGCTCACATTTCTAGGAGTGGAAACACCCATGCAGATTCTTTGGCTACGTTAGCAACGTCTTCCGCTCAGGGCTTGCCCAGGATTATCCTCGTGGAGGATTTACTAGAGCCAACTCTTACTACTGTCAACGCAGTTTGCATTCATCTGATAAGGCCTGGACCTAGTTGGATTGACCCAGTTATATCTTTCCTTAAGAATGACATCCTTCTTGAGGACAGGTCTGAAGCAGATAAGATACGTCGAAAGGCGCCACGTTTCTGGTTGTCCGAGGACTAGAAATTGTATAAATGATCCTTCTCAGGACCGTACTTGTTGTGTGTGCACCCTGAATCAACGGAAGCACTTCTGGAAGAACTACATGAAGGGATTTGTGGGAGCCATACCGGGGGAAGAACCTTAGCCCACAGAACTCTGACTCAGGGTTATTGGTGGCCCAATATGCAGAGGGAGGCTCAGGATTATGCTCGAAAATGTGATCAATGCCAGAGGTTCGCCCCAAATATTCATCAACCTGGAGGGGCTCTAAACCCTCTATCCAGTCCTTGGCCTTTTGCACAGTGGGGATTGGACATAGTGGGGCCATTTCCGAGGGCTGCAGGAAATAAAAGATGGCTTCTCGTGGGGATAGACTATTTCACTAAATGGGTTGAGGCCGAGCCCTTAGCAAATATCAGGGACGTTGATTCCAAGTAATTTGTCTGGAAAAACATCGTCACTAGATTCGGTATACCATACACACTTATCTCAGATAATGGCGTTCAATTCGACAGCAAGGCTTTTAGGAAATACTGTGGTGACATGGGCATCATAAATAGATACTCCACCCCAGCTTATTCTCAGGGAAATGGGCAAGCCGAGGTCGTTAACAAGGTCATAGTCAGTGGGTTGAAGAAAATGTTGGACGATGCAAAGGGAAGATGGGTAGAAGAGCTCCCACATGTTCTGTGGACGTATCGGACTACACCGCGCAGGTCCACGGGAGAAACGCCATTCTCTATGACTTATGGAGCCGAGGCGGTGATACCTCTGGAATCTGGTTTTCCCGCCCTGAAGACAAGTACTTTTAGTCCGGAGAATAACGATGGCCTCCTAGAGAAAGATCTTGATTTACTTGAGGAACGACACGAGGCAGCTATGGTCCAAATGGCTTATTATCAACAGAAGCTTAAACGGGGATATAATGCCCACGTGAAACTAAGGCCACTCGCTCCTGGGGATCTTGTATTGAGGAGAGTTGTGGGCACTTCTAAGAACCCAGCTTAGGGTAAGCTAAGACCAAACTGGGAAGGCCCCTATCGCATTGTTTCAGTAGCGGGCATAGGGTTGTATCGGTTAGCTGACCTAGATGAAAGAATTGTACCACGCCCATGGAATGTAAATAACCTTCGAAGGTATTATTATTAATAAAATGTGCTTTTGTTAGTTAGTAGTTCAAAGTTATAAATACCTCAGGGGCTTGAAGTTACTATTCGTAAGTGTCAAACAGAAACTTGGTTAAGTATGGTCCTCGGACCACAAACCTTGTGGAAATTGATATCTTGTCATTTGTTAAACAGAACCTAAGTTATGCCGGGTCCTCGGACCTCCTACTTTAGGAAAATTAACATTTGAAGTTACTATTCGTAAGTGTCAAACAGAAACTTGGTTAAGTATGGTCCTCGGACCACAAACCTTGTGGAAATTGATATCTTGTCATTTGTTAAACAGAACCTAAGTTATGCCGGGTCCTCGGACCTCCTACTTTGGGAAAATTAACATTTGAAGTTACTATTTTTAAGAGTCAAACAGAAACTTGGTTAAGTGTAGTCCTTGGACCACAAACCTTGTGAAAATTGATATCTTGTCATTTGTTAAATAGAACCTAAGTTATGCCGGGTCCTCGGACCTCCTACTTTGGGAAAATTAACATTTGAAGTTACTATTTGTAAGAGTCAAACAGAAACTTGGTTAAGTGTAGTCCTCGGACCACAAACCTTGTAGAAATTGATATCTTGTCATTTGTTAAACAAAACCTAAGTTATGCCGGGTCCTCGGACCTCCTACTTTGGGAAAATTAACATTTGAAGTTACTATTTGTAAGAGTCAAACAAAAACTTGGTTAAGTGTAGTCCTCAGACCACAAACCTTGTGGAAATTGATATCTTGTCATTTGTTAAACAGAACCTAAGTTATGCCGGGTCCTCGGACCTCCTACTTTGGGAAAATTAACATTTGAAGTTACTATTTATAAGAGTCAAACAGAAACTTGGTTAAGTGTAGTCCTCGGACCACAAACCTTGTGGAAATTGATATCTTGTTATTTGTTAAACAGAACCTAAGTTATGCCGGGTCCTCGGACCTTCTACTTTGGGAAAATTAACATTTGAAGTTATTATTTTTAAGAGTCAAACAGAAACTTGGTTAAGTGTAGTCCTCGGACCACAAACCTTGTGGAAATTGATATCTTATCATTTGTTAAACAGAACCTTAGGTATGCCGGGTCCTCGGACCTCCTACTTTGGAAAAATTAATAGTTAAAGTTACTATTCTTAATATATTGTCACTGTTCTTATTCTTATCACACGTTTTGTGGAAATCAGTATCTTACCATTCATTAATTCGGATCTTAAGTTCTATATCTTTAAGTGTTAAGCAAATTTTTGTAAGGAATGGTCCTCGGACCTTACATCCTACTAAAAGCAATACCACAGATTACAAAAGTTTAACTATCATACGAGGTTTTTTAACTAAGGCATTGTTTAATATCCAAACTAAGTTACTCTTTGTCAGGTTCTTAAGTATTCTACTTTGCAAAGCAAATATGCGCATGGCTGTGTGGAGGTTGTAATTGTGCAATCCCTGGAGTTAGATTGGTTTGTTCTGACCTTCCTTTAGCTATGTATTAATGAGAACTTTTACGACAAGTACAAAAAGAATAAAGTAAAACAAATACAACATGAGTGAAAATCAAACAAAATTGTCTTTCATTGATTATTCGGACATACATTACATGCTAAGTTTTGAGTACAAAGAAAGAGAAGTCCTAGGCTAGGTCCTAAGCTCTTGGAGGGGGGTCTTGTTGAGAAGTGCTGGTTGCCTCGGTGTTTCTTAGCTCCAACTCAAAGGGAGACAGAACTTGCTTCCCTTTGTTTGCTGTAGTTGTTGGAGGGACAATGGGCTCCGCACTCTGGCTCAAGCCCTTCTCGGCATCCCTACCCCCTTCCTTCTCTTTATTGGAACTTGAAGGTTCTGTAGGATTTGGAATGAGCTTTGGGACCATAGGAGGAAGAGCAGGAAGAGCTGTCTCAGGGGCAGGAGCAATAGCAGGAGCCTCTTCTATCTCTTGTATGTCTAGGGGAAGCCAAATGTTCTCGGACTTCCTCAGCTCCGAGGCTGAAGGAACCCCTGCTACATTTAGAGCTTCCCCCCAGACTTGCTGATAATACTCCCGGCACAAGGCCGCGAAAGCCTCTGTCAGCTACTCCTCTGTTGCAGCTACCCCTTCCTCATAACTCGCCTGCTTGGCGGCCTCCAGAGAGCGTTTGAATGCGCCGGCTTCTTCCTTCATTCGCGCAAGCTCCTTCTCCAAATCTGAGCGCTCCTTTTGGGCTTGGGCGAGCTCGTCATCTTTTTCACGAAGAAGCTTGCGCTGCCCTTCTATTTGAGTCTTCATAGTCTTCAGGCTGGCCTCGGCACCGTCTCTTTCTCTTTTGAGATCAGCCACCTAAGAGACGAGTTTCTCATTTACTGCGAGGGCTTGGCCTAGGGACTTCTCAATCTCCATTCGAATGTCAAGCTCCATTCTGGCCTTCTTCCGAGAGTCCTCTATAAACTTCTCGGCTACAAAGACTTCTTGAACGGCCTACATAAAGTGTTAGAGAGTTAGATATAGCAGGACACTCATTAATAAACCAATATTATGAAAAAGGAAATATTCATAAAAAATTAAACTTACCAGGGCTAATTCCCTTTTTAAAGACAGGAATAGTTGAGGTTGGCTCATTCTCTCCAAGGTTTCCATATCCTTGGGCAGTAGAAGAGGGCGTTCCAACGCATCGGCCAGGTGGTGGGCGTGGCCTTGTTGCATTGCCCTGATACTAGACTAGCAAGAAATTGGTGCACCGTCCAGTCTTAGCTCAGGAGACCAGGTGGCCAGTGCTCGGCGCACTTCGGCCATATCTCTGATCTCCCCACTCTCGACTGAACAAGCCCTACCTTTGCCCTTGTCTAGCTTCTGCTGCTGAGCTGGCTGCGGCTGTTGTCGTGGGCTTTTTTGTTTTTTGCCAACAGTCTCCTCGGCCTCCCCCTTTCTTTTCTTTTTCAACTCCTCAGTTGGAAGCTTGGGTTCGGTTGGAGGAGGGGGAGGTGGCAAGGATGGAAGAGCTTGGGACCCTCCTGCCTTCTTCTGGGCAACTTTTTCGCCTCTCTTGGTCAGAAGGCCGTGAAGTTTGTCCATGTCCTCCTCGTCAGAAAGTACGACGAATTGGTTTCCTCGGGGTCTTTCGACGTCCTCGAGCTGAAAGTTATCTATTTCGTCGTCTAGTGTGTGTGAAGAGGACACTTGCTCCTCCGGGACAGCAGTTGCTTGGGAGTGTGTTGAGAGGGGGATCGCCACAATAGGACGGCTGTACAGAATGGTGTTGGGGTTGTCGGGAAGGTCGTGGTCGGCTAAGAAGTGCGGCCTGGCTACGTGAATCCTTCTTCGCCTCCGGTCACCCGCAATTATTGCGTTCTCGATCTCTTGGAAGTCCGAGGAGATAGGCTTGTTCCCTAGAATCAAATGAGCCGCCCGAAGTTGTAAGTCTTCGCTGACGAACACTTCGGAGCGTAGCACTCGATTCAAATCTGCAATGTTGCAGTGGCTTAAGAGAGGGCGCACGTTTTGCTTATCTGCAAAGAAAGACATCCAAATAAACAAACATGGTCAGATTCTTAGAACATGTAATAAATCAAAGTTAGACGCTCAAATAAATGCAAATGCACATTCCTAGATGATAGAGGGAGTTATAGGGTGAGAAATTAAATCCTAAGGTGTCGCGCCTGGATCTCACTACTCAACTGGGCAGTGAGGGCCGTCATGCCAGTTGCCTGAGACGATGAGGTAGTCATCCTTCATGCCTTTATTAGACTAGGGTAAACAGGAGATTAACCTAACTACGCTAGAACGGGATTTGATGTAATAACCTACATTTTTAAGTTTATGGCACTCGTACATGAAAACAACGTCGTGCCAGGTAAGGCTCAGACCCATCTGCTCGTTTAGAGTGTCGACGCTACCTAAGACTCTAAAAACGTTGGGAGCGCACTGATCGGGACACAACCGGTGGTTGCGGAGGTACTCCCTGGTTACGGGTTTCATTGGGAGGGTCATCCCACCTTCTACGAAGGCGACCATTGGGATAATGACCTCTCCGGTTTTCCTAGAACCAGCCACGGCTTCTGCCGGGCAGTATTTTAAACCTACGTCGCTGGGAATGTGATACTTAGCTCTAAAACCTTCCATCCCAGCGGCGGTATCAACTAGACACATAAACTTTCCCATCAGAAAGGAATGAAAGACTAAGGGTCCGTTTGGATAGAGCTTATTGCTGAAAACTGAAAACTGAAAACTGAAAACTGAAAACACTGTAGCAAAATAATTTTTAAATGTGTAAATAGTACCGTGGGACCCATTTTTAATAAAAAAAATTCTGTAAAGTGAAGTTTGTGGGTCCCATGAACAGTACACGGGACCCACAAATGTGTTGAAAGTCAGCAAAATGTGGCTACTGTTCATGCATAGGAACATGAACAGTAGCCTTGTCCCCCCTGACCCGCGCTGCAGCAACAGAAGAAGAAGAAAAAAAAAAAAACAGAAAACTCAGACGCAGACGCTCCCGCAAACGCAGACGCTGTATCCAAACTCAGCCTAAGTTCTAAGAGGGAAAACGGTTAGAAGGGGAGCCGAGGATAGGATCTGAGGAGAATGGGTTAAGGAAAAGGAGTAATCACTTACAAATTTGAAGTTGTGCGAATTTCCACGGATTTGTGCAGATAAAAGGTGATTACTGATGTTTTGATGGGATTAGCCTCTGAAGAAGTAAATGAAGGCGCAGGTTCCTGAAGCGTCATGACGTGCGGGAAGCGGCCTCGAAATTACATTTGTCTCGCCCAAATTTTCATGGAGTAACAAGGGCCGTTGGATGCTCATCTCACCGTTAAACGTGGGGGACAAGGTGTAACTTACGGTAATAAATGTGCACGTTTTTTAAAATAAAACCGCCAAGTGGCATCTTCTGGAACGCGAAGCGGTCTCCACACGTGCACTTATTTACCAAACGTGTGGGGTAAGTTCTCGTTGGATCAAAACCCTATTTTTCTCCTCGGATGCTGAAAAATAGAGTTTTGAGGGGCTATTGTAGGGAGTAAAAAGACCCAAGTGGGCATATGGGCCTTTGGACTGTAGCATGGAGGGCCGACCTGCTCCTGAGTTAAGAATTTGTTAGCTTTGCGAATTGGCCCATACGCCGAGGGTCCGAGGATACAGCCAAGGGCGAGCTTCTCCTCGGACAAATCCAAGAGAATTCAGAGCTTCATTATGAAGGTCAAGGCACAACTCTGGAAAGACTAATGGTTAAAGGGGGAAACCCTGAACCTTTGAGGTACACCGGTGTTAGAAAAATACCAAAAGAAAAGGCTGCCACCTCCACATTAAAGACTCTGCACCTACCTCCCTGGCCGCATTAATGGGGAAGTGACCCCTGAACAGTAGAACTGAAACTTCTGGTCACTGTTCAAAGGCACTAAGAAAAGAAATATCTAGAGGGGAGGGGGTTGGAGCAACACGTGGATAAAGCATCAGGAAAAGAAGTATTTAAGAGGGATGAACGCCAGAGAAGAGGGGGGTCGGTAACTAAGAAAGAAATTAAGGATTGTAACTTTTAAGAGAGAGAGAGAGAGAGAGAAATAATACAGAAGTAGTCCTCGACTTACGTCCGAGGAGGTCTATTTGCAATTACCATTTGTTATTTACAAGTGTTTGTAACTCTTAACCTGTTATCAAGTTCTCAGTACCTCTAACCTAGATTTCAAGCCCACACTCTACAAATTTTATTGTTTAAGGCTCATTGGGCCTAAGCCCGTAATTGTCTTTGGGTTCAGGTGCAATTGTGCACTTACACTACTAAACCACCAAAATAAACCAATATTTATGATATGATATGCTATGCTATGCTATGCTCCCCCTCAAACTAAACAGCTCCCCCTCAAACTACTCCCCTTTTTTGACTGGAATGGCCAAAGAGGCTAGAACTCCTCAGATTTTGATTCGGATCTCTCTTGTTGCTGCCACTGCTCCATCATCATGTCATCAATTTGTGACGATAATGCAATAATTTGACCTTTGACATAGATAAACTGTTTATAGGTCTCATATTATTTCTTTTCTCAAATTTATTTCAAATAATTTAACTTTGAAAAAAACTTTTATATGCTAATTTTAACCTTTTGGCATGCAAAAAAAAAAAAAAAAAAAAGGCTATAGAAGAGATGGGGTGGATTATATGAGGGAAAAGTTAATGAATGTTCTAAAAGTATTGATTTAAGAATTATTTTTAAAAATATTTTAATAGAAAAATAATAAAATAATTATTTTTTTAATAAAAATTTTATATTTTTCTTAAAAGTAATTTTAAAATTTTTCTAAAATAGTTTGTAAACTGCAAAAAAAAGGGCGAAGCCCTTAACTGAACTCTACACGGCTCCGATGGAATCCAGATAACTTGGGATGGCAATTTTTCCCTGCCCCGCTTGACCCGCCCCTCCCTGCTTCGCCCTGTACAGGTTTTTCCCGCCCCGCAAAGGTGATGGGGCGGGGATGGGGCGAGACCCGCACCATGGGGCGGGGCGGGATGAGTTTACACTTTTTAGACCCACCCCGCCCCACCCCGCGTTAATAAGGATTAAGTTGTAATTTTTTCATACTCTAAAATCCTACTATTTAAACAAAAATATCATCAGCTCATTTTATTCTACCTAACATGGTTCTACCTCTCTTTTCTCTCAAGCAAAGTTGAAAATAAAGTACCAATTTTAACTCTTTTTTTTTTGTGTCTTTTCATTCATGATTCATATGTCTTTCTCAACTTACTTTTCATCATTAACATAATATGAGATTTTTGTGTCATACTATGAGATTTTTGTTGTGACATTGTCTTGTTAAACATTTAGATAATATTATTTAGTTTTGCTAAAAATTAGTTTGATTTGATAGGATAAATTTATTTATAATTTCAAGTATATTTTTAATATTGAAACATGTCATTTTATTTGAAAAAATGGTAATAGTTATAGGGAAAATCAACAAGAAATAAAGTTTTACAGTGTAGGGTGGGGCTTCGCGGGTCTTTGAGGGGCCTTAAGGGGCGGGGATGAGGCGAGAAAAATCTATACGGGACAGAGGCGAAGATCCCATCCTTCAGCCCCGACCCATTGCCATCCCTACAGATAACTCAACAGGCTAAAAAAAGCACACGCGGTGAAATATGGGCCAAATGACACATTATTTTAAAGGATGCGTGTGAATATAACATTCTTTGTAGATATTCTATGTCCTTATTCTTTTTGTCATTTTGGATTTGGGCCGGTTTGATTTAGAAGACAAAAGTATTTGGTTATTGGGTAAAAATCAATATACTTCTAATGTCGAATCGGGATCAACTAGGACCGAAATAAAGCATTGGGTCAAACACTTCTTTGGTGTCAAGGTAATAGCTATGAATAGTCATCGACTCCCGAGAAATGGTAGAAGAATGGGACCTATTATGGGACATACAATGCATTACAGACGTATGATCATCATGCTTCAACCGAGTTATTCTATTCCACCTCTTAGAAAGAAAAGAACTTAAATCAAAATACTTAATAGCAAGGCGATACATTTATACAAAACTTCTACCCCGAGCACACGCCATGGAGCCGTAGACAGTCAAGTGAAATCCAATCCATGAAATACTTTTCAAGTAAGTTGTGCTTGTTGGGGTTTTTTTTTTTTAATCTTTATTTTTATTTTTATGTCAAATTTATGTTTGTTGGATTAGTCCAAAAGCTCATTCAATAAATGAATAATGGGCCAAACTTCACATTATTTAAAGGGACAAGTGTGAACCTAATTATTTTTCCCAAATTTGTTTATTTAATTTTAAAAAAAAAATATATATATATGATGACTACACAACAAAGAAATATAAGAGAAAGATGAGGTTACTCTTAAAAGACTAATCCTTCCATGGTTATATAGTAGATAGGTTCAGTTATTGCAAAAATTGAATTAAAAAATTCAGATGTTAAAAATTTCATAAAAAAAAAAAAAATTAAATTTTTTTTTTGAATATTCAAAGACTAGAAATTATTGAAAAAAAAAAATGACAATGTGACTACACAACAAAGAAATATAGAGAAAGATGAGTTACCTTCCAAAAAATAATCTATGGTTATAGTTGTTGAAATATGTTAGACAATTTAGATTTTGCAAAAAAAAAAAAAAAGTAAAAAATCAAAGAATTAGATGTCAAAACTTCCAAAACTTTTAAAGAACAAGAAAGAAAAATAATTAGATGATTTAGAGCTATAAAAGATAATGCACCAGTTGTGTTTATTTTCTAGGTTGCATAGAGCTTTTTTTTTTTTTTTTTTTTCCTCTCTCTCTCTCTCTCTCAAAGCTAAAACTTTCTGCAAAAATCAATAAAACCCCACGTCATTATTTTATTTTTTAATTTTTTAACGTAGGATGTAGGCTTCATTAACTGCAATATGGGTTTATTTGGAATTGGTGTCATCCTAAGAAATTTTAAACCCACATTATCTAATCAATCAACGTAGGATGTGGGTTTACTTAATTAAAGAAATTACTTTTTAAAATCAATTTTCTAATGTTTTTTTAGAGAGTTTTAACTTATGGCGTCTGCTCCTGTGATAGCTCTTTATCATTAGATCAAAATACTAATCGGTTTTTGGTGTACGTGGAGATTGAATCCCAAATTTCTTATTCAACTATCAAAAACTTTATCTAGAGTATAGTGACATGATGCTCATTTTTTTTTTTTCACATTTATGATAAAATTTATGATAAATTTAGTAAGTGAGATCCACCATCGATACTAATGAAAAAAGACTACCAAGTTATCACTCACTTCTATGTGCCTTAAAAGTTGAAAGAGCTTAAGATTCATTGGTAAGAAATAGCAACTAGCAAGATAAGTAGTGTAATAATACAAGAAAACAACATTTGTATCTAAAACGGAGCTATAGATAGAGAGGGTACCATCATAAACAAAATATGGATAATGTTAGGGTCATAATTTTCTATGTAATTGGCTAATCTTTTTAATAAAATGCACTTTACTTGTAAATTGGGTAAATCTAAATTGGGTTTGATACATTTCAAGAGGTTGTATTAAAGACATGGAGATTAATTCAGGAAACAAGTAAAGAAAAACTATTTTACTGAAACTCGACAAATAGCTCGACAGGAAGCTGCTATCAATATTAATGGGTTGCTCGATAGAAGCTCGATCTATTGAGCTTTATGAATTCAGGATTTCCAGATTTGAATTTCAGTCCATGTTGATTTTTTGTTTAGGGTTTCTTTTCTCACAACCCTAGACATATATAAAGCTTATTTTAAGAACCGTCACATACAGAGACAGAGACCAAGAGTTTATTTTTCTCTATGAGAAGATACTGCGTTTGTACACCATAAAGTTTTGTAACCAAGTACTTCCTGATCTTCATCGTTGATAAAGTGAAGACTTTGCTGCCAACAACAAGCATTCAAACTGCTGGAGTTGGTCATGTACTGGGATTCGTGCAAAAGAGTTAGTTATAGATTGGTGCTTTGTGCAACAAAGGAAAGAAGGCTACTACAAGATTAAGTCCAATTGGTTATTGGCACAAGGGTTCAACTGTAGGTTAGTATTTTGAGATAGGCCAGTTTAGTGGTAAGATTCCTTATACATGTAACTACTTGTTGTTGATTAGTAAATTTTTGGGAGTGGTGACCTTAAAATCACCTAGTGAAGTTTTTGCCTTGCGATAAGTTTTCCCCATTTGTCAACAATTTACCATGTCAATTTAATTTCCGTTGTATTTAGTTTAATTGGTGATTTGTTGATGCTTTCACAATTTGCATGCAATTTAACCTAATTAATCAATTTTGGTAATTAAATTAATTAACCAGGGTCAAGTTATTTTAACCCAACAAATAATAATTAGATATTCATAATTTTGGGTGGAGTTCAATAATTAATGAGATAGACCCCATTGTGTTTTAAACTTCCAGCTAAACGTTTCTGCCTATTTCACAAGCTATATTTTATGTATCCTTCCTAGCATTCACTCGAGACAATTTACAGGGGTTACAAATAATCGTTTGACAAGGGTTCATCATTTGCTTACTATTTACTCAGATCCATGTTCATATCATCCTTTTATTGAAGCTGTTAGGCATGTTTGAACATCAACAAGGGAATCCCCTTAAAAATAAAATAAAAACATCTACAAGGGAAACCCCAAAAACTAAAACATGTACTTGCCCGCAAAAGGGAGAAGAAATTGTCACATTTCTTGCAATTTTTAGTGCCAAATGTAACATCCTTGTTGCTGCTGCCATTGTTTTAACAAATTTTTTTTAAGGGCAATTTTTTAATTAAATAGGAAAAAAACTTGATTTAAATAAATTTGAAATTTAAAAAACTCAATTAACCAAAAGTAAAGTTAGAGGATTAAAATAAATTTCAGTTAAACTTAGTAAATACAAGTTTCATTTTAGAAATTTTTTTAATGAGAAGAAAGTTGTATTATTATTATTATTATTTTTTATTACTTTTTGAAAAATCAAGCTTATTTTATATATCATCATTTCATTCAGCCAAGTGAATTTATCATATTTTATGTCATTCAACTTAAATTTAATAGCAAGACCCATTATTATATGAGAGGAAGTATATTTATTGTACTCTTTGAATATTATATAATTATCCAATTTTTGCCCAAAATTCTTGTAACTCAATGGCATAACATGTTTTTTTATTTAGAAAAACCATGATTCAAAAACCCCTTCTTTTATTGTTGTAACTTGAAACCATCAAATTATATTTAATAAAAAAAAACCAATTTTTCTATATTTGAGATGCATACATCTCGCATGTAACTATTGTTTAATCATGATTAAATGGCGATCAATTTTTTAGTATTCACTAACTTCTATTTTAATCCACTTTCTGTGCACTAGATGACTTTGTGATTTTATCTATTTCACATGCAAATAGCGCGGAGCAACGTGAAGGAAATGGAGCTTCTTCTTTTTTTTTTTTTTTTGAATGGATGGTGATAATTAATGATTAGAAATCAGATAAATTAATAGTGCAAAATTTAGGTGCCCATGTTCCATGCCTCCATGGATATATTTAAGGGGACGAGGGAAACGTTTTGCCAAATAAAAGACAAAAAGTCATTGTTCATAAGAGATACTTTGTTGATTTGTTCTTTCATTTGAAATTGCAATAGGTACAATTTAACATATAAAAAAAAAAAAAACACATACAACGTACATTCACACACATATATAATGAATTTTTTTTAATAAATTTGAATTATATTAAGCAACACAAACAAATGATATTGGAAAACGTAATTGTTAGGTTCTAAGACTTTAGGATCTAAATGTATTAGAACTTCAATGTGTAATGTTGACAAACCATGATTAAAACTTAGAGTCTAGATATAGGCTGCTCAAAGTGTGTTTATGTGTAAAGTTGAAATCGAGTAATTGTAGGAAATTACTATTTAAGTTATGCAAGGCTCAATTGATTGAAGCTAGTATTGATTGTTTTTCTGCAAAATTTTTCCAACTCAGCCCAAGCTTGTTTGACGTATAGGATTTTATGTTTTATGTCTCATATAAAAAAGAAAAACCCTAGCCACGTTTTAAAGATTTTTGATATGCTTTATGTGTGAATCTCTTGTGAGATCTAGAGGTGTTTACCTTCATACATACTTAGGGTTATCAAGATCAAGATTAATATCGAGAACTTGGTGATCTCTTCAGTTGTTGTTTCAAGAGCTTAAAGAAAAACATAAGTGGGTGTACTTGTGGCTGCTGTAGATCTAAGAAAGAAGTAGTCCGTGGACTTAGAGTTGTCACGTGATTGTGGTAGTAAGTTTTCTACTCGAGATAGCATTAGGATTTTAGTAGTCTAAGTCTTTTTGTAAAACTTTAATTCTTTCATAGTGGATCTGTTTTATCTTGAGGATAGCTAAGTTAAATCCTCCCTAGGTTTTTTACTGGTTTGGTTTTCCTGAGTTATCATATCATGTGTTATTTACTTTTTCGCACTGTTTTACATGATATAATTTGAATGTGTTAACCTAGATCTGAATAATTTATCTAAGTAATCACTTGGCTAAATAACTAGGTTAAATAACTAGTGTTTTAAGGGGCCAAAAAACGTACAAGTGGTATCAGAGCGGGTTAACTCTAGTGTTTAGATCTTTTGATCTAAGAGTTAATCTTTGACCCCTGTTGTCATGGAACATGGTCACTTTCTTGTGATCCCATTTCACTTTGATGGGAACAACTATGCCTACTGGAAAGTAAGGATGAAAACACTTTTGAAATCCATTGATAAGAGGGTTTGGAATTTCATTGAATACGGATGGGAGAAGCTGACTACTCCTATAAATGAGTGGCAAACTTCTTAGAAAGAAGCAGCCACTTTCAATAGCAAAGTCATGAATGTTATTTTTAATGTTGTTTCTATAGAGGAATTCAAGAGTATCTCAAATGTTGAGGTTGCTCATACTGCATGGAATATTCTCCAAGCTGTGCATGAAGGCACAAAGGCAATTAAGATCAATAAGTTGCAACAGTTAACAATTAGATTTGAAAGCATTAGGATGTTTGATGATAAGAGTTTTGATGAATTCTATATTAAGCTTAATGACATTGTTAATTCTGCTTATAATTTGGGTGAAAGTTATGATCAACCTAAAATTGTCAGGAAGATTCTTAGATTCTTGACTGAGGATTTTAGACCCAAAGTAACTGCCATTACTAAGAGCAAGGATGTGGACTCCATCCCTGTTGATGAGCTTGTAGGATCTCTCCAGTCCTATGACCTAGACCTAACCAAGATAAACAAATCCAAATCAATGGTTCTTAAGTCAGTTGATGATATTGATGAGAATGGATTTGATGATGAACTCTCTTCTACATAGATTCCATATCTTGCCAAGAATTTTAGAAACTTTTTTAGGAATAATAACAGAAGGGCAAGAGGTAAAAACAATGCTGAACCTATGAATTTTAAGAGGAATGAACCCACTAAAGTGAACAATATTGATAAATATAAAGAGATAGTAGGTCAAACCTCTAATAATTATTTGGGTCAACAATGTTTTGGTTGTCAAGGGTATGGTCATGTGAACTCAAAATGTCCTACATTCTTGAGATTAAAAGGTAAGACTATGGTTGTAACCCTTAGTGATGATGAAGTTTCTGATCATGAGTTTGGTAGTGACGAGGATGGAAACTTCATTACTTTCACAGCTACTGCTGTAGTTGATGAAAGTGTTATTGTTGTAGAGAGCCCTTCTGTGATGGAAATATGCATGTGTGCAGCAGAAAACAACGGATCTACTTCATTCATAAATGTTAACATGTACTATATAAGTTTTAGAATTTGAGAACAAGAGAGTGTACCTTGGAGCGGTGAATTTCAAAACCGAAGATCAAAAGTACTTAGGAACACTTTTAATCTTCACTCCAATTCTATTAACGCCCAAGATGTGTGGTTTCTCAATCAGTTCCAAAGGGAGAATGTCAAAAAGTGTCTAACACTTCTTACACCACTTCACAAAATGATGTTCTTACTTAAAATTTCTACGGAAAATTCTGTATATTTCTCCCTTTGTGTTTAACCGATTATCTAATTGGGCTAGACTTTTGAACCTTTCCAATTGGGCTTAAGTGTGTGGCTTGGAGTGGGACCAAAAGAGATCAATAAGACACTAGTTCCAATGGGCCTTAGGCTTTTCTGTCAACTCTTGATAAGTCCAAAGTTACCATTAACTATATTTAATATCACTATATAAATATAGTTGCACTCTAGGCCTTATCTATAAATTATATCCCAAGACTTTATTGTACATATAACTCATTCATTAAAATATTCGTAGTAACACAAAGTCATGAATGTAGACTGCCACTTTGTAAATTACTATATCTTATCCTTAAGTACCTGATTTAATCCTTTAAGTTATTCATCATCTATTTATGAAATTCAATTTCATAAATATATACTCTAGTAACTATTTACTAAAGTAGTTAGGCCTAACATTTTGAATAACAAACCCATTAAACTTATCCCAAGGGAATATTTTGTATCTCCGTTAAGGGACTATGAATTCCATCTTGAGAATATGTGTTCTATCAACACTAAATGTGGTTGCCCAACATACTGAGGTTTTGACCGTTCCTCTAGATCTCACTCCTGATATATTAAAGTAACCTACACCTCATGATCAAGTCCATTATTCTCTTAGGATTAAGAGTTCATGCAAATATAAGTCGTGAGTTTATTATTCATTTGACAGTCGTTAGATGAATAATAAATCTCACATGGTCCAGTTCAATATATTTTAACTCTTAAAATATATCAACATACCAACTAGAAATCTCCATTTCCATGATCAAGACAAATTATCTTAGTTGACATATTATAGTCTTCGCAGATGAAATGTCCAATTTTCATCACCGACTACGAACTACATTTTGAGTTTACAAGGAACTTATGATTTACATCTTCTGTGACTAAATCACATAAATCATATACAATACATCTCATGGACTATATGATAATGTCCTAATATTCATGTTACCATTAGTTTTAGAAAACAACTTTATTAAACACAACATTAAGTCATACATAATGTCATAAATAATAACATATATAGCATCATACAATAGGATTTAAGGGTAGTAATCCTAACATTCTGATGGGGAACTCTCTAAATGTGTTGATTTGCAAGAAGCTTACAATAAGCTATGCAAAGTTGCTGCAAAAGATGCAATGAATGTTGAAAAAGGTTTAAAGAAAATTACTTCTCTTGAACTTGATAAGAAAGATTTGTTGTTAAAATTGCTTGATGCTAACACTTTAATTGATAAAGTGAAGATTGAGAACATGATGTTGACTAACAAGATTAAGAAATTGGAACTAGAATTATCTGTTGTTAGAGAACAAACTAATAGATCTGCTAGTTCTAAACTTGATCACTTGTTGAGTGTTCAAAAGTCTCCTTTAGAAAAAGCTGGTCTAGGTTTTGTGAAAGCATCTCTTTCTCTAGAACTCATTCCACCTAGGAAGCTACACCTTCTAGGAAGATTAGGGTTAATCTCAAAGAGTCTAAACCTAAGAATCCTACTCTCCCTAAGGATAAGTTGCATGATAGACCGGTCTGGATTTGTCACTTTTGTGGAAAGACTGGACATATTCTTTCAAACTGTTTCAAGTTGCAAGTCGTAAAGCGAGCAAATAAGCCAAAAGTACCTATGTCTCAAATACAAGATCCTATGGTACTTATTGGTAAGTTGGTATTGGTATTAAACCTTTATTCCAATCCAGGAGTTACCCATCATTCTAATCAGAATAATAACTCCAATGCTAGAGGTGCATCTAAAAGGTTTTGGATGCAAAAGACTCAATCTAATTGAGACTTTCTGACATGGTCCTTGTGCTTCATCTCTCTATTCTTTGTGACTATTCTTCTTTTGGTGTTTTGTTTTTTAGGAATTGCATTACATAACATTTATGCATTTCATGTTAGATTGTTTTGTTTTTTTTAAAAAAGAAAAAAAAAAAAGTATTTTGCATCATTGTTCTTGGACTTGAAATCAAGGCTAGCCATATTAGTTTTACATAACATGTTTATGTCCTTTGTTTAGCTTGGATGAGTTTAGTTTATTTCACTTTACCAGTTTTAGCTATGTTGTGCATGTTGCGTGAGAGTTGTTCATAATTTTTGATCACATAATCTTAATTTTGAAGCCACATACTTTTGATTGTAAGGACTAAAAAATCCTAAAAGAAATTCATAAATAACTATCTTACTACTGTTTACTAGCCAATCGTGAATACCTTAGTGCATATTATATGATTTTGTGCTAAAGAAAGTGTAGCACATGCACAAAAAGAACATAATGTGTAGCCCCAGTTATATTGAATTCAAATAAAATACAATTGGTATATACATTATTGGGCTATAATAAATTCAAATTGAAATAAAAATAGGTGTGTACATTATGAGGCAAATCAAGAAACTTACATGATTGTAAACTTGTTTTCTAGGAGATGTGGGAGTTATATGATATAACTCTTTAGATGATAGTCACTTTCAAATTCATGTGATGAATTCTGTAGAAAATGTGATTGATTTCTATTTACTTATCACCTCACATGTATCTCATGCTTTTGCTAGTTGCACACGCTACACAAGTTATTCTTTGCTAAACTTAGTACATAAAATTGTGCGTGAATTTGGTTTGGCCATTCAAGATTATATGTTCCTTGATTTTGATACAAAATATGTTAAATGTTTGAGTTTTGGGGACAAAAGGTTGAAAATCTTGTTTTTGGAAGATCTGGATTGAACTTTGGTGTTTTTGAAAAAATTTTAAACTCATATTCATGCATTTCATTCATGAATTATGGTGGTTTGAGTGGAGCCTGCATGAAACTTGCTCTGTTTTTTTTTTTTTTTTTTAAATTTCAAAATTCCAGATTTTCGATCGATAAAATGTGTTTTTTGACTGATCAAAAATGCGATAAAAACCATGGTAACAATTTGCCTGGCTCGATCGGTGCTTAATTGGTGCTAGATCAATCGAAGTTGCTCTTCGATTGACTGAACCTAATTTTTGACCTATTGAAAAATCGATCTGTGAGTTATTTAAAAGGATTTTTCTCTCATGTGTTCTTCACACCTTTCATACCTTTTCAAAAGCTCTTTCCCTCTCTTTGCTCAACCAATTGAATCTAAGTTGTTTTTGTCACTTTTTGCCTCAAATCTTCAAAGGGTTTTTGTCTTCTAGTTTGAGTAAGTCCCTTTTGCTCTTTCTTTTTATTTCAAATCATATTTTTCATGCATTTTTTCCACTAAATTTTGAACAAGGGATTTTGGGATTTTTGTTCAAATCAGTTGATTTTAATCAATTTTATTTAATGGGTTTTTGTCCTTGGAAGTTATTAACATGATTCCCATGCATTGATTTGATTTATTTTGTGTTTTGGGAAAAATTTGAATTTCTAGAGCTTGAAACTACATGAAATTGGGATTTTGTTCAATTGTGCCTATTTTGGTAAAATTGACTTGTGTAATTGATTGATTATATCATTATATGATGATTTCTATATAGTGTAATGATTAATTACTCAATTTGGTTAAGTTTTTGAAATTGGGGTTTTTCGAAATTTGGGGTTTTTGTTCTAAAACTCTATGTTCAAGTCAATTGTTGATTTATAATGTATAATTGAACAAATTTTAGTGCATTAGAACATGCATCATTTGTTCATTCATGTCACGCATCATATAGATTGTTATTTGTTTCTCTTTAACCTTATCTAATGCAGAATGCAGTTTGCCCTCGGTGTTTTTTTTTTTTTTTTTTTGGTTTCTGTTGTGTCCTCCCTTTCCTCCCTTAGAATAATGGTTAGGAAGACGGGGGTAAACAAGAAATCCAACTCCACCTCTACCTCCATGCCAACTTTCGATAGTGAGAGGTTTAGGGTTGAGAAAATCAAGAGACCTATGAGAAACTTAACATTTTTAGGTCTGTTTGGGCTGAGAAAAAGGTGCTTTTAGATGAGCTTGATGGGGAGATTAGGAGAAATTTTGAGCGTAGGGGTTGGTTGTCTCTTATGGATATAGAGTACCCTTATCCGGCTGCCTTGATAAGAGAGTTCTACTTGAAAATCTTTGTCCACTTCGATGCCTCCAACATTCAGTATGTGAGTAGTTGGATAAGGGGTGAAGACTATACCATTACTCTTTCTGTAGTCGCCTCTACTCTTGGGGTACCTTTGGTACGACAGCCAGTCTACCCTTATTCTGAGACCCCTCCTCTTGATGACATTATGTCATATCTCATTGGTACATCCATTCAGTGGGGTACTAATCCTCGTATCATCTCACATGGGCTTATCGAGATTCATTATTTATTTTTCCGGATTTCGTGTCATTCTATTTGGCCTATCTCTCACTTGCACACCATTCCTCTTGAGCATTGTGCATTTTTGTATGCCTTTGTGACTGATGCTCCTATGTATTTTCCGTCCATTTTCATTCGTTCTTTAGTTGAGGTTCATAGGAGTAGTTCTAAATCACATGGTCTTTTCTTCCTTATTTTTATACATAGGATTTTCTTACATTTAGGTTTAGAGGATTTTCCTGCATCTGAGCTCGTACACATTATAGCTCCCATAGGTGCCACCTTTCTTAGGCATAGAGTAGCTCAGATGAAAGCTAGCTCTAAATGCCCTAGAGTCGAGTCTTCCACAGGTGCAGTTGCTCAGCCTCCTCCTTTTGGTGACCTTTCTGCTAAGGCTTTTGTCGATTCCACTGTCGCTGTTGATCCTCCACCTTCTGCTTCGAATGATTCATCCATTTGGGGTATGTTGGATACTATCATGACCGTTTAGGCAGTGCATGGTCAGCTTTTGGTGGATGTGCTTATAGAGCTTCAGGCTTTGTGTACAGATTTGGCAAGTGTTCGGCAATTTACTCCACCACCTTCTTTTGATGATGAGCTTTGATTTTCTGTCACAAAAAGAGGGAGTACATATTGATGGAGATAGGGGGAGATTTTGATGTTTTGATGTTTTTGAGCTTTGGAGCTTCTTTAGATTGTATCTAGGTTCTTCTTGATGTATTTATTTTTTGGCTCATGATGTATTTATTTTTTATGGGATGTATATGTTAGGGGGAGATACTTTGTTTTATATGTTTATTTATATTTTTGTTTCTTGTTTCACATGTGCTACATTGGCTATTGATTTATATTATGAGGTTATTCATGATCTATGTCTTTTATTTTTTTTGTTTTGTGAAATCAAAATGACCATTGATGCTCCAAAATTTCTATGCCTCTAAGCATGTATAAGTTTAGCATGATGTAATTAATTAATTTTTTCCACCATAGTCCCATGCTAAAACGAAAGATCATGTCATCAAGGCCTTAATAGTACACATGGTATTACCCTTACTGTCACGTGTGGTGAAATCGATGAGTCCACACCAAGGACCCTTTTTTTATTCTGCAAAAAAAGAAAAAAGAAAAAAGAAAGACCGTTAACTGCAAAATAATTTTCTTTAGATTATGCAGATATTGTTCAATTCTCACCAACCGCTTCAACATCAATAGCAATTTTTAATCAATATCATTCTCCATTCAAAGGTGTATTGTATGTAATATAACTTAATAAATAGTTTTCATTGACGATGCAATATCATATCATCACACCATTGACCGGATCTATGGGGTATTTTGTTTGTTTTAATTTGCTTGTATTTGAGTCTGAGACAATTTTTATTCAATGATCAGATGGACTTTATTTTTTAATAATTAGTGTAAGAGCACGAGATTTAATGGCCCAAGCCTAATGAAAATAGTGAGATTGGATTTTTGAAACTCGACCCAAATCAGTAGATACTTGTAAAGAGAGTGGGATGAACAAGTTTGGGCTTCGTCCGAACACACAGATAGAGAAGGAGGGACCAGAGGTCTAAGATTTAAATGTATGAATGGATCTTTATAAGCTTGCCCGAGAACAATGTTCTTAATTGTTACAAGTACTGTTCACTCTCTCTCTCAGTTACTTTTCTAGCTGTGGTCATTTTATTATTATTATTATTATTTTTTATTCTCTTTCTAGATCCCCTTTATTTGAGAGTCTGTTTCTCTTATATACTTCATGGCATCTTGCATCCTAGCCCTCCATATTCAATTTTCCCAAATCTCCTTAGGACACTTGTCCTATTAGACTTCTGGTGAAGGTGGTGGAAGGAGCTGCTGAGCTGTGAATCCACTGTTCAGTCACTTTATTATTAATGCAACTGATAAATCATATCATTGAAATAGTGCGAAAAATAAATAACACAACGATATGATAACCTAGGAAAACCAAACTGATAAAAAATCTGGAAAAAATTTAACCTAACTATCCTCAAGGTAAAATTAATCCACTATGAAAGAATTAAAGTTTACACAATAGCGACTTAAATCACTAACATCCTATTGCAACCTCGAGTAGGAAACTTACTACCACGATAGCGTAACAGCCCCTAGTCCACGGACTACTTCTTTCTCAAATTCACAGCAAGTACAAGTACTCCCGCTTGTGTATCTTTAAGCTCTTAATGTAGCAACTGAATGATCATCAAGTTCTTGACATCAATCTCGATCTTGATAACCTTAAGTATATGTGAAGGCAAACACCTCTAGATCTGACAAGAAATTCACATACACAGCATAAACAACAACTGCAATAACATTAAAACGTGACTAGGGTTTTCCCTTTTATACCTAGGGCTGAACATAGAACCCTACATGTCAAACCGGGCTTGGGTTGAGTTGAAAAAATTCTGCAGAAAAACAATCTGCACAAGTTTCGATCGAAAATTTGATTGATCAAGTCTAATTTTCGATTGATCGAGCCAGACAGATTTACATAGTAAATCCTGCAGTGCACTCGATTCCAACTTTACACAAAAAACATACTTTGAGCAAGTCTAAAAACGAAGACTAAACATTTTGATCATGGTTTGCCAACATTACAAAATGAAGTTCTAATACATTTAAACCTAAAGTCTTAGAACCCAACAAACTACATTCGATTGATCCAGCAACAATCGAGCATCGATCGAAACAGATAGATTCAAACCAAAATTTTAATTGCATTTTCGATTGATCAAAAAACACACTTAATTGATTGAAAAACAGGAAAAACAAATTTTTGAAAAATAGAAAATTTTAATGCAAAAACTCCTCAAAGTATAGTATTTTATGAATAAAATGCATGAGTATGAGATGAAAAGTTTTTCAAAAACCCTTGAATTTAACCCTCATTATCCAAAAGTAAGATTTTCAATCAAATTTTCTTCAAAAACTCTTTAAACACATTTTGCATCAAAATCAAGGTTTTTTTAATCTTGAATGGCCATAACAAGATCACACACAATAACATGTACCAAGTTTAGCGAAGAGTAGCTTGTGAAGTGTGTGCAACTAGCAAAAGCTTGAGATACATGTGAGGTGATAAGTAGATAGTAATCAATCACAATTTCTACAAAATCCATGACATAATTTAAAAAGAGACTACGCCTTAAAGAGTTACATCATATAACTCCCACATCTCCTAAAATAAAAGCTTGCAATCATGTAATTTTATTGATTTTGTCTCATAATGTACACACCAATTTTATTTGATTGAGTTAATAATAGTCCAATAATGTACACACTAATTTTAGCATTTAAACCGAGACTACACCTTATGTTCTTTTTGTGTATGTGCTACACTTTTTCGAGCACAAGATCTTAAGATATGCACTTAGGTGTTCATGATTGGTTAGTAAACAGTGGTGAGATGGTTATTTATACATTTCTCAACAAGTTCAAGTCCAACAATAAAAAAAAAAATGTGATTTCAGAATCAAGTTCATGTGATCAAGAACTATAAACATCTTCTCACACAACACGCACTACAAAGCTCAAACTAGTAAAGTATAATAAATAAGCTCATCCAAGCTAAACAAGGTACATAGACATGTTATGTAAAAATAAATTGGTCAACCTTGATTTCAAATCCAAGAAAAATAATGCAAAACACATTTTGCTTTCCTTTTCCCTTTTATTTATTTATTTTTTATTATTTTGAAAAGAAATAACAAAGACAATCCTAGAATGAAATGCATGAATGTTATGCAATGCAAATCCTAAAAAAAAAAAAAAAACCAAAACAACAAAAGAAGAATGGTCACAAAGAAAAGAGCAATGAATCACAAGAACCATGGAAACCAAAGATAATCAGGGACAAAGCATGACACCAATGACTTGACGAAGTGTCTCAAACTTACTTCTATCAAGAGGTTTGGTGAAGATATCAGCATTCTAACGTTTAGTAGGAATATACTCAAGAACCACAATCTTTCTTTCAACAAGATCCCTAATAAAGTGATATCTAATCTCTATGTGTTTAGTTTTAGAGTGTTGGACAGGATTCTTAGAGATATCAATAGTACTAGAATTATCAAAATAAACAACCATGGTGTCTTGTGTTATTCCATAATCGCTTAACAACTTTTTCATCCAAAGAAGTTCTGAACAACAACTTCTAGCAGCAATATATTTTGCTTCTGTTGTAGACAGAGAGACATAATTTTTCTTTTTACTTATCCAAGCAACAAGATTGGCTCCTACATAAAAACACCCACCAGTGGTGCTTTTTCTATCATCGGCATTGCCAGCCCAATCATAATCAGAAAAACCAGTAATAAACAAATTTGACTCTTTCTATAGAACAAACCATAATCACAAGTTCCACTAACATATTTTATGATTCTTTTAGCAGCATTCAGATGTGAAACTTTAGGATTAGATTGAAATCTAGAGCATACACCAACAATGAAAGCAATGTTTGGACAACTTGTAATTAAATACAAAAGGCAACCAATCATGCTTCTATATAATGTAACATCTATAGACTCACCCGAAGGATCATTGGTTAGCTTTGCATTAGCAGCCATTGGTGTTCTAGCATGTGTAGCCTTATCAAGTCCAAATCTCTTAACTAGAATTCTGGCATATTTTGCTTGGTTGATGTAAATACCAGAATCCATTTGCTTCACCTGCAATCCCAAGAAATAAGGTAGTTCACCGACCATACTCATTTCAAACATCTTCTTTATTTCGTCTGCAAAAGACTGAGCAAGAGAATCATTAGTGGCACCAAAAAAAATATCATCAACATAAATTTGAGCTACTACAAAATAATTCTTATCATTTCGTATATAGAGAATAGTATTAGCAAATCCTCTTTTGAATCCATGCTCAATGAGATAAGAGGTCAACCTATCATACCATGCCCTGGGAACTTATTTCAAACCATAGAGGGCTCTCTTTGACTTGTAGACATCATCCGGTCTGTGAGGATCAACAAATCCCTTTGGTTGTTCAACATATACCTCTTCTTGCAACATTCCATTCAAGAAAGCACACTTGACATCTATTTGATACAACTTAAAATTCAAATGACTTGTTATGGCCAGAAGTATCCTAATGGATTCCAGTCTTGCTACTAGTGTAAAAGTCTCATAAAAAACAATCCCTTCCACCTATGTGTAACCTTGAGCAACAAGTCTTGATTTATTTCTAATAATTGTACCATGTTCATCTGACTTGTTATTAAAAATCCACTTAGTTCCAATCACATTTACTTCTTTTGGTCTAGGAATTGATTCCCACACATCATTCCGAACAATTTGATGAAGCTCTTCATGCATGGAATTAACCTAATCAGCTTCTTGAAGTGCCTCATCCACCTTTTCGGTTCAAATTGGGATAGATAGCATGAATGAGTAATAACATTCAAGACTTTATATCTCAATCTCATGTTATCATTCAAAATTCCCAATATGTTTGTGACAGGATTATTTAACTTTACTCTAGAAGATGGACCTTTGACTAGAGATGTGGAGGTACCTTTTTGTTCTGATGAAGGACCACGCTCACCTTGTTCTTGTTGAGTTTCATGAACCGGTGTAAATGGTTTTGGACTTGATGACATTGAAACAACATCATTCAACAACAGTAGTTCTTCATCACTATACTTCCCAATATAATCATCAGGAATGTGATCATCAACTTCCATAGTCTTTTCTTGAACCTGAGGATTGTTTTCTGAATGAGTTTCTAAACACAGTTCATCATTGATAACTACATTTGAAGACTCCATGGCTGTTTTAGTTCTAAGGTTGTATACTCTGTAAGCTCTACTAGTGGAGGAGTATCCCAGAAAGTATCATTTGTCGTTCTTTGCATCAAACTTTTCTAAGTTCTCCCTATCATGCAGAATATAACAGTCACTGCCAAATATTCGGAAATATTTGACAACATGCTTCTTTCTTCTCCAGAGTTCATAGGGAGTTTTCTTGGAATTTGGTCTGAAATACACCCGATTGAGTGTATGGTAAGCAATGTTAACAGCTTCTCCCCAGAAAGATTTGGGCAATTTTTTGTTAGGTAACATTGCACGAGCCATCTCTTGAACAACCTTATTCTTCCGTTCCACTATTCCATTTTGTTGTGGTGCCTTGGATGAAGAGAACTCTTGATGTGTGCCTTGATCATTGCAGAAGGTAACCAGCTTTGTGTTTTCAAATTCTCTTCCATGATCATTCCTAATTCTGGCTGTCACAGTACCTTTCTCAACTTGTAATTTCTTGCACGAGTGTATCATCTTTTCAGGAGCCTCAGCTTTATCTCTCAAAAGCACAACCCAAGTATATCTAGTAAAATCATCTGCAACAACTAGAATATACTTCTTTCCACCTAAACTCTGAACTCTGACAGGACCCATAAGATCAATGTGCAACAACTCAAGAGGTCTGGAAGTTTGAACTTCAGTTACAGACGGATGCTTGGACTTCACTTGTTTACCCATCTGGCATGGTCCACAGATGCACTTTTCTATCTTCTCAAACTTGGGCAAACCAATAATGGCATCACACTTGGAAATCTTTTCTAATTGCTTGCGATTTGCATGTCCCAGCCGTTGATGCCATAAATCTACTTGATTGATCTTTGCACTGAAACACTTGTTGCTTATACTTGGTGTTAGACCATAGCAGTTGTCAGCTGTCCTCACACCAATACACATACAGTCACCTCCTCCATCAAGTATCTCACATTCATACTTGGTGAAGAGAACATTCAATCCATTGTCACAAATCTGACTAATGCTGAGTAAGTTAGCTTTCAACCCATCAACATACCAGACATCTTCAAAAATTGGCAACCTTGGAATGTCCATAGTGCCAATGCCTCTGATTATAGACTTGCTTCCATCTCCAAATGTGACTGTCCCAATCTTTCCTTCAAAGAGTGTCTTGAATAAGGCTTTATTTCCTATCATATGCCTAGAACAACCACTATCCAAATACCAAAGACAAGAATCACGTGCCTTTAAGATGGTTAAAGCAGTATAACACACATAATTATCATCACATGTAATTATACCAAGATACTTAAGAAAAGACTTAACAAAAGCAACAAAAGATACAAAACAAAAATAGATAAGATGAAACATTAGCAATAAGAACTTCCAAGAATCCATGACAACAGGGGTCAAAGATCAACTCTTAAATCAAAGGATCTAAACACAAGAGCTAACTTGCTCTAATACCACTTGAACATTTTAAGACCCCTTAAACACAAACAAATTAACCTAGTTATTTAGCCAAATGATTAACTTAGGTAAATTATGTAGATCTAGGTTAACACATATAAATCATATCATTGAAACAGTGCAGAAAATAAATAACATAATGATATAATAACCAAGGAAAACTAAACCGGTAAAAAACCTGGGGAGGATTTAACCTAGCTATCCTCAAGATAAAACGAATTCACTATGAAAGAATTGAAATTTACACAATAGCGACTTAGACCACTAACATCCTATTGCTACCTCGAGTAGGAAACTTACTACCACGATCACGTAACAGCTCTGAGTTCACGTACTACTTCTTTCTCAGATTCACAGCATGTACAAGTACTCCCGCTTGTGTATCTTTAAGCTCTTAATGTAGCAACTAAATGATCATCAAGTTCTTGACATCAATCTCGATCTTGATAACCCTAAATATATCTGAAGACAAACACCTCTAGATCTCATAAGAGATTCACATACACAGCATAAACAACAACTGCAACAACATTAAAACATGGCTAGGGTTTTTCCTTTTATACCTAGGGCTGAACATAAAACCCTACATGACAAACTGGGCTTGGGTTGAGTTAGAAAAATTCTGTAGAAAAACAATCTGCCCGAGCTTCGATCGATCGAGTCTAATTTTCGATCGATCGAGTCTAATTTTCGATCGATCGAGCCAGGCAAATTTATATAATAAATCCTACAATGCACTCGATTCCAACTTTACACAAAAAAGTACTTTGAGCAAGTCTAAAAACAAGTCTAAATGTTTTGATTATGGTTTACCAACATTACAAAATGAAGTTCTAATATATTTAAACCTAAAGTCTTAGAACCCAACACCAACCATTTAATGCGGAGGAATATGTGAGAATTTACAAGAAACTTCTCATAAATATCTCGTTTATTCCTTGAGACACCCACCTTTACCCTTTATATCCCCCAAGGACGCTTCGTCACTTC
This sequence comes from Castanea sativa, assembly GCF_040712315.1. NCBI lineage: Eukaryota > Viridiplantae > Streptophyta > Magnoliopsida > Fagales > Fagaceae > Castanea > Castanea sativa. Next base: position 45,097,774 of record NC_134016.1, read on the forward strand.
CCATCATCTCTTCGGACCACCTCACTCCTCAGGCCATGGATGCTCCTTCAAGAGGAACTATTGAAGGCTATAGCTGTGCTTCCAATCTTCAGTCCTCGAGTCCCCACAATTAGTAATTACCAACTCCCATTTTATTTTATTTTCTATTACTTCAACCCTAACTTCTGATATTTTAATCTATTTTTATGGAGCACACAAAGGGTGTAACTATTACTAGGTTATTGATTCGACCAACTTCTAATATCTTAATCTATTTGTATTTAATAGTTGAATTTTTGATGTGCATATATATGTTACATGAAAATGTTGGTGTAGGAAGCAAGACATAGCAATAAGATACACACAATTATGCATTCCTTGCTTATGTTCTACCTTTCCTTCCTTCTCATGACACCCCTCCTCATCAAATGGCATCCCTTATCTACATCGTCCCCTTCCTTCTCTTTACACACTTCGTCACCAAATGGCTTTTCACAACCTCAACCACTCAGAAAAACCCACCTTCACCACCTAAGCTTCCAATCTTTGGAAACCTACACCAACTAGGCCTATATCCGAACTGCTCCCTCGCCACTCTAGCTCAACGCCATGGTCCCCTAATGCTACTTCACTTTGGCAGTTGACCTGTTCTTGTTGTCTCATCCGCGGACATTGCTAGAGAGGTCATAAAAACACATGATGCTATCTTCTCAACAAGACCAAAACTAAGCATCAATGATAAACTTCTCTACAAAGGTAAGGATCTTTCAACAGCTCCTTATGGTGAGTATTGGAAACAAATGAGAAGCATTTGTGTCCTTCAGCTTTTAAGTAACAAGAGGGTTCAATCTTTTCGAGCTGTATGAGAAGAAGAAGTAAACCTTTTCATTGAGAAGGTCAAAGAGTCTTATTCATTGTCATTGCCAGTGAGTTTAAGCGAATTGTTTGCCAACCTTACTAATGATGTGATATGTAGGGTGGCTTTTGGGAAAAAGTATGGTGGAGATGAAGGTGGAAGAAAGTTTAATGAATTGTTGGGAGAACTTATGAGACTACTGGGTGTTTTTTATGTGGGGGACTTTATCCCATCGCTTGCTTGGGTATATAATATCAATGGTTTTGATGCTCAAGTGGACAAAGTTGCTAAAGAGTTTGATAAGTTTATAGAAGACATACTTGAGGAACACATAATGCATAGAGTAAAAAGAGAGAGAAATGAAGATCGAAGTAATCAAGGTGAATATAAAAAGGATTTAGTAGATGTTTTGCTTGAGATCCAAAAGGATAATTCAGCTGGTCTTGCCATTGACAGAGAACACATCAAAGGACTAGTCTTGGTAAGTCTCTATCTCTCTATTTGTGTGGTACATGTGTGTCGGATCTTAATTTGCTAGAAGAGGCTTACACTAAAAGATTGTAAAATTTTAAATTCTCTTATTTTCTATCATTTAGTTATTACTAATTGGACTTTTATAGGGAAAAGAAAAATAACTTAAAACTTTCCTTTTGAGCCCCCCGGAAAGAAAGTTGGTAGAAGGAAAATGAATAAAAAGTAATTAGAAATTGGTAATTTCCTCAATTTGTCTTCTTTTGCTTTCTTTAGGTACTCAAACAATTCAAACCATAGAAAATTATATAACCTTTTATTCTGATCCTTAATTTCTCTTTGAAAAGACGATTCAGACCCCTTCGTTGATTTTAGATGAAATCATTCAACCTTGCACATTAACCAATTATTATGTATTTATTATGATTATCGTATAATTACCACAAATTAAATAAATCACCCAATAAATTGCAATACGCAGTAAAGTAAATAACACATGTTATTTGGTGATTAAGTGGAAAACCTTAGATGCATTCCAAGGAAAAACCATTATGAAGGTTAACCTTAATTCCAAGGAAATTTTCACCGTATAGAATTAATGTTTACAATTGAGATATATTCATATCCCTAGTCTCTATCTAATAGACTACTTACAAATGTTACCTCATTATCTACTTCAAGTTGCTTGTACTTTATTACAAGCTAACAGTATTCCACGGTTCTTTAATCATTCATTTACCTAGTGTTCACATCAAATGTCCATTTAGTTCTTTTCTTTTGTCACAAAAAAGAGTTATTTTTCTTTGAGTTTAATCCATTTTAAAATAAAACAAATTCTGCAATACCCATTACAATCAATCCTCAGCTTCACTGCCTTGTTGAATACTTGAATGCTTATAAGTCATAGCTTCTGCCCTTACATGATTGGCCCTCTTTTCTAACCAAATAACTATTTTTTATAACAATAGATTCTTTACTATTTTGGTTTCTAGGATATGTTTGCTGCTGGAACTGACACTACTTACACAGTCCTAGAATGGGCAATGTCAGAGCTCTTAAGGCACCCTAGAGTCATGAAGAAATTGCAAAGTGAGGTTAGGGGAATTGCCAAAGACAAGCCTTATATAACTGAGAATGATTTAGAGGAAATGCATTACTTGAAAGCTGTGATCAAGGAGACCCTTCGCTTATATCCTCCAATCCCATTACTAGTTCCTCGAGAATCAACCCAAGATGTTAAATTAAAGGGATATGACATAGTTGCTGGTACCATGGTTATCACTAATGCATGGGCAATTGCAAGAGACCCTTCATTGTGGGACAATCCAACTGAGTTCCTACCAGAGAGGTTTCTGAATTCTACCATAGACTTTAGAGGACACGATTTCCAATTGATCCCATTTGGAGCTGGAAGGAGGGGATGCCCAGGAATTACATTTGCGATGGCTACCAATGACCTTTTATTCGCAAAAGGAGAAGATTTGGAGCAAAAGGAGAAGATTTGGACGTGACCGACTGCACTGGGCTTACCATTCACAGAAAAGTTCCTCTACTTGCTGTCGCAACTCCAAGTTCTTGCTAAATTTCTTTATAGTGTTTATGCAAAGTAAATAAGTAATAGCTTATTTTTATGGTGTTTTGAAAAATTGTTCTAAAAAATAGTTTCCAAATGTTTTGTCACCCAAAAATCTGTTTGACACTTATTTTCTATTTTTTTTTTCTTTTAATCAGTAATAGAGAAACGGTGATGAAAAGGACTAATGAAAACTAGACTAGACTTGACTTGTAACCTCAGCAAAAGACATGTTTACCTGCTAGCACAATGACACTAGAACTTTATAATCACTTTATAGAACTTCCTCCACGAATGAACTAATTCATAACCAAAACAATTCCGATACTCCAAAGAACTATATGGAGGTGTACACCACGGAGCTCACTCATAAGGATTAATGACTTTTGTGATTTGAATGAGAAATTCAAACTCTGGAAGGAATCTTGTAAAAAAAAAAGTTGATTTACAGTCGGTTGCAGCTTTGGTCGAGTGTGAGTCTAGGAAGCATGAGTGAATTATTGAAAACAACATGGTTTTCCCAAATTTCAAATAACCAAATTTAGCTTATTTCAAATCTAAATTGGGTCATATGTATGTCCATTTTAAAACTCTAGATGTCTACTGCCAAATTAGACAAGTTTTACTAAAAAATTCATTATGATGTAAAGACATGGGCAAAAAATTATCAATTTATCATCTTTAAGTAGATCATAATCTCATCACTGCTAAAATTTTAACCAAATTTCATTGATACAATCCAAATTTGATATGTTTTAAAATAGGATTTTCCAAAACATTTATGAACCCTACCAATAAGCGTTGTTCAAACCTGTTTCGGATGAGATTTTATTCTAAAAAAAAATGTGAATTTTGACTTATTTATATTCTCGAATTAACATTTCAAATATGCATATATCATTTGTAACCGATGAAATTAATATTATAAAGCAATGCCTAAAAATTTTGTTCATAAACTCTCTCACTCTTGGAGCAGGAAAAATTCCAATCTCTAAAGAATCATGCTAATTAAGGAAATCAAAATTTAAACCAATGAAAATTATTAGGTTTCGTATGAATTGTTAGCTCTTTTGACTTTGGAGGCACATAAAAGTAAGTGGTTTTACTTTATTTCGAAAATAATTATTATGTGATAATTCAATTTTCTTTCATTTCATATTCATAATGGACTCAACCATAAATTTAAAGCGTAAATGCACTTTTAGTCTCTATATTTTGACCCGATTTCTAATTTGGTCCCTACATTTTATTTTTACCACTTTTAGTCCCTAAACCAATTAACGGGTGACGTTTAAGTCCTTATTGTCACCCAACTAACAGAAAATGCTGACGTGGCTAACGGAAGCACTATTTGCACAGTAAATACTGACGTGTTCATTAAAATAATATTAAAATTGCTGACGTGTCCATCTACGTCAGCTTCCACATCAGTATCTAACCTTAAAAAAAATTACCAATTTTAAAAATTATAAAAAACAAAAACATAATTAAAAACAAAAAAATGGGGAACCTAGATCTGTTATGTTATGTTCGTCCCTAGTTTCTTTTTCTTCTTCTTCCCACTTTGTGACTTTGTCAATTCCTTCTTCTCTCTTTTCACAAAATTAAATATACCAGTTTTTAGACACAAAATTAAAAAAAAAAAAAAAAAACTTTTGAAACCCCACAAACCTCTCTTATTGACCCTTCATATTAGATTGTGAAGAGAGAGAGTGGGCTTTCTTTTCCTCTCTTACTGGCCTTTCAAATTAGACAGAAAAGAGAAAGAGTGGGCGAAGGCAAGAGAATTAGAGAGGGAGGTGTGGGTTTGGGAGCTATTGCCTAGGGTGGCGGTGTTGGTGAACGGTAGTGGGCGAAGGCAAAGAAGATAAGGATGGCAGCTTTGGGTGATTTTGGAGTGGCGGCTTGGGGTTTTGGTGGACAAGGATGGATCTTGTGGCGGCGCTCTTCTTCAGATCCCAGCGAGTCCACCTCCACCACCGAAGCGGTGGCGCTCTTCTTCAGATCGGTCATTCTGTTTGGGTCTTGTTGGATTTTGCTGGGGTTTGTCTTGTGGGTCATGCTGTTAAATGAAGAACAAGTTGAAGAACGTGGATAAATTTTTTGATCTCTATTTCTTTTCTTTTTTTTTCATTTGTGTTGTTGTGATTTGGGTCTGTGTTTGTGTTTGATCTCTGTTTTTTCTTTTTTGATTTGTGTTGTTGTAATCTGGGTTTGAGTTTGAGTCATTACTGGGTTTGTGTTCATGTAATCTGGGTTTGAGTTCTTGTTGCTGGGTTTGATTGGGAAGAACAAGAAGAATAGGATGTAATGTTCTTATTAGAATTATTAATGATAAGTAATTTTATTTTTAAAATTAAATTAGATTTAAGGTTTTCTTTTTTAATTTTGATAATATTTTAATTACCACGTTAGTGCCACATCAGCGCCACGCTAGCATTTTTAATATTATTTTAATGAACACGTCAGTATATACTGTGCAAACAGTGTTTTCGTTAGCCACGTCAGCATTTTCTGGGTAAGGACTTAAACGTCACGCATTAATTGGTTTAGGGACTAAAAGTGGTAAAAATAAAATGTAAGAACCAAAATAAAAATCGAATCAAAATGTAAGGACTGAAAGTGCATTTACGCCTAAATTTAATTAACGGAAACCAGTACTGTGGGGAGTAAAAGGACCCTAGCAGGTATTTGGGCTCTGACAAGAAGGGCCAATTCGTTCTTGATTAAAAGGCCGTTAGGACTGCAAATCGGCCCACACGCCGAGGGTCCGAGGATAAATCTCTCCTCGGATAGACCCGGGAGGACTTGGAGATTCGCTAGAAAGATCAAGGCAGAGTTCCGGAAAGACTGTTGGTTAACAAGAGGATCCCTGTACCCTCTAGATGCACCGGTGTTAGAGAAATATCTTAGGAAAAGGCTGCCACCTCCACATTAAAGATCCTGCACCTACCTCCCTAGCCACATTAATGGAGAAGTGACCCCTGAACAGTAGAATTGAACTTTCTGGTTACTATTTAAACACTTGAAGAAGGTGGTGTCAGGGGGGAGGAGAAGATTTGTACAACACGTGGATAAAGCACCAAGAGAAGAAGTATTTAAGAAGGGTAGAGGCCAAAGAATTGGGAGATTGGTCAGTTAGCAAAATAGGGACTCAAAATTGTAACATTCAAAGGAAAAGGAGAAATAATACAGAAATTGTCATCGGCTTACGTCCGAGGAAGTTCCTTTATCATAATCATTCATTATTTGCAAATACTTTAACAACTTAGCCTGTTTATCAAGTTTCTAGCATCCTTAAACTAGATTCCAAATCTACACTCTACAAATTTCATTGTTTAAGGCTCATTGGGTCTGAGCCCACAGTTGTCTTTGGGTGCAGGTGCAATTGTGCACTTACAAGTACCACCAAGAATATGAGAGCAAAGATTACCAGGTTATCACTTAATAATTTTTTTTTGGAGAAACTTAATAATTGCTTTCAAAATGAAGTACAACCACTCACCAACCCAAGAACCAGTACCACTAATAATCAGTGGCGGAGCCAGGATTTCAATCCAGGAGGGGTAAGATTAGAAGTCAATATTAAAATTAAAAAAAAAAAAACAGAAAAAATCTATATTAACAAAAAAAAGCAATAACAACTATATGTGTCATACAAAAACAAATTAAACCTAAAATATAGTTAGACATTTAAGTTAATACTATAAAATAAATTGCGGAAATAAATTAATTTCAAAAATATTAAAAGTATAGCAATTTACTTGCAAAGTTGTATACACGTTTCACTATTTTTTCTTAATTGTTTTTGAAATTATAGGTAAAATTCGACTTTGTATTTTTTTTTTAAATAATTAAAATTTTGTTCATAACATAAACTCACAATTTAAAACTAAAATGTCAAGAAATTGAGGACAATAAAAAAAAATTGTGTAAAATATAGGACTATCAATTGAAATGTCATAAGAAAGACACTAAAATGCATGATGATGATGATGATGATGATGATGATTATTATTATTATTATTATTATGGTAAGTGCATGATAATTAAAAGCTAACAGCTGGCAAGTCAAAGCTCTTGGAGTGTGTTATTGTTCTTAATGAAAATTCTTCCATTTATTTTTTCTTGTGTCAGGAAACTTTTTCCCTTTTTTTTTTTTTCCTTCCTTACACGCTATCATTGACTTATTGGACATTGAGTAAGCTTATCATTTTCCCTTTATTTCAGCAGGTCAAGAAGCATTTTTCCTAATTTGTGTTTGATTTTTGCATCAAAGAAGGTAAAGCACTTAAAAAAATTCCTAATAGTAGTAATATAGAATATTTTAGAAGAGTACCCACCCCCCCCCCCCCCCCCCCCCCCAGCTCCGCCTCTGCTAATAATTGTATTCATTATTAGCAGCCAGGAGGATAAGTGACGTAACAACCCAAGAAAACAACATTTGTGGCTAAAACTTACCTATATAAAGAGTGGGTACCACCATAAAAAAGCTGTGGATAATAATCAGATATTCATCAAGTTTTAGTGGAGCTCAATAGCTCAGATGGATCCCATCGTGATATAAGTTTTAACTTCTAGCTATACGTTTTGGCCTTTTTCACTAGCAGTACTTCACGTGTCGAACATCCATACTACCTGATCTGGATCTCACTTGAGTACCATCTGAGACAATTTACAGTGGCTACAAATATTCAAATAAAATCGTTTGATATAAAAGTTGAATCACTGCGGAACATCAACAAGGGTGATCCCAAAAGTTTAAACATACACTCGCCCAAAAAAGAGAGAAGAAAATGCCACACTTGATGCAATTTTTAGTTACAAATGTAACATGCTTCGTGCTGCAACCCTCTGTTTTAACAATTTTGGCCTTCATCTACATACTCCGATTCAAATGGTACTCCATCCTTCCAAACAGCAACCCCAAAAAAAACTCACCACCTTCACCACCAAAGCTACCCATCATCGGAAACCTTCACCAAGTTGGCTTGCAGCCTCACCGTTCACTCCAAACCTTAGCTCAACGCCATGGCCCTCTCATGCTGCTTCACTTTGGCAGCGTACCAGTCCTTGTTGTCTCGTCTGCTGATGCTGCCCAAGAGATCATGAAGACCCAAGACCTCAACTTTGCAAACCGACCCAAATCAGGCATAGCAGAGAAACTATTATACAATTGCAAAGATGTGGCTACAGCCCCCTATGGTGAGTACTGGAGGCAAACGAAAAGCATACTTGTGCTACATCTTTTAAGTAACAAAAGGGTTCAGTCCTTTTGCTCTGTGAGAGAGGAGGAAACTTTCCTGATGATTGACAAAATCAAAGAGTCCTGTTCTTCTTCATCTGTGAATTTGAGTGAAATATTGGCAAAGCTTACTAATGATGTAGTATGTAGGGTCGCCTTGGGAAGAAAGTATGGTGAAGGGGAAGGTGGAAGGAAATTCAAGGAGCTTCTCGGGGAGTTTGGGGACTTGTTGGGTGCTATCAACGTGGGGGACTATATTCCATCGCTTGCCTGGTTGAGCCGTGTCAATGGCTTGGATGCCAAAGCAGAGAAAGTGGCTAAACAATTAGATGAATTTCTAGAAGGAGTAATTGAAGAGCATATAAATTGTCAGAAGAAAGGGGATCATGACCATGGTTTTAGTCAAGAAAATGAAGACCGAAAAGACTTTGTAGACATTTTGCTTTGGATTCAAGAGGAAAACGTGATTGGTTTCCCTATCGATAGAGTTAGCATTAAGGCTTTAATCCTGGTAAGAAAATTCTCTCTCTCCCTCTGTGTGTTCATTCATCAAGGGAAAATTTTAGCTCCAAAAGGAAATTTCTTCCAATTCACTAAATGGCGAATTATAAATTTGTTTACAAGTATTTTTAGTCACGTAATTTAATTATTGAATCATGTGATTTTTTAAATAATTCAGGTTTATAGTTTATGAATCACCAAGCAATGGGTTTGTTGAGCGTTGCATGGGAAGTATGATTATGTCCAAATTACTACATTTTTTTAGAGGTAAAAGATAAACGGGCATTGATTATTAGACACTTTTTACAATACATAGACATCTTGTACTTAGAGCATTTTTACCGGGATGTCAAATGCCAAACATATGACTCACCAAATACCAAAAAACTCCTTTAGTCAAATGTTCCAAATCCCATAATTTTTAGCATATGAACTGTACATTTCCAAAGATAAAACGTACAGACAACTATGCTAATTTTTTTTTTATTCCATTTCTCTCTCCTCAATTATGACTCTTTCTTCTCTCTCATTCTTTTTCTTCTTTCTTTCTCCGCCACACTTCATCTTCTCAGTTCTCACCTTTCTTCCCTTTTTTTTTTTTTTCTTCTTCTTTCTTTCTCCAGAACCTCCACCTCTCTCATTTTCTTTCTTTTTTTTTCCCCCTTTTTTCTTTTCTGTCACTTTCTCTCTGCGCCTTCTCTATCTCCTTTTTTTTCCTTGTCACTCTCCCTCTCTGTCTTTTTTTTTTCGGCCTCCCTGTCAGTCTCACAGCCCGCCGCCGTGGAGTTCAGCCTCACCGCTGAGGCCGTCGCCATGAAGCAATCTATTCTGATCTCCCCCCCTCCCCCCCCCCCCCTTTTTTTTTTTTTCTCGGTTGTGGATTCCATGTGATTGTGATTATGGGCTGTGCTTGGGTATGGGGGTGGCGGGCTATGCTGTGTGTGGTGGGGGGTTTTGTTGAACATTTTGAGTTTTTTTTTTTTTTTTTTTCTTCTCTTTTGTTGTGGTTTTTGGATTTGAAATTTGTCGAAGGATCCGCTGATTGTGGTTATAGTTTGTGGCGGTGGTTGTTGGTTCTTGATTGGTGGTGACTGCCATTGAGCTATGTGATTGTATATTGCTGAGTTTTGAGTGAATATTTAATTTTAATATGTAATAAATATTATTTTAATGTATAGAATTGAAGAATAAAACATCTGATAAATATGATGTTGTAAAATGACGTGGTAAAATAATAAAATAGACTTTTGATGTGTCAAAATGACATTTTTTATAGAACAGTCTATGAGGATTCTCTTAAAAATGCTTGAAATTTGTATTAATTTTAATAAAAAGGTGAGACATTACTTCCATGCAAAAGTAGCCAGTGGCATGATAAGCAGAAAAAAAAAAAAAAAAAAAAATTCGGATCCATTTTCACTATTCTATTTTATACTCCACAAACTGCAGCATTATGACATGTCTGTTTTTATTTTTTATTTTTCATCTTAAATTTTGATTACTTTATAAATTATAAACAGGAGACAGGTGGACTGCCATTAGTGAAGTGAACTATAAAGTGGAACCTCTGAACATGACAAATGGTTTTTATAAAGATAAATGAACAATAATTGTTAATTTACAAAAATTTATTGTGCCCAGCTTGTTATTTATTTTTAGATTAATCTTATGTCTTAAATGGGGTAGAAAGCAAAAATGTTTACCTGTCAAGCTAATGAGGAGTTAAATGGGGTAATTTAGAATGGTCAACAAAGGGACATTACTAGTAATACCAGATGGCCCAATTTCAAACAGAAGAAAAGATTAAAAAAAAAGAAAAAAAAAAAAAAAAGAAAAGAAAAGGAAAGAAAATATGCTCGACTGCAAAAGGGTCTATATTAGTGTAGGAGGCTATGGTATTTCACTCTCTTTCCTCATGTATATTGACAACTTTCTCTAATATTTTACCGTATTTTGTTATAGGATGCATTTGCTGCTGGTACTGACACTACATACACAGTTTTAGAATGGACAATGACAGAGCTCATAAGGCACCCTGAGCTGATGAAGAAGGTGCAAAATGAAGTGAGAGAGATCGTTGGCAACAAAAAGGACATAACTGAGGATGATTTGGATAAAATGCGTTACTTGAAGGCAATAATCAAAGAGACTCTTCGCTTTCATCCACCTATTCCACTATTAACTCCTCGAAAATCAATTCAAGATGCGAAAATACATGGCTATGATATCGCAGCAGGCACTCAAGTCATTATCAATGCATGGACAATTGGAAAAGACCCTACGTTATGGGACGAACCAGAGGAGTTTCAACCAGAAAGGTTCTTAACTTCTTCAATAGATTTTAAAGGACATGACTTCCAATTGATCCCATTTGGAGCTGGAAGGAGGGGATGCCCTGGAATTTCCTTTGCCATAACTACTATTGAGCTTGTTTTGGCAAATCTTGTGCGCAACTTTGAATGGACATTGCCTGATGGAGCAATAGGAAAGGATTTGAACATGACTGAATCTACCGGTCTTGCCATTCATAGAAAATTTCCTCTCGTGGCAATTGCAACTCCATATTTTGGCTAGTATATATAGACACAATACATATTAGTAGTAGAAGAATCCCCGAGTTTAGTATGGCTAGAAAGATCTACACTACTAGAAAAACGACATTTAGTGTTGAACTTTTAAAAGCATAAAGATTATGCAAAAAGCGTATTTTTTGCATAATCAAATCATTGCCACATCGTGATGTGATAAATTGTGACACCTAAAATCTTCATTTGACATGAAAAATAAATTATTTGGTAGCAACTAATATATTTTCCATGTCAAAACACACACACACACACATATATATATTTTTTTTGTTGATTGAATCCATGTCAACATTTTGGTTGATGCAATCTTTTTGTGTCAACATTTAAAAAGCCTATATAAAGTCATTTACGTTGCCACATATTGTATTATATATATTCAACATATGTTTTATTAACTTGGTTTCCCCAGAAAAAATTATCAAGTTTGATACAACAATTGTTTCTATAATTCTCAATGTATGCTAAGGTGAGATATAGAGAATTGGCTGATGAAGAGAGAGACCTGAACGTATAAATTCAATGAACTTGAATTGAAGCATTGTTAGAAAAAATCATTTGAAAGCTATTCTTCAATTGTTGATTGCAAAAGGAATTTGATCTCTTTATAAGTCTTAAAACTATTGATCACCTTATCAATTTCCCTGCAAACAAAATGATAACCAAAAGTTTATCAGAAACCTAAAATGAATTCAATTACAATCACGAAACCCAATCTGAAAGAACCAAAAAATATAAAAGAAGATTTATTAATCAAAACACATAAGAGATTAGAAAAAAAAAAAAAGAAAAAAAAAAGAGAAAATATATCCCAAAATCATATCAATGTGAGAAAATCAAAGAAGTACTAATCTCATAGCAACATGGATTCCAAAGTGAAACCCTCGAGAAATTTAGAGAGAGAAAACAAAGAAAGAAATTGAAAGAGTAATGAGTGGCCTATCTTTTAGCACATAAATAAAATTCCCAACAGCCCCCTCTTTATTGGGCTTATGCCCATCTTTCGTGTCAACTTCTTCTTCTTATTCTTCTTCTTCTTATTATTTATGGAATTCATGTCAACTAATTGAGTGATGAGAAATGATGTGTACAACTTGATGGTAAAAATATATTTTTCTTGTAGTGTTCTCTTTGTTATCCACTCCATTTTGGCATGAGAATGGAATTTAGAAATAAATGAAAGAGTATAGTACCTAATAAATATTGAACCGAAATGCAATGAAGTTTCACATCAGAAAGAAAATTTTAAATTTACATAATAATGTATGCATTAATAACAAAAATACAAGGACATTATAATGTCTCAATATTAGAAAAATTATGTAAAGAAAAGAAGGCAAGTGCCAAATAGTGGTGCAACTAGAAATTTTTACTTAAGGGGTCTAAAATAAATATATCAATAATTTTTTTATTTCACCAAAAGTATATAATTTATATTTAAAAACACATCTTTAATATGACTTTTATAAATACACTAAAGAAAATTGCCACCACCAACCTCAACTTTTTATCATATGTGGTATGGTAATGACTAATTATCTTAGCACCAATGGACAACCCTAATTCTTATATCATCTGTTATCCAATATTCAAATTCACCATTGAATTCAAACAAAACTTAGAAATATAACTATATATATATATATATATATATATATATATATATATTTCAATAGTTTTGATATATAAATAATCTCATTGATGTATATAAAAATTCGTGATATTGCATCAACGTTATTAAGGGAAGACTCATAGTTTATCTCTTCATATTTATATCATGAATCAATTTTTGTAAAGTCTCTCTCTTAGAATGGGAAAAAAATTTTCATCTGTGAAGAGTCATGCTAACCAAGAAAATCATCAAATCAAGATTCAAATTGAGTGAACCCACTCACTTCTATGTGCCTCCAAAGTTCAAGGAGCCAAATATTCAATGGTAACTAGTAGGAGAAATGGTGTAACTATACAAGAAAACAACATTTGTGTCTAACTTGTAGGAGAAATGGTGTAACTATACAAGAAAACAACATTTGTGTCCAAAACCTATAGAAAGAGAGAATATACCACCATAAAGTGCTGGAATATTAATCAAATATTCAAACATTTTTGTGGAATTCAAATTGAGGTGCATCACATGCACACATATCGTGTTTTACCTTCTAGCATGTAACATTCTCATGCCCAGTCTGTATTTTCCTTCCTTTCACTCCACGTGTCTAGCATCCACACGTCGCGTTCGTATCCTGTGAATTGGTGTATCATTAGTCACTTTCTGACTCATATTCACATTCATGTTGATAATATTCTTGGGGCGGTTGGGCTTGACATGAGCATCCAAAGTGATTTTATATATACTAGCCTTATCATATGCGCTTCAAGCGTGCAATAAGACTTTATTTTTTAAGAAAAAAAAGTTTGTGTTTTTATTTTATATATATAATTTTATTTTGCAAATCTAATTTATAAGTGCATAAAGTAATTTGAAAATTAATAGAAAAGTGATCCTATTTTTTAGATAATATTTTAGTAGGAGATAGAGTCGCATTTTTACTGGATTGTCCTTTAGTTTTGTCTCTATTTAAATATAGGGGTGTAGAAGCATTTTTGAACTAAAAAAATGAGAAATCCAAACAGGAGAATCCCCTTAAATAATAGTATAGATATAAAAGTTGAAAATTTATGGAACATCAACAAGGAAAACATACACTTGCCCGGAAAAGAGAGAAGAAAATGTCAAATTTCCAGCAATTTTTAGTGCCAAATGTAACATTCATGTTGCTCCAACCCTTTTTTTTAACCATCTTTGGCCTTCGTCTTCATGCTCCTATTCAAATGGTCCTCCTTCCTTCCAAACAGAAACACCAAAAAAGACTCACCACCTTCACCACCAAAGCTACCAATCATTGGAAACCTTCACCAACTTGGCTTACAGCCTCACTGGTCACTCCAAACCTTAGCTCAAAGCCATGGCCCTCTCATGCTGCTTCACTTTGGCAGCGTACCAGTCCTTGTTGTCTCGTTTGTTGATGTTGCCCAAGAGATAATGAAGACCCAAGACCTAAAATTTGCAAACTGCCCCAAATCAAGCATGTTCGATACAGTGGCGGCTCTAGGAATTTTTCTCAGGGTGTTCCTTAAGAAGCATAAATTACACAATCTAATAAAAAAAGAAATTCATATATTGACAACAACAACAATAAAACAAACACGCAAATACATAAAGTTTACAATTGCTTTCTACGAGTTTTCATATTTTGAAATTGTTGCATGATAGTCTCATTATCAAAGCTACAAGCTACATCTCTTTCAATATACACAATCCAGCAATCATTCATGTTAGGACATATGTGGTTCACTTGTTAAGAACATATGTCGTTCTTTTATGTAATTAGCTAATCCTTTGACAAAATACACTTTACTTGTATTTGGATAGATCTAGGATGTGTTTAATGCATCAAGAAATCTTGTTTCAAGATCAAGTGTTAAAGCCATGCAAATCTATCCAAGAAACAAGTTGAGAAGTGCCTGACATTAAAGCTCGACAGCTGCTCGACAGCATCTCGACACCTCTAGCTGTCGAGGTTTAAGAAAAACAGTTTTTCAGATCTGTTTTGATTTCAATCCGTGGATATGTCTTTGGACCTTCTTTTCTCACAACCCTAGACATATAAAATGATTATTTTAAGGTCCGTCAAAGAAGACACAAGTTGCACAAGCATTGAGCAAAGTTTGTTCAAGCAATTTGTGACTGAAGACTAAGTTTGGCCTAGTTCATCTCTTTGTGAAGAAGTTGCTGTGTTTGTGCATCATAGGATTTTGTAACCAAGCATCTTCTTGTTTTTCATTGTGAAGATGAACTGAAGAATTTTGCAGCCAACATCTTTCTCAAGTTGGTGATTGAAGTCGTAGACTGGGATCCGCGCAATTGGTTAGTCACGTACTGGGAGTCGTGCATTGAAAATGAGAGATTGTCATTACAGAACAAGTCCAATTGGGTATTGGGGTAAGGGTTTAACTGTAGGTTGGTATAAGGTACTGAGATTCCTTTACTTGTAACCGCTTGTTTTGATAATAGTGGATTCTCGGGAGTGGTGAACTTAAAATCACCCGGTGAGGTTTTTGTCTTGAAGGTTTTCCCCATTCGTAAACAAATTACTGTGTCAATTTATTTTTCGCTGCATTTTAGTTTATTGGTGATTTGTTTGTACTACCACGCGTTTGTATGTTAAATTGATTAATTAATTAAACTTGACTAATTGATTAATTAATTAATCTATCACAAGGGGTCAATACGTTTTTGGCCTATCAATTCATCCACTGATCTTGCATTCGATTGCGCAGTTCATTCTTTATATATTTCATTGCTAAAAAACTTATTTCTATTGTTGCAGTAGCGATAAGAAGGGTCAAAGCTGACTTCACAAGCAAATAGACTAATGGATAAGTCTCTTTGCTATGTTTACTAACTTTTCAGCAAGTTCACTTACTCCTTGAAGCACTAACTTCCCTGTGGCTTTTGATAAGGAAAAGTTGATATGTCTAGCAAAAGCCATAAATGAATTACTTGGATTCAAACAAGCCATAAATGAATTACATTTTTAGCATGTGTGGCTTTTGATAAGGAAAAGTTGATACGTCTAGCAAAAGCCGCAAATGAATTACTTGGATTCAAGGAAGCCTTACAAAGTAGCAAATCAGTATTCGTCTTTGAAAAACGGTTGTTAAGCTCTTGAAGTTGCATATCTGTGACTGTGTAGAATAGCTCAACATGATAATGATGTAAATTTGTATTTTGTTAGGTGTTACGTTGCAACCTCCCACTAACTACAAATATTTCATCCATGTTCAAGATTGGAATATCATATGTGGTACAAAATGAAGACACTTCAGTCAATAAAGATATCCATTCATCATCTCTCATCACTTGCAATCATTGCTTAGACACTTTAACAAGATTCATAGCATTTACTATATCTTGATTTTTTTTTTTTTTTTGCAATGCTATTGACTACTCGTTTGTGATCCCTAAAATGTTTTTTATCAAGTGTAGAGCAAAGACAAATTCAAAAGATAGAATTGACCTCATAATAGATCGAGCTTCAAATTTTTGGTTAGAGAGGTCATCTTCTTCAATAATCTCAAGTACATCAACAACAGTAGAGGACATCAAAATCAAGTTGAGAATAGTCCCATAATATGATCCTCAATGTGTTTCTCTAGGACGTTTAAGATTTGTCTCTTGATTCAAACCTTGCCCACTTCTATGTACACAATTCTCTAATTCTTCTTTGATTTTGGCAAATTGTGCATCTCGAAGAGCATCTTGTCTCTTACAAGAGCCTTCAACAACAGTTACTAAATTACTAACCACATAAAAAAATTCAACAATGTTAATGTGATTTTTAGCGACGGTAACAAGTGTCAATTGAAGTTGATGAGCAAAACAATGGACATAAAATGTTGACTTATTCTCATTTAAAGTTAAAGTTTTGAGACCATTGATATCACCTAGCATATTATTAGCCTCATCATAACCTTGCCCACGTAGTTTCGATAAACTCAAATTATGTTCACAAAGTAAACATTCAATAGCATATTTGAGTGACAAAGTAGTGATACTTGCTACATGTACAGTACCAAGGAACCGCTCTATAGTAATTCCTTTTTTATTCACATAACGAAGAACGAGAGCCATTTGCTCTTTTACTGAGATATCACGTGACACATCAACTAATATTGAAAAGAACTCATTGTCAAGATCCTTGATGATGGCTTTGGATATTTCACGTGCAATTGCATTTACAATGTCTTTTTGAATTTCATGGTGGGTAAGCTTGCAATTTTTCAGAGCTTTTTGTAACACTTCATTGATAGATTCATTGTGATCCCCTAAAAATTATAGAAGCTCAAGGAAATTTCCTTTATCACTTGAACCTTAAGATTCATCGTGACCACGAAAAGCTAATCCTCGACATAAAAGGAAGCTTATTCAATCAACTATTGCATTTAATTGAACCCAATATTCAATTCTATCTTGATTTGATTACTTAACCAAAACACTTTGAATGTGTTGCTTTTCCTCCATTAGATCTTCACTCTTCTTGACAGCTTGGTTATGAGCACTATTAATTCCTCCAACATGGGAATTTAACTTCTCTTTCTGATTCCAAAGTTTGAATCTCTTCATTACAAAAGTCTCACCTCCTCT
This sequence comes from Castanea sativa, assembly GCF_040712315.1. Lineage (NCBI taxonomy): Eukaryota > Viridiplantae > Streptophyta > Magnoliopsida > Fagales > Fagaceae > Castanea > Castanea sativa. The sequence continues at coordinate 45,115,192 of NC_134016.1, forward strand.
TTGCTTACCAATATCTTTCCCAAATAGGTAGCAATATTAACAAAATGCTACATCCTTGTCTATACTATATTCCAACCACTTTCTATTTACATACCATTTGGATATAAATCGATGGGGCTTTCCAAAAAAATATGATAAAGGGTAATCATCATGGTTTCGGAAAACAGGTTGACAAGGGCCTTTTTGTAAATAATATCGTCTTATTTCATCATAATTATTAGGATGATAAGATGATATCTTTTCTCGTAGCCTAGGATCTGAAGGAAGATTTTCTAAGTTAAAGTCAACATGAATTCGATTAGTAGATGAATATGAATCTTGCACAGGAGATGAATCGTGGGTATGTGGTTTTCTTATCAAATATTTGTCCATAATTCTAGCAAAAGAAAAACAATAAACTACAAGTTCATTTGAAATATTAATAAAAATATTAATTATTGTTGTTTAGTTGTTTCATTATTGTTTGTCTTTTATAAACTATAATTTGTTATATTGTTGTTTCATTAATTATAAAATTATTAGTTGTTGTTTAGCCTAACATAATTTATTTTTTTTGTCTTTTATAATGTGTTGGTTAATTACATTGTTAATTATTGTTTATTAGTTGCTTCTTCCAATTAATTATTGGTTAATTAAATTATTGTTTATTAGTTGCACTAGCACACACCCCATGTGCATTTACTTCCCCCAATTCAAAAATACCACCTTGGACCCACGTGCTCATCCACCCCCCCCCCCTCAACAGACAAGCCCCATCTCCATGGCCCCCATTCACAAGAGCCAATAAAAAAAATTCACAATCAAAATACAATAAAAGACAATTAATTGTAGGCGTAAATGCACTTTTAGTCCTTATATTTTGGCTTTTTTCCATTTTGGTCCTTACATTTTTAATTTCACCATTTTTAGTCCTTAAATCAATTAACGCGTATTATTTTGGTTATTTCTGTCAGTCAACAGATGGAAATATCTGAGATGGCTGACGGAGGACTTAAATATTATTAAAAATCCATATCACCCTTGACACATCAACATATAAATTTTAAAAATTAATTTATTAATTTTAACTAAATAAAAAAAAAGAATTAAAAACCAAAATTCACATGAATTAAGATCTAAAAGTTTCATCATTTTTTATTTTCATCATTATTTTTTCTTTTTATTATTTTGTTGGAAGATCATTACTTTGTTATGTTCTTTGTGTTCTTCCCATAACTGTTCATGTTCTTCCTCACTTTCCCAGAATTGTTCATGTTCTTCCTCAAATAACTTGTTGCCTAGAAAATTATAAAAAATAATATTTTTGTTTCTCTTCTTGCATTTTCTTAGCAACCAAATATGCGAAACACACAGCAATCTTCAAATGAGACCAAAACCCAACAATTACAAAAATACCAAAACACTAAAACATCTCTATCGGACCCAACCAACCAAACACTAAACATCAAAACTCAACCAAACACAACAATAGACCAAGAAAATCCTCCACCGATCCACCACCTTCAAACCCCACCAATGGCCAAAAAATCCAGATTTACCCATAACCTGTGAGCCCGGCTGACCTCCGCCACCTAGACCCATAAAACCCAACCAACACCATTGATCTCCACCTTCACCGAGTTGAGTCTGTCTTTCTTCACCTCCATCGCTAGTCTCCACTACCACCCAGACCCATAAAACTCCCTTAATAAAATCTTAAGCCCTCATCAGAAAACCAGATTTGAACAAGGTGAAAACCCCACTCAAATCAACAAAAATCATCACCCACAAACCCACCATTGGAGTGCGCCGCCACCTCTCTCCATTGAAATCTCCACCACTGAACTAAGAGATAGAGAGATGAAATAGAGAAAGACCCACCAATTTGAGACAAAAACCACCTACCGGTCCAAGAGCACCCACCGATCTAAGGTAAAGACCCACCGATTTGAGAGAGAGACCTACTGCTTTGAGAAAGACAGTGATTTGAGATAGAGAAAGAGAAACCTAATTGAGAGAGAGAAAGATTTGGGATTTTCAACCAAAGAGATTGAGAGAGTTTGAGAGAGAAAGGGAGAGAGTTTTAGGAAGATATTTTGAGCTCAGAGAGGAGAGTTCGGGGAAGAACATGAACAATCATGTTCTAGTGAAGAATATGTCTTCCAAAAATATAATGAAAAGAATATTTTATTTTATTTTTAAAAAATAAGTTTATTTTTATTATTTTATTTTATTTTTTCTAATGTGGCTTTTTTTTACATATTTAAAATGCTGATTTGTCATCTATTAATGGCCAAATTATTTTTCATTTTATTATTTTAATAGCCACGTCAGAATTAAAAGTGTCAGCACTTTACTCTGTTTGTCACGTAGGATTCTTCTGTTAAGTGAGTAATGGTAGGGACCAAAATGGAATGTGTTTTTCATTGTGGGGACTAAAAGTGGTAAAATAGAAATGTAGGGACCAAAATAGAAATGATCTCAAAACGTAGGGACCAAAAGTGCATTTACGCCTTAATTGTATCTCACCAACACCAACGGATAAAACCAAAAACAGGGGCAAATATTAATAAAGACTAAAGTTATAAAGTAAAGCTAAGATCAGCCAATCACAGTTCAAAAGAATTAGATAAAGTCTAAAAGTCTTAAAGAGAGAGAGAGAGAGAGAGACTCTCATTTCATTTGAATCATTTCATTTTCATTCTTCAGATAAAGAGAGAGAGACTGAGACAGAGAGAAATCCAATAACCCGTGTATGTAAGAGAGAAAAAGAGAGAGAAGGTAGTAAAGATGAAATACCTTGAGGTTGAGGGAGCAAAAAGGCCTGAGGTTGAGCCCCTGAGGGGCAATGCCGAAGGAATTGAGGCCAAGCCGCCAAGTCGGGCGACAAGTGACGGAGCGAGCGACGAGTGTGACCGATCGGCGAACTCCGATCCGATCCAGTGAGCAATCTTTGATGCTCGAATCCTAATGTGATGTGCTCTGGATTGGAGCTCGAGTTGTGTTTTTTGACCGATCTTTGATGCCTGATTCGTCTATTGGCTGTTGTGTTGCAGTGTTGCTCTGTTGACTGATGAGGTTTTTGTCTTTAGGTTAGGTTTCTGATTTAGTGATTTAAGATTTTAGTTTTTGCTTTAGCTTTACCATTTGATGAATCGGCAGATGCGTATATTGGGTTTTTTTTTTTAGAATCTGTGGGTTTGCTTTACCTATTTACCATCTGTTGGGTTGTTTTTTTTTTTTCTTTAGATTGGGTTTGCTTTACCATATGTTGTTTAGGATTGATGTTGGGCTTTTTTATGGGCTTGCTTTGTTACAAATTTTTTTTTTCCAGATTTCAGTTCAAAATTTTTTTTTGGGCTTTGTTTTTTTTTTGCTTGAAAGTAGAACAAATAATTTTTTTATTTGAGGGTGTTCCTAATTATTTTTTAAAGGGTAAAAAAAAAAAAAAAAGTAATTATTATATATAAATTTTTTTTTCAGGCCAGGGTGTTCTTGAGAACACACTGGGCTGAACGTGGCGCCACCACTGGTTTGATAAACTATTGTACAGTTACAAAGATGTTTCAATGGCTCCTTATGGTGAGTATTGGAGGCAAATGAAAAGCATACTTGTGCAACATCTTTTGAGTAACAAAAGAGTTTAGTCCTTTCACTATGTGAGATAGGAGGAAACTTCCCTAATGATAAAGAAAATCAAACAGTGTTATGATTCATCTTCATCTGTGAATTTTAGCAAGGTGTTTGTAGAGCTCACTCATGTAGTATGTAGGGTGGAAAGAAATATGGTGAAGGGGAAGGTGAAGGAAGTTTAATAAGCTTCCGGGGGAGTTTGTGGAATTGTTGGGTGTCATAAGTACGGGGGACTGTATTCCATGGCTTTCTTGGGTGAATCAAGTTAATGGCTTGGATGCTAGAGTGGAGAAAGTGGCCAAACAACTTTATGATTTTCTAGAAGCAGCAATTGAAGAGCATTTAAATTTTGAGAAGAAAGAGGGTCATGATCATGTTCTTATAGCTTGTTTGGATGGAGGGGGAGTAAAGCGGAGTAAAGTAGAGTAGAGGGAGGGAGAGTAAGTTAAATTAATTTATTTTGATGTTTTTCAAAGGGAGGAGGGGGAGAGATTTGGAGGGGTTCTAACTACTTCTAACCTCTCATTTTTAATTCCTCAAATTGGAGAGATTTGGAGGAAGAGTAGAGTATATAAATACTTGACCAAATGAATTATCAAATTTACCATTACCATATTAACAAAATTACAAACTATGAAAAGGCTAGTTATTCCTCTCCTCCTAACTTAATTTTGAAAACATGGTGGATGATAATCATTTCCCGCTACTCTCCTCCCCACTACTCTACTCCCCTCTACTCTCCTCTCCCTCCAAACTTCCAAACATAGCATTAGTGACTTTGTCGATGTTTTTTTTGGATTCAAAAAGAAAACGTTATCGGTTTCCCTATTGATAGAGTTAGCATTAAAGCTCTATTCCTAGTAAGCATCTCTCTCTCTCATGTGCATCTCATCCTCATTTTTGGGATTGATAAACTTCGCATGGGAATAAATGGCATAACCAGAATTTGAATTTAAGGGCTAAAACTTGTAATATATATATATATATATATATATATATATATATATATATATATATATATATATATATATATATAAACATATATATAGACACACACATCATCTGCAGACATTTAAATACACCCATGCCACTATGCACGAGCACAACGTACAGACATGTATATTTATATTCAAAGATTTGAATGGTAAAATACCACTCATTTGAATAATATTAAACATCATTTCAATGTTAGCTTACCCATAAAATGATAGTATAACTATTATATAATGTTTATTTGTTAAGGTTTAATATATACACACACTAATAAGTTGAGTTTTAATTTTTCATAGTCAAAGTTTTGCTTATAATTGTCATGTAATGAATTTTAGTATTTTAAAATAAATTTCAAGCGAAATTCATTATGGATATTGACTTATTGCTAATCTCATAAAATATATAAATTATTAAAATTTAAAACCATTTTTGCATTTACTTACTCATTTTTATGAAATACAATACGTTATTGTAGAAATAATTTGAATACTTAAACACATTGTTCTTGTGTGGGCGTGCGTCTCTCTCTCTCTCTCTCTCTTTATATATATATATATATATATATATATATATATATAATGGTTTTCCCTACCCAAGCGCCAAATCCGATCGATTATATAAGTCACGATCAGGTTTGAAATGTAACTAGTCATTAACTCATACGATGCACAGGTTTAAGATTTATCTCTTCTTGAAATAGTTTTTGCTAAAAAACATGTAAATTCAAGCTTTTAGAACATGTTCTTAGCATCCATAAAATTGCCACTAGGAAATATTACATGTCTGAAACACATGGGCATGTAATGTGGTTCAAGCTAATTAATACAAAGTTAGAGCATCTGTGTTTATAGATTATTCATAAACAAATAATTAGACAATTGGTATTACATTTTGAACATAGGATGATAGTAGTACATTTTTAGCTTGTAAAATAACACAAATCAAACAATTAGAAAACATAAAATGATCTCCCTAAGATAATCACATATTTGAATCATTTGCTTAGTAGATAACTTGAAGCTTTCTCACATCTTAATCCTTGTGTGCAGTACATTGCAACTCATTGAGGTAATTTCTCTATGTTTTCCCCAGGGTTTTGATGCTTCCATTTGAACCATTTACTTTCCCCTTTGATTGCTCATCATCCAAATCAAAAGCTTCAATTGATCCTCCACCCAAGTTGGAAATTCCTACACACCTAAGACACAAAAATCCATCTCCAAAATATGAATGCAAATTAATTATGTGCTTCTAAGATCTTACCGACATCAAATTTGGGTCTAAGACACAAAAATCAATCTTCGAAATATGCATGTTGAAAGCTCGGATTTGTGCTAAAACACAATAGCTATTTGGACCCCCAAATTAAAAGATTACGACTCGGTTGATTTTACTCTAACTTAACTAAGTGTGGAATAGAGTAAATGCGAGCGAACAAACAATAAAACTACTCTAAGCCATATTTATCATATATCAACAGTAAAATCAAAGCTAAAAGAGTAGGCAAGAAAGATGCAAACACAAGATAACACGGTGATGTGTTATCGAAGAACTCGGCGAAAAACCTCTCCTCCGCCCTCCAAGCGGTAAATCGATCCACTAGACAATAAGTTGAGATACACGAATAGCAAAAGACCTCCAAGCCTAATCTACCCAATGCACCTAAGCCCTCCAAGCTCCTACTCCAACAAGGCTTCTCGGAATCGTGTCTTGTCTAGCTTTCCAATTTAGCTCGATTGCATCTGCCAAAACTTGACTTCTTCTAATACTTCCCAACAGCACCAAAACCTCACTTGACACTCAGAATGGGTGTGGTAAGTGTTTGGGCTATCAATTTCTCAAGGATATGGATTTGGAGAGGTAGGAGTAAAGGAAAACTACAAAGGATTGTGTAGATGATTGTGACTATAATAATCTCTAACTCTTAAGTGTGTATGCTAGGGGTTTTCTCTTTGAAAGCACTTCTTACAATATATGGGTAATATGGGTATATATAGTGTGGGTGAAGACATGGTGTAATAGATATGCCAATATAGCAAAACAAAATGTTTCGCAAGAAGGCCTTACTTGCGAATTATTTGTGAAAACCAGTTGTCACCAATTTTTTATGACTCTTCGCATTCCAGTTATATGCTCTGTACGTGGCTCACTTCGCGAGAAGGCTTTTCGTGAACTTCTTGCTAAATCCACTTTGTCTTCAATAAAAACTTGAGTCTTCACACTCTCTTTCACCCACAACTCATACAATGAAATCCCATATAAAATACAGGGTAAACATGGTTGAACAAAATTACAATCAAATTTGGCATGGAATTAAAGCCAACACAAAATAGTTGTAAATAACAACTTTACAATCTCCCCCTTTGGCTATTTCATGACAAAACCCCTAAAATAGACTCTAGACTTAAACGTGAGTTTGGGAATAGTGGTAAAACTCACTCACACCTAATCTAGAAACTGTGAAGCACTTGCATGTATACACTTGTATCCTGAAACACTACAAAAACAAAATTTTCATTAAGCTTATGACAAGTTGAATACAAGGTACATATAGGAACAAGTAAAATGCGATCAAGGAATCAAACAAGATATAAACTATGAAGCATAACTTGATCAAATAAGAACAATCATCAAAGAATGACTACAATGAACATTTAACTAGTAAATGATCATCTAGACACGCAATGCAATTAAGAGCAATGCAAAAATTAATTGCATGTCCAACACACATCAATTGCAAAACACAAAAGGTATTTGCATTAAGGATACAAGATCCAACAAAGGCACAAGAGTGTAGTGCTAAAGATAATGTATGCATTAATCTAAAGGTACTTAAAATGCTACAAAACAAGGATACATAAACAAAGTACTAAAAAATAAACTGAAGTTTTATACTAAATTACTTTAAGGCTTTAAAAGAAAGCAATGTAAATATCCAAGAGTTATAAAAACTATAAGGTAAATGAAAATAGACTATTAAAGCAAAAGTAAACTACTAAACCGCCAAAATAAACCAGTATCTATGATATGTTATGCTATGCTATGCTCCCCCTCAAACTAAGCAACTCCCTCTCAAACTACTCCCCCTTTTTGACCGGAATGGCCAAAGAGGCTAGAACTCCTCAAATTTTGATTCGGATCTCTCTTGTTGCTGTCACTGTCCATCATCATGTCATCAATCTGTGACGATAGTGCAATAATTTGACCTTCGACATAGATAAACTGTTTGTAGGTCTCATATTATTTCTTTTCTCAAATTTATTTCAAATAATTTAACTTTGAAAAAAACTTTTATATGCTAATTTTAACCTTCTGACATGCAAAAAAAAAAAAAAAAAGGCTATAGAAGAGATGGGGTGGATTATATGAGGGAAAAGTTAATGAATGTTCTAAAAGTATTGATTTAAGAATTATTTTTAAAAATATTTTAATAGAAAAATAATAAAATATATTTTTTTTTATAAAAATTTTATATTTTTCTTAAAAGTAATTTAAAATTTTTTCTAAAATAATTTGTAAACCGGAAAAAAAAAAAAAGGGGCAAAGCCCTTAATTGAACTCTACATAGCGCTGATGGAATCCAGATAACTAGGGATGACAATTTTTCCCCGCCCCGCTTGACCCGCCCCTTCCCGTGCGGGTTTTCCCCGCCCCGCAAAGGTGATGGGGCGGGGATGGGGCGAGATTTTAGACCCGCACCACGGGGCGGGGCGGGGATGGGATATGTTTACACTTTTTAAACCCACCTTGCCCCACCCCGCGTTAATAAGAATTAAGTTGTAATTTTTTCATACTCTAAAATCTTACTATTTAAACAAAAATATCATCAGCTTATTTTATTCTACCTAACGTGGTTCTACCTCTCTTTTCTCTCAAGCAAAGTTGGAAATTAGGTACCAGTTTCAACTCTTTTTTTTTTTTTTTGTATTTTCATTCATGATTCATATGTCTTTCTCAACTTACTTTTCATCATTAACATAATATGAGATTTTTGTGTCATACTATGAGATTTTTGTTGTGACATTGTCTTGTTAAACATTTAGATAATATTATTTAGTTTTTGCTAAAAATTAGTTTGATTTTATAGGATAAATTATTTATAATTTCAAGTATATTTTTAATATTGAAACATGTCATTTTATTTGAAAAAATGGTAATAGTTATAGGGAAAATTAACAAGAAATAAAGTTTTACAATGTAGGGCGGGGCTTTGCGGGTCTTCGCGGGGACTTAAGGGGCGGGGATGGGGTAAGAAATTTTCCCCGTCATGCGGGGCAGGGCGGCAATGGGGTAAGAAAAATCTATACGGGGCGGGAGCGGGGGCGAAGATCCCATCCTTCGGCCCCGCCCCGCCCCATTGCCATCCCTACAGATAACGCAACAGGCTAAAAAAAGCACACGCAGTGAAATATGGGCCAAATGGCACATTATTTTAAAGGATGCGTGTGAATATAACATTCGTTGTAGATATTCTATGTCCTTATTCTTTTTGTCATTTTGGATTTGGGCCGGTTTGATTTAGAAGACCTTTTCAAGTAAGTTGTGCTTGTTGGTTTTTTTTTTTTATTAATCTTTATATTTTATTTTTATGTCAAATTTATGTTTGTTGGGTTAGTCCAAAAGCTCATTCAATAAATGAATAATGGGCCAAATTTCACATTATTTAAAGGGACAAGTGTGAACCTAATTATTTTCCCAAATTTGTTTATTTAATTTTAAAACAAAACAAAATATATATGATGACTACACAACAAAGAAATATAAGAGAAAGATGAGGTTACTCTTAAAGGACTAATCCTTCCATGGTTATATAGTAGATAGGTCAGTTATTGCAAAAATTGAATTAAAAAAATTCAGATGTTAAAACTTTCAAAAAAAAAAAAAAAATATTTTTTAAATATTCAAAGACTAGAAATTATTGAAAAAAAAATGACAATGTGACTACACAACAAAGAAATATAGAGAAAGATGAGTTACCTTCCAAAAAATAATCTATGGTTATAGTTGTTGAAATATGTTAGACAATTTAGATTTTGCAAAAAAAAAAAAAAGTAAAAAAAATCAAAGAATTAGATGTCAAAACTTCCAAAACTTTTAAAGAACAAGAAAGAAAAATAATTAGATGATTTAGAGCTATAAAAGATAATGCACCAGTTGTGTTTATTTTCTAGGTTGCATAGAGCTTTTTTTTTTTTTTTCAAAGCTAAAACTTTCTACAAAAATCAATACAACCCCACGTCATTATTTTATTTTTTAATTTTTTAACGTAGGATGTAGGCTTCATTAACTGCAATATGGGTTTATTTGGAATTGGTGTCATCCTAAGAAATTTTAAACCCACATTATCTAATCAATTAACGTAGGATGTGGGTATACTTAATTAAAGAAATTACTTTTCTGAATTATAATCCTAATGTTTTTTTAGAGAGTTTTAACTTATGGCGTGTGCTCCTGTGATAGCTCTTTATCATTAGATCAAAATACTAATCGGTTTTTGGTATACGCGGAGATTGAATCCCAAATTTCTTATTCAACTATCAAAGACTTTATCTAGAGTATAGTGACATGATGCTCATTTTTTTTTTTCACATTTATGATAAAATTTATGATAAATTTAGTAAGTGAGATCCACCACCAATAAGAGAAAAAGGACTACCAAGTTATCACTTACTTCTATGTGCCTTAAAAGTTGAAAGAGCTTAAGATTCATTGGTAAGAAATAGCAACTAGCAAGATAAGGAGTGTAATAATACAAGAAAACAACATTTGTATCTAAAACGTAGCTATAGATAGAGAGGGTACCATCATAAACAAACTATGGATAATGTTAGGGTCATAATTTTCTATGTAATTGGCTAATCTTTTTAATAAAATGCATTTTACTTGTAAATTGGGTAAATCTAAATTGAGTTTGATACATTTCAAGAGGTTGTATTAAAGACATGGAGATTAATTCAGGAAACAAATAAAGAAAAGTTGTTTTACTGAAACTCGACAAATAGCTAGACAGGAAGCTGCTATCAATATTAATGGGTTGCTTGATAGAAGCTCGATCTATCGAGCTTTATGAATTCAGGATTCCAGATTAGGGTTTCTTTTCTCATAGTCCTACACATATATAGAGCTTATTTTAAGAACCGTCACATATAGAGACAGAAACCAAAAGTTTATTTTTCTCTATGAGAAGATACTGCGTTTGTACACCATAAGGTTTTGTAATCAAGTAATTCCTGATCTTCATCGTCGATAAAGAGAAGACTTTGCCGCCAACAACAACCATTCAAACTGCTAGAGTTGGTCATGTACTAGGATTCGTGCAAAAGAGTTAGTTATTGATTGGTGCTTTGTGCAACAAAGGAAAGAAGGCTACTACAAGATTAAGTCCAATTGGTTATTGGTGCAAAGGTTCAACTGTAGGTTAGTATTCTGGGATAGGCCAGCGTAGTGGTAAGATTCCTTATACATGTAACTGCTTAATTGTTGATTAGTAGATTTTTGGGAGTGGTGACCTTAAAATCACGTGGTGAAGTTTTTGCCTTGCGATAAGTTTTCCCCATTTGTCAACAAATTACCATATCAATTTAATTTCTGTTACATTTACTTTAATTGGTGATTTGTTGATACCTTCACAATTTGCATGCAATTTAACCTAATTAATTAATTTTGGTAATTAAATTAATTAACCAGGGTCAAGTTATCTTAACCCAACAAATAATAATTAGCTATTCATAATTTTGGGTGGAGTTCAATAATTAATGAGATAGACCCATTGTGTTTTAAACTTCCAGCTAAACGTTTCTGCCTATTTCACAAGCTATATTTTATGCATCCTTCCTAGCATTCACTCGAGACAATTTACAGGGGTTACAAATAATCGTTTGACAAGGGTTCATCATTTGCTTACTATTTACTCAGATTCATGTTCATATTATCCTTTTATTGAAGCTGTTAGGCATGTTTGAACATCAACAAGGGAATCCCATTAAAAATAAAATAAAAACATCTACAAGGGAAACCCCAAAAACTAAAACATGTACTTGCCCGAAAAAGAGAGAAGAAATTGTCACATTTCTTGCAATTTTTAGTGCCAAATGTAACATCCTTGTTGCTGCTGCCATTGTTTTAACAATTTTTTTTAATGGCAATTTTTAATTAAATAGGAAAAAAACTTGATTTAAATAAATTTGAAATTTAAAAAACTCAATTAACCAAAAGTAAAGTTAGAGGATTAAAATAAATTTCAGTTAAACTTAGTAAATACAAGTTTCATTTTAGAAATTTTTTTAATGAGAAGAAAGTTGTATTATTATTTTTTTTATTACTTTTTGAAAAATCAGGCTTATTTTATATATCATCATTTCATTCAGCCAAGTGAATTTATCATATTTTATGTCATTCAACTTAAATTTAATAGCAAGACCCATTATTATATGAGAGGAAGTATATTTATTGTACTCTTAGAATATTATATAATTATCCAATTTTTGCCCAAAATTCTTGTAACTCAATGGCATAACATGTTTTTTTATTTAGAAAAACCATGATTCAAAAACCCCTTCTTTTATTGTTGTAACTTGAAACCAATAAATTATATTTAATAAAAAAAAAAAACAATTTTTCTATATTTGAGATGCATACATCTCGCATGTAACTATTGTATAATCATGATCAAATGGCGATCAATTTTTTAGTATTCACTAACTTCTATTTTAATCCACTTTCTGTGCACTAGATGACTTTGTGATTTTATCTATTTCACATGCAAATAGCGCGGAGCAACGTGAAGGAAATGGAGCTTCATTTTTTTTTTTCCTTTTCTTTTTTTACTCCAATGGATGGTGATAACTAATGATTAGAAATCAGATAAATTAATAGTGTAAAATTTAGGTGCCCATGTTCCATGCCTCCATGGATATATATAAGGGGACGAGGGAAACGTTTTGCTAAATAAAAGACAAAAAGTCATTGTTCATAAGAGATACTTTGTTGATTTGTTCTTTCATTTGAAATTGCAATAGAAATGACTACTCCTATTAAACTAAGTAATGCATAGGTACAATTTAACAAAAAAAAAAAAAACACATACAACGTACATTCACACACATATATAATGAAATTTTTTTTATAATAAATTTGAATTATCTTAAGCAACACAAACAAATGATATTGGAAAACGTAATTGTTAGGTTCTAAGACTTTAGGATCTAAATGTATTAGAACTTCAATGTGCAATGTTGATAAACCATGATCAAAACTTAGAGTCTACATATAGGCTGCTCAAAGTGTGTTTATGTGTAAAGTTGAAATCGAATAATTGCAGGAAATTACTATTTAATTTCTGCAAGGCTCGATTGATTGAAGCTCGTGCTGATTGTTTTTCTGCAAAATTTTTCCAACTCAGTCCAAGCCTGTTTGACGTATAGGATTTTATGTTTTATGTCTCATATAAAAAAGAAAAACCCTAGCCACATTTTAGAGATTTTTGATATGCTGTATGTGTGAATCTCTTGTGAGACCTAGAGGTGTTTACCTTCATACATACTTAGGGTTATCAAGATCAAGATTAATATCGAGAACTTGGTGATCTCTTCAGTTGTTGTTTCAAGAGCTTAAAGAAAAACATAAGTGGGTGTACTTGTGGCTGTTGTGGATCTAAGATAGAAGTAGTCTGTGGACTTAGAGCTGTCACGTGGTCGTGGTAGTAAGTTTTCTACTCGAGATAGCATTAGGATTTTAGTAGTCTAAGTCTTTTTGTAAAACTTTAATTCTTTCATAGTGGATCTGTTTTATCTTGAGGATAGCTAAGTTAAATCCTCCCTAGGTTTTTTACTGGTTTGGTTTTCCTGAGTTATCATATCATGTGTTATTTACTTTTTCGCACTGTTTTACATGATATAATTTGAATGTGTTAACCTAGATCTGAATAATTTATCTAAGTAATCACTTGGCTAAATAACTAGGTTAAATAACTAGTGTTTTAAGGGGCCAAAAAACGTACAAGTTGTATCAGAGCGGGTTAGCTCTAGTGTTTAAATCTTTTGATCTAAGAGTTGACCTTTGACCCCTGTTGTCATGGAACATGGTCACTTTCTTGTGATCTCGTCTCACTTTGATGGGAAGAACTATGCCTACTGGAAAGTAAGGATGAAAACACTTTTGAAATCCATTGATAAGAGGGTTTGGAATTTCATTGAATACGGATGGGAGAAGCTGACTACTCCTATAAACGAGTGGCAAACTTCTCAAAAAGAAGCAGCCGCTTTTAATAGCAAAGTCATGAATGTTATTTTTAATGTTGTTTCTATAGAGGAATTCAAGAGTATCTCAAATGTTAAGGTTGTTCATACTACATGGAATATTCTCCAAACTGTGCATGAAGGCACAAAGGCAGTTAAGATCAATAAGTTGCAGCAGTTAACAACTAGATTTGAAAGCATTAGGATCTTTGATGATGAAAGTTTTGATGAATTCTATGTTAAGCTTAATGACATTATTAGTTCTGCTTATAATTTGGGTGAAAGTTATGATCAACCTAAAATTGTCAGGAAGATTCTTAGATCCTTGATTGAGGATTTTAGTCCCAAAGTAACTGCCATTACTGAGAGTAAGGATGTGGACTCCATCCTTGTTGATGAGCTTGTAAGATCTCTCCAGTCCTATGACCTAGACCTAACCAAGATAAACAAATCCAAATCAATGGCTCTTAAGTCAGTTGATGATATTGATGAGAATGGATTTGATGATGAACTCTCTTCTACATAGATTGCATATCTTGCCAAGAATTATAGAAACTTTTTTAGGAACAATAATAGAAGGGCAAGAGGTAAAAACAATGCAGAACCTATGAATTTTAAGAGGAATGAACCCACTAAAGTGAACAATATTGATAAATCTAAAGAGAAAGTAGGTCAAACCTCTAGTAATTCTTTAGGTCAACAATGTTTTGGTTGTCAAGGGTATGGTCATGTGAAATCAGAATGTCCTACATTCTTGAGATCAAAGGGTAAGACTATGGTTGTAACCCTTAGTGATGATAAAGTTTCTGATCATGAGTCTGGTAGTGATGGGGATGGAAACTTCATTGCTTTCATAGCTACCGCTGTAGTTGATGAAAGTGTTATTGTTGTAGAGAACCCTTCTGTGATGGAAATATGCATGTGTGCAGCAGAAAACAACGGATCTACTTCATTCATAAATGTTAACATGTACTATATAAGTTTTAGAATTTGAGAACAAGAGAGTGTACCTTGGAGCGGTGAATTTCAAAACCGAAGATCAAAAGTACTTAGGAACACTTTTAATCTTCACTCCAATTCTACTAACGCCCAAGATGTGTGGTCTCTTAATCAGTTCCAAAGGGAGAATGTCAAAAAATGTCTAACACTTCTTACACCACTTCACAAAATGGTGTTCTTATTTAAAATCTCTACAAAAAATTCTGTATATTTCTCCCTTTGTGTCTAACCGATTATCTAATTGGGTTGACCTTTTGGTCCTTTCCAATTGGGCTTAAGTGTGTGGCTTGGAGTGGGACTAAAAGAGACCAATAAGACATTAGCTCCAATGGGCCTTGGGCTTTTCAGTTAACTCTTGACAAGTCCAAAGTTACCATTAACTATATTTAATATCACTATATAAATATAGTTGCACTCTAGGCCTTATCTATAAATTATATCCCAAGACTTTATTGTACATATAACCCTTTCATTAAAATATTTGTAGTAACACAAAGTTATGAATGTAGACTGTCACTTTGTAAATTACTACATCTTATCCTTGAGTCCCGATTTAATCCTTTAAGTTATTCATCATATATTTATGAAATCCAATTTCATAAATATATACTCTAGTAACTATTTACTAAAGTAGTTAGGCCTAACATTTTGAATAACAAACCCATTAAACTTATCTCAAAGGAATATTTTGTATCTCCATTAAGGGACTATGAATTCCATCTTGAGAATATATGTTCTATCAACACTAAATGTGGTTGCCCAATATACTGAGGTTTTAACCATTACTCTAGATCTCACTCTTGATATATCAAAGCAACCTACACCTCATGATCAAGTCTATTATTCTCTCAATATTAAGAGTTCATGCAAATATAAGTCGTGAGTTTATTATTCATTTGACAGTCGTTGGATGAATAATAAATTTCACACGGTCCAGTTCAATATATTTTAACTCTTAAAACATATCAACATACCAACTAGAAATCTCCATTTCCATGATCAAGACAAATCATCTTAGTTGACATATTATAGTCTTCGCAGATGAAATGCCCAATTTTCATCACCGACTACGAACTACATTTTGAGTTTACAAGGAATTTGTGATTTACATCTTCTGTGACTAAATCACATTAATCACATACAATGCATCTCATGGACTATATGATAATGTCCTAATATTCATGTTACCATTATTTTTAGAAAACAACTTTATTAAACACAACATTAAGTCATACATAATGTCATAAATAATAACATACATAGCATCATACAAGGGCAGTAATTCTAACATTTTGATGGGGAACTCTTTGAATGTGTTGATTTGCAAGAAACTTACAATAAGCTATGCAAAGTTGTTGCAAAAGATGCAATGAATGTTGAAAAAGGTTTTTAAAAAATTACTTCTCTTGAACTTGATAAGAAAGATTTGGTGTTGAAATTTCTTGATGCTAGCACTTTAATTGATAAAGTGAAGATTGAGAACATGATGTTGACTAACAAGATTAAGAAATTGGAACTAGAATTATCTGTTGTTAGAGAACAAACTAATAGATCTGCTAGTTCTAAACTTGATTACATGTTGAGTGTTCAAAAGTCTCCTTTAAAAAAAATTGGTCTAGGTTTTGTAGAAAACATCTCTTTGTTTGGAACTCATTCCACCTAGGAAGCTACACCTTCTAAGAAAATTAGGGTTAATCTCAAAGTGTCTAAACCTAAGAAGCCTTCTCTCCCTAAGGATAAGTTGCATGATAGACCAGTCTAGATTTGTCATTTTTGTGGAAAGACTGGACATATTCTTCCAAACTGTCTCAAGTTGCGAGCTGTAAAGCGAGCAAATAAGCCAAAAGTACCTGTGCCTCAAATACAAGATCCTATGGTACTTATTGGTAAGTTGGTAAAGGTATTAAACCTTTATTCCAATTTAGGAGTTGCTCATCATTCTAATCAGAATAATAACTCCGATGCTAGAGGTGCATCTAAAAGGTTTTGGATGCAAAAGACTCAATCTAATTGAGACTTTTTGACATGGTCCTTGTGCTTCATCTCTCTATTCTTTGTCACTATTCTTCTTTTGGTGTTTTGTTTTCTTTTTGTTTTTTAGGAATTGTATTGCATAACATTTATGCATTTCATGTTAGGTTGTTTTGTTTTGTTTTTTTTTTTTAAAAAGAAAAAAAATATATTTTGCATCATTGTTGTTGGACTTGAAATCAAGGCTAGCCATATTAGTTTTACATAACATGTTTATGTCCTTTGTCTAGCTTGGATGAGCTTATTTTATTTCACTTTACCAGTTTTAGCTATGTTGTGCATGTTGCGTGAGAGTTGTTCATAATTTTTGATCACATAATCTTAATTTTGAAGCCACATACTTTTGATTGTAAGGACTAAAAAATCCTAAAAGAAATTCATAAATAACTATCTTACTACTGTTTACTAGCCAATCGTGAATACCTTAGTGCATATTATATGATTTTGTGCTAAAGAAAGTGTAGCACATGCACAAAAAGAACATAATGTGTAGCTTTGGTTATAATGAATTCTAATAAAATAAAATTGATGTATACATTATTGGGCTATAATAAATTCAAATTGAAATAAAAATTGGTGTGTACATTATGAGGCAAATCAAGAAACTTACATGATTGCAAGCTTGTTTTCTAGGAGATGTGGGAGTTATATGATGTAACTCTTTAGGTAATAGTCACTTTCAAATTCATGTGATGAATTTTGTAGAAAATGTGATTAATTTCTATTTACTTATTACCTCATATGTATCTCATGCTTTTGCTAGTTGCACACGCTACACAAGTTATTCTTTGCTAAACTTAGTACATAAAATTGTGCGTGAATTTGGTTTGGCCATTCAAGATTATATGTTCCTTGATTTTGATACAAAATATGTTAAATGTTTGAGTTTTGGGGACAAAAGGTTGAAAATCTTGTTTTTGGAAGATCTGGATTGAACTTTGGTGTTTTGAAAAAAATTTAAACTCATATTCATGCATTTCATTCATGAATTATGGTGGTTTGAGTGGAGCTTGCATGAAACTTGCTCTGTTTTTTTTTTTTTTTTTTAAAATTTCAAAATTCCAGATTTTTTATTGATAAAATGTGTTTTTTGACTGGTCAAAAATGCGATAAAAACCATGGTAACAATTTGCCTGGCTCGATCGGTGCTTAATTGGTGCTAGATCAATCGAAGTTGCTCTTCGATTGACTGAACCTAATTTTTGACCTATTGAAAATCAATCTGTGAGTTATTTAAAAGGATTTTTCTCTCATGTGTTCTTCACACCTTTCATACCTTTTCAAAAGCTCTTCCCTCTCTTTGCTTGACCAATTGAATCTAAGTTGTTTTTGTCACTTTCTGCCTTAAATCTTCAAAGGGTTTTTGTCTTCTAGTTTGAGTAAGTCCCTTTTGCTCTTTCTTTTTCTTTCAAATCATATTTTTCATGCATTTTTTCCTCTAAATTTCGAACATGGGATTTTGGAATTTTTGTTCAAATCAGTTGATTTTAATCAATTTTGTTTAATGGGTTTTTGTCCTTGAATGTTATTAACATGATTCCTATGCATTGATTTGATTAATTTTGTATTTTGGGAAAAATTTGAATTTCTAGGGCTTGAAACTACATGAAATTGGGGATTTTGTTCAATTGTGCCTATTTTGGTAAAATTGACTTGTGTAATTGATTGATTATATCATTATATGATGATTTCTATATAGTGTAATGATTAATTACTCAATTTGGTTAAGTTTTTGAAATTGGAGTTTTTCAAAATTTGAGGTTTTTGTTCTAAAACTCTATATTCAAGTCAATTGTTGATTTATAATGTATAATTGAACAAATTTCAGTGCATTAGAGCATGCATCATTTGTTCATTCATGTCATGCATCATATAAATTATTATTTGTTTCTCTCTAACCTTATCTAATGCAGTTTGCCCTCGGTTTTTTTTTTTTTTTTTTGGGTTTCTGTTGTGTCCTCCCTTTCCTCCCTTAGAATCATGGTTAGGAAGACGAGGGTAAACAAGAAATCCACCTCCACCTCTACCTCCATGCCAACTTTCAATAGTAAGAGGTTTAGGGTTGAGAAAATCAAGAGACCTATGAGAAAGTTAACATTTTTAGGTCTATTTAGGTTGAGAGAAAGGTGCTTTTAGATGAGCTTGATGGGGAGATTAGGAGAAATTTTGAGCGTAGGGGTTGGTTGTCTCTTATGGATATAGAGTACCCTCATTTGGCTGCCTTGATAAGAGAGTTCGACTTGAACCTCTCTGTCCACTTCGATGCCTCCAACACTCAGTATGTGAGTAGTTGGATAAGGGGTGAAGAGTATACCATTACTCTTTCTGTAGTGGCCTTTACTCTTGGGGTACCTTTGGTACGACAGCTAGTCTACCCTTATTCTGAGACCCTTCCTCTTGATAACATTATGTCATATCTCACTGATACATCCATTTAGTGGGGTACTGATCCTCGTATCATCTCACATGGGCTTATTGAGATTCATTATTTGTTTTTTCAAATTTCGTGTCATTCTATTTGGCCTATCTTTCACTTGCACACCATTTCTCTTAAGCGTTGTGCATTTTTTTATGCCTTTGTGACTGATGCTCCTATGTATTTTCTGTCCCTTTTCATTCGTTCTTTAGTTGAGGTTCATAGGAGTAGTTCTAAATCACATGGTCTTTTCTTCCCTGTTTTTATACATAGGATTTTGTTACATTTAGGTTTAGAGGATTTTCTTGCATCTGAGCTCGTACACATTATAGCTCCCATATGTGCCACCTTTCTTAGGCAGAGAGTAGCTCAGATGAAAACTAGCTCTAAACGCCCTAGTGTCGAGTCTTCCACAGGTGCAGTTGCTCAGCCTCCTCCTTCTGGTGACCTTTCTGCTGAGGCTTTTGTCAATCCTACTGTTGCTGTTGATCCTCCACCTTCTACTTCGGATGATTCATCCATTTGGGCATGTTGGATACTATCATGACCATTTAGGCAGTGCATGGTCAGCTTTTGGTGGATGTGCTCATGGAGCTTCAGGCTTTGCGTGCGGATTTGGCAAGTGTTCGGCGATTTACTCCACCACCTTCTTTTGATGATGAGCTATGATTTCCCTTTGGCAATCCATCACAAAAAGAGGGAGTACATATTGAGGGAGATAGGGGGAGATTTTGATGTTTTGATGTTTTTGAGCTTTAGAGCTTCTTTAGATTGTATCTAGGTTCTTCTTGATGTATTTATTTTTTGGCTCATGATGTATTTATTTTTTATGGGACGTATATGTTAAGGGGAGATACTTTGTTTTATATGTTTATTTCTATTTTCGTTTCTTGTTTCACATGTGCTACATTGGCTATTGATTTATATTATAAGGTTATTCATGATATATGTCTTTTATTTTTCTGTTTTGTTAAATTTAAAATGACCATTGATGCTCCAAAATTTCTATGCCTTTAAGCATGTATAAGTTTAGCATGATGTAATTAATTAATTAATTATTTCCACCATAATCCCATGCTAAAACGAAAGATCGTGTCATCAAGGCCTTAATAGTACACCTGGTATTACCTTTACTGTCACGTGTGGTGAAATCGATGAGTCCACACTAAGGACCCTTTTTTTTATTCTGCAAAAAAAGAAAAAAAGAAAAAAGAAAGACCGTTAACTGCAAAATAATTTTCTATAGATTATACAGATATTGTTCAATTCCCACCAACCACTTCAACATCAGTAGCAATTTTTAATCAATATCATTCTCCATTCAAAGGTGTATTGTATGTACTATAGCTTAATAAATAGCTTTCATTGACGATGCAATATCATATCATCACACCATTGACCAGATCTATGGGGTATTTTGTTTGTTTTAATTTGCTTGTATTTGAGTCTGAGACAATTTTTATTCAATGGTCAGATAGACTTTATTTTTTAATAATTAGTGTAAGAGCACGAGATTTGGTGGCCCAAGCCCAATGAAAATAGTGAGATTGGATTTCTGAAACTCAACCCAAATCAGTAGATACTTGTAAAGAGAGTGGGATGAACAAGTTTGGGCTTTGCCCAAACACACAGATAGAGAAGGAGGGACCAGAGGTCTAAGATTTAAATGTATGAATGGATCTTTATAAGCTTGCCTGAGAACAATGTTCTTGATTGTTACAAGTACTGTTCACTCTCTCTCTCAGTTACTGTTCTAGCTGTGATCTTTTTTTTATTTTTTTATTCTCTCTCTAGATCCCCTTTATTTGAGAGTCTATTTCCTTTATATACTTCATGGCATCTTGCAACCTAGACCTCCATCTTCAATTTTCCCAAATCTCCTTAAGACACTTGTCCCATTAGACTTCTGGTGAAGGTGGTAGAAGGAGCTGCTGAGCTGTGAATCCACTGTTCAGTCACTTTCTTATTAATGCAGCTAATAAATCATATCATTGAAATAGTGCGAAAAATAAATATCACAACGATATGATAACCTAGGAAAACCAAACTGGTAAAAAACTTGGGAAAATTTTAACCTAACTATCCTCAAGGTAAAACGAATCCACTATGAAAGAATTGATATTTACACAATAACGACTTAGATCACTAACATCCTATTGCTACCTCGAGTAGGAAACTTATTACCACGATCGCGTGACAGCTCCTAGTCCACGGACTACTTCTTTCTCAAATTCACAGCAAGTACAAGCACTCCCGCTTGTGTATCTTTAAGCTCTTAATGTACCAACTGAATGATCATCAAGTTCTTGACATCAATCTCGATCTTGATAACCCTAAGTATATGTGAAGGCAAATAACTCTAGATCTCACAAGAAATTCACATACACAGCATAAACAACAACTGCAATAACATTAAAATGTGGCTAGGGTTTTCCCTTTTATACCTAGGGCAAAACATAAAACCTTACATGTCAAACCGGGCTTGGGTTGAGTTGAAAAAATTCTGCAGAAAAACAATCTGCACAAGTTTCGATCGAAAATTTGATTGATCAAGTCTAATTTTCGATTGATCGAGCCAGACAGATTTACATAGTAAATCCTGCAGTGCACTCGATTCCAACTTTACACAAAAAACATACTTTGAGCAAGTCTAAAAACAAGACTAAACATTTTGATCATGGTTTGCCAACATTACAAAATGAAGTTCTAATACATTTAAACCTAAAGTCCTAGAACCTAACAAACTACATTTGATTGATCTAGGAACAATCGAGCATCGATCGAAACAAATAGGTTCAAACCAAAATTTTAATCGCATTTTCAATTGATCGAAAAACACACTTGATTGATTGAAAAACTTGAAAAATAAATTTTTGAAAAATAGCACATTTTAATGCAGAAACTCCTCAAAGCATAGTATTTTATGAATAAAATGCATGAGTATGAGATGAAAAGTTTTTCGAAAATCCTTGAATTTAACCTTCATTATCCAAAAGTAAGATTTTCAATCAAATTTTCTTCAAAAACTCTTTAAGCACATTTTGCATCAAAATCAAGGTTCTTTCAATCTTGGATGGCCACAACAAGATCACACACAATAACATGTACCAAGTTTAGCGAAGAGTAACTTGTGAGGTGTGTGCAACTAGCAAAAGTTTGAAACACATGTGAGGTGATAAGTAGATAGTAATTAATCACAATTTTTACAAAATCCATCACATAAATTAAAAAGAGACTACGCCTTAAAGAGTTACATCATATAACTCCCACATCTCCTAGAATAAAAGCTTGCAATCATGTAATTTTATTGAATTTGCCTCATAATGTACACACCAATTTTATTTGATTGAATTAATAGTAGTCCAATAATGTACACACCAATTTAAGCATTTAAACCGAGGCTACACCTTATGTTCTTTTTGTGCATGTGTTACACTTTTTCGAGCACAAGACCTTAAGATATACACTTAGGTGTTCATGATTGGCTAGTAAACAGTGGTGAGATGGTTATTTATACATTTCTCAACAAGTTCAAGTCCAACAATAAAAAAAATGTGATTTCAGAATCAAGGTCATGTGATCAAGAACTATAAACATCTTTCCACACAACACGCACTACAAAACTCAAACTAGTAAAATATAATAAATAAGCTCATCCAAGCTAAATAAGGTACATAGACATGTTATGTAAAAATAAATTGGTCAACCTTGATTTCAAATCCAAGAAAAATAATGCAAAACACATTTTGCTTTCCTTTTCCCTTTTATTTTTACTTTTTTTTTTTTTTTTGAAAAGAAATAACAAAGACAATCCTTGAATGAAATGCATGAATGTTATGCAATGCAAATCCTAGAAAAAAAAAACCAAAACAACGAAAGAAGAATGGTCACAAAGAAAAGAGCAATGAAGCACAAGGACCATGGAAACCAAAGATAATCAGGGACAAAGAATGACACCAATGACTTGACGAAGTGTCTCAAACTTACTTCTATCAAGAGGTTTGGTGAAGATATCAGCATTCTAACGTTCAGTAGGAATATACTTAAGAACCATAATCTTTTTTTCAACAAGATCCCTAATAAAGTGATATCTAATCTCTATGTGTTTAGTTTTAGAGTGTTGGACAGGATTCTTAGAGATATCAATAGCACTAGAATTATCACAATAAACAACCATGGTGTCTTGTGTTATTCCATAATCACTTAACAACTTTTTCATCCAAAGAAGTTGTGAACAACAACTTGTAGCAGCAATATATTTTGCTTCTGCTGTAGACAGAGAGACATAATTTTGCTTTTTACTTATCCAAGCAACAAGATTGGCTCTTACATAAAAACACCCACCAGTGGTGCTTTTTCTATCATCGGCATTGCCAGCCCAATCCGAATCAGAAAAACCAGCAATAAACAAATTTGACTCTTTCTATAGAACAAACCATAATCACAAGTTCCACTAACATATTTTATGATTCTTTTAACATTCAAATGTGAAACTTTAGGATTAGATTGAAATCTAGAGCATACACCAACAATGAAAGCAATGTCTGGACGACTTGTAATTAAATACAAAAGGCAACCAATCATGCTTCTATATAATGTAACATCTACAGACTCACCTGAAGGATCATTGGTTAACTTTACATTAGTAGCCATTGGTGTTCTAGCATGTGTAGCCTTATCAAGTCCAAATCTCTTGACTAGATTTTTGGCATATTTTGCTTGGTTGATGTAAATACCAGAATCCATTTGCTTCACTTGTAATCCCAAGAAATAAGTTAGTTCACCGACCATACTCATTTCAAACATCTTCTTCATTTCATCTGCAAAATACTAAGCAAGAGAATCATTAGTAGCACCAAAAACAATATCATCAACATAAATTTGAGCTACTACAAAATAATTCTTATCATTTTGTATATAGAGAGTAGTATTAGCAAATCCTCTTTTGAATCCATGCTCAATGAGATAAAAGGTCAACCTATCATACCATGCCCTAGGAACTTATTTCAAACCATAAAGGGCTCTCTTCGACCTGTAGACATCATCCAGTCTGTGAGGATCAACAAATTCTTTTGGTTGTTCAATATATACCTCTTTTTGCAACATTCCATTCAAGAAAGCACACTTGACATCTATTTGATACAACTTAAAATTCAAATGACTTGTTATGACCAGAAGTATCCTAATGGATTCCAGTCTTGCTACTAGTGCAAAAGTCTCATAAAAAACAATCCCTTCCACCTGTGTGTAACCTTGAGCAACAAGTCTTGTATTTCTAATAACTGTACCATGTTCATCTGACTTGTTCTTAAAAATCCACTTAGTTCCAATCACATTTACTCATTTTGGTCTAGGAACTGATTCCCACACATCATTCCAAACAATTTGATGAAGCTCTTTATGCATTGAATTAACCCAATCAGCATCTTAAAGTGCCTCATCCACCTTTTCGGTTCAAATTGGGATAGATAGCATGAGTGAGTAATAATATTCAAGACTTTAGATCTCAATCTCATGTTATCATTCAAAATTCCCAATATGTTTGTGACAGGATTATTTAACTTTACTCTAGAAGATGGACCTTTGACTAGAGATGTGGAGGTACCTTTTTGTTCTGATGAAGGACCACGCTCACCTTGTTCTTGTTGAGTTTCATGAACCGGTGTAGATGGTTTTGGACTTGATGGCATTGAAACAACATCATTCAACAACAGTAGCTCTTCATCACTATACTTCCCAATATAATCATTAGGAATGGGATCATCAACTTTCATAGTCTTTTCTTGAACCAGAGGAGTGTTTTCTGAATGAGTTTTTGAACACAGTTCATCATTGATAACCACATTTGAAGACTCCATGACTGTTTTAGTTCTAAGGTTGTATACTCTGTAAGCTCTACTAGTGGAGGAGTATCCCAGAAAGTATCCTTTGTCGTTCTTTGCATCAAACTTTTCTAAGTTCTCCCTATCATGCAAAATATAACAGTCACTGCCAAATATCCGGAAGTATTCGACAACATGCTTCTTTCTTCTCCAGAGTTTATAGGGAGTTTTCTTAGAATTTGGTTTGAAATACACCCAATTGAGTGTATGGAAAGCAGTGTTAACAGCTTCTCCCTAGAAAGATTTGGGCAATTTTTTGTTGGGTAACATGGCACGAGCCATCTCTTGAACAACCCTACTCTTCCGTTCCACTATTCCATTTTGTTGTGGTGCCTTGGGTGAAGAGAACTCTTGATGTGTGCCTTGATCATAGCAAAAGGTAGCCAGCTTTGTGTTTTCAAATTCTCTTCCATGATCATTCCTAATTCTAGCTATCACAGTGCCTTTCTTAACTTGTAATTTCTTGCACGAGTGTACCATCTTTTCAGGAGCCTCAACTTTATCTCTCAAAAGCACAACCCAAGTATATCTAGTAAAATCATCTACAACAACTAGAATATAGTTCTTTCCACCTAAACTCTGAACTCTAACAGGACCCATAAGATCAATGTGCAACAACTCAAGAGGTCTGGAAGTTTGAACTTCAGTTACAGACGGATGCTTGGACTTCACTTGTTTACCCATCTGACATGGTCCACAGATGCACTTTGCTATCTTCTCAAACTTGGGCAAACTAATAATGGCATCACACTTGGAAATCTTTTCTAATTGCTTGTGATTTGCATGTCCCAGCCATTGATGCCATAAATCTACTTGATTGATCTTTGCACTAAAACACTTGTTGCTTATACTTGGTGTTAGACCATAGCAGTTGTCAGTTGTCCTCACACCAATACACTTACAGTCACCTCCTCCATCAAGTATCTCACATTCATACTTGGTGAAGAGAACATTCAGTCCATTGTCACAAATCTGACTAATGCTGAGTAAGTTAGCTTTCAACCCATCAACATATCAAACATCTTCAAAAATTGGCAACCTTGGAATGTCCATAATGCCAATGCCTCTTATTACAGATTTGCTTCCACCTCCAAATGTGACTGTCCCAATCTTTCCTTCAAAGAGTGTCTTGAATAAGGCTTTATTTCCTATCATATGCCTGGAACAACCACTATCCAAATACCAAAGACAAGAATCACGTGCCTTTAAAATGGTTAAAGCAGTATAACACACATAATTATCATCACATGTAATTATACCAAGATACTCAAGGAAACACTTAACAAAAGCAACAAAAGATACAAAACAAAAATAGACAGGATGAAACATTAGCAATAAGAACTTCTAAGAATCCATGACAACAAGGGTCAAGGATCAACTCTTAGATCAAAGGATCTAAACACAAGAGCTAACTTGCTCTGATACCACTTGAACGTTTTAAGACCCCTTAAATACAAACAGATTAACCTAGTTATTTAGCCAAATGATTAACTTAGGTAAATTATGTAGATCTAGGTTAACACATATAAATCATATCATTGAAACGGTGCAGAAAATAAATAACACAACGATATGATAACTTAGGAAAACTAAACCGGTAAAAAATCTGGGGAGGATTTAACCTAACTATCCTCAAGGTAAAACGAATCCACTATAAAAGAATTGAAATTTACACAATAGTGACTTAGACCACTAACATCCTATTGCTACCTCAAGTAAGAAACTTACTACCACGACCA
The DNA here is from genome assembly GCF_040712315.1 of Castanea sativa. Lineage (NCBI taxonomy): Eukaryota > Viridiplantae > Streptophyta > Magnoliopsida > Fagales > Fagaceae > Castanea > Castanea sativa. The sequence continues at coordinate 45,142,100 of NC_134016.1, forward strand.
CGTGACAGCTCTGAGTCTATGGACTACTTCTTTCTCAGATTCACAGCAAGTACAAGCACTCCCGCTTGTGTATCTTTAAGCTCTTAATGCAGCAACTAAATGATCATCAAGTTTTTGACATCAATCTCGATCTTGATAACCCTAAATATATGTGAAGGCAAACACCTCTAGATCTCATAAGAGATTCACATACACAGCATAAACAACAACTGCAACAACATTAAAACATGGCTAGGGCTTTCCCTTTTATACCTAGGGTCGAACATAAAACCCTACACGACAAACTGTGCTTGGGTTGAGTTGGAAAAATTCTATAGAAAAACAATCTGCTCGAGCTTCAATCGATCAAGTCTAATTTTCGATCGATCGAGCCAGACAGATTTACACAATAAATCTTACAGTGCACTCGATTCCAACTTTACACAAAAAAAAAACTTTGAGCAAGTCTAAAAACAAGACTAAACGTTTTGATCATGGTTTTATCAACATTACAAAATGAAGTTCTAATATATTTAAACCTAAAGTCTTAGAACCCAACACCAACCATTTAATGTGGAGGAATTTGTGAGAATTTACAAGAAACTTCTCACAAATATCTCATTTATTCCTTGAGACACCCACCTTTACCCTTTATATCCCCCAAGGATGCTTCGTCACTTCCCATCATCTCTTTGGACCACCTCACTCCTCAGGCCATAGATGCTCCTTCAAGAGGAATGATTGAAGGCTATAGCTGTGCTTCCAATTTTCGGTCCTTGAGTCCCCACAATTAGTAATTACCAACTCCCATCTTATTTTATTTTCTATTACTTCAACCCTAACTTCTGATATTTTAATCTATTTTTATGGAGCACACAAAGGGTGTAACTATTACTAGGTTATTGATTCGACCAACTTCTAATATCTTAATCTATTTGTATTTAATAGTTGAATTTTTGATGTGCATATATATGTTACATGAAAATGTTGGTGTAGGAAGCAAGACATAGCAATAAGATACACACAATTATGCATTCCTTGCTTATGTTCTACCTTTCCTTCCTTTTCATTACACCCCTCCTTATCAAATGGCATCCCTTATCTACATCGTCCCCTTCCTTCTCTTTACACACTTCGTCACCAAATGGCTTTTCACAACCTCAACCACTCAGAAAAACCTACCACCTTCACCACCTAAGCTTCCAATCTTTGGAAACCTACACCAACTAGGCCTATATCCGAACTGCTCCCTCGCCACTCTAGCTCAACGCCATGGCCCCCTAATGCTACTTCACTTTGGCAGTTGACCTGTTCTTGTTGTCTCATCCGCGGACATTGCTAGAGAGGTCATAAAAACACATGATGCTATCTTCTCAACAAGACCAAAACTAAGCATCAATGATAAACTTCTCTACAAAGGTAAGGATCTTTCAACAGCTTCTTATGGTGAGTATTGGAAACAAATGAGAAGCATTTGTGTCCTTCAGCTTTTAAGTAACAAGAGGGTTCAATCTTTTCGAGCTGTAAGAGAAGAAGAAGAAGTAAACCTTTTCATTGAGAAGGTCAAAGAGTCTTATTCATTGTCATTGCCAGTGAGTTTAAGCGAATTGTTTGCCAACCTTACTAATGATGTGATATGTAGGGTGGCTTTTGGGAAAAAGTATAGTGGAGATGAAGGTGGAAGAAAGTTTAATGAATTGTTGGGAGAACTTATGAGACTACTGGGTGTTTTTCATGTGGGGGACTTTATCCCATCGCTTGCTTGGGTATATCATATCAATGGTTTTGATGCTCAAGTGGACAAAGTTGCTAAAGAGTTTGATTAGTTTATGGAAGACATACTTGAGTAACACATAATGTATAGAGTAAGAAGAGAGAGCAATGGAGATGGAAGTAATCGAGGTGAATATAAAAAGGATTTAGTAGATGTTTTGCTTGAGATCCAAAAGGATAATTCAGCTGGTCTTGCCATTGACAGAGAACACATCAAAGGTCAAGTCTTGGTAAATTTCTAATCTATCTTTCTATTTGTGTGGTACACGTTGGTCTTGGTGTCCTTGACCTTTTGAGTATCCTTTGTATTTCCCATTGCAATTCTATTACAATGATATTCACAAGAAAAATGAGACAAAAAGGAAAGAAGAATATAAACAATACTTAATACAAAATATGACTTGGGGGTGTCTTGAGAAACAAAAATAATTGTAACATGAAAGTCTTGATAATATGAAACCAAAAAAATCCATTACACAACCAACTAATATAAAGAGTGTGAAATCACTCCATAGCATTATAATCCTCCCACATTTTACGACAAATATCATCCTGTTTTTGAACCCATTCTCTATTTTCTTCTTGGACTTCCCTTTGTGATTGTTGGACTCTTCTACTTGTACTGTCATTTGCAAGTGGACTACCACGAAGCCCGTTGCTCATAATTGAGTCTAAAGGGTCAACTCCTATTATATGATTGTGAATTATGCAACAAGCTAAGACTACATCCACTTGTGTTGGGAATGACCAAAAAGGTTCCGCATCTAACACTCGGAAACGTTTCTTCAAAACCCCAAAACAACGCTCAATGCTAGTGCGTAAAGAAGAATGGCGAAGATTGAATAATTCTTTGTCATTACTTGGCGGGTTATCACTAAACTCTTTCAAATGGTAACGAATACCACGATAAGGGGATATAATTCCTTTCCAAACTCCATAACCAGCATCACCAAGATAATATTTACCTACACGTCCATAGTCAAAAGGAAAATAAATCACTCCAAAAGCTATTATCCATATTAAAATCATTTTCTATTCCTATAATACCTTCAGGAATTTTTAATCCCCTTGGCCTAGAGAGTGCGTCATTTAAGACACGTGAATCATGTGCACTTCCTTCCCAACCAGCTAATACATAAGTGAATTTTAAGTCAAAGGTAGCAGCAGCAAGGACATTTTGTGTTGTTCCATCCTTTCGGCCGCGAAACCTTCCTTGCATTTGAATTGGAACAGATGCATGAACATGAGTTCCATCAATAGCTCCCACACAATCCTAATTACGATAAATATAAGTTACATTTATCTAATATCTTTATATGTATATAAAAAAAATAAGGAAAATGAAAGCCTTTGTAATTTTCCTTGAAATAGGAACTAAACCTGCTGCTATTTCTTATCTCCAAGGGTGTATCTTTGTCAGGCTCTCTAATCATGTGTTTGTATAATTGCAAAACTGCTCTAAGGACATGTCTAAAGTATCGGTGCATTATCTCAACTGATCTATAAAACCTCCCACCAACAACTCGAAACCTCACATCATGCCCAATAATGTGTAAAAAAATTAATACTTGTTCTTCAATGGACATATGAATGGTCTCTTGAAGTAGATTATTCTCGCTCAAAATTTTACATAGCGCATAAAAAGCAATGGGTCTCATCCTTATATTATGGAGACAACGCGCATCACCTCTACAAAGAATATCATTCATATACGTCTCTCTTTCATACTCTTGATTGACATGAGGTTCTCTAGGCATAACTCTCCTAGATCTTAGTCCTTTCAAAATAACAACACCCACAGCAATAACAGATGTAGCTGCCCCTATTATGGCAGCAGGAAGTGATGGGTTATCCATCTATATTTCCAAAAAAAAAAAAAAATGATGAGTATAAATTAAATGTGTACTTAAAGAAAGCATTCATATACACAAGTACTTAAAGAAAACAATTCATAAAAAATGACCACTTTAAGTTTGATGAGACTAAACTATAAGGTAACAACATCATCACTCCATAAGTACTAGAAACAATAACTTTTGAGTTTGTTATTAGAGGCTAAAAATTGACAAGGTAATAAATGGTGAAGGAGGGACATTTGCTCTTACTTGTTTTTTTAAAAAAAATTTCACTTGGGTGAGAACAAGAGCACGAATGGTAGAGGAGTAGAGAATAAAGATGTTCTAGCAAACTAGTTCTGCTTTATCTAGCAAACTAATTCTGCTAATGATGTTCTACCTGAGATACTAAACAAGTATTACCTTAGTTTGACATGCCCAAGTCAGTTCACAAGAGGCATGAGGTGACAAGTTCTATTTCTGCAAGAGGCAGACTAGAAATCTTAATTTGTTCTAACTTCCAACAGTGATTTTCAGGGTCAGAATAGGTTCATCATGCATACCTTTGTTAATTGAAGTCAAGTTCAAATAAAATCACAAAGCCAATGTTATAAGGCTCTGGTGGCAATGCCATATAAGCTCTAGCTACTTTCTAAGATGACAATCAAGTCTTTTCTTGTGTATTATGTTAGTAGAGTAAAAATATATATATATATATATATCAGAGCTAAAAATAATATTATAAAGTGTGTAGTAAAACTTAGTTCACAGATAATACAATTATAAATGTTCTACCTGAGATGCTCAATTTCCAATTGGCAAATGAGGAACTTTCTCACTACAAGAAGGACAACAACAACAAAAAACAACTCTTTAATAATTTTAATTCCCCAAACATTGAGAGAGGATTCTAATATTACTAATAAAGCACTTCACAATCTACATAATTCACATCAATAAAAAATAAAAAGCAAGCTCAAAATGCTGCAGACCAAGCAAAAAATTTTAGTTGGTTAAAAGGTAAAGTAAATTTAGAGGTGGTTCCCTTATCCAAAGAATCATCTAAACAACTCATTGATAAAATCTTGTAAAAAAATCATTCTCTGTAGAGTGACTTCATTAGTCAAGGAGGCAGCAGAGTATGTAAAGGAAGTTAAACTAGTTAGATCAAATAATCAAAGTGATAAAGCCGTTATTGCAAATCAATTGCTCAATTTGAAAGTGATTTGCTTGTACTTCTGCATGACCCACAAAGAACTCAGAAACATAGGACCCGAAAGAACTGTCATATCCCAGGAAAGTAGTATCAAAGTGATAAAAAAAAGGAACCAAGATTCACTCTGATGCTTCCAACTGGCCAGTTTCTCACCACTAACAAGAACCAAACATGGACTTTGACCTCCAATTATTAAGACCCATATGGCCAATGTCACATACCAGAAAGAATGCTCAATCTTCTTCTGTTTTTATCATTTAATAATATAAAAATATTATGACAGTTCTTTGCCCATAAGCGTATCTACTAGATCAAAGCAAAAGTTTGCCCATAAGTTTTCAACTCAAACTACCCACACCCCACAACAAATACCGAAGCAAACTATAAAATTGGGGGTTTTGTACAGAAGAAAGAAATATTACCAATGCAAGGAAGAGTTGCTGACCGTGAGAGATAGATAGAGAGAGACCTGTGAAAAGAGGAGAGACCAGAGTGGGAGAGACAGTGAGAATAAGAAAGGAGAGTAAAAAAGCAAAGAGAAGGAGAAAATTGAAAGCTTACCTTTAGACTGTGATACAGAGTAGGCGCTAGAAATAGTTGTTTCCCGCGGCTAGAGAGAGTAAAGAAAAAGATAATATTTATAGGAGAGATGTGATGGCTGAGAGAGAGATCGTTTTCCGAAAAAAAAAATTGGAAAACATTCAAAATGAAAATGTCTTTATTTTTATTAGGGTTTTCCATTGACTAAAGATAGTTTTCCGTTGACTAAATTTTTTTTGTGCTACCAAACACTGGAAAATGTGGAAAACTATCTATATAGATAGTTTTCCAGCGAAACAAAAAGAGCGTAAGGGAAAAAAGATTGGAAAATTTTAAATTCTCTTATTTTCTATAATTTTTTTTTTTTGAGAACCTTATTTTCTATCATTTAGTTATTACTAATTGGCCTTTTATAGGGAAAAGAAAAATAACTTAAAATTTTCCTTTTGAGCATACTGGATCTTTTTTCCTAATTAAGTAAGATTTGGAAAGAAAGTTGGTAGAAGAAAAATAAATAAAAAGTAATCAGAAATACGTAATTTCTTCAATTTTTCTTCTATTGCTTTCTTTAAATAATCAAACAATTCAAACCATAGAAAAATATATAACTTTTTATTCTGATCCTTAATTTCTCTTTGAAAAGACGATTCAGACCCCCTTTGTTGATTTTAGATGAAATCATTCAACCTTGCACATTAACCAATTATTATATATTTATTGTGATTATCGTATAATCACCACAAATTAAATAAATCACCAAATAAATTGCAATACGCAGTAAAGTAAATAACACATGTTATTTGGTGATGAAGTGGAAAACCTTAGATGCATTCCAAGGAAAAACCATTATGAAGGTTAACCTTAATTCCAAGAAAATTTTCACCATATAGAATTAAGTTTACAATTGAGATATATTCATATCCCTAGTCTCTATCTAATAGACTACTTACAAATGTAACCTCATTATCTTTTCTTTTTTTTTTGAAAAGGTAACCTCATTATCTAGTCCAAGTTGCTTGTACTTTATAAATTGAAATTCTCCCACAAACGGTGTCCATGACTTCGAGATTCGCCTGGAAGATTTCTTATTCATTGCAATGGCACATAGATGGAGAGGTTTAAGGGTTTCTTCACCATGGTCCACAACAAATGTTATCAAGACCCCTATTCAATTGACTCTTATATACCCTTATACAGTTTAGCACAGAGGGATCTACGTTGGGCCTGAGGGGGGCCATCCCCCCTCCCCCAGATTTTGAAAAAAATATAGAATAGTATATATATCTAACTAGAAAAATAAAAATTTACCCCAAAATATATATTTTGGCCCCCCTCCTCCAAAACATTTACATATCAACCCATGAAAAAAAAAAAAAAAAAAAAAGAAATCTGCTCCAGCCTTTTTCCCGTTGGATATTGATCCAAGAATAACCAGAAAATCCTCTAGTTTAAACAAAAGAAATAGCCCCAAGAACAAGATTAATAACCTTTAGATAAACCAAAATTAACTACAAAATAAATCACAAATCCAGTCCAAACAAAAACAAAACAATAAAAAATTCCCGACTCTAGCCATTTAATATCTCTCCCTTACTCTCGCTTCTCTCAATCTTCCTCCATTCCTCACTACCTTTGACATCAGATCCACAAACCAGTCACCAGTCACCAAGCTCACTGTCGCAGGTTCTCAGCTTGGTCTACTTTTCACACTTACACAAGTTGAGTTAGCTAAGGTATGGTCTTCTCTTCTCAATCAGTTGATGTATCTTCACTGATCTGAGTTTATTTCTTAATCTATGATGTCTCGCCTCTCTCACTGCTGTGTGTTTTTTTTTTCTTTATTGATGGAACTGGTGTGTCTCTTTGTTTATTCTTTATCCTCTTTTTTTTATTATAGTTTTTTTCAACTTCAGCTTAAGTTACACACACACACACTTCTTTCGGTAAAATAATAAAAATTGGACTTTTCAACGCTTGTTCAATAATCTAATTTATGTGAGAAATATTAAAGTGTAGCTTGGACTTCATAAGGACCGTGCACCCAACCAAATAAACATTAGTAATTGATAATGTTTTTTTTAGGTTAATAATTGACAATGTGTTTTTTTTTCTTTAATATTTGTTTGGTTAATCCAATAAATTATCATTAGTAATTTTATTGTGACTTGTGCAATTTGTTTGGCTTTTTTTAGACTAATTTATGACACAGTAGAACTATTTAATATAGAATAATCAACATTTATTTGATTTGTATTTGTAGATTATGAGAAAATTAATTGCAATGTTTGATTTTTTTTCAAAAGAAAAATAAAAAAATAATCGCAAGCTCATGTTGATGTTGAAACATTGCCAAACTCTATTATTAATGTCCCAATTTTTGAAAATTCTTCAAAGAAAATTGAAAATCACCACAGCACCAAGTCTCAATCTAACTTTGGTTTATACTCCCCCAATTCGAATCCTGGTTCCGTCCTTGTAGTTTAGCATGTAGGACATGATTTCCAACTTAGCATTTGACTTAATGGGTTTGATGAATAATAAGGTTTACCATGTCATAATTGAGTGAGCCTTAGTCTAGACTCGATTGAGAAGCTTGCCTTGATCGATCAAGACTCAATCAAAGGTCAATCGAGATTTAGTTGCTGCCTTCTCTTGAAATGAATCTTGGAAGTTGATCTTGCACTCGAGGAATTTGACAATTAAGGCTCAAACAAGATAAATGGTCATGAATTTTGCTAAATCTACACATAAAACTCTTGTTTGCCCTCCACTTTCTCTATTAGAAAAGAGAAGAAGAAATTGTTTGCACAATTTTTTATGTAACACTCTTGGAGTACAATAAATATGTACACCTATACTATTAAACTATTCTATACATATCTCAATGATAGGACTCACTATTATATGAGAGGAAAAAGTATTGCACTTATTGTACTCCTAAATTATTCTATAAATACCCTAGTTTAACAAAGTTCTGATGGGTGCAAATCTTTCACGACCAATTTTAACAGTAATCCATGGTTCTTTAATTACTGGAACAATGCCTCCGTGTTTTCCTAAGGGGCAATCCCTATGGCACCTCTTATAATATGCAACTCAAAGTCTTCCTACCACTTTTCCTTGTATAATAAGTGAAGGGCAGTATTCCATTGTTTGAATATGCTTAGCACAGAACCACAAAGGTTAAGAGTCTTCTTAATAAGTGTTCTAAGAGTATCCATAAGTATTCAATTATAAAATATAAACACACATTTTCTAAAAGAAAAAAAAAATCTTTATTCATAATTTATTTATTTACTTGAAAAAAATTATATCACATTCATTTACCTAGTGTTGACATCAAATGTCCATTTAGTTCTTTTCTTTTGTCACAAAAAAAGGAGTTTTTTTTTTTTGAGTTTAATCCATTTTAAACAAATTCTACAATACCTATTACAATGAATCCTTAGCTTCCCTGCCTTGTTGAATATTTGAATGCTTATAAGTCATAGCTCCTGCATGATTGGCCCTCTTTTCTAACCAAAATAACTATTTTTTTTAACAATAGATTCTTTACCTATTTTGGTTTCTAGGATATGTTTGCTGCTGGAACTGATACTACTTACACAGTCTTAGAATGGGCAATGTCAGAGCTCTTAAGGCACCCTAGGGTCATGAAGAAATTGCAAAGTGAGGTTAGGGGAATTGCCAAAGACAAGCCTTATATAACTGAGAATGATTTAGAGCAGATGCATTAATTGAAAGCTGTGATCAAGGAGACCCTTCGCTTATATCCTCCAATCCAATTACTAGTTCCTCGAGAATCAGCCCAAGATATTAAAATAAAGGGACATGACGTAGCTGCTGGTACCATGGTTATCACTAATGCATGGGCAATTGCAAAACACCCTTCATTGTGGGACAATCCAACTGAGTTTCAACCAGAGAGGTTTCTAAATTCTACAATAGATTTTAAAGGACATAATTTCCAATTGATCCCATTTGGAGCAGGAAGGAGGGGATGCCCAGGAATTACATTTGCGATGGCTACCAATGACCTTTTATTCGCAAATCTTGTGCACAAGTTTGATTGGGCATTGCCTGATGGAGCAAAAGGAGAAGATTTGGACATGACCGAATGCAGTGGGCTTACCATTCACAGAAAAGTTCCTCTACTTGCTGTTGCAACTCCAAGTTCTTGCTAAATTTCTATATAGTGTTTATGCAAAGCAAATAAGTAATAGCTTATTTTTATGGTGTTTTGAAACATTGTTCTAAAATATAGTTTCCAAATGTTTCGTCACCCAAAAATCTGTTTGACACTTATTTTCTATCTTTATTTCTCTCAACAGTAATAGAGAAACGGTAATAAAATGGACAAATGAAAACTACTAGACTTGACTTGTAACCTCAGCAAAAAAACATGTTTACCTGCAGGCACAATGACACTAGAACTTTATAATAACTTTATAGAATTTCCTCCATGAATGAACTCATTCATAACCAAAACAATTTTGATACTCCAGAGAACTATATGGAGGTATACACCACGGAGCTCACTCATAAGGATTAACGACTTTTGTGATTTGCATGAGAAATTCAAACCCTGGAAAGAATCTCGTAAAAAAAAGTTGATTTACAGTTGGTTGTGGCTTTGGTCGAGTGTGAGTCAAGCAAGCATGAGTGAATTATTGAAAACAATATAGTTGTTGTAAAGTTGTGATTTCCAACTATATTGTGTTGGCTTTCATGTTAAATTTGATTGTATTTTCTTTAATCATTTTTCTTGTATGTATGTGGGTTTAATTGTAAGGAATGAGTGTGAAAGATCGGTGAAGAATCAAGCTTCAAAAGTTGAACAAGTAAATTTCGCAACTAGCTCGCAACGGTCTCTTGAGAAGCAAAATGAGTTACGTGTAAAGCACATGACTGGAAGATGAAGAGTCATGCTAGGCTGGATTTTTCACATCTGTCTCGCGGGTAAGGTTAACTTGCGAAGGACCTGCGAAACTTTTTGTTTGGCAAAAAGTTGTGTTTTACTTTACCAAATCTTTACCCATACCATATACCCTTATCAGAGAGAAGACCCTAAAAAATACACTTGAGAGTTAGAGATTGTTATACTCATAATCATCTACACATTTCCTTATGGTTTTCCTCAACTCCTACCTCTCCATCTCTATATCTTTGCAAGGTTACTAGTCCAAACACTTAACACACCCATACTGAGTGTAAAGTGAGATTTTGGTACTGCTGGGAAGTATTAAAAGGTGTCATTCATTGGCGGATGCAATCGGGCTGAATTGCGAGATCCAGAAAGTTAGATAAGACAAGGCTTCGAGAAGTCAGTTGGTAGTAGGAGCTTGGAGAGCTCAATTACATGGGGTAGAATAGGCTTGGAGGGTCTTTTATTATTCGTGTATTCTAACTTTATTCTCTAGTAGATCGATTTCGACTTGAAGGATCGCGGAGAGGTTTTTTACTGAGTTCTTCGGTTTCCTCTTCGATAATACGTCTCGGTGTTATTTTGTGTTTGCATCTCTCTTCCCTATCCTTTAAAATTTTTCTTTATTGTTAATGATGGATGAATATGACTTATGGTAGTGTTATCAGTTCATTGCGCTCATTTACTCTTATTTTGCATTTAATCTAAGTTAGAGTAAAAACAATCTAGTCGTATTTTTTATTTGGGGGTTTGAACAAGCTCATGTGTTTTAACATAAATCCGAGCTTTCAGTTGTCTCAAATTTCAAATAACCAAATTTAGCATATTTCAAATCTCAATAGGGTCCAATGTATGTCCATTTTAAAACTCTAGATGTCTACTTCCAAATTAGACAAGTTTTACTAAAAATTTCATTATGATGTAAAAGACATGTGCAAAAAATTATCAATTTATCATCTTTAAGTAGATCATAACCTCATCACTCTAGCAACTTTTTAACCAAATTCCATTGATACAATCCAAATTTGATATGTTTCAAAGTAGGATTTTCCAAAACATTTATGAACCCTTCCAATAAACATTGTTCGAACTTATTTTGGATGAGATTTTATTCTTAAAAAATGTGAATTTTTACTTATTTATATTCTCAAATTAACTTTTCAAATATGCATATATCATTTGCAATTGATGAAACTAATATTATAAAACAATGCCTGGCAATTTTATTCATAAACTCTCTCTATTGGAATGGGAAAAATTCTAGTCTCTAAAGAATCGTGCTATTTAAGGAAATTAAAATTAAAATCAAGGAAAATTATTAGGTTCCATATACTCAGAATACCGTGACGTGTCACTTTCTCTTGTAATGAATCTTCGGCTCTTTTGACTTTGGAGGCACATAGAAGTGAGTGGTTTTTCTTCATTTCAAAAATAATTATTAAGTGATAATCTAGTGTTTTTTCCTTTCATATTTATAGTGAACTCAACTAAATTTAATTAACGAGATAAACATAAATATGAGAGGAGAGAGTATCATACTATCACTTAATAATTGCTTTTAAAATGAAGTAAAACAACTCACTTCTATGTGCTTCAACGTCAAAAGAGCTGAAAATCCATTGCTAAGAAATAGCAGCTAGCAGGATAGGTGGTGTAACAACACAAGAAAATGACATTTGTGGCTAAATCTTATCTATAGAAAGCAACATAGAAAGCAACATTTGTGGCTAAAACGTACCTATAGAAAGAAAGAATACTACCATAAAAAAGTTGCGGATAATAATAATTGAGATGGATCCTATCGCGATTTACGTGTCGAGCATCCATACTACCTTATCTGGATTCAAGGTATCCCAGCATTCACTCGTCGCGTTCATAATTTAAATATCATGGTTGTCTTATCCCACACGATAGACTCACAAGCTAATCATTTCATTTCACTTGATTGCCCTTTTGAAGCGTCTAGATCTCATTCGAGTACCATCTGAGACAATTTACAGTGGCTACAAATATTCAAATAATCGTTTGATATAAGATTTGAAGCATTGCGGTACATCAACAAGGGAAACCCCAAAAACTTAAACAGACACTTGCCCGAAAAAGAGAGGAGAAAATGTCACACTTCATGCAATTTTTAGTTACAAATGTAACATCCTTCTTGCTGCACCCCTTTGTTTTAACAATTTTGGTCTTCATCTACGTACTCCTATTCAAATGGTCCTCTATCCTTCCAAACAGCAACACCAAAAAAATCTCACCACCTTCACCACCAAATTGCCGAATAGCCTTCCTTTTATCTTTTTCTTCTTTTCTTCCTTTCACATTCTTTACATCAATTCATAATAAATGCAACCTACTTACCTTGACTTTTGTGCATAACAAAGATAACTTCAACTCCTCTTTTTGGCAAGCTTCTCCAACAAGTTCACTTAAATTATTTTCTGACTTTTGTACCCAATGAAAATTACAAAGAGACGTGAAAGACAAGCTCATTAAATGAGCATGTCTATTACTAGTGGGTTGGACCCATGGTGCAATGCACCCAACATATCACTCTCAAAACTTTTGATCATATTATCAATTTCCCTGCAAACAAAATGATAACCAAAAGTTCATTAGAAACCTAAAATGAATTCAATTACAATCACGAAACTTGATCTAAAAGAACCAAAAAAAAATATAAAAGAGGATCATTTTAATCAAAACACGTAAGAGACCAGAACAAAAAAAAGCCTCATTCGTAATTCCAATCCAGATTTAGTTTTTTTTTATCTGAAACGAAAATAAAGGCTTTAAGAGCAGAGAAAATTAGAGTAAAGCTAAATTTTGTTGATTTCTTTTGTGTGGATGCCAATGGCTGCTCAGGCGGTTTGGCCATTTTATGGAGACAGGGCATGGAGTTAGAGGTAGTTTTTTCAAGCAGATATGTTATAGCAGCTCTAATATGCTCTAACCCTCCTAGGACCCCTTGGCTCTTCCTTTTTGTCTACGGGCCACCTTCTCGAGCTAAAAGAAAACAATTCTGGGAATTAATGGAATCAATGGTTAGTACCTTTTCTGGCCCATGGGCAATGATCGGAGATTTTAATAGTATTAAAAATGCTGGAGAAAAGAGTGGAGGGAAACCAACTATCGAAAGCTCAGTCAACAACATTAGAACCTTCATCACAAACACTGCAGCAATTGACTTGGGCTTTAAAGGCCCACCCTTCACCTGGACTAACAAAAGAGAGGATCTAGCTAATATAAGAGAAAGATTGGATCAATGCATGTGCAATCAAGAGTGGCAACTGCTATTCCCAAAAGCGGGGGTCGCTCACCTTTGTGCAACTAACTCAGACCATTCTCCCATCCTTTTGGACATAAATTTTGAAAATGAAAAGATAGCTCGGCCATTTCGATTCGAAGCTATGTGGACAAAAGATGAAACAAGCAGAGAAGTTGTGGACAAAGCTTGGCAATTACAAGTGGAAGGTTCGCAAGGTTTTAAGCTAGCAAGGAAGCAAACAAACACTAAAAATGAGCTGAAAAAATGGAACAAGGAGCATTTTGGTAATGTCAGAGAAAGAATCAAAGTGTTGGAGAAAAAGATTGAAGAAGTCCAAGGTGCAGAGCCTACCAAAGAGAATTTGGAATTAGAAGTTGCCCTTAGCCTTGAGTTAGATGACTGGTTGGTCAAGGAGAGTCTCAAATGGCAGCAAAAATCTAGGGAGATTTGGCTCAAAGAAGGGGATAGGAATTCAAGATTCTTTCTTCTCACCACTTTGGTAAGAAGGAGACGAAACTTCATTTCTGATATCAAACAGGAGGACAGTTCCTGGATTTCGGGCAGAGAGGCCATCCAAGAGTATTTTAAAGCCAATTTTCAATCCTTATATCAGTCAAGTAGACCCCAAATTCCAGAATCCCTACTAGAGAAGAAGTTAAGAAGGCGATATTTGGGATTAAATCACTTAAATCTCCTTGACCAGACGGCCTTCCAGCTCTCTTCTATAAGCACTATTGGGAAATTGTTAGGGATCAAGTTACGTTGGTAGTTCAAGGCTTCTTCAGGCATGGGAAACTTCTTCAAGAATTCAACAACACCTTCATTGTGCTAATTCCAAAGAAAAATGGTGCATGTAATTTTAATCAATTCCGTTCTATTAGTTTGTGCAACATGGTATACAAAGCGATATCAAAAATTCTAGTTGGCAGACTGAGACCTCTTCTGGATAAAATGGTGGATTCAGCTCAAGTTGCATTTGTTCCAGGTAGATGCATAACAAAAAATATTGTGCTGGCACAAGAGATTGTTCACAGCTTCAGACACATGAAAAGCAAGAAAGGATTCCTAGGAGTGAAGATAGATTTTCAAAAAGCTTATGACAGGATGGAATGGGGTTTCATCCTTATGGTCCTAAAGGTGTTTGGCTTCAATGAGCATTTTACAAAACTGATTCAGCAATGCATATCTACAGTTCATTACTCTTTGCTCTCAAATGGAGGAATTTGCCCTGCATTCCAACCGGAGCGAGGATTGAGCCAAGGGGATCCTCTATCCCCTTATCTTTTTATTTTGGGCAGTGAAGTGCTGATGCACCTAATCAATAGAGAAATAAACCAACACAAGTTGACTGGAGTAAAGCTCACAAGATTAGCTCCTCCCATATCTAAACTGTGTTATGCAGATGACATAATTCTCTTCTACAAAGCATCTATGGCTGAGTTATCTTCTTTAAAGGAGTGCTTGGGGAAATATTTCCAATGGTCGGGACAAATAATCAATGTGGAAAAATCTGGGGTTTTGCCTTCCAAAGGGGTTAGTCCTCATTTCCTCAATCAAATTCGAGCTCATTGGGGCCTAGGCAAACTCCCTCCTTCAGCAAAATATTTGGGAATCCCTTTATTCCTCACTCCCCATAGGAAGAAGGACCTTAATGACATTAAGGAGCGGATTGAGAGCAAGCTCAGTAGTTGGAAAAGCAAGAATTTGTCTTGGGCAGGCCGTGCTACTCTTATCAAATCTATGACCTTAGCCATCCCTTCCTACTCCATGTCTGTCCTCCAATTTCCCAAGGGGCTTTGTGATCAATTGGATGCCATTGTGAGGTGCTTTTGGTGGAATCCAAAATTTGATAAGGGTCTTATTCTTCTCCTATTGCCTGGGATTTGTTGTGTTGGCCTCTCAAAGAGGGAGGATTGGGATTTAGAAAGTTTTGGGAATTTAATCATGCTTTGCTAGCTAAACTCGCATGGTGGCTCCTAGTAGGTAAAGATTGCCTTTGTATAAATCTCCTTCGAGCAAAATATAAAGTTAGAACCAATTGGCTGAATCATAAAGCCTCTGGTAGCATTTCTCCGGTTTAGAAAAGCTTAGAGGGTATAAAGCAACTTGTCGCTCAAGGTGCATGTATTTTGATTGAAAGTGGGGATTCTGTTCGGATATGGGAAGATCCTTAATTCCCAAATCTCCCTCACTTTCGGCCAAATTTGCGTGAGAATGCATCTATGGATGAATCTATAGTAGTATCACAACTGCTGGATCATAGCAAGACTCGGTGGGATATATCCAAATTAAGGTCTGTTTTTTATGATGCAACGGTTACCTCAATTTGCCGAATCCCTTTACCTCTTAACGTCCGTTCTGATAAATGGATATGGACCAAAACGGTGTATGGAGAGCTGTCTGTTAAGTCAGCTTATTGGCTTGGTAGAAGCTCTAACCCTCCTCCAAACCAAGACTTGTTGAGAGGCCAAATTTGGAAGACCAGAATTCGTGAAAGATTGAAGATGGTTTTATGGAGAGTAGCTACAAATTGTCTCCCTATGAAAGATAAAAGGCTGAGGTATGATGCCAATGTAGACACCATTTGCCAACTATGTGATACTGGACATGAGTCAATTATCCATCTTTTTATTAATTGCCTTCTAGCTAGAGCTTTGTGGTTCAGTAGTCAATGGGGAATAAGGATTGATAATTGCGAGCTGTCCACCCCGGCCCAATTCAGGCCATATTTGAGGGAAGAGTAGCCAGTTATGAAGATTTAAGAGCCAAACTAATTAGATTGTTTGCAGAGCATCGTAAAGTTAGATCCTCTCCTCAGATTCGTGGCAATAGAGTTCCATCTTTATGGTTAAAACCTGGGAATGGCTCTTTTAAAATAAATGTTGACGCTGCTGTTGGTGCCTATCATTTTGCTGTTGCAGTCATAGCTAGGGACTGGAGAGGGGAGTTAGTATTTACTTGCTCCAAAAAAGTGAACACCACCCTCCCTCTCCAGGCAGATTTATGGGCTGTGCAAATTGCTGAGCATTTCACTTCAGCTCCAGTAATGATAGAAGGTGACTCTCAGGTTTGTTACAGATCAATCACAGTGCAAGGCATGGACACCCCTTGGACTATTGAGAATATCATTCACAGTGTAAAGTCTCTGGCCTCCAATCTTCCTTTTTTGTCTTTTAGGTGGGTCCCTAGAGAAGCCAATGAGGCCACCCACTCACTTGCTAAATGGAGTTTGTTGTATAGTATGTATGGTTCATTTGACTTTGGCAATAGCCCTTGTTAAGGTTATCAGGAAGGAGGCCGGGTCCCCTGTTGGTTTGTAGTTCTTTTTCTTTGAATAAAATTATTCATTCATCAAAATATATATATATATATATATATATATATATATATATATATATCCCAAAATCATATCAATGTGAGAAAATCAAAGTACAAATCTCATAGCAACATGGATTCCAAAGTGAAACCCTAGAGAAATTCACTGAGAGAGAGAGAGAGAGAGAGAGAGAGTAAAACAGAGAAAGAAATTGAAAGTCCCATAAAAAAAAACAAAAAAACAAAAAGAAAGAAATTGAAAGAGTAACGAGTGGCCTATCCTTTGGCACATAAAGAAAATTCCCAATAGCCCCCTCTTTATTGGGTTTATGCCCATCTTTCGTGTCAACTTTTTTATTATTATTATTATTTATTTATTTTTATAGAATTCGTGTCAACTAATTGAGTGATGAGAAATGATGTGTACAACTTGATGGTAAAGATATATTTTTGTTGTAGTGTTCTCTTTGTTATCCACTCCATTTTGGCATGAAAATGGAAGTTGGAAATAAATAAAAGACTTTAGTACCTAATAAATATTAAACAGAAATGCAATGAAGTTTCACTTTAGAAACAATAATTTAAATTTACTTAATATGCATTAATAACAAAAATACAGGGAAATTATAATGTCTCCACAATATTAGAAAAATTATGTAAAGAAAAGAAGGCAAGTGCCAAATAGTGGTGCAACAAGAAATTTTTACTCAAGGGGTCCAAAATAAATATATCAATAATTTTTTATTTCACCAAAAATATATAATTTATATTTAAAACATATCTTTAATATGACTTTTATGTACATACTAAAGAAAATTGCCACCACCAACCTCAACTTTTTATCATATGTGGTGTGGTAATGACTAATTATCTTAGCACCAATGGACACCCCTAATTCTTATATCATCTATTATTCAATATTCAAATACATCATTGTATTCGAACAAAACTTAGAAATATAACTTTATATATATATATATATATATTTCAATAGTTTTGAATCTTTTGATATATATATATATATATAATCTCATTGATGTATATAAAAATTCGTGATATTGCATCAACGTTATTAAGGGAAGACTCGTAGTTTATCTTTTCATTTGTATATCATGAATCAATTTTCATAAAATCTCTCTTAGAATGGGAGAAAAATTTCTTTTGTGAAGAGTCGTGCTAACCAAAGAAATCATCAAATCAAGATTCAAATTGAAGTGAAACCACTCACTTCTATGTACCTCCAAAGTCCAAAGAGCCAAATATCCAACGGTAACTAGTAGGAGAAACGGTGTAACTATACAAGAAAATAACGTTTGTGTCCAAAACCTACAGAAAGAGACTATGAGTCCGTTTAGATAGAATTTATTGCTGAAAATTGAAAATTGAAAACACTGTAGTAAAATAATTTTTAAATGTGTGAATAGTACTGTGAGACCTATTTTTAATATTTTTTTTTTGAATAAAGTGCTCGTGGGTCTTATGAACAGTGTGTGAACAGTGCAGCTACATTGCATGAACAGTGAAATTGGTCTCTGCACAGTGAAATAACATTCATGAACAGTATCTGATACTGTTCATACACGTTGAAAAAAAAAAAAAAACGACAAAACGCAGAATCTGCAAAATAGGCAACAATAATCTATATCCAAACCGCACCTATATACCACCATAAGGTGCTGGAATATTAATCAAATATTCAAACATTTTTGCGGAATTCAAATTGAATTTGAGGTGCTCTAGCATATCGTATTTTCCTTATTTTCACTACACATGTCTAGCATCCGTAATCCTGATTTGAATTGGAGGTGCTCTAGCATCCACACGTCGCGTTCGTATCTTGTGAATTGAAGTGTGGTATCATTAGCCATTGGCTGACTTTTATTCAATTTCACGTTCACACTATTCTTTGGGCGGTTGGACACGACATGATTATCCAAAGCTGTTTGATATATATGTATATAAAAGTTGAAAATTTGTGGAACATCAACAACGGAAACTCCATAAACTTAAAATCCAAAAAAAAAAAAAACACTTGCCCGGAAAAGAGAGAAGAGAATGCCAAATTTCCAGCAATTTTTAGTGCCAAATGTAACATCCATGTTGCTCCAACCCTTTTTTTTAACCATCTTGGCCTTCATCTTCATACTTTTATTCAAATGGTCCTTCCTTCCAAACAGAAACACCAAAAAAAACTCACCATCTTCACCACCAAAGCTACCAATCATTGGAAACCTTCACCAACTTGGCTTGCAGCCTCACCGGTCACTCCAAACCTTAGCTCAACGCCATGGCCCTCTCATGCTGCTTCACTTTGGCAGCGTACCAGTCCTTGTTGTCTCGTCCGCTGATGCTGCCCAAGAGATCATGAAGACCCAAGACCTCAACTTTGCAAACCGCCCCAAATCAAGCATGTTCGATAAACTATTGTACAATTACAAAGATGTGTCAATGGCTCCCTATGGTGAGTATTGGAGGCAGATGAAAAGCATACTTGTGCTACATCTTTTGAGTAACAAAAGGGTTCAGTCCTTTTGCACTGTGAGAGAGGAGGAAACTTTCCTGATGATAGAGAAAATCAAGCAGTCTTATGATTCATCTTCATCTGTGAATTTAAGTGAGGTGTTTGCAAAGCTCACTAATGATGTAGTATGTAGGGTGGCCTTGGGAAAGAAATATGGTGAAGGGGAAGGTGGAAGGAAGTTTAAGGAGCTTCTAGGGGAGTTTGTGGAATTGTTGGGTGTCATTAGCGTGGGGGACTATATTCCATGGCTTTCTTGGGTGAATCGTGTCAATGGCTTGGATGCTAGAGCAGAGAAAGTGGCTAAACAACTTGATGATTTTCTAGAAGGAGTAATTGAAGAGCATTTAAATTTTAAGAAGAAAGAGGGTCATGATCATGTTCTTAGTGACTTTGTGGATATTTTGTCTTGGATTCAAAAGGAAAAAGTGATCGGTTTCCCTATTGATAGAGTTAGCATTAAAGCTCTTCTGCTAGTAAGCATCTCTCTCTCTCTCTCTCTCTCTCTCTCTCTCTTGTGTGTCTATGCATCTCATACTCGTTTTTGGCATTCATGAGCTTCCTACAGTACACTCGATTTCAATTTTACAAATAAACACACTTTGAGCAACCTAAATGTAAACTCTAAGTTTTTATCATGGTTTGCCAACATTACACTTTAAAGTTCTAATACATTTAGATCTTAAAGTCTTAGAATCTAACACTTTAACTAATATACATACCTCTCCAAAAATCAATAGACATATAAATACACACACCATGCAAAGGCACAACGCATAGACATATATATATTCAAAAATTTGAAGAGTAAAATACTACTTGTTTGAATAATATTAAACATCATTTCAATGTTAGATTACCCCTAAAATGATAGTATAACTATTATATAGTGTTTATTTGTTAAGGTTTAGTATGTACACACACTAATAAGCTGTGTTTTAATTTTTCATAGTCAAAGTTTTGCTTATAATTGTCATGTAATGATTTTTAGTACTTTTAAATAAATTTCAGACGAAATTCATTATGGTTATTGCTAAACTCATAAAATGTATAAATTATTACAGTTTACAACCATTTTTGTATATACTTACTCATTTTTATGAAATATGATACATTATTGTATAAATAATTTGAATACTTAAAATACTTTTGAAAGGTAAAGGTATATATATATATATATATATATATTGTGGCTTTTCCTTCCCAAGCACCAGACCCAATCTATTAGATGAGTCATGGTCACAAAGGGAGCTAGGTTTTAAATATAATTACATGCTTTATACATTTGGTTTTCATTTGTTTTTATTAGAGTTGTACTTGATTATGATGTTTAGTAATCGAATTGTTGAACGACTCTAAAAGGAGGGTTTTTGGTTGGGCTAAGGGGGGCAACTGGCCTCTTGGCCCTGCCCATGAATGGGAAAGTATGATTATGTCCAAATTATATGTTTGAAGAGGTAAAAGATAATTTCATCATTCCTAGAAGAACAATCTCATTTTCTATATTGCATTTTAAATTCTACCAATCACAACTTGTCACATAATTTTTCTTTTCCCTATAATATAACTAAAATTTAAAATAAAGAAAATATAAATCAATCACATGGTATTCTACCATTGATGAAGTATAAAGTATAACTCTAAAAGCTGGATAGATGATTTCTATTTTTGCTAACGAGAGCCTTTGGCAGCTATAAAACATTATGGTATGAGTTTAAGAAAATATGCATATTCGTTGTGGAAGTTTGAACAAAGTCAATTAGGGAGGGAAAAAAAAAACCAATAGGACATCCTTGAGGTAAAAGATAATGAATAATTCTATAGACATACATCCTTTCACACACTCACTTTTCACATCTTGCTGGGTAACAAGTTATAATTGGTGACTAATAACCATAATGACACTTTCCCATAAATCTGTATTAAAACCATTTTTATTGCTCACCGATCATAATTTGTTATTTGAGCAAGTTATGGAAATGTATGTGTCTATAAACTTCTATTTTTGAAAATGTCTATGGACTCATTATTCATACATACGTAATAAGTGAAATAAATATTTTCGCCCAAAATGAGCAAAGATGTATAATAAAGAAAATAACTTGGAATGTTTGACGAAGGAAGGTCACTAGTAATACTAAATAGTCTCTTATTTCACTCCAAAAGAGGTTGATAACCTTGATTGCAAAAGGGTCTGTTTCGTAAATAGTAAAGGGATAGTTATGTACTTATGTAACTATTTACCCACGCCACCTAGTGCATAAATATTTGTTTGATTCTATTATGAAAGCTAGACACATATATATAGTCATGATTTCTATTTAGCTTGTATTCATGGAAGACACCTAAGGACTAAGGTACTACGTGATGCTTTAGTTTTTGTAGCCTTGCATCTGACTTTAGCTATATCTAGAGACGACATTCTTTGTAAAGGAAGAAATGAATAAAAAAAATATAACTTTCATACTTCTTCCATAGTTTATATTCCAAATATTGTCTTTGTGCTATGGTTTAAAACTCTTTCATTGACAGCAGTCTTCAATATTTACCGTCTTTTATTATAGGATGCATTCGCTGCTGGTACTGACACTACGTACACAGTCTTAGATTGGGCAATGACAGAGCTCTTAAGGCATCCAAAGATGATGAAGAATGTGCAAAATGAAGTGAGAGAGATCATTGGCAACAAAAAGGACATAACTGAGTATGATTTGGATAAAATGCATTACTTGAAGGCAATAATCAAAGAGACTCTTCGTTTTCATCCACCTATTCCACTGCTGATTCCCCGAAATTCAATTCAAGATGCCAAAATACATGGCTATGATATTGCAGCTGACACACAAGTCATTATCAATGCATGGACAATTGCAAGAGACCCTACATTATGGGACGAACCAGAAGAGTTTCAACCAGAAAGGTTCTTAACTTCTTCAATAGATTTCAAAGGACATGACTTCCAATTTATCCCATTTGGAGCTGGAAGGAGAGGTTGTCCAGGAATTTCCTTTTCCATAACAACTATCAAGCTTGCTTTGGCAAATCTTGTTCACAAGTTTGATTGGACATTGCCTGGTCGAGCAAGAGGAGAAGATTTGGACATGACTGAATCTACTGGTCTAACCATTCATAGAAAATTTCCCCTTATGGCAATTGCAACTCCATATTCTGGCTAGTACTATATAAAGGCCATACATATTAGTAGCAGCAGAATCCCCAAGTTCAGTTTGGCTAATAAATACTTGAATTTGTCGGTTTTAGTTTCTCTTTTTTCTTCACTCCATTTTGGTTGCTGAGAATGGAACTTGAAAATACATAATGTAAAGTTGTGATTTACAACTATTTTGTGTTGGCTTTAATTCCATGCCAAATTTAATTGTAATTTTGCTCAATCTTTGTACCATGTATTTATTGTGGGATTTTATTGTAAGGGTTGTGTGATAGAGAGAGAGTGTGTGTGAAGACTCAAGCATTTGAAGACAGAAGAGTTTTCGCAGGTAGGTCGCGACTAAGCATCCCACGAAGTGATGCATGTGCCTTGCACATAACTGGAATGCGATGAGTCATGATAGATGATGACAGCTGGTTTTCGCGAGTGTTTTGTAGGTAAGGCCTTCCCGCGAGATACCCGCGAAACAGTCTATTTTGCTATTTTGTCATATATGCTCCATTACATCCTCATATACACTATATATACCATCATTATCAACATATTGAGTAGAGAGCTTTTTAGAAGAGAAAACCCTAGCCTCAAACCATTGAGAGTGTGAGATTGTCATACTCACAATTCTCTACACCATCCATTGTAGTTTTCCTCTACTCTTATCTCTCAATTTTCAAATTCTTGAGAGGTTGATAGCCCAAACACTTACCACATTCATACTGAGTGTCTAGTGAGTTTTTGGTGCTGCTGAGAAGTATTGGAAGAAGCCAAGCTTTGGCGGATGCAATTGGATGCATTGCGGGATCCGAAAAGCTAGACAAGACTCGGTTCCGAGAAGCCTTGTTGGAGTAGGACTTTGGAGGGCTTAGGTGCACTGGGTAGACTAGGCTTGAAGGGTCTTTTACTATTCGTGTATCCCAATTTATTGTCTAATGGATCGATTTAACGCTTGGAGGGCGGCAGAGAGGTTTTTCGCCGAGTTCTTCGATTTCCTCTTTGATAACACATTGGAGTATTATCTTGTGTTTGCATCTCTTTTTTCTACTCTTTTAGCTTTCATTTTACTGCTGTGCTTTGATGAATATGACTTAGAGTAGTTGTTGTGTTTGTTCGCTCGCATTTACTCTATTCCGCACTTAGTTTAAGTTAGAGTAAAATTAACCGAACCGTAATATTTTAATTTAGGATCTAAATAGTTCTTGTGTTTTTAACACAAATCCAAGCTTTCACATAATATAGTATCTAAAATGATACATTATCGTATTTCACCAAATGCAATGAAGTTTCACATTAGAAATTTACTTATAATATATATAAGCGCAATAACAAAAAGACTTATGTAGGGAAATTATAATGTCTGCTCAATAACAAAAACATTTTTGCTGGAAAATTAAGGTAGGTACCCAAACAAATGCCTAAGAGCATTCTTATCAAGCCTTTTAAAAAAAATAGCATTTACCATCTCAAAACCTATATTTATAACATATACCACACCATTTTACAATATTCCTTACATCAAAACTTCTATTTTTTTTTAACAATTCATTTAAATATTCTTTCTTTATTATTTTTTATTCATTTTTTTTTTCACTCTCCCTCTATCTCTCTCTCCCACTGTCTTTCCATCTTTCTCAACCCGGTGAAGCTTCTCCCTTCCTCTGATATTTGCTCTCAAAACCTCCATGGCTTGAGCTTTTCAAGCCTATCACTGATAAACCACGGCCACAACCACAGCCACAGCCACCACCACCAACCACAACCTCAACCCCCAACCACTAAAAAAAAAATCCACGGCACAAACTGAGAAGCCTCTCCCTTTCTGTGATATTTGCTCTCAAAACCTCCATGGCCTGAGCTTTTCAAGCTCATCACCGATAAACCACGGCCATGGTTAGTTAAAATCCCGAAAAGTTACAACGTTTAGTGTTTTTAAATGTAATGGTGGCAATAATTTATGTAGCCATGTGGCGCAATAAAGAGCGGTTAACAAAAAGTCAAATGTTTCGGCTATTAGTTATTATATATATATATATAAAGATTGTTATCGGTTGTTACTGATAATTAAAAAAATGATTTCAATGGTAAATTTAAATTAAAACTATTAAAATATATAAAAGATCTCAATTCAATTTTTACTTTATACTCCAAATGCATTGAACTAACCTGAGTATATATATATATATATATATATATATATACACACACACACACTAACAAAGTCGGATAATGTATCCTAATACAACTAGGACTTGTTTATTTGTGGCGTGATGTGTTTACTCCAAAACCAAGCAGAACAGGGTTTCGTGCTTTTACTAGAGTAAGTAAACTAAAGCCATATTCGTGTAGTATTAATTTTGAGTATTCGACTATATAAGTCAACACACGACATGTTTATTTAATAGATCAAGATTCTTCAATCCTAATATGACTCATTTATTAAACGGGTCAGTTGCGTCGATTTGTTTATTAGATTTTATCAAAATGAAAAATAAATTATGAAAAAACAAACAAATAAATATTTTTAATATAAAGTTCAGAATTGATGAGTAATTGTATTACAAAGAATCATTTAAAACTAAAACATATCTTAATATCACAAATAATCAATCACAATATGTCAAAGAAAATAAATCAAAACAACTAATAAGTTTCAGTAGCGGCTCCAGAAATTTTTCTCAGTATGATCATTAAAAAACTTAAATTAAAAATTTTTTTAATAAAATAAAATTTGAATATATTGATATCACAAAAAAGCGCAAATACATAAATCTTCAAATTTTATTCTACGAGTTTTTATATTTTGAAATTGATGTATGATAGTTTCGTTATCAATTTTATCAACTACATCATTTTCAATTTATACAACCAAACAATCATTAAACTATTGATATCTCATCCAATTACGAACATCTTGCCTAATAAGTAACAATATAAACAAAATACATCATCTTTTTTATGATCTATTTCAACCAATTTTTGTATTCTTTAAACTAATTAGTATTAAATCAACACAATGCTCCATTAATTTCTTTTTTAGGGAAATCATGGCTAAGAAGTTGACAAAAACCTCTTTGTGAATATGCTCTTCTTATTTCAACGTGATCATTAGGATGAAAAAATGAGACATTTTCTCATAGCTTATGATCTGAAAGAAAATTACTAAAGTTAACACAGTTTTGCTTAGAATATTAATCTTGCAATAAAAGTGATTTCTTTATAAGAAATTTATTCATGGTGCAAAATAATAAAGGGTAAACTATAAGTTTATTCAATATATTCAATTTAGGCATCCAACTGTTATATTAATCATATTCAATAAAGTATTTAGGCATTACTTAATTTACTGCATATGCGTATGTACAAAATATATCACATAAATCCAACAAATTCAGCCAAAGACTAAAATAAACACTAATAGACTAGCCATTTGAAAATGTGTGTCTTTTGAGAACACGATTTAAAAATCACAATTAGGGTTTGTTTGGGATCTGCTTATTTTGCTGAGACTGAAAACTTTTTGCTAAAACTAATGTAGATAAAGGGAAAAGTTAATTAAAATAGTACAGTAGGACCCATAAATAGTACCAAAAAGTGCAATAGGGCCCATAAATAGTAGTAAAAATAAATTAAATAGTAAAATAAGCTGACTTTTAAATTTGGAGCCAAACTTACACTTAGATGAAATCTCTTTCCTCGCAAATAGGAGAGCAAGCAAGTTAGCAAGACTAGAAACAATAGCATTATAAATATTTTCATTGTAAATTTGATGGGTAATGGTAAAGTCAATGGGTGGTTGGGATAGATAATGAAATGAATTGTACTTTATCACTGATTTTATTTTGGCACAAGGCACAAGGCACAAAGCACATCCATCCATAATAACATGGTTCAAGCGTGGACGAAGTTTGTCCTCTTGAAACAACAATTCTATTATTATTTTTTCAATTTGTATTAAAATATTTGATATAAAAGTATTAAAAACCTCTAGATTCACTTCCAAAAAAAAAAAAAAAATTTTGGTCACTTGATGTGATACTGATTACAAGTCTTTTGTAGTTTGTACTACAATTATTGATACATTGTTAACAGCTTATTAGCATTATGTGAACAACAGGGACAAACTGGGATTCTTAAAATATTTTCCTTCTTTCAATTATTATGCTCTGCATAGATATTAAAAGCATCACTTTGTCGAATGGATCCAAAACATTTTCTTAAAAATAACCACAAAAAACAAAAAGGGTACTAAGTGTTTGTTTGGGAACAACTTAGATTTTGTTTGGAATCTGCTTATTTTGCTGAAACTGAAAACTTTTTGCTGAAAATACTGTAGATAAAGGTAAAAGTTAGCTGAAATAGTACAGTGGAACTCATGAATAGTACCAAAAGTGCAATGAGACTCATGAATAGTAGCAAGAATAGGCTAAATAGTAAAATAAGCTAGCTTTTTTAATTTAGAGCCAAACACACACTTAAACATTTGATTTGGGCTTTTGGGCTAAATTGTATTTGTTTGGGAAATTTTCTAGAAGTGTTACGATTATAACATTTTCACGACACTTTTACAATAAATCCTAGATGAGCAGTTTCTATTAGTTCTAATTTGAACCTACTACAAAAATCACTTTTTTGTCCAATAACAACCAGTACAACTTACAATTTAAGATTTATTTGTGAAACTGTTGTGAAAATGTTGTAAAAATTTCATTTTTTGAAATTCTTTAGTTCAACCCATATTAATTTAAAATTCAAAAATTTTAAGGTATTTAACAAAAAAAAAAAAAAAAAAAAAAAGACCACCTTGAGTAACATGTAGTGCCGCTAGTGATAAGTTTATATACCTAGAATTTGAAAGGTATATTAAAAAAATGTCATTTAATTAAATGGCTAGACGGGTTCTATGTGTTCAACACTAACCCAACCTATTTATTAAACGGGTCAGTTGTGTTAACACGAATATGACATGAACCCGTTAAACCTCAACCCATAACCTATTAATTTCGTGTTGTGTCATGTCGAGTTCGCGGGTTGTGTCAAATTTTGCCACCCTTAGTATCCAAAGTTGTTTGATATATTTAAAGAGTTATGTAGGCGCTTAACTCAATATGGATTGAATGGACTGAATAGGGCCAATGTGGACCAAATAGGACCAAATTGGACATAATGGACTGGGACCAAATAGGTCCAATGTGGACCAAAAGGGAGCGGAAGGACTCAATAGGACCAAAGTGGATCAAAAAAGACCAAAGGGGACGGAATAAGACCAAATGAGACCAAGGGGAAAAAATGGACAAAATGGAACCAAAATTGACCGAATAAGATCAAATTGGACCGTATATGACCAATGTGGATTGAAGTGGACCAATGTGGAACGAATAACTAAAGTGGACAAAATAAACCAAATAGGACCGAATGGGACCAAAGTGGACCGAAGTACACAACAAAAATCTAAGAGAGACACATTTGTAGTGATAAAATTTGGTTTAAAAATCAATTAAATAAAATAATTATGATGTGTGAACTTCAAAAGTGAGGTAGCAAATATATATACTATCTATGATATTAAGTTTTATTTATATTAATTCTATTTAAACATGCAATTCGTGAGTCATAAATAAATATAGGACATTTAATGTTTGGCACCTTGTTGTCAATTTGGGTTTCGATGCATTTGTCATCATAAAAAAATGGTGCACACAATTTTTATTATAGTTGAATTCTAGTTTGATTGCATGAGCTCTACTCATATTTGGCATGTGAAGATTGGATGATCTTCCTGTACAGCCACCACCTACCTCAACCTTTTATTGCCTGTGTTAAGAAATAGCAGCTAGTAGGAGAAATGGTGTAAGAATACAAGAAAGCAACATTTGTGGCCAAAACTTACTTACAAAAAGAGAGAGCATAAAGAAGCTGGAATATTAAATTATTGTTGTGAAAATTGTAAGGTTGAATTTATTCAATCATTTTGTTGGCTTTATTCTGTGCCAAATTTGCTTGTAATTCAACATTTAGAAACCCTGTATTTAGGTGGGAATCATATAAGGGTAGTGTGTGAGAGAGTGTGAAGAAAAGCGAGAAAGTGTGCATTCAAGAAGAGCCTTGTGACTGGCTCGCGACTAGCGAGTTGCCAAAGGAGGCACACGTGTGAAGCATGCAGGGGGAGCTGAAGGGTCACGCCAGCTGTTGCACTACAGGACAAAACCTCCAGCTGACCAGGCAGTTAGCTCGCGACTCAAACTTGCGACTCGTTCTAGTCGCGAGCTCGAGTCACCAGAATGCCCTTTTTGGCTGTAACTGACTTTTCACATTCCATACACACCCTACTATAAATAACCTTATACCCACAAAATGTGGAGAGCTTCCAGAAAGAATTTTGAGAGAGAAACCCTAGAGAAAAATAAGATTGACTCATCCACAATCTTCATCCTTTGATTCTCCAAATTCCTCTACTCTCACATTGTTACATCCTTAAGAGGTACATTAGCCAAATCCTTATCTCACCATACCCATATCTGTGAGGAGGCATTTTGGTACATGGGAAGCAGTTGAGAAGGGACCAATTCATTTTGGTTGATGCAATGGGCTTATTGCAGGATCCAGTAAGCTAGAAAAGATAAGGTTCGGCGTAACCTTGTTAGAGCAAGAAGTTTGAAGGGCTTAGGTGCACTGGGTAGATTAGGCTTGGAGGGTCTTTTGCTATTTATGTATCCCAACTTTATTCTCTAGTGGATTATTGACCACTTGGAGGGCGGTGAAGAGGTTTTTCGCCGAGGATTTTGTTTCCTCTTCGATAACACATTGTTGTGTTGTCTTTGTGTTTGCATTTCTTTTCCCTTAATCTTTATCTTTTAATTGCTGTTGTGGTTGTGATTAATTTGGATTTAGATTGTTTTACCAATTCTGATTTAGCTTATTTTCATATTTCGCACATACATTGTTTGATAATAAGCTTGTGTTGGTAATTTATAAATTAGGGGTCTAAACGTTCATAGGTATTTTACACACTTATTGAATATTCAAAAATAAACCCACTTTTGCAAGATTGAAGACGAAAGAAGAAATTAATAGACCCAGGAAATTTACATGGTTCAGCAATTGCCTACAGTGGTGGTAGAAAAATTTCTACTATAAAACAAGGAGATTACAATGGTAGCACAATAGTACTCTCACAAGATCCAATCCCTAAATACACTCTTGACTCTCTCACACAAAGAATAAAGTACCCTATTGTATTTGCACTAATCTTGTAGCACTACACTTTCTCAACACACTACAATTCTAATATCTAAGCTATAACATAGTATATATATACTAACAAAGTCGGATAATGTATCCTAATACAATTAGCACTTGTTTATTTGTGTCGTGTGTGCAACTCCAAAACCAAGCAGCACAGGGTTCCCTACTTTTACTAGAGTAAACTAAAGCCATATTCAAAACATTTTTTGGAATATGCACTTTTGGAATTTGGATATCCAGAAAGAGAAAGAGGCAATGTTAATTGATTATATTTATAGCCCTTTCTTTTATATTCATTTTGTTTTTTCTTGAAAAAGCATATGTTGTTCCATGATTCTCTCCGTTCGGAGGTCAACTCTCTCACACACATCGTGTTTAACTTCTAGCGTTAAGCTGTTCATGCCCAGCCTTTATTTTACTTCTTTTCAATATACGTGTCTAGCGCCCGTAGTTCCTTATTTGAATTTGATGTCATCTAGGATGCAACTGTTGCGTTCGTACCTCATGAATTAAAGTTTAACATAAACCATTTGCTGACTATATTCATGTTCAAACTATTCTTGGGGTGGTTGGCCATGAAGTGAGTATCGAAGCTGTTTGATATATTTAAAGAGTTATGCAGGTGCCTAAATAAAATGGCATAATTTGTGCCACAATTTGTCAGGGACGGATTCACAAGGAGAGCCAAGGGGCCTGGCCTCTCTTGGCCTAAAGGAAAAAAAAAAAAAAAAAAAGGAGAAAAAAAAAAAGGGCCCCCCCTAGCTCAAAGAAAAAAAAAAGATTTTTTTTTTCAAGGATTATTCCTCCATTTTCTAAAAACTTAGGCCTTGTTTGGATTTTACAAAACTGAGTTAACAAAACTGAGTTTTGTTAACTCAACCCAAAATTCGTGGGGCTCATAGCCATTACATTGTTTGGATGATTTTTGGGTGTGCTAACTCAGTTAACAAAACTGAGATTTTAGAACATCCACACCAGTCTAGTTAAAATCATCTAAAACATAAAAAACTACCAATTTTACACATTTTGAGCCAAAAAATGCACACATCAGTGGGTGTAAAAACATGCAAAATTGTGCAAATCCATCCCCGAGCTACATTAACCGTGTATTTTAACACGGTTACTGTAGCTCGTTTATCCCTTTTTTTATTAATTTCCATTGGCTCCTTTTTTTCTCTCTCCTATCCGTGCTCAACAACCCAGCTAACTACTCATCTTCGTTTTCCTCAGATGCATACAAACACACCCACACACAAACACACAGACATCATCACAGCGATACACTTCTCAACAAAAAAAAACAGAGATACACACACAGATAGTGGATTGGAGCTCGTGGCTGGTGGATCGTGGATCGGACCTTGTGGATCGGAGCTCCGAGCTGGTGGATCATGGATCGGAACTCGAAGCTCGGATCGGAGACGGTGGATCGGCGCGGATCAGAGCTCGTGGATCGAACGGATCGGAGCGGATCGGAGAGTCAATCGAGAAAGAGAGAGAGTTTATCTGAAACGGGATGATCTGAAATGAGTAGAGAGAGAGAGAGAGATGATCTGAAACAGGTAGAGAGAGAGAAAAAAAATCTAAAATGAGAAAGGAGAGAAAGAGAGCGCGAGAGAGAAAAGAATCAGAAATGAGAAAGAAGAGAGAGAAAAAAAATTAGAAATGAGAAAGGAGAGAGAGAGAGCGCGTTTTGTAAAAGTTGTTAGGAGAAATAATAAAAAATTGTGAGAGTATTGATTATTTAATTAAAAGATGGGTAGAATAGAGGAATTGATGTGGGTATTTTGTAAAAATGAATGTGTAAAATATAAAAAGTAGGTTTTTAGTGTAAAAATGAATGTGTAAAATAGAGAGACTGATGTAGATGCTCTTAGAGAATTGAATTACCAATTTCGGAAACTGCTGGAGCTTGTTTTCAAGTTATGGGTTTGTTCACTCAGTGGCATATTCCGTAATAAGCACAATTGGGTCCCACCACAGTGTGTAGTTCCATCACGCTGAAGCTCCAACGGATCTTTTTTTTTTTTTTTTCATTTCATTTCTTTCGTTTCAGATTTTTTTACTCCATTTTCAATTTACTCTTCCCCGCAACTTTCTTACTCCACTCACATTTGTTCTTTTCCATTTTTATTTCAAAATTACGATGAAACCGAAGCTTTCACAATGCGGAAGAGAACCCATCTGTGCTCACTGTTGCTAGCTGAAGAGACCCAAGATCTTACTTTCTCTTTCTTCTTTTATTTTTTTCCCTTTCTTTGTCTTTCTCAATCAGACCCTCTATTCTTATCTTCTTCCATCTCTTCTCTTTAGGCCTAGGATTTCTATAAAAATATGTGGGTTTTGTTTGGTTTATTTGTCTATGATTTTTGGAATAATAAGTTGTAATTTTTGGGTTTGTATGAGTTTTTGAGAATGTAAGAGCAGTGGATTTTTTTTTTGGGTTCTTATAGTCTTTGATGGGTTTCTTTGGCATGTGATTTTTGGTTTCACTAATAGTTGTAATTTATGGATTTCTTTGGCATGTATTTTTGGATTCTTGTAGTCTTCTACAGGTTTCTTTCATATTCGGCCTGGGCAGTGAGTTTTTGTTTTTGGTAAAGTTAGCTTTGTGGGTTTTGGCTAACTGTGCAGAAAGAATCTGCACAAAGACTTTGGGACTTTTTTCCTATTTAGAGGAGTTTAAAGGAGAGAGAAAGTGTGAATCAAATATTGGGTGAAAAGTTTTATATAAGCTAGTTATATTTAGATGAGCATGTTAGTATATATTGTGCATGATTTTATGCAAAATAGATAACCAGATAGAGCTAGTTTTTTTTTTTTTTTTCCTGTTTTTAGTTATAGTATTATTTATTTTGCATTTTTATGGATTTTGAGCAAATGAGAATGCTCTTAGATGAGAGTAATCTTTGAACCCTAGTGCCTCTAATTAGTTCTCTTAGTATAGCTCAATGGTTGAACACTGATAACAAGTATCAAGTTACAGCTAATAGCACCTCTAAACTGTGCTTGTATTTAATTAATTGCAGTAAAAGTGTTTTAAACTTTTGGATTTATTTCCCAAAATAGTGTGTTGTAGTCCTAAAAAAAACTATATATTTCAAACTTTGAGAAGTTGCTTTCGAAAGATCCATGGTGAAATTGCTAAACATTTGGCAAATTTTAACTGAAAGAGTTTTAACTAATTTAAAGTACTTTTGAACCATTCAAAATAAGACTC
This sequence comes from Castanea sativa, assembly GCF_040712315.1. NCBI lineage: Eukaryota > Viridiplantae > Streptophyta > Magnoliopsida > Fagales > Fagaceae > Castanea > Castanea sativa. Next base: position 45,175,093 of record NC_134016.1, read on the forward strand.
TATTACTCAACTTTTTTTCCTTGGCATGTTACTTACATGTTATGATCTTAATCGAGGATTTATTAGGGATTTTTGAAATACACTGATGCAATGTGATGATTCACAATAATAAATAGACACTATTTATAAGGGAAATGAATGGAATGGAATGAAATGATTATAAGGGAATGGAATGGAATGTATTTAAGTAAGGGAAATGAATGGAAAAAAAATGAAATGGAATGGAATTAAGTAGCCTTGATTGGATGTTTTAAAATAAAGGAATAAAAATGAATGGAATGTAAGTAATCTTGTTTGGAAGTAACATGGAGGAAATGGAATGAAATCATTTTATGACAATATTACTATTAGACCTTTATTTTAAAATAAAGGGTTGAATATATAGGAGTATTTTGAGAGTTTTAGTAAAAAATTCATTAAATTTAATTTCATTCCCTCCAATTCCTTCCAATTTCGGGGGGAATGAAAATTTGAGGTTTTAAGGGAAATAAAGAAGAATGAGTATTCCCTCCTATCCATTCCATTCCCTTCTACTTAAACTCCCTTCATTAAAACTCCCAAACAAAGGAAGGGAAGAATATTCTAAAATTATTCTTTTTATTCCTTTCTGTTCCATTCCATTCCTTCCTCCCAAACAAAGGCTTAATATAAAAATAAGAAGGAAATGCTATATAGATTTTTGCATGTTACTTACATGTTACAATCTTGTTCGAGGAATTATTAGGGGTTTTTGAAATACACCTAATGTGATGTGATGGGATGATTTACAATAATAAAAACAAACTATGAAATATATATAATAAAAAAAATGAAAAGGTTATATAATGTTTTGTACTTATTGGTCTGGAATATTACCTCAATAATATTAAGAAATATTTAATAATTTTCCATCCCAATCACATAATCTGGTTAGGTGGAAAGATAGATATTGGCATAAAAATTTATTTGTTATACTATTTCATAATTTGTTTTTCAAAACTACAGATCTAGCTAAAACAATAGAAAATCCACAATCAAATTAAAAACAAATTTCATAAACTTTTTGTTCACAACTAATTAAGGCGGCTGATATTAGTATAATATAATATAATTTTCATATGAGATTATCATTGACATCATTTTATTGTACAACAATTGCAATCTATAACCTCAATTGTTACCAAAACAATATTGTGACATTTGTCATGTTGATAGATTTTTTTTTTTTTTAAATCACAAACTTTGTAGTAATTTGATAATAAAAAAAATAAGTTGTAATTATAGCAACATCACCTTTATAGAAATTAATCATTGACATTGTTTTTATTATACATTAACCATAAATTGTAAAATAATGTTTAAATAGAAAATTAGAACCATCGCAGTGAAAAGTCCATAAACAAATGTTAAGGAGAAACCACGGATATATATATATATATATATATATATATATATATATATATATATATATATATATAGATGACCATCTACAAAGTAAGTGGAATCATATACTCACTTTTATATCTATTAAAACTCTAACGGTTTTTGTTAGGTTCTAAAAGTTTAGAAAAATTGGCAAATCATTAACACAAACTTGTCTAGATATAAATCCTAGAGTCTATATGTATTATTAGACAATACTCAAAGTGATACAAGTCAAGATTCAAGAATATACAAGCTGCGGAAAGAAGAGTTCGGAAACTGCCTGGTTCGACCGATCAAGAGATAGTCTCGATTGATTGAGAGTTGTATCTGCAGAATTTTAATTAAGCCCAAACAGCAGTTCAAGCCCAAAAAGGATTAGAGTTTCAGATCTACTTCTTCTAACATATAAAGAAAAATTCTAGCTACGTTTTAGAAGTCTTTGATGTGCTGTGTGTTGAATCTCTTATGAGATCTAGAGGTATTTACCTTCAAACACACTTAGAGTTATCAAGATCTAGATTCATGTCAAGAACTTGGTGATCGTTTCAATTACTGCATAAAGAACATTTAAGAATATCAAGATTCACAAGTAGGAGAACTTGTGGTTGCAGTAGACCAAAGGAAAGAAGTAGTCCGTGGACTCGGAGCTGTCACGTGGTCGTGATAGTAAGTTTTCTACTTGAGATAGCAATAGGATGTTAGTGTTCTATTGTACAAACTTCAATTATTTCATAGTGGATCTGTTTTACCTTAAGGATAGCTAGGTTAAATCCTCCCCAGGTTTTTTACCAGTTTGGTTTTCCTAGGTCACCAGATCTTTATTTTCTTTATTTTTCCTCATTATATTTATTTTACACATATTGGTTTAACCTAGTTTTTCTAAGGCGGATTTGCCTATTACTAAATAAAAGGACTTCAAGTTCTTCCTTCTCAAAAAAAAAAAAAAAGAGATAAACATTTATAAATTTAAACTTTTTAATAAATTATATGAATTTTAGATATATATATATATATATATATATATATATATATATATATATATATATATATATATATAATAGCGGTAAATCCGAAACGGTGCACCGGTATTGACCTGTAACGAAATATCTCGTTCCTTTGGCCAAACCGATACGGCCTTCGATATGAGATTAACTCACTTGGGTACAACAAGTTGTTAAGCTGTTAAATTTGTTAGTTGGTGTGATTGCATTAACAGTTGGAATATGGATATAAGTGTAATCAAGTAATGAGTAGGGACATGAATAAGAATCTCTCTCTCTCTCTCTCTCTCTCTCTCTCTCTCTTACTATAAGGCCTAACTGCCTTGAATCAGTCACATAGCTTAGAGTTAGAATTGGAATTCTAACATTTGTTAGGGCATCACCAACAGCTTCTCCATAATTTTGTACTATTTGGACAATCAACAGTAACTTTTAACTTTTACCTATCACTTTTTCAAAAACATCTTCAAACAAATTCTCTATCATTTCCTCCATTTCATTTAAATATTATTTATTCATTTTTTTTTAATATTTCTTTATTCATCCCCACACAATCATAGCAATGCTACTGCCGCTGTCACCACCACGCCACTACGACTGCACCGCAAACCCACATCCACCACCACTACCATCAATCACCCTACCCCCACAACCAACACGGCAACTACCACCAAATCAGTCGCAAAACCCAACCACTCCCACACCCACACCCACACCCACACTCATCTAACCCACCACCACTAGAAAAAAAAAAAAAAAAAAAAAAAAACCACTGCCACAACTTAACTACCACAAGCCACAACCCATCAGCCACTACCACGCAATCTCCACCATCAACAACACAAACACCACCCATACCCAAATTAATTCAACCAACTTCTCCACCAAAACGACCCACGACCAAAACCCATCATCAAAAACTGATTAGAAACCCATCACCACCCACGATCACGCCGATCTCGCCGCCACAGCAACCACTTCTCCACAAAAACCACGCTGCAACAACCACGCCAATCTGATGGGGTTGTCTCCATGCCGATCTGAGAATGAGAGAGAGAGGAAGGAAGTGCCGATTAGAAACCCATCACCACCCATGATCATGCCGATCTCACCGCCGCAACAACCACTTCTCCACAAAAAGCACGCCGCAACAACCACACCAATCTAATGGGGTTGTCTCCATGCCGATCTGAGAAAGAGAGAGAGGAAGGAAGTGCCGATTAGAAACCCATCACCACCCACGACCGCGCCAATCTCGTTGCCGCAACAACCACTTCTCCACAAAAACCACGCCGATCTGATGGGGTTGTCTCCATGCCGATCTGAGAAAGAGAGAGAGGAGGAAAAACGTTTGGATGAGAGAGAAAGAATAGTAAATTTAATACCATTGGCAATTTTTAAAGATAAAATAAGGGTATAAAGTTGCTACAATGTTCTCTAAATTAAGAGAAGTACTGTAGCAACTAAAAAAAAAATTGAAAAAGTTTTGTTAATAGAGAAATTGCTGGAGGATGAACAGTAGCACTTTTTGGAGAAAAAATGGAGATACCGTATCTGTTGGAGATGCTCTTAATAATATGTGTGTGTGTATATATATATATATATATTATTTTTATTTTTATTTTTTTAAGGGCAAGGATGAGAATCATCAATCAACCACATAACCCATGAGTATTTTATTTTTATTTTTTAATTAAAAAAAAAAAAGCTTTTCAGTGTGCGTGGACTCATTGAAACCACATCAAGTGATAGTAGAGACTTCTTGACTTGGTGAGGATTTGGAGCTGTAGCAGCTGGATAGAGGAGGATTCTTTGGTCGGTGGGGATTTTTTGGGTTCTGATATTCCTCTTGCTACTGCTGATGTATTAACATTGTCATCTATACGATTTGGTGTTGGGGTTGCCAAGGAAATAATAAGATCGATAAGATTCGAGAGCCTGATAGTGGTGATGGGACTTTTGCTTTGACAATGAAGATTTAAACACAATATTGTATTGTTTTTCTAATGGGCCGAATGCCCGAATCAACCATATCTTTTTGATAAATAAAACAAATCGACAATGAACAAAATTGTGTACTGTGTGTATACATACACATGAATAGTATTTTATTATGCAACACTGTTAAAGTTTATTTGGATACTATTTATTTTGCTGAAAACTGAAAATATTGTAGCAAAATAATTTTTAAATGTATGAATAGTGCCATAAAACCTATTTTTAGTGAAAATTTTGCTAAAAAAAGAGATTTGCGAGTTCTGTAAATAGTGCACAGAGCCCACTGAAAAGCTGAAAGCGCTTCTAAAACAAACATCAAAACGCAAAACTGAGGAAATCATCATATCCAAACAAGTACTTAAAGTAAGTAAACCAGCTTATTACTAGTATTAAATATGATGAATCAAGAAGTTTGTTAAATTAATATATATGTGGTAATAATTAGTAAGCAAACCAAATTCTTACTTATATATGTGGTAATTTGCTTACTTTGGGTGAAGCTTTCTTTGTGGGTGCGTGACTAGTGTACTTTGCTTTCAGTGTAGGTAAGCAAATTAACGAGTGCTTACTTGCTTTGTGACATTTGTGTACATGAGTGTTGATTAGCTTGTACAGACTACAGAGAGAGCTTCCTTTCGGTGTTGCCCTCTGTACATGAGTGTTGACATTCACGTCTGATTTTTTATTTTTTTATTTTTAAGAATCAATTTCTCTAGTAAAATATGTATCCCACTCTTCATTTATAAGACATTCTATTAAAATATTCTAAAATATAATTCTTCTTTATATATTTTCCCACACTCCCCAATGTCCAATTCTCTCAAGTCTCACCCTAGGCCACCCACATCCAGCAACTCTCGGCCGGATTGAGATCTTGTGTAATAATTAGGATAATTGTGGCATGCAATTACCACCTTCATGTAAGATTTAAAAATTGATAAGGTAATAATAAAAAACTAAATAAAAAATAAAGAAAATTTTAAAGAAAATTATCTAATTAACTTTTACATCTCACATGGAGTGGTATTGTATGGTGTTATTGCACCGGATCCAAATCCCTCAGTTAACGACTATTGCAACTACACGATCTGTCATTGTAGGTGACACCCCATGCTAGAGAGAAAGAGAGAGAGAGAGGATGGAAGATTTACAATAAGTTACAATAAGTTACATATTTTTTTTTAAATTAATAATGATGGACATTTGAGTGTAAGATTTTTTTTGTACTGTGATGTTTAACTATAGTGCTATTTTACATCAATTTAAAAGGGTTCAATTGGAATGCCCTCATATAACCGATAAATGCCATACTTCTTACACAAAATTACTACTTTTATGAGGTGCGAAAAGAGATTGATAGATACCTTACTTCCAATTTCTTTCCTTGGAAAAGCTAATTTTCCAACTCAATAAAATACTAAAATTATAGAGTTTATTCAATCGAGAATTTTAGTCCATAGCCTAATTTCACCAAATTAAAGATGATTGGCAATTTGGCATAGTCATCTACCGAAAAATGTTAGTGCCAGGATAAGTCAGCACAACGTTTTGCCACAATTTTTTCATATAATGAATTTGTGAGTAGGCGAAAAAACAAATAGTGAATTCATATAAGTTCATAACTCGTTAAATGTGCATAAATTGTAATAAAAGTTGTGTTATTTGACGTAGGCGTAACATTGTTGCAGCCTACCAAGTTGGCATCACTGTATGTGATAGAAAAATCTTCTTCGAGATAGCTTTCATTACTGTTCTGTCAGTAATCTGTCAGTATCCTTAATTAACAATGATATTTTGTCATCATTCAAAGAGAAGCCACCCCCTCTGGAAAAAAAATGAATCATCCCTGTTGGACTGTCCTCTGTAACTAGACAAGGACCATGGCCCCAAGGTCATGTATGATTCTTATAAAAAAATTTAAGACCATAAACTTTATACCACAGTTTGCCAATTCTATCCCATCGCTAGTCACAAAGGGTGGACAAAAATTAAGAAGTCTATGTGAAAGTAGCAGTTAGTCAGTCAGTTATAGCATATTATATAAAAAAAATTGATAAATTGTAAATAATACAATGAGTAATATGAGAGGAATCTTTAAGCCCTAGTTACAGTAAATAGTGTTTTAAACATCTAGATTTAATACACCATAAAATGTGAGTTGTAGTCTTAAAATCTCAAAATTTCAACTTTTGCCTTAAAAAAGCTGTTTTCAAAAGTTCTTTTAGTGAAATTGCTGAAGGTTTGTCAATCTCAACTAAAACAGCTTTTAAGTTTTAACTCCTTTAAAGTACTTTTCGAATCCTTCCTTCAAAATGGGAGTCTATTACTCAAATTTCTTTCTTTTGCATGTTATTTACAATCTTGATCGAGGAACTATTTGGGATTTTTGAAATATACCTTATGTGATAATTCACAATAATAAAATCAACTTTTTTATTCTAAAAGTAGGACATCAATTTCAAAAAAGATGCGAAAAAAGATAGTTTTTATATTAGGTTCTTTGTATAATTGTATTTATTGGTATGAAATAGCACCTCAATAATATTGGAAAAGTACTTAGATATTTTTCCATCTTGATCACATCATGGTTAAGTGGAATGGTAGAAATTGGCATGGAAAGTTTGTTCCACTAATTTCCAAAGGAAGGCCAATCAGATGTAGAATCTTTTTTTTTTCTTTGGGGGATCCAAGGATGGACCATTGATTTATTGACTGAGCCAAAGATAACGAAACAAAAATAAGGAGAAAGAAAAAGAGTTAGGTTTCTACATTCTACCCACTAACTTCTCTCCAACTTACTCATTTTCTTCCTAGGATTTCACACAATTTGCACATTTATCAATGTATGATTAGATTACATTATTTACACACAGCCCACCACGTGAATTTAGTGAAAAGTAATCAAATTATCACTTATCACGTGTCTAAGTTGTGTCAAAATATGTGATTCTAGACTTTTTGTTTCGCTTAATTTTCTACAACACAAAATTCTAGAGAAGTATAATAAACAATAGATCATGCTTCGAGGATAAAAATGAAGAATTTCTGTTACAGATACAAAATCAACCATCAACAACATTTGAGACAACAAATTTCATAATTTTTTTTTAGAACTTGTTGATAAATCATAATTAGTACTTCATTTACACATAACATCATCACTTATATCACTATTATTATACATCAATCTCAATCTATTTCCCCAATAGTTATTAAAGAAAAAATAATTGTCAAATTTGTTGTGTTATTGGACTTATTGACCAATTTTTCACAATCCTCTTCGTAATTTGCAAAGATTATAAGTATTAAGTATTTTTGTTTTTAATGCAAAATTAAGAACCACCAGTACTGGCCTGTGCTGTTGCTGAAATTTTATCACAAATATCTGGAGAAGAATCGTCGTCAATGCCCACACTTATAGTCCCATTTGTCCTGGCATCATCAAAGCTTAAGTGGGAAAGCAAAACTGTAACCCAAAAAAAAAAGTAATTTTAATTTTTTTTTTTGGCTGAATAGATTATAAGTATAAAATACTATAAATTATGACTACAGCAACATCACCGTTTATAAATGTCAAATTTCTGGCCTGTATTTTGTTTTATGTAAATCTCCTTTTTACCCCAAAAAAAAATCACCTTTTTATAAATAAAAAAGTAATTGTAAATCAGAACTATGGCAGAGAAAAGTCCATAAACAAATGTTATTGAGAAAGCATAGTTGCAAATATAAATAGATCACCATCTATAGAATAAGAGGGAATCATGCACTTGCTTTTATATCCATTAAAACTCCAATGGCTTTTCTTGCATGGCTGAAGGAGAGCTTCCAACCCTTCTTACTCTTTGCATCCATTTTCCTAGTGGTGTTGCTGAATATTTTCTTGAAGTCGAAATCAGGAAAAAGAAAATTCAATCTCCCACCAAATCCTCCAAAGCTACCTATCATTGGTAATCTTCACCAGCTTGGCAACATGCCTCATCTCTCTCTCCAGTGTCTTGCTCAAAAGTTTGGATCAATCATGTACCTTCAACTTGGAGAGGTCCCAACAGTTGTGGTTTCCTCAGCTAGACTAGCCAAGGAAGTAATGAAAACCCATGATCTGGCACTGTCAAGCCGTCCACAAATCTTTTCAGCCAAGCACCTCTTCTATGATTGCACTGATGTTGTTTTTTCCCCATATGGTGCTTATTGGAGGCATATTAGAAAAATATGCATACTTGAACTACTAAGTGCCAAAAGGGTTCAATCATATAGCTTTGTTAGAGAAGAAGAAGTAGCACGCTTGGTATGTAGAGTTGCTGAATCATATCCCAGCACCACCAATCTAACCAAGATGCTTGGACTATATGCAAATGATGTCCTTTGCAGGGTTGCATTTGGGAGGGATTTCTCAGCAGGAGGAGAATATGATCGTCATGGTTTCCAAAAGATGCTTGAGGAGTATCAAGTTTTGCTTGGAGGATTTAGCATAGGAGATTTCTTCCCTTCCATGGAATTTATACACAGCTTAACAGGCATGAAATCAAGACTTCAGAGTACTTTTCAACGCTTTGATAAACTCTTTGATCAGTTGCTGACTGAGCATGCAAATCCCGATAGAGAAAAAGAGGAGAATAAGGATCTTGTGGATGTTTTACTCGATATACAGAAGGATGGCTCTGATGAAATGCCACTCACCACGGATAATATTAAAGCTATCATCTTGGTCAGTGAACACTTACTCTATAAAGTCCCAACTTACAAATTGCTGTTGACTAGTTTTGAGTAATGTCAGATAAATAATTTCACAACATCCAACCTACTTGTCATTGAAGCAATATCAGTTCCATATGAACTCACATTACTTTTATTAGCACCAATCACAAAATGCTACTTCAGGCTTATCTTATTCGTATATTACTGACATGACAAGTTGTCACAGGAGAAATCACTTTTACATATTATCACCAACCATAACATGTCACTTCACTAATTGTAAAATAATTTTGTGATATAAGACTTATTGGAAAGTCTTAGCATGCATGTTACACTGACTAGTATTGTTACTGCAATTGCAGGATATGTTTGCTGCAGGAACTGATACAACTTTCATCACGCTTGACTGGGGAATGACAGAACTTATCATGAACCCTAAAGTTCTGCAAAGGGCACAAGCTGAAGTCCGAAGCATTGTTGGGGAGAGAAGAGCTGTTTTGGAGAGTGATCTGCCTCAGCTACACTATATGAAAGCTCTCATCAAAGAGATCTTTCGATTGCATCCTCCTGCTCCAGTATTAGTCCCAAGAGAATCCATGGAAGAAGTGAACATTGATGGCTACAATATTCCAGCCAAAACACGGTTTTTTGTCAATGCTTGGGCAATAGGCAGAGACCCAGAATCTTGGGAAAATCCGTACGTATTTGAACCAGAAAGATTTATGGGTAGCACTGTTGATTTCAAGGGACAGCATTTTGAGCTGATACCTTTTGGTGCCGGTAGAAGAAGCTGCCCAGCTATCACATTTGGAACAGCAAGTGTTGAGCTTGCTCTGGCTCAACTTCTCCACAGCTTTGATTGGGAGCTTCCCCCTGGTATCACAGCTAAAGATTTGGATATGACAGAGGTTTTTGGCATCACAATGCACAGGATAGCTGATCTGATTGTGATTGCCAAACCACGCTTTCCCTTGGACCATGCAAATGATAATCCAAAGATTTAGTCATCTGTTCATCCATGCCAAAAGTGGAGAAATACAAAGTACTCTGTCAAACAGGAGGAGAAATAGATATCGACTTTCCTAATCAATATGTTAGAGCAAGCAGGGAGGTAGCCTACAAGGTATTATGGAATAAAAATATCTAATGTCTTACCTTAATCTCATAAAATGCATTTCTACATTTGAAACGAGAGCAATACTGAGGACAATTTTTTTTTTTTCCAAATTTGTTAAGGTGCCAAGATGTGAGCTTGATAATGAAACTTCAATTTTATGTGGACATTACTTTATTATGCATCAATCATAATAGATCATGTTATTATGAAAAATTTGTGTCCTAGACTTAGAGAAATAAGGAAACTGGTAATTCTTGAGCTTGCATCAGCATATGAACCTAAAGGTCTGAACAATTCCATTGATTCACACAGTAGTATATGTTAATCACGTAAGGATAAAGAATTTAATTGTGTTACAGAAAGTAATAATCAAAAATCAAGTCAAGCACTTATTGTCTTCCAAGCTAAAGATGTACTGGATGAAGAAATGTAGACACTTTGGTAAGCTAACACCTGCAATCACTAGATCTTCAACCCACAAACACACCTTCATTCCACTCCACTCTAATGGAGGGAAGAGGTGCTTTTTGAGATAAATCTAATTGGCACAAGGAAATGAGGACACATAGTCACCAAGTCATGGACTTTAATTCAATAAGTCATTTGCGTTCCAACCAGCAACAAGACAAGCCCTAGCTTTTCATGGTTCAAAGTGAGTACAATAAATCAGCAAAGGCTAGTGTTGGCATCATCTTCTGGTTTGGTAGAATGCTTAGTGAGATTGTGAATTGGGCAGGGACGGACCCACAGCGGGGCAGAGGGGGCCCATGCCCCCCCCCCCCCCCTCCCCCAAAAAAAAAACTATTATATATATGAAAATGTGTTTGTGCTTGAGACCAATGATTGTTTGAGTGCACTAGATTTAGCAGCACTATTAATGCTAAATTTTGAGCATGTATCATTCTTTTCGTAGAAGCAAATAGATGAAATATACATGGGAGGCATTATTTGATCGAAATAGATGTTAGACAGTGATTGTAAAAGTCTTTGGTACTGAGTCATTAAATTTTGTCTCTGTCACTTTGTGTAATTGTGATTTAAGTCTTTGATTTTGTACATTGAAAATGAGATTGCTGCAAAATTTGGTACAGAATCAATCATAGACGACTTTAAAAATTTAAAAGAGCGTCGAGTTCCATTTTGATAATGTGTTGAATTGTTTAAAAAACACTTATTTTGTATGTTATACTTTGTTGATATTTTTATAACATGAAATGTTTAAGAAATACTTATTTTGTATGTAGTATTTTGTTGAATATGGAATAAATGTTAGTTTTTATTTTCATATATATATATATATATATATATATATATATATATATATATATTGGTTTTAAGCTTTGGCCCCCCTTAGGTTCGAATCCTGGTTTCGTCCCTGGAATTGGGCAACTAGCATGTATACTTTAATGCATAATAATAGAGCCGGCCATCAACCTACCACTACCCTCCTCCTTTTCCTGGGCTTGGGATCGGCTATGAACAAAATATATAACACTAAGCACAGAAACAGATGCCAAGTAAAAACAATTCCTTATATTTTATTGATCTATAGCACTAAATTATATATTTTTCCATTTGAATAAAAAATAAAACAAGAAGTCTCAGTCAATTTATTTTTCTCCTTTTATTATATTTTTCTAAAGGAAAAAAAAAAAGATTAGATTGTTACCCAAGAAATTCGAAGCCCCTGTCAATTCCAGAAAGTTTAAAAGGTTGAGGACCTTCTCTGATAAGCCATAAGATCCTGTGCCACAGAAGATGATACTCATTATATTATTCACCGATTCATGTTTGATCGACAGAAAGCAATAAGAAAGAAAAGGGTATTTATTACTAATCATAAAAATAAGAAAGAACGTGAAATAGAATCATTATAAAAAAGAAGTCCCTCGACCACTCATAACAAATACTTCCTCTTTAGCATTATACATTAGTTCACAAGCAGCTATAGAGATCTGCCAGTGTAATATAGTCCAGAATGAGAGGTGATGAAATAGCATACAACATTCTGTATGTTACACCTATTATTATATTCAGAGTATGATTCTTCAACATCTAGTCAAGTTCTAAATGACTTGCCTCTGTTGCTTGTTTAGGTTGGAATTCATGTTATTCCAAGAACATGAATTCAAACCTAAACAAGCAACAGAGGTAAGTCATATAGAGCCTGACCAAGGGACAACCACTGTCTGGAGAGAGATCACATGGTTTACAAGTTTACAACTGAATTGAATAAAAATTTAAAAAAAAAAAAAAAAAAAAAAAAAAAAAAAAAAAAAACCTGCAAAACTGGAAGTATACATTATACTTGCTTATCCCTTATATTAGTGTTTCATGCTCAGTGATGACTCAGCCTCTCTATGGCTTTAATGGATCGCTAAGATCTCTCCATAAGATAGTTTTTGTGAGAAAATATAAGCATTGACTGGTGAAATCTTATAGGCTAAGAAATTAACTTCTATCACCATTACTAAAAGCCTTTTCAGCCAATGGTTTAGCGTTATTCGGACATTCCTTGAATTTCAAACAGTACCGTCAATTCCACATATTCAATTCTAGATATACAATTATATATATTCACACAATACAAGAATAAGCAAGGCCTGTGTGAAAAGTTGGGGGACATAATAAAACAGACAACATAAAATCTTAGTTGTTATATAGTCTTGAACATAGTGATTTGCTGAGAATAACGAAACATAATCTATACAAAGTCCAAGCCTCCAAGGAAACTTATCCTAATAATTCAAAGAAGGCTCTTGGGCATGAGCATAAACTGCTAAACCCGTCAAGGGTGAACGCACCTAGATTACCTAGCACCTGGTTTTGGTAGGTGGGGTCAGTTAGCCATAAGTCTTACTAGTTAGAGGTGACTCCAAAGGGATATTCTTTTGAAAGGTTCCCTATTTTATTAAAACCCAAAAAAAGTTTTAAAGGAACTACGTTTTCATTATAGTCAACTATGGCATATTCCATGTCATACAAGCCTCAAAACACCAAAACTACTACTATCTTGATGCAATTGAGACATGATATTGATGATAATAAATGACCATTCATGATGTGATCCTTTACCACTGATGCATTAAAACAAAATCAATTATGGAAGGCAGGATAGAAATAGTTGTTCAATACCCATCACAAAAGTTGTGATACGTTGCGACTGAGTTCCAGCATCAAGCTTGTTATCAAAATCAAAGATTGGAATACAGGTTGAGCCTTGAACCCATGCCTTCAAAAGAGGGAAAAGGAAATGATAATTCAGGAGTCATGGTAGAGACATTATTCTTTGTAATAATGTCCTATAAAAAGGAAAAAGGAATAGAACATAGTACAAGAGTAAAAAATTGAGAGAACCAATTTAGCAATGAGAAATATTTACATGAGACTAATTAATCTACCACAATAATTGGATAAGATGTGTGCAATATATGGTCTTTACCACTATTGCAAGCTATCACAACAATCACCAAATAAACTATAAAACACATAAAATTTGTTGAATGATATTGCATGTTTATGTTGAACTGATAAGCATTGAGCCAAAAATAATATTCAAAACAAAAAGTGAAAGTAGACCTGTCCACCATTTTGTGTTCAGTAGAGGAATGAACATCAAGTGGAGTTTCATTAGATAGCTGAATTGCATACCCAGCTTCCCCAGGTGTAGGAACTTTCACTTTTTCTTCCCTGACCGATGAAATACAGTAAAAACATGTTCCCAAGCCTCACAATTTGCATTCATTTGGAAAGAGGTGCTTTGATCATCTCAAAGTGAATAAACTGCAATTGATACAAAGATCAGCATAATCAATTTATCTAAATGATGGCTGCAAAGTTAGGCCTCATTGGCCAAGATATGGCCCAAGAAAGACAAAGGGGTCTTTACAAATCTCAAATTATGCATCTTGCTCAACCTCTTTTACAATGGATATAGAGTCAGAATGTTAAGTGAAGCCCCAAAGAACTGAAATATTAATCTTAAAGATCATACATGTCAAAGCACTCATACCTTTCACGAACTCTTAACAACCAATGCTTTGCAAATAAATGTCTGGTCCAAGATTCTTAATAATTAATTTAATAAAGAGTATCTAAACAATCTTCTTAGTAATTATCATTAAATTTCATTCTAATCGAAAATCATTTCTGAAAATACTACTGTCTACCTATACATGTGGTGCCTTGTTCAGATGAGAAGGGCATTGCCTATGAATTTCCTGGGCAATTGTTTGACAATACTGACATAGTGACATATATCATCTCTTATGTTCATTTCTACATGCCAGTACACGATAAAGTCAACACATTTGGAGAGAGAATCCAGATTATCCCATTTCTTTCACTTGTTAATTTTCCTATCTATTGGCATCTTCCCAAGCAATGTGATATAGTCTATAGATTACAGAACCGCCACTTAATTAATGGAGACCTCAATTATAAGCAGACCCAATAAATTCAATTTTAGGCAGGTTCATGCTAGTGATCAAAACCATAATTCACTCAAAGCAAGACATTGCAATCCTTAAAAACCAAAGTGCTCAGTTAGCAAAAACAACATTTAGTTTCCTTACTAAACCATCTACTCCAGGCTCAAAAGAAAGACATAAATGCTGTTACTTTGGGATTCAAAACACCAGAGCTTCCCATCTCTTCCTGGCAGCAGCCGTATCTTTCATTTGGATAGTACTTCATTGCTGAATTAGATACAAAGACAACCCACATTAGAAACAATGAGCAATATAACCACAAAAGGTCCATTGGTTACTGTGAAAATATAGTAAAAGAAAACTCAATATTGAATCCTAAGCCTTCCATAATTCACTGCATATTCTCTCAGTCAAGCTGATAATTTGTCATCAAGTAAACCAAAAACAATCAAAAAGACAGAAACTTTAACTTTCTTTCCTTTTCTTTCATCTTCTTAGAAACCAAACATAGACAAAAACAAACACCCACAAAAAAATAAACGAAACCCATTAATCAGAACAAGGAAAAGTCGGAAATTTTACATACCAAAAGGTAGGTTTTGCAAGAGGGTCAGAGTTTCAGAGAAAATAGTCTTAAAAAAAAAAAATAATAAAGCAAAAGACACTTGATAATATAAAGTAAGGATATGCTTATCCAGGATAACGTTCTGCTCGGAACAGCATTAATCCTGGTAAGAGCCGCTTCTTTTTGGATTATTTTTCATTTTTTTTGTTTATTGCCACATAATATATATATATATATATATGTGTGTGTGTGTGTATATACACACACACTAGCCTCTAAGTATGCATGTTGTGCATGCACAAAAACTCTTCTATTCTTTTTTTTTTTTTTTTTGTAAACGTTAATAATCTGTATCAATTATTTATCATTTACAACCCTATTTCTAAATGATATGAAAAAAATCCTAAATTTTAGGAGTTCTTTTTTTAATTCAAAATGAAATTTATTATTTGACATTTATGCCCCTATTTCTAAATGAAATTACTCTTCAATAATAAGGGTATTTTTGACATGAAAAAAGTCCAACTGAAGATGGAGAATCCTCTTTTATATATATGCTATTTATAAAAGGATTTTTTATTTGAATTTCATCATTTTACATACTAACATATCCTCACACAAATTTTTAAACTCTCTAAAATACTCATATGTTTTAGTTAAATAATTTGAAATTTTACAATACAAACAGGTTAAAAGAATAATTTACAATTTTTAAAAAAATTCCTAAATTTTAGGTTTTTTCCTTTTTCTCTAAATTACCAAAATTTATTTTAAATTCAAAATTTCAAAATTTTATCAACTCTCACATAGAGAAAGATCCTAAAAATTAAAACATTATTCTATTTCACTTTTAAAAATTATTTAAAAAATACTTACAATTATTTTATATATATATTTTTAGGCAGATGAAAAAAAATAAAAAATAAAAAGAACCTTGTTGCACTCACAAAGTGCGTGTGATAAGGCTAGTGCGTGTATATATATTTCGTTGATAAAAATTTTTTATTATAATAAAGGCCAAAAAATTAACAGAATATTTAAAAAAAAAAAAAATAAGTCTTAAGTGGTAATATTTTGTGTTTGTTTAGCTAATTTACAAATCGTATATACACTCAAACTTTAGCCTATTTTATTTTCGTTTTCGTTTGTATGATTTATATTTTTCAAATAACAGTCAGTTTATTATTTCAACGAAATTGACTCATTTTTTGTGTTTGATTATGATCTTAAAAATTAGTTTTAAAAAAGACTATTTATTTGTAGTTTGACTAGCACTAAAAATTATTGTATCAATATTTATTGTTATTGAAAAAATTATATGAAAAACATTTTCTTTTTTAAACCATTGAAAAGCCTTAAATTGGAAAATATACCCTAAATTTGCAATCCATGCAAAAAGTTAGAAAGGAAACTAATTGATTTGAGTAAAAAATGTAATATGACACAAAGTCAACGATCAGTTTATGAAGAGAAAGTGTGGGCAAAGAGCTTTTGCAGAAAAGCAAGTTTGATTCCCTTAGGCTGCGTTTGTTTGAGTTTAAAATATTTTTCGAGTGGAAAATAATTTCAGGTGAAAATATTTTCGGGAAATGAAACTATTTTCTAGTTTTTGGTTGCATTTTAAAAAATACTTTGAAAAATATTTTTTGGTGTTTGGTTGTGTTCTTGAAAATACTATAGAAAACACATTTTCTACTTGTTGCTCACATTTTCTCAACTTCCAAACAAATATATAATATCATTTCTCAATAGATAAACACAAAACAAACAAAACCCAACAAAAAAATTCATCAAATCCGGTCAAATTGAGAGAAGAAGGAAGAGAGACCGGTGCAATTGGGTTCTATCTCGTGGCGGAGGGGACTGGGTTTGATCTCGCGGCGGAGGCGACTGGGTTCGATCTCATGGAGTGGTGGGTTCTTCGGAGTGGTGGGTTTGATGAATGGGTTCGTCGGAGTGGGTTTGAGGAATGGGTTTTCTGGTTTCAGGGATGGGTGTGGTGGGATGCAACCAAATCAGGTTGAGTTTGAACAAGAAAAAATGGAGGGGACAATGAAGTTGGAGGGGATTTCAAATGACGCCTTGTGGTTTGGGCATTGCTCGACGAAGATGGAAGGGAATTCCAGCGAGGGTGGGTTTGAACAGATGGGTCGTAGGTGTGTGGATCGGAGAGGGTTGAGCTCGGACTGGCGTGAAGGAGAGAGTGTTGAGCTCGGACTGGCGTGAAGGAGAGTATGGAGCTCGACTGGCGTGAGGGAGAGTGCGAGAACCCAAGAGAGTGCGTGAGAGGTGGAAATGAATTCAAGGTAAAATAGAAATGGAAATGGTTTTACGGGTGGGAAGGGATATTTTACGGTCAAAGTGTAAGTGATTTTCAATTGACCAAATTTTTAGTTGCTGCCAAACACACGTAAATGTGTAAAATATTTTCTGAAACTGATTTACCAGTTAAACAAACGCAGCGTTAGGTTGTGCTTGTAAGAAAAATATTAGAATAGGTTCTAATAAATGTCAAACATGTTTTTTGTGTGGTTGTTGAAATATTTTAAGAGTAAGTCTAGTGCCATAAATTTTTTCACAATATTGTCACAATTTTGCTACATGGTAACTCGTGAATGGTAAAATTATGGACCTACATGGACCTACTATTTTATTTCCACCACTCAAGAGTCGCCATGTAGCAAAGTTGTGATAAAATTGTAGAAAAGTTTGTGGTACTAAACTTACTCATATTTTAAATTTAAGAGGGTTCATCCGTCGTAATTTTTAGAGATCTTAGGCTATTGATTTACTAAAGATTTTGATTTTGATTTTTTTTTTGAGAAGGTAGCATTTCAAACATATTGAGTCCACTCTATGATGATTGCTCTTTACAATCAGGTCAATACACCATTTGGTTTTTTATATAAGCGATGATTGAACCTTAAATCTCTTATTCGATGACAAAAAAATTTACTTGTTAAGCTCACTGCAACTTTTGATCTTTGAGTTGAGTGTGATCTTTGAGTTGAGCATGAATTGAGGTGGCAAAAGGTAGAGGTCAAGCAACCCATGCCTTCTAAAATCAATTCACAAGATTCTTCAAAAAATATACAATAAAAATAAAAAATCCCTACACAAAAGGTAAAGGTCATGCCCACTAAAATTTACATCACTACTTTGCTAAAATCTGCCTTGAAATCCATCTTGTTCTATTTTTCAAAAACATGGACCTCAACGTCCTATTGCTCACAGTGGCGGCTCTAGGAATTTTTCTCAAGGTGTTGCTTAAAAAGCATAAATTATACAATCTAATAAAAAGAGAAATTCATGTATTGACAACAACAACAATAAAAAATACATGCAAATACATAAAGTTTACAATTGCCTTCTACGAGTTTTTATATTTTGAAATTATTGCATGTTAATCTCATTATCAATACTACAAACTACATCTCTTTCAATGTACACAACCTAGCAATCATTCATCTACTGAATGTAGAAAAAATTATGCATCAAAATTCAATTTTATTGGTATAAAAAAAATTGAGGGTGTTCCCAATTTTTTTTTGAAGGGTAGACAAATAAAAAATTTTAAATTAATATATATAAAAAAAAATTCAGGTCAGGGTGGTCCTAGACCACCCTGGCCTTACTGTGGCGCCGCCCCTGGCTTCTCATGGTGTTTCACGATTAGTATTGGAAATGAATGTGTGAAACCACCTATTGGAATACTCTAGTGCGGCACGAAGCCGCTGACACCGAGTCGGCTCCTATGCCGCTAGCTATGCCCTGCTATGTCCCCGAGCACAATTGAGGTTCCATATATAGTCACTCATGAGCAACTCAAGTGAACCGCCCTACCTAACTTCAACATAGGGACAAAAGGGAGATTTTATCCAATTCCCTTTGGACAATAGGCACACTCATCTTTTATATATATATATATATATGTGTATGTGTGTGTGTGTGTGTGTGTGTGGAGGGGGGGGGGGGGGCGCACGCTTATCCTACCTGACTTGTTATAAGAATTTCCCCTAACCATCAAAGTCTCACTAATTGTGTCCCCATGTGCCTGCTTCTCTATCTTACTGTACTCATTAATAGTCAAGGCATTGGACACACCATCAAATTTAATCTCATCACCTGGTGTTGTATTTGTACTAAATTTCAATCCAACTCGAAGTTGTGACTTGTGAAGACGCTGGATAATTTCTTTCTAGTAATATGATGATTCTCTGTGGGATGGAAAATAATGACAAAGCTTGGGTCCAAAATGTACCATGCACTGTGGGTTTTAGCTAGCTCAACTGGTAAAGTCTTGGTCTGATGATAAATAGCTATCTTCAGGAGCGGACGCCATAGGTTGAGACTCTCTGTAAAAAAAAATGTACCATGCACTAGATCTAGATATTTTTCTTTTGGGGTTGGTCCAAGGATGAATGTTACTCTACTGACTGGACCAAAGATAACAAGAAGTCGAAAATGAAAACATAAGGAAAAAAGAAAAAAGAACAAGTTTCCATCCACTGACTTCTCAATAATTTTCCACATAGTAACTTCACTAATATCTTCTGCACTCTGCAGCACATTCTCCAGGAGAGGTTTAGAAAAAGACAAAGTTTAACTATAAAATTGGTTATAGTCTTAGGTTACAACTTTACTCATTATTTTTTTATTGGAGGTGAATTTTGACAAATTCATCACTAGATTACATCTTTTTCTATGTCCTCCATACTTGCAAAATTTTTATAAAATTAAAAATCAATAGTTATGTAATCAATAAAGTGTTTAAATAGCAAGTTTTTATAGTTCAAAATTATGCATAAAATATAAGCTTATAGATCATATAATAAATAATATCTGATTGACACAAAATTTAACATGTGTGTTAAGAATGTAAAGAAGATGCAATTTAACGATTAGATCTTTAAAATATGTAGTAAAATTTATTTTACTAAGTAAGATTGTAATCTTAAGCTTTAACCAATTTTGTAACTAAATTTTATACTTAAAAAAAACTAAAAGATCAAGGTAATAGGGTTAATAACTTCATAATTAATAGGAAGTGCAATACTAGGTATCTAAAAATTTTCATTCTTTTCATAATTTACTATAGTGACAAATTCTGATGGTAGTAATAGGATTTTTCATCATGAAGAAAAATGTGTGTCCGAAAAGCTTGTAATAGAAATTCAAAACTATGGCAAAGAAAAGTCCATAAACAAATGTTTTAGAAGATAACAAAGTTTCGCTACAAACTTAGTTTGGCTACAACTCTACTCAATATCTTTTTATTGAATGTGGATTTAGAAAAATTTATCATTAGATTATATTTTCTTTTCATATCCTCCATGCTTGTAAAACTTCTAGAAGATCAAATGTTTGAATTTCAAGTTTTTTTAGTATAAGATTATGTATAAAATAAGTTTATGAATCGAATAATAAATAACATCATATTGACATGAAATTTGACAAGAGTGTTAAGGACATAAAAAACATGCAATCCGACAATTAAATTTTTAAAATATGCCGTCATGTTAATTTTTTTTAGAGGGAGTTATAACCAATAGCTAAGACCAGAACCAAGTTTGTATAGCCAAACTTTATCTTTTGGAGAAATCACAGTTTCAAAAATATAATTTGATGACCATCTACTGAATAAGGGGAATCATTTACTCTCTTTTATGTCAATTAAAACTCCAATGGCTTTTCTTTCTTGGCCAAAGGAGAGCTTCCAACCCTTCTTGCTCTTTGCATCCATTTTCATAGCGGTGTTGCTGAGTCTTTTCATGAAGTTGCAGTCAGGGAAAAGAAAATTCAATCTCCCACCAAACCCTCCAAGGCTACCCATAATTGGTAACCTTCACCAACATGGCAACATGCCTCATCTCTCTCTGCAGAGTCTGGCTAAAAAATTTGGACCAATCATTTACCTTCAACTTGGTGAGGTCCCAACAGTTGTGGTTTCCTCAGCTAGCCTAGCCAAGGAAGTGATGAAAACCCATGATCTTACACCATCAAGCCGTCCAAAAATCTTTTCAGCCAAACACCTCTTTTACAATGGCACTGATGTTGCATTTTCCCCATATGGTGCTTATTGGAGGCATATTAGAAAAATATGCATACTTGAACTACTAAGTGCCAAAAGGGTTCAATCATATAGCTTTGTTAGAGAAGAAGAAGTAGCACGTTTGGTATGTAGAGTTGCTGAATCATATCCCAGCACCACCTATCTCAGCAGGAGGAGAATATAATCGCCGAGGTTTCCAAAAGATGCTTGAGGAGTATCAAGCATTGCTTGGAGGAGTTAGCGTTGGAGATTTCTTCCCTTCCATGGAGTTTATTCACAGCTTAACAGGCATGAAATCAAGACTTCAGGACACTTTTCAACGGTTTGATAAACTCTTTGACCAGTTGTTGACAGAGCATAAAAATCCCAAAAGAGAAAAAGAGGAACAAAAGGATCTTGTGCATGTTTTACTCGATATTCAAAAGAATGACTATGATGAAATGCCACTCACCACGGATAATATTAAAGCTATCATCTTGGTCAGTGAGCTCTCTCTTTCACTTCCCTCATTGCTATGAAGTCCCAACTGATTGAATATAAACCCTCTTAAGTTTTAGCATACAGATTACTCTATTCCTCAATTAAATTAAATTATTTGATTGCATGACAATAAATGATAAATTCAATCATGTGATTGAATTTAATTGAGAAACTTAAGGTATAACACTAAGGTTGCGTTTGGATACTTGAATTTAAATTTGAATTTTAAAGTGATGGATTTGAAATGTCTCAATTCCAAATCCATAAATATTTAATTATGTCATATGGATTTCTAAAATTCTATGGGTTTTGAATTGCAGGACATGTTTGCCACAGGAACTGATACAACTTTCACCACCCTTGACTGGGGAATGACAGAACTTGTCATAAACCCCAAAGTCATGGGAAAAGCACAAGCTGAAGTACGGAGAACAGTTGGAGACAGAAGAGTTGTTTTGGAGAGTGATCTGCCTCAGCTGCACTACATGAAAGCTGTAATTAAAGAGATCTATCGGTTACATCCTCCTGCTCCAGTATTACTCCCAAGAGAATCCACGGAAGAAGTGAACATTGATGGGTACAATATTCCAGCCAAAACTCGTTTTTTTGTCAATGCTTGGGCAATAGGGAGAGACCCAGAATATGTTGGAAAATATGGCTAAATAAACAAGTTTTGATTCAACAATACAAACCCTAAAAAATTTAACAATGACAAAAATAAATAGATAGAGTTAGAAAAATCTCACAAACTATAGAATCACGCAAAGTCCGTTGTCTTTAAAGGTTAATTCGTGCCACCCGGAGTAGAACTCGGTGCGAATGGCTCTCTTGGCCGAACAACCCCCCAAGATTAGACTATAGTAATTTCCTCAAGTTGATCACACACTCAATCAAGAAGAACTAGGAGCAACCTTACTTGCCTTTCCTTTTCTAAAAAAAAATTGAAGCTGAAATTTTCTGAGCTGAAATCTTTGTGCAGCAAAGAAAAAAAACAGAGCAGAAAACAGAGGGATACGGCTGGAGAAGAAGAGAGAAATTATGTGTGTTGAATAGTATGATTTTTTAGGGTTTTAAGCTAAGATGTGAGGGCTGCTGGGCTGTGCACCAACGGCTACTATGTAGCCAACGGGCTGCTCATTAAATGCCCCAACGGGCTGTAAATTAAATGCCCTAACGGGCAGAATCAGATTGGGCTAAGACAAAAGGAAAGAAAAGGAATGAGGCCCAAGAGAGATAAAGACAAGTCCAAGTTCAACCTAAGCCCAACTCTAACCCTTAGCCCATTTCTTTCAATCTACCACTCAAGGTGCTATGGTTTATAAACCTATATGAGAGCTCATCTCTAACCAATGTGGGACACAAGCATAGATTAAGAGTTTGAAACACACTTACTCCAACAATCCCCCACATGTTACAAACACTAAACTAGGAAAGGTAATAAAATCAAGAAGACATGCATCAATATGGTACCATAAGGTTTTAACCATACTTAGGATAAATAAGTAGGAACTACTAGACAATGGTAGAGTTAGACTCTTTTAACCAAGCTATTAGATAACCAAACTTACCACCCACATACCTTTCTTTACTAAGGTTGTTCCATAAGCGGATTGGCGCCTTATACAGGCCATGCGCCATTGGGTTTCATGAGAGCTCTAGAGACCTACCCAAGTCTTATAGGAAGCGGCACAACTTCCACTCCCACATAGGTGGCATCCATCAAGAGTGTGTGCAGTACACCCCATCCCAACAGGTAGGGACTATGGATCCATTAAGAGCTAGAGCTCAACCTCCAACAATCTGCAACTTAGCACTGTCTCACACCATAGGGATGGACTCATCACTAATCTCCTCAATGAGATAGCGGAACACATAAAACTGACAGTCCCCATATGGACCACAAATGACCTCTACCCATTTAATCCCTTGCGTGGAATCACCCATCATAGAGGTTGGGCATTGGCCATAGTGTCACAATTTGGGTATCAGTCCTATCCCCCTTGATGTCTCACTCACCGGCCTTCTTGCTAGTGGCTTGGTCAAAGGATCAGCCAAATTCCTTTCTGACCTTACAAAGTCCAAGGACATTACACCATTATCAATGAGTTGCCTCACAATATTGTGCCTCCATCGGATATGTTAACTTTTCCCATTATAGATTTTGTTCTTAGCACGTGCTATGGCAGCCTGGCAATCACAATGCATGCAAATAGAGGCAATAGAGTTAGTATACAATGGTATATCAATTAACAAACTCCTAAGCCACTCGGCTTCGGACCCAGCCTTTTCTAAGGCTACTAACTCTAATTCCATGGTGGATCTCGCTATACAAGTCTGCTTAGATGATTTCCAAGAGATAGCCCCTCCAGCTAGTGTGAACACATATCCACTACTAGACTTTACCTCATCTGTATCAGAAATCCAATTAACATCACAATATCCTTCTAATATAGCAGGATAACCACAATATGACAAACCATAATCAAAAGTGCCCTTTAAATATCTTAATAGTCTAGATATTGCATCCCAATGTTTAATACTAGGATTATGAGTATATCTACTCAATCTACCAACAGCATATACAATATCAGGGCGAGTACAGTTTGTCAAAAACATCAAACTACCAATGATTTGTGCATATTTATCTTGTGAAACACTATCACCACGATTTTTAAACAAGTGAACCTTACAGTCAAAAGGAGTAGACATAGATGACATATCAAAGTGTTCAAACTTTTTAAGAATTTTCTCTACATAGTGAGATTGCAATAGTGTAATGCAATCATTATCCCTAAGGATCTTGATGCCCAAGATTATATTTGCCTCACCCAAATCTTTCATATCAAAATTAGAGGCAAGAAAGTGTTTAGCATCATGCATAACATCAAGACTAGTTCCAAATATAAGTAAGTTATCAACATATAAACATATAATAACACCTTCATTATTAATAAACTTGCTATATATGCATTTATCGGCACCATTGATCACATACCCATGTGTAAGCATAACATTATCAAATTTTTCATGCCATTGTTTAGGTGCTTGTTTTAAACCATATAAAGATTTAACCAACTTACAAACTTTACGTTCTTGTCCAAGAACTACAAAACCCTCGGGTTGCTCCATATAAATTTCTTCTTCTAAATCACCATTTAGAAAAGCAGTTTTAACATCCATTTGATGTACTACAAGTTTGTAAATAGAAGCAATGGCAAATAAAATTCTAATAGATGCAATTCTAGTAACCGGAGAATAAGTATCAAATAATCCACATTATGTTTTTGCTTATAGCCCTTGGCTACTAAGTGAGCTTTAAACTTATCAATTGTACCATCCGGTTTTAATTTCCTTTTAAACACCCATTTGCAACCAATAGGTTTAACCTTGGGTGGAAGCTCAACTAATTCCCAAGTATGATTAGACATAATAGATTCTAATTCATTATTAATTGCTTCAAACCAAAAAGGTGCATCTACGGATTTAATTGCATCATAGTAACTTACAGGTTCATCTTCAACAACATAGGCAAGGAAATTGTTACCGTAATCCTTTTCCTTCCTAGCTCGCTTGCTCCTTCTTATTTCTTGCACATCATCAACAAAGTCATTAGAAATTTCAATAGAATCATGCAATACTTTTTCCTTATTTTTCAAAGGAAACACATGCTCAAAAAATATGGCATTTTCGGATTCAATAATAGTGTATGATTCTAATATATCACTTTGGATGACAAGAAATCTATAGCATGAACTACTGCAAGAATAACCAATAAACACACAATCACATGTTCTAGAACCAAGCTTTCTCCTTTTAGGCTCGGGTAGCATAACCTTAGCCAAGCACCCCCACACTTTGAGGTATTCCAAGTTAGGCTTACGCCCATCCCAAAGTTCATAAGGAGTTTTACCGGTTTTCTTATGGGGTACTTTATTTTGAATATGACAAGCCGAAAGAATGGCCTCCCCCCACATGTTGGAAGATAGCCCAGAACTAACAAGCATAGCATTCATCATCTCTTTAAGAGTTCTATTTTTCCTTTCGGCTATTCCATTAGATTCCGGTGAATAAGGTGGAGTTACCTCATGTATTATGCCATTTTGTTCGCAAAATTCCTTAAAAGGATTAGACTCATATTCACCACCTCTATCGGTTCTAAGTCTTTTAATTCTTTTATTTTTTTGGTTCTCAACTTCACTTTTATACTTTATAAACATCTCTAAAGCTTCATCTTTGGTTCTTAGTAAATAAAGTTTAGTGAACCTAGAGTGGTCATTAACAAAGATCACATAAAATGTTTTACCACCTCTAGTCATTGTGTGTTTTAAATCACCCAAGTCACTATGTACCAATCCAAGAAGCTCGGTTTCTCTTGTTATGGATTTACAAGGTTTCTTGGTGATTTTAGTTTTGGCACAAACTTCACATTTGTCCATATTAGCTTCATTTAGTGAGTTAATAATTCCACATTCTTTCATTTTCTTTATATAGCCAAAATTAACATGTCCAAGTCTACCATGCCAAACATCAATGGAATCAACTAAGTAAGCACAAGAAGATGAACCACTTTCATTAATAACTTGATCAACATTAAGTACAAAAAGACCTTCATCATCATAGCCCTTACCAACAAAGACTTCATTCTTAGTTAAGGTAACTATGCCACCATCAAATAAGACTTTAATACCGGCTTTACCAAGTAAATGTACCGAAATGAGATTATGTCGAAAGTGAGGTACATGAAGGACATTATTGAGTGAAAGAGTTTTACCGGAAGTTAGCTTCAAGAGTACCTTCCCTTTACCACTCACCGGCACGGACCTATTGTCCCCAACATAGACACATTCGGTTCCTTCCGCCATAGGAGTGTAGGAACTAAACTCCTCTTTGAATGCACCAATGTGTCTTGTACAAGCCGAGTCAACTACCCATCCCTTCACTTTTGTCACCAAGTGTGCCTCACACACCACGGCCGCAATGATCTCTTCGGTTTGCACCACATTTGCCTTATTTGATGTAGAGCCTTTGTTGTTGTTCTTATTGTTGTTGAAGTTCCCCCTCGCCCTACATGTTGCCACATAATGACCTACCTTACCACAAATAAAACAATTACCCTTTTTCTTTTGGATTTGAGGATTTGAGCCATTTTTATTATGAAATTTTCGTTTTCCTTTGAAATCATGTTTCTTATTATGTTGTGGAGGTCTAGAGGGTCCTCCCTCTACAATATTAGCCTTGGAAGTAAATTCCTTAGCTCTAGAAACCTTTTCCGACATCCTATTTGTTTCTTCAATTTGAATATCAACGATAGTTTGTTGAAGATTCAAATAGGTTCTATGGTGGCTATACCGGTGTTTATACTCTTTCCAAGAGTCCGGCAACTTAAACACAAGGCCATGAGCCACAAACCTCTCGGGTAAGACATCACCCTCTTTAGCTAAGTCGGATACTAATTTTTGAAAATCTTCAATTTGGCTAGAAACACTTTTTTCCTCAACCATTTGAAATGACATAAATTTAGCCGTAGCAAAATTTTTAGCACCCTCATCCTCAAACCCATAACGACCATTAAGTTCATCCCATAAATCTTTAGCACAAGTAAAATGACAATAATTATCAAACAACTTGTTAGATAAACCACACTTAATAGTATGAACACATAATTTATTTGTTTTTTCCCACTTTGCTATATTTTTAGGATCATCTTCGCATTTAGGCTCATAAAGAACCCGATCAATTTCGGTAAATTCCAAAATGGGCAAAACCCTTTTCTTTCCAACGCTTAAAATTATTTCCATCAAAAGCCTCAAGCTTTGTAATTTCCGAAATGAACTTAACAGAATCAACAACTTGTTTCTTCATTTTTAAAACACACTAATCAACCTTTAAAATTGTTGGAAAATATGGCTAAATAAACAAGTTTTGATTCAACAATACAAACCCTAAAAAATTTAGCAATGACAAAAATAAATAGATAGATTTAGAAAAATCTCACAAACTATAGAATCACGCAAAATGCGTTGTCTTTAAAGGTTGATTCGTGCCACCCGGAGTAGAACTCAGTGTGATGGCTCTCTTGGCCGAACAACCCCCCAAGATTAGACTATAGTAATTTCCTCAAGTTGATCACACACTCAATCAAGAAGAACTAGGAGCAACCTTACTTGCCTTTCCTTTTCTTAAAAAAGATTGAAGCTGAAATTTTCTAAGCTGAAATCTTTGTGCAGCAAAGAAAAAAATAGAGCAGAAAACAGAGGGATACGGCTGGAGAAGAAGAGAGAAATTATGTGTGTTGAATAGTATGATTTTTTAGGGTTTTAAGCTAAGATGTGAGGGCTGTTAGGCTGTGCACCAACGGCTACTGTGCAGCCAACGAGCTGCTCATTAAATGCCCCAACGGGCTGCAAATTAAATGCCCCAATGGGCAGAATCAGATTGGGCTAAGGCAAAAGGAAAGAAAAGGAATGATGCCCAAGAGAGATAGAGACAAGTCCAAGTTCAACCTAAGCCCAACTCTAACCCTTAGCCCATTTCTTTCAATCTACCACTCAAGGTGCTATGGTTTATAAACCTATATGAGAGCTCATCTCTAACCAATGTGGGACACAAGCATAGATTAAGAGTTTGAAACACACTTACTCCAACAAAATATTGGGAAAATCCAGATGTTTTTGAACCAGAAAGATTTATGGGTAGCCGTAGCACTGTTGATTTCAAGGGACAGCATTTGGAGTTGATACCTTTTGGTGCTGGTAGGAGAATCTGCCCAGCTATCACATTTGGAACAGCAAGTATTGAGCTTGCTTTGGCTCAACTTCTCCATAGCTTTGATTAGGAGTTTCCCCCTGGTGTTACAGCTAAAGATTTAGACATGACAGAGGCTTTTGGCATCACAATGCACAGGATAGCTAATCTGATTGTCATTGCGAAATCACATTTTCCTTTGGAGCATGCAAATGATAATCCAAAGATTTACTAAGTTCACAAGTGGACGAGTTCATTATTAGGTCCACAAGTAGATGAGTTCATCCCATGGGGATGCCTTAAAATTACTAAGTCCATAAGTGGACAAGTTCATTATTAGGTCCACAAGGGGACAAGTTCATCCCACGAGGATGCCTTAAAATTACTTAGTCCACAAGTGGACGAGTCCATCATTAAGCCTAAAAGGGACAAGCGGATGCATATCACAAGATAGAAAATCAACACAAGAGCATACTAGAAAGCTACGGGTATAATATATTAAATAGACGCCATAAATAATAAAAATATGTTTACAACAAAAGCCAAAAGATAGAAGGGCACTTAACATAAATAAAAATAAAATAAAAAATAAATAAAAAACAAGAAAATTGAGAAAAAGGAAAACTAGGATGAAGGGGCATCATGCATATGAGGGTTCTCGTCATCTTTAGCAGGAGAGTTCTGAGCATTTGGGGTAGAAGGGTTGTCGGCATCTTTGAAAGGATCCTCAATAGACGAAATAACGGGTCTCTCCAAAGCAGCTTAAGCAAGCACGACATCGTCATCCTTGAATCCCTAATCAGCAAGAGTAGAATCCTCAGTCTCCTTGTTGATGGTGTCGCCATCAGCAGGGGTCATCGGTAGAGGATCATCCATGGTGACGTTGGATAAGTCAAGGTTTGGGTAGACGGACCCCACCTGCTTCAAGCAATCGTCATACCCGTCACCATAGTACACTGCACAAGCATCAATGAATGGCTAGGAAGCCTTGAACTCTGCTATGGCGTCAGCCCTGGCTGTCTCCACCTGCTCAACAA
The DNA here is from genome assembly GCF_040712315.1 of Castanea sativa. Taxonomy (NCBI): domain Eukaryota; kingdom Viridiplantae; phylum Streptophyta; class Magnoliopsida; order Fagales; family Fagaceae; genus Castanea; species Castanea sativa. The sequence continues at coordinate 45,204,616 of NC_134016.1, forward strand.
GAGTCGTCAGCTCCTTTTCCATGCTCGCCTTTGCCTCTTCTGCCTTTCCTCGTAGATCGGCTTCCTCTGTCAACTTCTCCTTCAAAGCCATCACCTCCTTGTTAAGGATACGGAGGGTTGTCTTATATTGCACTTGTTCATTGGTCAGGGTTTCACCTACAAGCGACAGAGGTATTCTAAGAACCTATTCGACGGGTCTCTCTATAGAAGTGACGTCTGACTAGAAAACATAAGTAAAAAGAAAAAAGTGACGAAGGGATAGAACTTACGAGATTAGCTGACGACTCTGTGGAAGCGATGAAAGCTGCAAATTGACAGCAACAAAAGTGACAGGACAACAGCTCGCTCTCTTAAAAGACTTGCAAGGGTGAAATAAAGGAAAATGAGAGGAGGAAGAGAACTATTTAAAGAATGAAGAGCACGATAAATGAAGCGACGCTATTGTTCAAAAACGAGGCCAATCGGCTTATGCCATGTGTCCCAGCATTTAATTAAAGCTACTCAGAGAAGTCATTAATAAGCACTCTTATTTTTTCAACAAATAAATAATAAATGAAAGGAGAGCTATACTCGACAACCCGTCAGCTTAAACCGACGGAGTCATGGAATAGGGGGTAGTTGATATGGATATCCTCAAAAGATAAACTCGTTGCAAAGAAGCTGACGAGATGAGCTCGTTAGCTTCTTGTACAAGAGAACTAGCACGACAAGTCCGCAAGCCGACGAGTCCATAAGCTGATGACATCGCCTCAATACCCGATGGCATCTATGTAAAACGACGGAAGTAGGGAAGCCGACGGGATGAAGATTATGACGAGTCTAGCGTGGCCTTGTTTGATCTCCACGAATATCTATACAAGTAAATATCTTGTACCCCACGATTAACCTTACTCAAGGAAATCCCTACAAGAAAAGGATCCCGCAATATACGCGTATTAATGAGGATCTTCCCTACAAGGAAAGTTCTTCTCCGCCAAGAAACGAATGTCTACTCTACGCTACTATAAAAACCCCCAAACCCTCACAAACTAAGGTATGCATAATTCACCCTAACTCTAGCACTCTAAAGTTGTAAAGATCTTTAACTTGACCTTCGGAGGGTCTTTAATTCACCCACACCAGTACTATCTATAGGGTCTTCAACTTTTTGTGTTGTGCAAGTCTTATCTAGATCACGTGGGGACCATGTAGCTCACTGATGATTTTCGGCATCATCAATTAATATTTATTAGAGGAGAGAATAAACATGAAAGAGAAGGGAGTAAAATAATGTGCACAAGAGAGAGAGAGAGAGAGAGAGAGAGAGAGAGAGAGAGAGAGAGAGAGAGAGTTGTAGTTATGTTAGGTCTTATCAAGTGGGTCTTGCACTTTTCTAAATATTTAAAAAAATGTTATTGAATAATGTTATTTGAAAACTGAAAACTAGTAGGGGGAGTTTTCCAAATTCAGTGTTTAAATACCCTAAAATGAGGAACGTAACTCAAACACTCCTAAATGAAATCTCTTACCAAATGCGTTAATTACTTTAACTTTAAACTTTGCTTTCTTTTCTTTTATCTTCTTAGAAACCAAACATAGACAAAAACAAAACACCCACAAAAAATTAAACGAAACCCATTAATCACAGAACAAGGAAAGGTTGGAACTTTTGCATACCAAAAGGTGGGTTTCGCAAGAGCCAAGAGGTTCATGGAAGATAGTATTAAAAAACAAAGCAAAAGACACTTGAAAATTATACGTTACAATCTGACTTGATAAAATAAGGATATGCTTTTCCGGAATGATGTTCTGCTCAGAACAGTATTAATCCTGGTAAGAACCACTTCTTTTGGATTATTTTTTGTTTATTGCCTCAATTGAGTGTGTTTGACAATCGACATCTGCTTTTAGCTTTTATATCCATATTTTCTCATTTTTAAAATTTTTTCAAAATACAAGTATAGTTTAGCACATTTTTAGCGAAAGTTTAAGCAAAAAATTAAATAAATTAATTGTTCTCAAATGTACACACACAAAGAGATAATGATTTTTCATTAAATCAAAGGCCAAAAAATAAATAAAATTTTTTTTCAAAACAAATAAGTCTTAGGTGTGGGTTCCAGTTAGCTCAACTGGTAAAGTTTCTGATAGTTGAATAAGAGATCTGAGGTTCAATCCTTGCTTACACCAAAAATTGATTGGTGTCTTGGTCTGATGATAAAGAACGCTCATTAGAAGCGGATGCCATAGGTTGAAACTCTCTCTCAAAAAAAAAAAAAAAAAAAAAAGAGAAAGCTCAAAGAAAAAAATAGTCTTAGGTAGCAATATTTTGTGTTTGTTTAGCTAATTTGCAAATTGTATACTCAAACTTTAGCCTATTTTCATTTTAGTTTGTGTGCTTTAGATTTTTTCAATTAACAGTCAATTTTTTTTCCAACAAAATTCTCTCATTTTCCTGTGTTTGATTATGATTTTAAAATTGAGTTTAAAAAAAACTTTAGTTTGACTAGCACTAAAAATTATCAATATTTACTGTTATTAAAACAATTATATGGAGAACATTTTCATTCACAAATACAAACCCTAAATAGTAAAAAATCTTCTCTTTTTTAAGCCATTTGAAAGCCTTAATTGGAAAATATAGCCTAAATTTGCAATCCATGCAAAAAAATTAGAAAGGAAACTAATTGATTTGAGTAAAAAATGTAATTTGAGTCATTTGACACAAAGTCAACGATCAATTAGAAGAGAAAATGTGAGCGAAGAGCTTTTGCAAAGTAGCAAGTTTGATGCCCTTGTTTAGGTTGTGCTTGTAATGAAAATATTATAATAGGTTTAATAAATGTCAAACATGTTGTTTCTGTGGTTGTTGAAAGATTTTAAATTTAAGAGTGTTCAACAGTCGTAATTTTTGGAGATTTATTTTGGGCTATTGATTTATTGAAGTTTTTGATTTTGATTTTGATTTTTTTTTTTTTTTGAGAAGGTAGCATTTCAAACCTATGGAGTCTAATCCATGATGATTGTTTTTTATTATTAAGTCAAGACACGAATTGATTTTTTATGTAGATGAGTATTAAACTTCAGATCTTTTATTCGACAATAAGAAAACTTCACCTATTGAGTTTATTAGAACTATAGACCTTTGAGTTGAGTGTGAATTGAGGTGGAAAGAGGTAGAGGTAAAGTAACCCATGCCTTCTAAAATCACTTCACAAGATTAAAAAATGTATAATTAAAAAAAAAATCTCTCTAGACAAAAGGTAAAGGTCACGCCCACTAAAAATAACATCACTACTTTGCTAAAATCGTCCTTGAAATCCACCTTGTCCCTATTTTCTAAAACATGATATTCTTTTTTCCAATTCTCATTGTGGCAGTAGGCGCACTCATCTTTCATAACATTCTTAATCGGTGGCTCCTTTAAAATTTTATATATATATGGTTATCCTACTTGACTTGTTATAAATAGAATTTCCCTTAACCATCAAAGTCTCACTAATTGTGTCCCCATGTGCTTGCTTATCTTTCCTACGGTACTCATTAATAGTCAAGGCATTGGATGTACGAATGGCAATTTTGCCCTTCCTTGCTTGACCAACCCCTCCTCACTTCACCACACGTAGGTTTTTCCCGTCCCACAAATATAGTGGAGAGGGGATGGGGTGAGATTTTAGCCTCGCACCATGAGGCGAGGCAGGGATGAGTTTAGACTTTTTAAACCCACCCTACCCCACCTCACCTCGCCCTTTCCCCGCCCTGTATTGATAAATGTTATAATTGTAAATTTTTTATATCCTAAAACATTATTATTTAACAAACATATCAATATTAATTTATTTTATTCTACCCAACATGGCTCTTTGTCTCTATTTTGTTGTTTGTTATACTATGCAATTTCTGTTTTTGTTGTGATATTATCTTGTTAAATCCTTGGATAATATTATTCAATTTTTGCTAAAAATTAGTTTGATTTGATGGGATAAAGTTAGTTATAATTTCAAGTATATTTTTATTAATGAAACATGTTTTTTTTATTATTTTAAATTGTAATAGTTATGGGGCAAATGAACAAAAAGTAGAGTTTTACAGGGTAGGGCGAGGCTTCGCAGGACCCTAAGGGGCAGGAATGGGACAAAAAAAAATTTCCCATCATGCGGAGCGGGGTAGGGGCAAGACCCCATCCTTCGACTTCTTTCAGCCTCACCCTGTCCCATTGCCATCCGTAATTGGACGTACCATCAAATCTAATCTCATTATTTTCATAGAACAATATAGTAATAAGTTAACTTTTTAACTTTTAATATTTGTCCTTGAAACTAATTGCACTTGGTGTTGTACTTGTACCAGATTTCAATCCAACTCAAAGTTGCGACTTTGTAAGAAATTTCTAGTAACATTATTTGTATTTTTAAAAAATACGTGTGGGTGAAAAAGTATGTAAAAATACGTGTAATATTGTTTAAACACTGAAAAGTATAATTTAAACAGTAACAAACGAACCCTGATGATTCTCTATCGGGATGGAAAATAATGACACGGCTTGTGTCCAATGTACCATGCACTAAATCTGATATGATGCCGCCTCATGTTTGCATAATTTCGGGTTTAATGTACAAGACACGCTAAACCCATGCATTTCCCAAATAATAAAATATGAGAAAGATGAGAGCGATCTGACAATGTGCAAGTGCATGTCTCATGAAGACTAGTGGGGAAGCACATGCAAGGCATGGGCTTGCCATTATATTAAATAATAATTTATTATTGTCATATACATGTTCAATGTACAAAACTCCATTTTCTACCAGATTTTTGGAGAAATTATGTTACAATGTGACAAAGTTTGGAGAGATTACGTTAAACAACCTTACTCTTACCTCAATATCTTGTCATTGCATTGAATAACAATATAATTTCAAATATAGAAACTGTTTATAACACAACCAATATGTAAATCATATTATATGTCAAACACCTAAATTTTTTACCATCAGTATTTTTAAAATGTGAGGAATGGAATATAAAATTTTATTTTTTATAAATTTGCGAGTACAGAACTGGGAATACTGACTTAAAAAAAATGGAAATTTCACATTTCAAAAGTCAACTACAAGTACAAAAAGCCTTTTGCTCTTAAGAATACATAGTTCATACTGCAACCCACCCTCAACATTACCTTCATATACAGCTTTCTCCATATGTATATGTCAAAATCTACCTCTCCAAACAAGGTAGAGACGCTACAGGGAATTGCTTACGAACTAATCATCAATGGCAAAGGACTTTTAAACAAATTATATTCATAATGATGGGACAACAAAGACTTATTAGATGTTCTATTGGTAGAGTTTCCAACTGTTAACCTTGGTTTACTCACATCCTTGTCAACCAACAAAGAAGAGCTGGAGACACTTCAATCCGCTCTAATGCGCCCATTGTTTTTGCTAATACCAACCACCGTTATCAATTTGAGAAGCAAAGAACAGAGGACGAGAAGCAGAAGTGAGAAAACAGAACCGAAAAAGAATATTGGAAATGCAGCTATAGAACTAAATTGTAAATGAATGGTTTATCAAAGAATCACATGTGAAGACCTGTGTTAAAATGTAATAGTAAGCATTACTCACTGAAAAATAAGTCAATAACTTAAATGGGAAACAGAACAATAGGAATCCCATTTCAATTGTATTCCATAACGCGTTACAAAGCATTATATGTTTCTACCAGGTTCAATTACAGACATGCAAATGACCATACATTTATGAAACGGGTTGTAAACAAATGAGGTGGAATTTTTTGAATTATGAAAACAGTAATACCCTTCTTAGGAGATAAATAATGACGTTAATAACAACCATTTTTAAGTGGAATTACCCAATGCTATGCTGCAGCAGTAATATGGCATATAAAAACAACTGGTTTTTTCCATATCTTTATTTGTTTCTTCTTGGGTTCCAATGGCTAGCCCCCTTTGTCATGTGAATACAGGACAGGGACCCTTCTACCCTTGAATTAATTTCTATCCCTTCAAAGCTTTTTGAAGGCTTTAAAGGGATAAACTATCTACACAGAACAAACCAACCAAACCAATCCGGTGATAAATTTGAGATAAAAAATTGACTTTTGTGTGCATATGGATAAACAAAAAAACATGCAAGAACAAAAAGACAAAACAATTGCCTCTTTTTACTGTTTCTTATCTTTCTCTATCGATGGGCTCACAGCTGATTATTTTATTTTATTTTTTTCTCATCTCTGTATCTCACCATTTTCTCTATCTGCGGCTGTGAAGAAATTGAGCAGCTGAAGAAAATGACAAGGCACACACGGCAAGATTAAAGAAGCATCTAGGGTTAGTAGGCGAAAAGAAAGAAATACGCCCATACGATTTTACCCTACCCACAGAATTGAGAATTAAAAAGCCCCCACTTTTTACGTAGCTTAACAACTAAAGTTACGTAGAGATGATATGTTCATAACATTTTTATAATATTTTTACAATAAATTACAAGTAGTTTATTGTTATTGGTTCAAATTTGAACCTAATACTAAAATTACTTTTTTACCCAAACAATAACAACCAGTAACAACCTGCTACTTAAGATTTGTTGTAAAAATATTGTGAAAATATTGTGGACATATCATTTTTCAAAGTTACAAGCAAAAAAAGTAATTTTCATCAATAGAGTAGGTGGCTGACAAAAAGGACTTGAGAATAAAAAAGACTAAGGGCGTATTTAGTAGAGTAGTTTGAGATGAAATTTTTATGATTTTTTGTAGTTTTTTGAAATACGTGTGGGTGAAAAAGTGTGTGAAAATGCGTGTAATGTTGTTTAAAATGTAAAAATGTGAGTTTGAGATGGGAAAACAAACAGACCCTAAAAAACCCCTCACTTTTTATGTAGCTAGAGCATCCATATCAGTATGTGCAAAAAATTTTCCATTTAGCACATATAAAACCTACTTTTTCTATTTTACACACTTATTTTTACAAAACACTTCATCAGTTTGTTTATTATACACATTTATTCAAATAAAATATTCATTTTTTTAACACTTTGAATAGTAACCGTGAGAGTGAAGTGAGAAATGAAATGAGAAAAAGTGAGTGAGGAAAGAGAATAAAAAAATAAAAAAATTATTTACGCAATGAACAATAACCGTGTATATATGCACAAGACCATTGTGTATATTTAGACATTTTTACAAAGATTGATATGAAGAGTTTTGGGTTAAAATGTATAAAATTGAGTTCTTTTTTTATTTTAGAAAACTATCTACAAGTTGGTGTGATTGTTCTAACAACTAAAGTTACAAAGAAAAAAAAAAAGTAATTTTCATCGGTAGAGTTTTTATTATTATTATTATTATTATCATATCCATCAATAGAGTAGGTGGCTGACAAAAAGGCTAAGAAAGATAAAAACAACAAACAAGAAACAAGAAACAATAAAGAAACAACAATAAATAAATAGCACACAAGGTGCTCGACAAAAGCGCCGTTCACCAGGTGCATTCGCTCTTTTTAATATAGGTAATAGAAAATGGAAGTGTATTGCCCAAATTTCCTTCTTTTGCGTGTTACTTACCGTCTTTGACTCTTAATAAGGTAATTATTAATGTGGTAGTCACACTCACACTAATAAAAACAAAACACTCAAAATAAATAAGGTCTAATTAATGTGTATTTTTAAGACACACATTAAACCATTTATTTATAGTATAATTTTTTTAAAATTTGAAAAAATTGTCAATATTTTTTCAATTTTCAAGAAATTTTTTTTTTAAAAATGAATAATTATTGTGTGCATTTAGAGCACACATTAACAAAATTCAAATAAATAATACATAAACTTATAAATTGGTGTAAAAAATATTAATTTTTACATTTAGTTCTAGGAATAATACTATTTGATCACATCATGTTTACGTGGAATGATAGAAATTGGAATGGAAATTTGTTTGTTATGTAAATTTTTTTTCATAGTTTACTGTAGTGACAAATTATGATGGTAGTAATAGGAGTCTTTCATCATTAAGAAAAACCGTGTGACCGAAAAACTTGCAATAGAAATTCAAAACTATGGCAAAGAAAAGTCCATAAACAAATGATTTAGAGAAAATACAAAGTTTAGTTACAAATTTGGTTATAGCTAATGGCTACAACTCCACTCAATATTTTTTTATTGGACGTAAATTTAGAAACACTTATCATTGGATTACATTTCTTTTTTATATTTTTTGTGCTTATAAAATTTTTAGAAGATTAAAAATTAATAGCTATGTCATCAATCAAATGTTTAAATTTCAAGTTTTTATAATCTAAAATTATGTATAAAAATAAGTTTATAGATGGAATAATAAATAATATCCAATTGACATGAAATTTGAGAAATGACAAGGGTGTTAAGGACATAAAAAATTGGCAATTCAACGATTAGATTTTCAAATTTGTAATCATGTTAATTTGTGTAAAGAGAGTTATAGCGAATAGCTATAGTCAAGTTTGTAGCTAAACTTTATCATATGGTTAAAGCATAGTCGCAAATATAAATAGATGATCACCTACTGAATAAGGGGAATCATTTACTCTCTTTTATGTTGATTAAAACTCCAATGGCTTTTCTATCATGGCTAAAGGAGAGCTTCCAACCCTTCTTGCTCCTTGCATCCATTCTGCTAGCAGTGTTGCTGAGTTTTTTCATGAAGTTGAAGTCAGGGAAAAGAAAATTCAATCTCCCACCAAACCCTCCAAAGCTACCTATAATTGGTAACCTCCACCAACTTGGCAACATGCCTCATCTATCTCTGCAGAGTCTGGCAGAAAAGTTTGGGCCAATTATTTACTTACAACTTGGTGAGGTCCCAACAGTTGTGATTTCATCCGCTAGACTAGCCAAGGAGGTATTGAAAACCCATGATCTTGCACTATCAAGCCGTCCAAAAATCTTTTCAGCCAAACACCTCTTTTATAATTGCACTGATGTTGCTTTTTCACCATATGGGGCTTATTGGAGGCATATTAGAAAAATATGCATACTTGAACTACTAAGTGCCAGTAGGGTTCAATCATATAGATTTGTTAGAGAGGAAGAAGTAGCACGTTTGGTGTGTAGAGTTGCAGAGTCATATCCCAGCACCACCAATCTATCCAAGATGCTTGGACTATATGCAAATGATGTTCTTTGCAGAATTGCATTTGGGAGGGATTTCTCAGCAGGAGGAGAATATGATAGCCATGGTTTCCAAAAGATGCTTGAGGAGTATCAAGTATTGCTTGGAGGATTTAGCATAGGAGATTTCTTCCCTTCCATGGAGTTCATGCACAGCTTAACAGGCATGAAATCAAGACTGCAGAATACTTTTCAACGCTTTGATAAACTCTTTGATCAGTTGCTGACTGAGCATGAAAATCCCAAAAGAGAAAAAGAGGAGCATAAGGATCTTGTGGATGTTTTACTTGATATACAGAGGAATGGCTATGATGAAATGCCACTCACCACAGATAATATTAAAGCTGTCATCTTGGTCAGTGAGCACTCTCTTTCACTTCCCTCATTGCTATGAAGTCCCAACTGGTTGAATATAAACCTTCTTAAGTTTTTTTTTTTTTTTTTTGATAAAGAACCTTCTTAAGTTTTAGCATACAAATTACTCCATTCCTCACTTAAATTAAATTATTTGATTGCATGGCTAATTCAATCATTGTATTGAATTTAATTGAGAAACCTAAGGTATAACACTAAGATTGCATTTGGATACTTGAATTTAAATTTGAATTTTAAAGTGATAAATTTGAAATGTCTTAATTCCAAATCCATAAATATTTAATTATGTCATATGGATTTCTAAAATTCTATGGGTTTTGAACTGCAGGATATGTTTGCTGGAGGAACTGATACAACTTTCATCGCCCTTGACTGGGGAATGACAGAACTTATCATGAACCCCAAAGTCATGGAAAAAGCACAAGCTGAAGTAAGGAGAACAGTCGGAGACAGAAGAGTTGTTTTGGAGAGTGATCTGCCTCAGCTGCACTACATGAAAGCTGTAATTAAAGAGATCTATCGGTTACATCCTCCTGCTCCAGTATTACTCCCAAGAGAATCCATGGATGAAGTGAACATTGATGGGTACAATATTCCAGCCAAAACTCGTTTTTTTGTCAATGCTTGGACAATAGGGAGAGACCCAGAATCTTGGGAAAATCCAGATGTTTTTGAACCAGAAAGATTTATGGGTAGCCGTAGCACTGTTGATTTCAAGGGACAGCATTTCTACCTTTTGGTGCTGGTAGAAGAAGCTGCCCAGCTATCACATTTGGAACAGCGAGTATTGAGCTTTCTTTGGCTCAACTTCTCCACAGCTTTGATTGGGAGCTTCCCCCTGGTGTTACAGCTAAAGATTTAGACATGACAGAGGCTTTTGGCATCACAATGCATAGGATAGCTAATCTGATTGTCATTGCCAAACCACATTTTCCCCTGGTTGATAATGATAATCCAAAGATTTAGTCATCCTCCTGGGCCCTGGCACCGTCAATCCATGCTAAAAGAGTAGAAAGACAAAAGGCACACTGTCAAAGAGGAAGTTGAAAAGACTTTCCTGATCAATAATCCAGAGCAAGTGGACAACAGGACCCGACAAGGTACAATGGAATAAACATATCTAATGTTTTAATCTCATATAATGCATTTTGTATTCTGAAATAAGGTAATAGGTTTAATGTAATCCTTGAGCTTGCATCTGCACTGCATATGAACCTGAGGGCCTGAAGGAGCAAATTTAAAACTGTTGACATCCAAAAATTAGCAATTCCCTGATCAAGAAAAGGTTGGGAGTTGCAGGCAACAAGGGGCTGATACTTTACATTGCAATGAAAAATGTCAACATATGTTCATAATAATGATACTAAAGTCATATTTCATCTCCCAACTTCCAGGGAAAAAAAGGAGAGAGAGAGAGAGAGAGAACAAGTTCCTGAATTTTTATATTTTAGGCAATTAAATAAATTTGATTATGCAAGGATACATAATTAGAAAAAACAAAAAAACAAAAAAACAAAAAACTTTCTAATACACATTACAAGGAGTAGAAATGTCATATTTTAGACTGTATAGCTAGAACTTCTTTTTACAAGTTAGAATGATTTTAACAAAATTTATGGAGACAACTGCTGTTTGATTAATTCCGCAACAGAACGTGGTACAATACACTCAAACACAACACAACCAAAAAGCATATAAGAGATGCAGTGGGGAAATTTAATATTGGAAAGCACGCATGTAAATAGCTTTGTAAAGCACTTTTCTGGATTTTCCAGGGGGGGAAAGTTGTGATATTGGGCAACTCATCTTCATATGGTGCTCTTTCAATATTTCTATCAAATACATTTCAACCCAGCTAGTGAACCTCAGGGAGATCTTATATCCCGAAGATAATGACCTACTTGCTGAGCACCAATAAACAAGGCATCCGCAACAAGAAAGACCCCCACCTGTGCCATAAATGATCATATTAGTCTATTTAGGTAAGGGGCTAAAGAGTAAAAGATAACTTATATATTACCAATTTGGGGAAGAGAATAATTACCAGACGAGCAGAAAACATTAGTCGGTAACCCCAACCTTCTTTTGCAGCTGCATCTCTTTGTTGATCAGTAAAACTGAAGATAATAACAGAATGAGTTATAAATGCTGTGTTAAAATTATAATAAATGAACAAGTCCCTTGATTTACACAGTAATATATGTTTATCACTCAAGGATAGAGAAGATGATCAGGTTACGGAAAGTAAGTCTCACAAGTCAAGTCCAAGCACTTATTGTCTTATAAGGTAAAGATGTACTGGATGAGGAAATGAAGAAACTTTTGGTAAGTTAACATATACACTCAATAGATCTTAACCCACAAAAACACCTCCACATCACTCCACTCTAATGGAGGGATGAGGTGCCTTTTGAGCTAAAGCTCTTTGGTTTGGAACAAGGAAATGAGGACACACAGTCACAAAGTTATGGACTTTAATTCAGTAAGTTATTTGCATAGACATCACACTAAGATGTGTGATTGGTGCCAACCAGCAACACAACAAGACCTAATTTTTCATGGTTCTGAGTGAGTACAACTGATTTGGTAGAAATGCCAAATCCAATCTACAGGCATTTACTGGATGCATCTGAAAACTGATGCAGGAGCACAACCAGAAATTATTTCAATATCTTATTTTGGATTTCATTGGATAATTTTATATTTTAAGTTTTTATTTGCTTAGTTTGAGTTGTGATAGGGATTAAATTTCATGTTTTTGGGTAGGGATTAGTGTAGTATTTGGATTAGTTTGGATTAATTTGATAGATAATCAGGCAATCTTTATAAAAGATAGAAAAAAGAGGAATACAAGAAGTTCATGATGATGAACAGCAAGCAGAAAAAGGAACAAACAACACAACAAACATAGAGAAATCAAGAAACTAAGCTAAGGGAGGACAAAAACTCAGAGAGAGAAGAGCGATCAGTGAAACCCCAACACCAAGACCACTCAAAAGACTACAATGGCATAAAAGCTTTAACTCATCCAACGTCTTTCCTTTGTCCTCAAAGGATCGACGATTTCGTTCCAACTACACAATCCACAGTAAGCACCCCGGAACCAAGTTCCAAATGTCCGAGTTGTGTTTCTCAATCCACTAATGCTAGTAAGATAACAAACCTGCCACCGAACCTAGCATCACCCAAAGAATACCAAAGGCCTGAAGCATAGAAGACCAAAAGGAGTGAGTAACAGGACAATGAAGAAGAAGATGATTAACCGACTCTCCATCACAGCAACACATACAACATCTATTAGCCAAAGGGCGGCCCTTTAGCATTAGATTATCCAAAGTAAGGAACTGACCATGAGCGGCAGTCCACAGAAAGAACGATACGCGCTTAGGAATTTTTGGTTTCCAAACACCCATCCAAGGAAACAAAGAATTCGAGGCACCTAGGATCGCATGGTAGTAAGATCGAGTGTCAAACTTACCATCCCCTTTTAACCACCAGTGAAGAGTATCCCTCCTATTACCCTAAGGAATATGAGTTTGGATAAGCTGAAGGAGAGAATACGAAGCAACCAACTCCCAATCTTCAAAAGCTTTATAAAACCTTAAATTCCACACTCTAATAGTGCCCCCTTCTGGAGTCCACAAAACCTCAGAGATACAAGCACTCTTGACCGCTGAACACACATAGAGCTCAGGATAGAGATCTTTTAGAGTGTTATCACCAATCCACCTATCATGCTAGAAGCGGATACAAGTGCCTTCACCCACTATGAAAGACAGATGCTTAGAGAAGCTCTCCCACCCTTCATTAATGCTTTCTCCATAGGCCACACCCATGAGACCTCTTGCAAACATTAGTCCTCCACCCCCCTTAACCCTCCCTATATTTGGTGGAGATAACTCGCTGCCAAAGATAGGTTACTTCATGACCATATCTCCACAGTCATTTCCTTAAAAGAGCTTGATTAAACAGCACCACCCTTCTTATCCCCAACCCACTCATCTCAGCGGGAAGACACCTTTTCCCAAGCCACCAAAGGATATTTGAAACACCCCTCAAAAGACCCCCAAAGGAAATTCCCCTGAATACTTTCCAATTTAGCCGCCACAGCTTTAGGAATAGTAAAAAGAGATAGGAAATACGTTGGGAGACTTGAGAGAGTACTCTTAAGCAACATGAGCCTACCACCCTTAGATAAATATAGACGCTTCTCTCCAAGTTACATCTTGGCCCAAAAACTAAAGGCTCTGAAAGCAGACTTAAAAAAGTGGAACAGGGAGGAGTTTGGTGATTTGGCTTTTAGAAAGAAGAATTTGTTGTCTAAGCTGTTGGGTTTAGATGCGAGAGAGGAGTTAGTGGGTCTTTCAGTTGAGGATCAGAGTCGGCATCTTCAACTCAAACGAGACATAGAATAGTTGGCTTCTCTTGAGGAGACTTCCTGGAGGCAAAAGTCTCGGGCCTTGTTTGAGAAGGAGGGCGATAATAATACTCGGTTTTTTCATAGATTAGCAAAATCTCATAGAAAAGCTAATCAAATTAAAAGGATTGAGGTGGATGGTATTCTTTATGAGGATGAGTCTGAAGTGCGCTCCCAGATAGTTCTCTTTTATCAAGGATTATATAAGGAAACTGAGATGAAGCGTCCTACTATGGATGGGCTAGATTTTGATCGTATTGATGATGATGAGCGGTCATCCTTAGAGAGGGAATTCACGAAGGAGGAAATCATCTAGGTTCTAAGGGATATGGAGGGTGACAAAGCCCCTGGTCCTGATGGTTTCACTATGGCTTTCTTTCAAAAATGTTGGAGTGTTGTGGAAAAGGATGTAATGGATTTTTTTAATAACTTTCATCGGCACTCTGTGTTTGAGCGGTCTATGAATGCTTCATTCCTCACCTTAATTCCTAAAAAGTGTAATACCATTAACATCTTGCCCCATCAATTTGGTGGGTAGTGTGTACAAGCTGCTGTCCAAGGTGTTGGCTAATAGGTTGAGGGGGGTTTTGGATAAGCTCATCTCCGAGACTCAAAACTCATTTGTTGGCAGAAGGCAGATTTTGGATTCAGTGCTTATTACTTTCGTTTCTTGAAAACATACCAAATCGCACTTCCACTCTTTTAAAAGGTTCTTACAGACCTCTCTCTTCCGGGGATTGTTAAGCCCCCATACATTCCAAGAAAGAAGTCGTAAAGTCATTTAAAACTACGGACAACCCCCAAATCAGTCAAAGAAGCTCAACTCCTACTCCTTGAATCGACACCATCATAACTAATATAGGAAATAAGCCCTTAAAGCTCCCTGAGACCACGTGACCCTGAGTTTGCAGGTCGCTTAAACACCCCATCTTCATTCACTTTGAGGCATTCCTGTTCCAGGATACGAAAGAGAGCCAAACAATAAGCTTCATGTTTCACAATAGGGAAACCCAACATTTTACAGAATTTTTTCATCAACTTGGACACCCAAACCGAGGGTGGACCAGTCCCAGTCACCTGCGTTCCCTCGACAGAATCTTGAACCAACAAACCCACGTTGAGATCATTAGGAACCCACTGAGACATAGGTTCACAATTCAACACACAATTCTCTCTCTCCACTGCTACAACCACTGTCAACCACCCCACTGGGCTCCCATGGAAGCTTGTGAAGCCCAAAATCTGACAAATATTCCCCAACTAAGTCCATCTCTTCTACAATAACTTCCCCTTCCCCAAACTCAGCTTCCAACCCACTACCCAAATCTGGAAAGGGAAGCAAACTGTTATGCACCACTGACTCACTCCCTGCCAAGTCCGAGATTAACCCCAAGTCTCCGGTGGACCCAGAGTCCCGAAAGCCAACACTGTGAGTCGCCTCGGCATCTGGGCTTGTGAACCCAGAAAAATCCATGCCGGCGTCGAACGTAGCGGTATCAGAACTACAACCAGACTTCAATACCTTACCGGTCACTGGGTCATCACACGCCGTCGTCGTCATCATCTCATTCCCCCCTTACTTTCGCGCCCTCTTGTCTCTCCAACGGAAGCTGGGTCTTCAACGACTTCAAACCATGAGACACCAAAACTTGGGCATCGTGATCTGACTTAACATTGTGGGAGTGGACTGGATTTGGGTAAGACAGCTTTGGGCTTTGGCGACGCCTCCAAACAAATTTAGGCTCGGCTGACTTAAAAGGGCTAGGGGGAATAGACTTAGGCTTGATGGGCTTAAAAGGTTTTAAAGGTTTTGGGCCCACTTCATTAACCTCAGACCATACTAAAGCCCATCTCCCATTTGACCCACGCTCCAGACGCATAAATATATCCAACGAGTAATAGTATGAAATCTAAGTCTGACACACAACTTGATTATCAGGCAACTTCATGTTCCTATCTTGTGGTTGTCTACCAATTTCACCCTTTTAGCTTACAGCTTAAAAGCAACTTAAAAAAAAAAAAAAGAGAAGACTTTATGTGTGTGCATGTGTAGTAGTTTGGATTAATATTTGAGTTCGGCTAGGATTAGTTGTTTATCCTTATCTCTTATTTCCTGGAAGCTCTATAAAGGTCCAGATGGTTTGTTTAGTATTGAAACTATTTAGATTACTATTATTAATCAAAGATTTCTTCGCAAAAATGCTTTTGTGTTTGGTGGTGATTCCAAACCCTTAGGTGGTGAAGCCTAAGGTTTACCATGGGACTGTTCTAGGTATTGAAGCCTAGGCTGTCCTGCATCAAAGACAATGTTGAAATCTGCAGTGGCTAGTGCTGACATCATCTTCTGGTTTGGTAAACAGCTTGGTTAGAATGGGTGCTGGGAAACAAGCATGTATACTTTAAAGTCTTTAATGTATACTAAGGCCCTATATTTTATTGATCTATAGCATGGAATTTTCTATATTTCCATTTGAATAAAAAATATAAAGAAAAGTTCAATCAATTCATTTTCCTTTTATGATACTTCTCAAAAGAAAAAAAAAAGAAAAAAAGATTGTTACCCAAGAAACTCTGAAACCCCACCAATTCCAGCAAGTTGAAAAGGTAGAGGACCTTCTCTGATAAGATCCTGCTCCAGACAAGATGAAGCTCATTAAGTTCTCAAATTCATATTTGATTGACAGACATAAGTAAGAAAGAAAATAGTATCTATTAATTATCATAAAAAGAAGAAAGAACATGATATAATATCATAATATTAATAACATCAAAGTCCCTGGACCACTCATAACAAATACCTCCTCTTCGGCAGCCTCCAGGCCCCCTTGCACCCAGAAAAGGCTTCTGTAGCCAGCATTATATAGTAGCTCGCAAGCAGCTAAAGATCTGCCAGTATATTATAGTCCTGAATGAGAGGAGAGACAAAATAGCACATAGCATTCTCTATGATACACCTATAATATTTGTGTTTGATTCTTCAATATGTAAAGGTGATTTGCATCCCTCAATAATTTATCTATTAAGTATATGTAGGACACCAAAACCAACTATGACAGTCAAAGGTAGGGCTATGAGTGGAACCCTTCTGCTTCTCGCCCGAGCTGGAACATATGTTTCAATGTAGTGACAAGTGCTTTGAGCCAGTCCAACAACATAAATTCCAACCAGAACAAGCGACAGAGGTATGCCATCTAGAACCTGACCTAGGAAAAGTCACTTTCTGGAGAGAAATCGCATGGTTTACAACTGAATTGGCTAAAAAACCTGCAAAACTGGAAGTTCACTTTGTACTTGTTTATCCCTCATATTAGTGTTTCATGTTCAGGGATGAGGATGACTCAGCCACTTTATGGCTCAAAAGAACAGCAAAGATCTCTCAATAAGATAGTCTTTTAGAAGAAAATATAAGCATTGTCCAGTACAATCTCCATAGACTGAGAAAATAATTTCTATCACCATTACTTAAAGCCTTTTCAGCCTATAGTTTAGCATTTGGACATTCCTTGAATGTCAAACAGTTCCATCAGTTCCGTATATTTATATGGCTGAATGTTATATATATTACACACACACACACGTGCGCAATACAATAAAAAGCAAAGTCCTGTGTAAAAAAATCGGGGACATAATAAAACTGACAATCTAAAATGTTTGTATTATATATTCTTGAATGTAATGCTTTGCTGAGCATAACAAAACATAATCTAGAGAGTAGAATAACATCAAATATTTGATTGGAGATGGTCCCAGAGTACGATTTTGGCATGATGTTTGGCGTGGACCCAATAAAGGTGTTATATCCAGATCTCTATTCTCTAGTAGAAGAATGCTATGTTCGTTCTTGTTTGGAGTTACTGAATGAGGGAGAGGGAAGTACATGGAAAATTCATTTTGTATGTGGTTTGAATGATTGGAAACTGGAATCAGTTAATTTGTTCTTTGATATCTTCTATTCCAACATCCCAAAAGGTATGGGCCCTAGCAGGTTGAGATGGTAAGTTTTATGTTCACTCCTATTACAAGGCCTTAAAAGGCTCCTATAAAATGGCTTTTCCATGGAGTGGTGTACAAAGGCTCCTATAAAATGGCTTTTCCATGGAGTGGTGTACAAAGGCTCCCAAAAGGGTGGCATTCTTTGTCCAGCAACAAGGGGACAAATACTTACATGTGACAACCTTATGAGGAAGGGTATAACCTTGGTGAATAGACATATGCGCAAGTGTAGTAGTGAAACAGTGGATCACTTACTAATTCATTGAACTACTGCTAAGGAGATGTACTCTTTTGTATTTACCATGTTTGAGGTTCATTGGGTGCTTCCTACCAGAGAGAGTTGTGGACGTACTATCTCAGTAGAAGATTTGTGTTACTACTCATGGTAACCTGTCTGTTTAGAAGATAGTCCCACTGTGTCTAATGTGGGTGATATGGAGGGACATAAATAACTGCACTTTCAATTTTAAGGAGCTTTCAACCATGGAAATAAAGAATTTATTCTTGATTCTGCTATTTTGAGAGGTTTTGTACTCTTGGAAATAGTGAAGAGCATTCAATTGTAGATTTCAAAGGCTATCTTTCCTTTAGAGCCTAATTTTTCTCTGTTGTAATATTGTCGTAAATTTGATTACACATCCTGTGTGCTTAAGTTTTTCTCTTCTCAAAAGAGCTATTACTTATCAAAAAACAAAAAATAAAAAATAGTCTAATTCAAACTGAAAAGAAGGAATTTCCAAATGCTTAGTGTTAAAATCACAACTGCAATTCCCTCCAACAAGCCGAAATAGTAATGATCCTGTATTAACCCACTAGTATCTGAAAGTCCAGTGAAATAAAAGGCTCACCTCAACCCCTTCTGGCATGCAACAATAAGGTCTGTATCTTTTGGATACTTCTCCGCAACCTTTGACAAGAACTGGCTGTTGAAGAAAGGAAAAAACAATAATAAGCCAAGCATTTTATATAAAATTAAAGGGTAAAATAATATTTTGGTCCTTAAACCAAAATAGTAATTTACCCAAATTTAAATATTAAGGAATACTTTCTGGCATACTTATTGTAAGACAATGTAGGCACACCGCTCCACCAACCTCCTACACAAACATAAGTCAAATTTAACAAAATCACCAGCACAAAGTCCAAGCCTCCAAGGAAACTCATCCAAATAGTTCAAAGGAACTAGCATTTCATTGTAGTCAACAATGCCAAATTCCATGTCATACTAGCCTCTAAGCACCAAAATTAGTACTATCTTGATGCCAGTGAGACATGATAATGATATTAATCAATAACCATTCATGATGCAATCCATTATCATTGATGCAGAAAAAGAAAAAATCAATTACAGAAGACAAGTTAGCAATAGTTGTTTGATACCCATCACAAAGCTTGTGATCTGTCTGGACAGAGTTCCTGCATCAAACTTGTCATCAACATCAAAGATTGGAATCCAGGTTGAGCCTTTAACCCATGCCTTCAAAACAGGGAAAAGAAAATGATAATTCAAGAATCTTGATAGAGCCATTATGCTTTATAAAAATTTCCTAAGAAAAGGAAAACTGAAAAGAAAACAGTACAAGGGAAAATTTTTGAGATAACCAGTTTAGCAATGAGAAATAGTTAATAAGAACTAATTAATAAACCACAATAATTGCACAAGATGCCTGCAAAATATGGCATTTATCACTATTGCAAGCTATCACAATAATCACCAAATAAACTATAAAACACATAACAGATGTGGAGTGATAAACCCGTTTATGCAGAACTGATGAGCAGTGAGCCAAAAATAATATTCAGAAACTTAATTGAAAGTAAACCTGTCCACCTTTTTGTGTTCAGTAGAGGGACGAACATCAAGTAGGGTTTTGTTAGTTAGCTGAATTGCATATCCAGCTTCCCTGGGCGTAAGAACTTTCACTTTTTCTTCCCTGACCTATGACAAACAGCAGAAACATGACATGGAATCCCTGAGCCCCACAATTTGAATTCATTTGGAAAGAGGTATTTCATCACAGTCATAGTGAATAAACTGCAATTGATACAAAGATCAGCATAGTCAATTTATCTAGGTGATGGCTACAAAGTTAGGCCTTACTGGCCAAAACATGGCCCAAGAAAGGCAAAAGGGTATGTACAATCTCAAATTGAGTATCTTGCTAACCACTTTTACAACAGATATAGACTCAGAATAATAAGTGAAGCCCCAAAGAAACTGAAAACCATTAACCTTAGAGATCATATATGTCAAAGCACTCATACTCTTCACAAACTCTGAACAACCAATATTTGCAAATAAATATATGATCAACGATTTTCAATAATCAATGTACAAAATGAGTATCTAAACAATCAACTGCACACCTATCATTAAAATTTCATTATAATTGAAATCATTTCTGAAAATATTACGGACTGCCTATTTAGCAGTGACTTGTTCAGATGAGAAGGGCAGTGCCTAGGATTTTCCTCTGTGATTGTTTGACAAAATTGACCTATACAATCTTTTATGTTATTTTCTACATGTCAGTACATGCTAAAGTCAAGAGCATGCACTTTGAAATAACATAGAAAATAATTGATGTATCAGGGATGTTACGGGAATATGATTACTTATCAGTAAAAGAAATTAAAAAGTTATGTGGAACCTGATTCTATTGAAAGAATCCAAATTCTCCTTTTTTTTCCACTAGTTAATCTTCCTAAAAATTGGAATCTTCTCAAACAATGTAATATAGACTATAGACCCATCCCTCAAGAAATGGGGATTTCAATTATAAGCAGACCCAATCAATTCAATTTTTTTGGCAGGTTAGTGCTAATGATTAAAACCATAATACACTTAACGAAAAAACTTAGGTATAGTTACTTAGGTGTTGTACTTGAGGTTCTCCAATTAAATTTAGCCACATGGCTACATGCCCAAGGACAACTAAGTTCAACTACGTGGCTCATTGGCCAATGCAATCACATGGTTAAATTTGTTTATAAAGCACCTAACTGTAGCTAGGCTCTGTCATTCACTTAAAAGCAAGACATTGCAATTTTTCAAAACCAAAGTGCAACTCAAATTAGATTCAGCTAGCAAAAATAACATCAGTTCATTAGCTTTTTCTTACTAACCCATCTACTCCATGCCCAAAAGAAACATAAAAATGCTGTTACTTTGGGGTACAAAATACCAGAGCTTCCCATCTCTTCCTGGCAGCAGCCATATCTTTCATTTGCTTCAATTCATAATCTTCACCATCGGCTTGCATTCGAATAGTACTCCTATGCTGAATTAGATATAAAGATAACCCACATCAGAAACGAGGAGCTATATATCAACAACAAAAGTTCCATTATTTACTGTGAAAATGTAGTAAAATAAAACTCAATATTGGGTCCTAAAGTTTCCATAATTCACAACTATTTCACTGACACACCAAATTCTCTTAGTCAAGCTGATAATTTCTCATCAAGTAAACTAGAAGCAACCAAAAAAGACACAAACTTAATCTTTCTTTTCTTTTCTTTTCTTTCATCTTCTTAGCAACCAAGCACAGACAAAAACAAAACACCCACAAAAAAATAAATGAAATTCATTAATCAGAACAAGGAAAAGTTGGAAAATTTGCATACCAAAAGGTGGGTTGTGCAAGAGGGACTGAGTTTCAGAGCAGATAGCTCTAAAGAAGTGCAATAATGGTGTGTTCTTTTAGATATGTTGGAGACCTTTCTTAGTTGAAAATTAGAGCATGAAATGGTAAGAGAAGGAAGTCCAATAGCTTCCATTGTGACTTGTGACTTTTGAGTGACAATTGTTTGTGGGTGAGATAGAGATAGTGAAACGGGAAGTGTGGGATTTCAGGTTTGGTGGAATTTTTTTATCCATTACAAAACTGACAAGATAAAAAGTAAGGATAAGCTTCTCCGGGATAATGCTCTGCTCGGAACAGCATTAATCCTAGAAAGAACTCATTTTGTTAACTTTCTTTTATTTCATTGTTATTATTTTTATTTTTTAGCTACTTATTTCACTTTTTTTTTTTAATCTAAGATAGAAATCTATTTTAGCCTAATTTAAATATATATGTGTTTGAAACTTTCTATTGGAAACTTGAACCTCAACTCTTATTCCCCATCCCACAAAAACTTTTATACTTGTGAAATAACAATCATGTTACTCATTTCACTTCTAAGCACTCTTTATTTCACTACACACGGTATTCGCGTAGTGGGCTCTTTGGCCTAAGATGTAAGGTAAATCCTAGGTCTTACGACCTATAAGGACCCAAAATATAGCCCAAGTCCACTTAGAATAGTGGTACCTAGTACTTTAAGCCCAACACAATAAATTTGTGAAAGAATGAGTTTTCCGAGTCAACTGCAATGTTAAGTTAGATCCAACCTTGAAATTAAAAGGACAAAAGCTTTTTATATGAATAGATTAAACTCAAATTCAGTGTAAACACTTCCTCAGGCTCGTCCTAGGAAAATTGTTCATAAACGGACAAAGCCAATCTCTCTACAGTGTGATACTTAGTTCTTTCTTCTCCAGTTCTTAAAAAACACTTGTCCCCTCTTCTAGAGGGGTTCCTTTCCTTATATAGTCTTTCTTTATGGCATCTCAAACCTCCATTTGTATGTCTCAAGCGAATAACTTGGATGCTTGTCCCATCAGGACCCTTCTGGAGGTGGTAGAAAGTATTGTGAGCTGTGAGGTCATTGTTCAGGTGTCTTTTCCTTATAAATGTGGCCAGCTCAATTGGTGCAAAACATTTTATGTGGAGGTGATGGTTACTTTCTACAAATATTTCCCCTCTTTTCTATTTGCACGTCTTTAATGGCTTTCATGGTGTTCTTCTTTTGGGTGCTAGTGGATAGTTGGGCATCTCGAGGTGCTATAGCTCCTCGGGCTCCTCGGAAAATGGGTCCGTCTGTATCTTGTCCTCGGACCTCTGCTCGCATATTTGCCTAAGCTAGCGTAGTCTTCAAGTCTGACTTCCTCGAACTCTACCTACGTTTCAAACTTTAATTGGCACTTGAATAGGCCTTTACCTTTCCTCAGACTAGACCTATAGGCTTCATTTCTTGGCTTGGATCCCTCCCTCCCACACGACTCATTTGGATTAAGGGGGGAGGAAGGGGAGTAGAGTAAAGTAGAGTTGGCTAAAAATAGGCTAATTTTGGGCCAATTCTCCCACTCCTTCCCCCTCAATCCAAACAGACCATTAGGTTTAATTTCACTAAACTATTACTTCATTGAATTTTTGGGATGTCTCATAAATAAGGAGTGAAATAATCTAGTCAAAGGTTAGAATATCACTTCCTTATATACAAAAGAAATCTATTTTTATTCCGATTATTATTATTATTATTATTATTATTTAGAAGATGTTTCAAAAGCCAAAAATATATTTTGTTTCCTTTGGATTAATTTAAGTTGATTTTAAAAATTATTTTTCATTGATAAATATTTTTCACTACCGAATATTGAAATTGTAGAAAATACTGTTTTGTCAAAAAATATAGTTAAACTTTGAAAAAGTTAGAATTTAAAAAATTATTCATAAATAAATAAACTAAAAAGTTAAAAGAAAAAGAAAACCCTATATCCACTTTTGATTGGATCTAATATTATTTGTCTTGTTGTGAGAACAAATCCCATATATATATATATATTGGTAGCTAGATAAACAAATCACAAATCCCATTTTGTGAGAACCAAATCATTTGGTTTTTATGAATTCATCAGAAAATTGTTTGTCCAAATTCACCAAATCAAACGTTGAAAATATAAATTAATTTTTTTCAAAACAAATAGAACCATTTTTTTTGTTGTTGAAATGGTCGTCATCATTTATGTTTGTCTGGATATGAGTTTGTCTAGTTAGGCTTTTGAGTGAGTAAAAGAGCATTTTTAAAATTCAAAATTCTGTTTTGCAACCACAACTCCTAATAGTTTTTTATTTTTATTTTATAAATGCTCATTTTAAACTCAAAACACAGTTTAGCTTGCTTTCATTCCATAAATTTTAGATTTGTTCTCTTTCAATTAAGTCTTTCAATGTTTTTTTTTCCGTGTTATCCTTTTGTCTACCTCCACTAGATGTAGTTTTGTTATGTTATTGTTCAAATTTCAATTTAAAACAATTTGGGGAGATAATGTCTAGGGGAAGATTTTTTTTTTATTATTATTTATTTTTAAATGTATGTCTAGGGGAGATTCTAATTGAGTAATTAATCTAATTTAAAACATAGACAATCCACATAATTCTAAAGCCTAAGTTTATTGGTTTGTATCGATTATGTCATATTAAATTATTAACCATTAATTCTTTCTTCTCAAAAATAAAATTTACTAACCATTCCAGCCCATCATTATTATTCAATATGAAATTTTAATCATACATATATAACTAATCACAAGAAAAATGAGTCTGCCATTCATGTTTCATACTCACTAAATACAAGAAATTCCCAATCAAATCAAACAAAGTGCGTTGATCTCAAAAAAAAAAAAAAATCCAACAAATGTCCTCACATCTCTCTCACAACATATGAGATTTACATATATTGTACGACGGATTTATTATCAAATTGTTTTATAAAATAATTTTTTTTAGAGAGTATCAACCTATAACGTCCGCTCCTGATAATAACTATTTATCATCAAGACTTTACCAATTGAGCTAATTAGAACCCACATAAACTAATTTTTCTATTTGAAAGCAATAGTGGCCAATCACAACCCATGTTGGTCCAAATCTACGGATTCAATTAGAATCTACTTTTTGATCCAAATTTAAAAGTTTTTTTGGCTCAATATCCCAAATTTAGAAAATATGCAAAATTCTGGACTCTAGCGTTCTCATCCATGCTAATAAACCAATTATGGGATGAATAAATTTCATTAATCTTGGATGGATTTGTGCTTTTAGTTTGTACAATAAGAAAAAAAAATTTTATATATATATATATATATGTATGTATGTATATTGTAAGGACACAATTTTGCTCCTAAAACCCAAATGAAGGGTCAATGGCCCAAAGAGCCCAAAACAATAAATTTATTAGAAAGTGGGCTTGAAGATGAACTTTCAATGAGATAAGTAGATAGTAGTCACAATAGGTTAGTCATGGTTGGGAAGAATACAACAAAAAGTTTAAGCAAAAAAAGCTTTCCTCAGTCAAGTCTGAGGAGATTTGTTCTTATATATTTCTCTCAGACTTATACAAATTTATTATTCTTGAGTGTACAGTGATTTCTCCTTAGATTTCATGATGATCCCTCTATAATGGGGTTTTTTCCCCTCTATATTCTCTTTCCTTCTTTCATCTCAACCCTTCACGTGTAGATCAGATTACTGGCTTTGATACTTGTCTCATCAGTACCTTCATGAAGTCTTTAGGGGTAGCTGTAAGGCTGAAAATTACTATTCAAGTATCACCTCCACATTAATGCGGTGGTAGCAGCTTTCGTCTTAGATAATTCCTAACTCTATTTTATTTTATCCCTATATGATGTTTATTCTTACCGGCACAATTGCTTGTTGCCTTGTCCTTAATGAAGGGTCGGACCTTTGAGCTCTACTCTATTTAGCTGATGAGACACTTCTCCTCGGACAACGTTTCCAGTTCCTTAGGACTAGACTTCTTTCACAGCCCATTAACCGGTATGCCCTCGTTAGTATTTACCTGTCCTCAGGCTATTTGACGTTCTCAAACACGGCCCATGGCCCAATACCTATAACTGGGTCCTTCTTCCCTACATATATATATATATATATAAAAGATTAGTTCAAGTTACACCTGGTGTAACTTTACAAGAGTTACACCCTTTTTAAACCATTGATTCCTATTAAATCTAATGGTAGATAGAAAGTGTCATTAACTCTCTCCAACATTTTATTAAATGTTTTGTAACCTTATAGAAAATTCAAAAAATTTCCTTTCTTTACTATAATTTTCCTATCAAGTTTTCTTATAATTAATTTTGTCCCTTTTTGCCAACACAAACATATATCTCCCTACCTTAGTTGATCTCCATGGCACTTGGCAAACACCGATAATTGCTCTATGACCTCTTCTGTGGTGTCATTGAAAGAATAAGAAAAACTTGCTTGGTGAGCTCTAGACCTTGTAGTGAAAAAATGAAGAAAAAAAACTTTAATTTCAAGACCTTATCAAAGTGATCTTTATCTAGTATTTACCGTATACATATTGTTATTGATGAGTTCTATTCTATATAAATTAAATTACAAAGTGATAAACACTAAATAAATACAAGTTCAAATCAAATATAAATATCCTAGTATTTATCTTAAACAGTATAATACTCTTTTTTTTAGCCAGTAATACTTTCTGAAAGCTCGGATTTGTGTAAAATACAAGAGCTTGTTTAAACCCCCAATTAAAAGATTACGGCTAGATTGCTTTTACTTAATCAAAGTGCGGAAACAAAAGTAAATGTGCGCAATGAACCGATACTACTCTAGTGCATAAACATGAACAACAAACAATAAAACTAAAGCATAAGAGTAAGGGAAGAAAGATGCAAACACAAGATAACATGTCAATGTGTTATCGAAGAGAAAACCAAGAACTCGGCGAAAAACCTCTCCGCCGCCCTCCAAGCGGTAAATAGATCCACTAGACAATAAGTTGGGATACAAGAATAGTAAGAGGCCCTCCAAGCCTAATCTACCCAATGCACCTAAGCCCTCCAAGCTCCTACTCCAACAAGGCTTCTCAGAACCATGTCTTGTCTAGCTTTCCGAATCCCGCAATACGCCTGATTGCATTCGTCAAGCCTCATAGGCTACTTTTGGCAAATCCCCAAAGCTTCCCAAGCTCCAAAACACTCTCTACACTCTGAAAATGTGTGGGTTGTGTTTGGGTACAAATCTCCTCTCAAAGTATGACCATGAGAGAGGGAAGGGTAAGAAGCTAGAATAATTTCTTACTAAGGATGAGTAGCTCTCTCTCTAAAAGATGGGTGTGTGTGTTGTAGAAAACCTATCTAGGGCTTTTCCTCTCTAAATGGCTTCATTTACTTTTGTGGATAATGAGGGTATATATAATATGAGAGAAGGGTAAGAAAGTTACACTTAAAAATCCTCTAGGCAGAGAGTTTTGCGGGTACCTCGCGAGAAGGCCTTACCTGCGAGACACTCGTAAAATCCTTCAAGCTGGCATAACTCTTCAGCTTCCAACATGTGCTTCTCACGTGGCTCTTTTGCGGGTTAGCTTCTCGTGAAATCCACTTGTTCTTCAATTCATGCTCGATTCTTCACCAACTTAATACTAAACTCAATGCAATAAAATCCCACAAAATACAGGGAACAAAATTAAAGCAAATACAAAACTTTTTTTTTTCATGGAATAAAGCCAACATAAAATATAGTTGTAAATCACAACTTTCCAATCTCTCCCTTTGGTTATTCCATGACAAAACACCCTAAAACAAACTCTAGACTTAAACGTGAGTTTGGAAACAATAACAAAACTCACTCACACCTAAATCTAAAACCTATGATGAAACTTGGAACATATGTACCTGTAACTTGAAACACTTGCACAAAATACATTAGACCTTCAAGGTAAATTAAGTGATAAAAGGACAAGTATAATGTGACAAGTAAATTGCGATCAAGTAAACATAATGTGAAACATGTGAGCAACTTGATCATACATCAAAACAGTCATATAAAAATGACTACAATGATCAAATAGCAAAGCAAATGATCATCCAAACATACAACTAATAAAGCACAATAACATAAGGATGTACGCATGTCCAACACACAAACACGATGCAATGAGAGCAACAAAGCATAGATACTAGTTTCTCAACAAAAAAAAAAAAAAGCATAACTACTAAAGATAACTTAAAGCACCATAAAGTAACGAGGAAACAAGTATAAAGTAAAACAAGGTTTTTGTGTAAAAGTTATTGTACGATACGGGATCCCCGAGCCCTTTGGGCCTTCGATCTCGGCCCTATAGAATGGTCCCTAGCCCAACCCCTTGTACGGGGTAAGGCCCCTGGCCCACAAAGCCATGGGCCCAAGCATCGTGCCATGACGTTTGGCCCAAGGCATATTGGGCCTGTGATCTCGGTCAACTATGTCTCAAATGGGAACGTGATTGCTCGGGGGTACACATCTTGGCTGTCCAGTTAGGCCTTCAGGAGTATCGTTACCGAACAACCTATAGGAGGTGGGAACTAATTCCAATGCCACTACTACCACTCCCAACAAACATCCACTTCGAAACAATGGAATTGGACCCCTATCTCCACTAATAATTAGGAATAATCATGACATTCCCACTGACCTTACACTATAAATAAGAGACTAGGATGAGAAGCAAGGGGGTCGGAAAAATAGGGAGAGAGAGCTGAGAGAAAAGAGTGACAAAACTAAGAGAGAAAGGAAAGCAACTTTGTGAGAGTAGGGATTGCTGAAATTGGAGAGCATTGGGGTCACCAAGCACAGGACCACCCATAGTAGGAAATTCTAAGCCCATGATACAAATAGATTGTGAGCCCAACAACCATAATCTAGGTACGCACAATTGGCGCCCACCGTGGGGCCCTCCTACAAAACTATGGTTCTGCCAGGACGTGAACGGGAAAATGTCTAAAGGTCAATCAAGGAGTTATGCTGAGAGTGGCTCAGGGAGGTCTTTTTAGGGATCCACCTGGCGAGAAAGAAGGCAAAAGAGATGCGAAGATAGGGAGTATGAGGAAGAAGGGTAGTCTGGCCTCGAAGAAGGGTCGTTTCAATTGCACTGAACAATGTCCGGTGCTTTAGGGTGCAATCATTTCAACAGAAAGGATGAAGAGCTCGAGCAAAGGGACGAGGAGCTTAAACATCTACGTGGGTTGGTAAGGGATTTGGAGTTCGAAGCGAGAGGTAGGTGCCGGAAGAAGGGACCATGAGGAGCGAGGAAAAGGGTCGGCTAGTGTGGGTGGTCATTATGGGGCCGAGTCCCACCAATCCGGATCTCATCGGCACCAGAAGTATGCAGACTGGGGCTCGATTTCCTCAGACGAGCGACAACCCAAAAATGCCGCTATGGACGCTATGGGCTGCTTATTATGCCAAGCTGCCCGATCACCATATTCAAGGGACATTAAACGAGCCCTTATGTCGAGCAGATTTACACGGCTGCCGTTCAATTCTTACGATGGGAAGGCAGACCCGGTGGAACATGTAAGCCATTACATTCAGATGATGTCTTTACGAACTCATAATGATGCACTGATGTGTAAGGTATTTCCTTCGAGTCTTGGTCCCACTGCTTTAAGGTGGTTCAATGGGTTAAGGAAAGGCTTAATACACAATTTTTTCGAGTTGATTCAAGAGTTTGGTGTCCGGTTCGTGACATGCAGCCAATTTCTACAACCCGTAGATGCATTACTATTGATGAAGATGGGGGTAGGGGAAACCTACTGCAGTTATGCTAACCGATATTGGGAACTATATAACGAAATTGGTGGAGGTAATGAGAAAATCGTAGCGAGTACCTTTCAGTTAGGGTTGCCCGAGGATTCCAAACTACGAGACTTGTTAACAAGGAGGCCACCCAAGGATATAAGGCAGTTGATGAAGTGCATTGAGGAATGCAAGAGGTTGGAGGATGACCGACATCAGAACAAAGGCAAAGCTCCGATCGTGAGCCAGCCTCGGCAGGGGGATTTTCAATCAAGGCTCCAGAGGGATTTGAGGATTTGGGAGCCAGGCACACAAGTTAGGGAGGTAAACGTGATGTTCAAAGAGCCGGTGCACAGAATCGTGGATCGGATAAAAAACAAGCCATACTTTCGATGGCCGAATAATATGGGAGGCGACTCATCGAGGAGAAACCAAAACCTGTACTGTACTTATCATAAGGACAAGAGGCATACCACCGAGCAATGCAGAGTGTGAAAAGACCATCTAGAGCAGCTGGTAAAAGTAAGATACTTGAAAGATTTTGTGGTAGACTGGAGGAATAAAGACGCCATACAGAGAGCTCGGCCTCAAGGAAACCCTTTCCCACCCCTGTTGGGAGTGATAGAGGTCATTCATGCCTCTTCAAGGGGTACCGTGGTGTTTGGAAGGAGAGGAGTGTTGATTGTGGTCCCAGCAGAAGGTTTCCCAGAAAAACAACCATCCGAGAAGAGGTTAAAGCTCACTTAGGAGCCCATTGCCTTCAATGATGATGATCTGGAAGGAACAATCCAGCCACATGACAATGCTCTAGTGCTTACCACCCGGATAAATGGCTTCATAGTGAAAAGGGTATTGATAGATCAAGGGAGTGGTGCTGAAGTGATGTATCCCGACCTATTCAGGGGGCTAGGGTTGAAAAACGAGGATCTCACTAAATACGACACACCCCTGGTGGGGCTCAATGGCCAGATGGTGATCCAAGAGGGCAGATTTCACTTCCTGTGAACATGGAAGGCAAGGAGGTAACGGTGACGTTCATAGTGGTCACCTCATTTTCATCGTACACGGCAATTCTTGGAAGGCCTTGGATTCATGCAATGGGGGCAGTTCCATCCACCCTACATGTGAAAGTCAAATTCCATACTGAACAAGATATTACCATAGTAAGGGAAAGTCGGCAAGTGGCCAGGTAGTGCTTGGTGGCCGCCATTAACCTAGAAATCAGGCAGAAGGAGTCAGCTGAGGAAGTTCCATTATAGCAATTACTGGAGCCCTAGGAGGACAAGGAGGCTTATGGTGCCGAGGAACTAGTAAAGGTAAGGATACTGCTAGGCTATGATAAAAGTTTCCAGATAGAAGTAAGTATGAAGAACGAGGATAGGGTGGGGATGTTTCTGTTCCTTGTGCAAAATGTGAATGTGTTTGCTTGGAGCTCGTACGAGGTGCCTGGGGTGGACCCCCAATTCATAGTTCACAAACTCAACGTGGACTCTTTGTACCCTCCCAAGAAGAAGAGGCCAAGAAGATCGTCTAAGGAGCACGTTGATGCTGTTAGGCAAGAGGTTAAGAAATTGAAGGAAATCGGGGCTGTAAAGGAGATATTTTTTCTAGAGTGGCTTGTGAATATCGTGGTGGTGAAAAAGAAAAATGGCAAATGGAGGGTTTGTGTTGATTTCAATGACTTGAATTGAGCATGTCTAAAGGATCCATTTCCCATGTCGAAGATTGATCAGCTAGTAGATGCCACCTATGGACACACAAGGATGAGTTTTTTGGATGCTTTTTAGGGTTATCATTAGATCGCCCTGGCTGTCGAGGATCAGGAGAAGACGACATTCATTTCCCTTGATGCTAACTACCATTATACCATGATGCCATTTGAGTTAAAGAATACTAGAGTCACATATCAACGGATGATGACGAGAATGTTCAAAGACAAGATTAGGCGCACAATCGAGGTTTACATTGATGATATGATGGTAAAAAGCAAACAGGAGATGCAACATATTGGTGACCTCAAAGAGGTGTTCGAAGTACTTTGACGACACAAGCCACACCTCAATGCTGACAAGTGTGCTTTCGGAGTGGAGGCCGACAAGTTCCTAGGGTATTTGATCACTACCTGAGGAATAGAAGTCAACCCTGACCAGATTGAAGCAGTAAAATGCCTTAAACCACCGAGTAATCCGAAGGAAGTCCAAGTGCTGACCAGTATGTTAGCTACCCTTAACCGGTTTATTTCCAAATTTGTTGATTGATGCCGTCCATTCTATCAACTTCTAAAAAAATGAAAGGGATTCCAATGGAACGAAGAGTGTGAAAGGGCTTTCCAAGGCTTGAAGGAATGTTTAACGCGGGCCCCTATGCTGAGAGCCCTAAAGCCTGGGGAGGACTTATACATGTATCTCTCGGTGTCCGAGCATGCTGTTAGTGTCGTGCTGCTGAGAGATCAGGGAGTGCAGTAGCCTATATACTATATCAAGAAGACCTTGGTCGATGCCATAACAAGGTATTTGCCTTTGGAGAAGTTAGTGCTGGCATTAGTCCACGCCACGAGGAAGCTACCCCATTACTTTTAGGCTCATACCATTTATGTATTGACCGAGTATCCTCTACAGTCGCTGTTAAGAAGATCTGATTTCACGGGAAGAATAGCTAAGTGGGGAACTCGGCTGGGCTTTTTTGACATTAGGTACAGGCCTAAAAGCTTGGTGAAGGGTCAGGTTCTCACCGATTTTGTTATAGAGTTTTCCTCGAGGAGGGGGGAGATCATTTGCTCTATAGAAGTAATCCTGTGGAAGGTATTTGTAGACGGTGCGTCCAGTGCTTTAGGGGCTGGAGCTAGGATAGTAGTCATCACCCTAGAAGGAATAAAATTGGAGCATTCCTTTATATTAGGCTTTAAGGCCTCTAATAACGAAGCCAAGTATGAGGCCTTATTGGCTAGACTAAGAGTTGTATTAGACCTAGGTGCTAAAGAAGTAGAGGTCTACTCGGACTCTCAGTTGGTAGTCAATTAGGTACATGGGAGCTTTGAGGCCAAGGATCCCCGGATGGTGGAGTACTTACGAATGGTGAGACAAATTATGGACTGCTTCCTGAATGTTAGAGTGGTTCAGGTATCTAGGGGGCAGAATTAGCACGCTGACTCCTTGGCCATGTTGGCGTCATTGTCAACCGAGGAGATTCCTCGATTGATAAAAGTAAAGTTAGTAGCAGGATCGAGCATCAATGCAAGGGTAGGTATTTCACAGGTGACAACAGTTGAACCTTATTGGATGAATCCGATCATTGACTTTTTAGCCGAAGATCGATTTCTTGTTGACGAGAAGGAAGCGGAAAGAGTACGCCGGACAGCTACTTGATATTGGTTGTCAGCTGATCGTAAGCTGTATCGAAAATCTTTTGAGGGGCCCTACCTACAGTTTTTACACCCCAGCAAGATTGAGGAACTCCTTGCCGAGCTACATGAAGGAGTGTACGGTAGTCACATGGGAGGACGTTCATTAGCACACTGAGCAATGACTCAAGGATTTTGGTGGCCGAATGCAAAGGAATGCTACCAAGTATGCACGGAGATGTGAGCAGTGTCAGAAGCACGCCCCGTTGATCCACCAACAGGCGGGGAGCTTAAATCCCATTGGTTGCCCTTGGCCCTTTGTACAGTGGGGCTTAGACATCGTTGGTCCATTCCCCTGAGCTACAGGGAACCAAAGGTTCATTTTAGTAGCCGTTGATTATTTCACCAAGTGGGCGGAGGCTGAGGTGTTGGCGAACATTTGGGATGTGGATGTTAAGAAGTTTGTATGGAAAAACATAGTGACGAGGTTCGGGGTACTAGAGTCTGTAATATCAGACAATGGGTTGTAGTTCGACAGCAAAGCTTTCCGCAAGTTTTACGGTAGTCACGGCATCACAAACCGGTATTCCACTTCGGCATATCCGCAGAGCAATGGCCAAGCCGAGACTACCAACAAGGCTATCGTGAACAGGTTGAAGAGGAGATTAGAACGTGCTAAGGGCAGGTGGGCGGAGGAGTTACCTAGTGTTCTATGGGTATACTTAACAACTTCAAGGAAGTCCACAGGGGAAACTCAGTTTTCTCTAGCATACAGAGCAGAAGTAGTTATATCGATAGAGATAAACTTGTGCAGTGCCCGGGTTTCAAAATTCAACCCCGCCAAGAACTCGGGATTGATGCTGAAGCAGCTAAACTTGTTGGAAGAGCGCCGGGAATCGGTGACAGAAACCTGTTCCTAGTTCGATCTCCATCACCGGACAAGCGGAAACCTAATTTTAGATTTTATCTAAAGACATAAACCTGTTCCCGGTTCGATCTCCATCACCGGACAGGCTGAAACCTAATTTCAGATTTTATCTAAGGACAGAAACTTGTTCCCAGTTCGATCTCCATCACCGAGCAGGTGGAAACCTAATTTCAAATTTTATCTAAGGATAGAAACTTGTCCCCACTTCTATCTCCATCACCAGACAGTAGAAACCTAATTTCAGATTTTATCTAAGGACGGAAACCTATTCCCGGTTTGATCTCCATCACCAAGCAGGTGGAAACCTAATTTTAGATTCGATCTAAGGGCAGAAACCTTGCATTCAATTATTTTAAGAACAAAAATGGATCTCCTAGGTCAGGCCTTAATCATCGGGG
Source organism: Castanea sativa (assembly GCF_040712315.1). NCBI lineage: Eukaryota > Viridiplantae > Streptophyta > Magnoliopsida > Fagales > Fagaceae > Castanea > Castanea sativa. The sequence goes on from NC_134016.1 coordinate 45,238,651, forward strand.
AGGTAAGAAACTTACACTAATTTCTCCTAACAAAGGGAAACTCTGTCCTCGGCTAGGCTGAATCAACGAATGTTCATCTTCATTAAGTCAGCATATATCAAATTCAGTTCTTATTATCAGAAGTCAACTCCTAAGGTATAAACAACTTCTTCTAGACCAGTCCTGGTCATTATGTATGTAAAGATATAGCCTATCCTATTAGCAACAAGTGAGTAGTTTTAATCTCCGGTCAGAGGCAAATGAACAACTAAATAGCAATGAGGTAATCATACATAAATCTAGTCAAAACAAACGTCCGGTCACCATACTCAGATCAAATAAAGCAAACGAATAGAAATTGAAATAATATTTTGTCACCACAGCTCGGTGACTGTAGGAAAATTAAGAGTCAAATCATTGTTCTGTCACCACAGCCCAGTGACTTTAGGCAAACCGAACAAATAAAAGAGAAGTAAACATGGATAGAAAATAAAAGCAAGCTAAAAGCATAATTATCAAAGAGCAGGATCACACTTAGGTAATAAAACCAAAACAAGTGTACTTGCTCTGATACCAATTGAAAGCTTGGATTTGTGTAAAACACAAGAGCTTGTTTAGACCCCCAATTAAGAGATTACGGCTAGATTGCTTTTACTCTTACTTAATCAAAGTACGGAAACAAGAGTAAATGTGCGCAATGAACCGATACTATTCTAATGCATAAACATGTACAACAAACAATAAAAGTAAAGCACAAGAGTAAGATAAGAAAGATGCAAACACAAGATAATACGCTGATGTGTTATTAAAGAGGAAACCGAAGAACTCGGCGAAAAACCTCTCCGCCGCCCTCCAAGCGATAAATCGATCTACTAGACAATAAGTTGGGATACATGAATAGTAAGAGACGCTCAAAGCCTAATCTACCTAATGCACTTAAGCCCTCCAAGCTCCTACTCCAACAAGGCTTCTCGCAACCGTATCTTGTCTAGCTTTTCAGATTCCGCAATACGCTCGAATGCATCCGCCAAGCCTCACTGGCTTCTTTTGGAAAATCCCCAAAACTTCCTAAACTCCAAAACACTCTCTACACTTTGAAAATGTGTGGGTTGTGTTTGGGTACAAATCTCCTCTCAAGGTATGACAATGGGAGAGGGAAGGAGAAGAGGGTAGAATGATTTCTCACTAAGAATGAGTAGCCCTCTCTCTAAAAGATGGGTGTGTGTGTGTTGTAGAAAACCTATCTAGGGTTTTTCTCTCTAAATGGCCTCCTTTACTTTTGTGGGTAATGAGGGTATATATAGTATGGGTGAAGGGTAGAAAGTTACACTTAAAAATCCTCTAGGCAAAGAGTTTCGTGGGTATCTCGTGGAAAGGCCCTACTTGCGAGACACTCGCAAAATCCTCCAAGCTAGCATGACTCTTTAGCTTCCAACATGTGCTTCTCACGTGGCTCTTTCGCAAGTTAGCTTCTCGTGAGCTTCTCACGAAATGCACTTGTTCTTCAATTCATGCTTGATTCTTCACCAACTTAATACTAAACTCAATACAATAAAATCTCATAAAATACAAGGAACAAAATTAAAGCAAATATAATACTTTTTGTCATGAAATAAAGCCAACAAATAACATAGTTGTAAATCACAACTTTACACTTTCAATTGTGAATGGAGTTATGTTCTGGCTTCTTATAAAATACTAAACTATAATAGTATATATTAACCCAAAAAAATGGTCAGGCACTGTTTAAATTTAATGAGGTTTTCAATAAATAATAAATAAGGAGAGAGAAATAAAAATGTTATTATAGGTGTGAAGAAATTAGCATTTTATATCTTTTTTTATCACCGCACATCTTTGGTGTGATGATCACTCCACAAGTATAAGTGCTTGTGGGGTGTGGGGGGCTAGGGCCGGGGTTAAGTCTCCAGGAGGGAGTTTTACACACATATACAGTTAAATTAGGCTAAAGTAGAATTTTTATCTTGTATAAAAAAGAAAAAAAAATCAATGGTCTTGAAAATGTATAACTCTTGGTAAGTTACACATGGTGTAACTTGAACCTATCTCATATATATATATGTATGACATCTAGAATTTGATTATTGAAATAACTTCTCCAGCATTCAGCAAGTGCATAAAGACGTTTATAGGAAACATAAGAGTTACCTTCATACCATTGTCCTTGGTGGGTATAACCATTAATGCGAACAAGATGCTTAAAGGGTTGAACATTCATCCAATTATTCTTTTCCCATTTAGGTAAAGTGCTCCAACATCGAATGGAAACATAAGGACTTTCAACATTTGTAACAGCTTTTTGAATAATATCAGGAAATTGGCTGATCTGGTCATGACTCGTTAATCTTATGAATCTAATAAAGCCAAATTCAAACATTTGAGATAGCCAGGAGGGATCATCACCAAAAAAGATTTTTACAGTACCATCATCATATTGTTGAATATTAGTAAGATCAAGTTCATCAAAAATGGGTTTAACAGGTGGAGTTTCATGCTCCAAAGTCCATTCTTTGGGAAGAATAATATTTTCCATTGAATCATTTTAGGGACTTGGATTTTAGCATTAGGGGTGGAACATTGAATTAACATAGTCTTACTTGCAGGATCTCTTCCTCTAGCACGAATAGTCAATTGAGAATCAAGCAATCGGTAATAAATGCGATAAATAAGAGTAAAAGGCTTACTACCTTCATCCATGTCATAACCAGATGTCAATATGTTTAGTGTCAAAGCTTTAATGATATTAAGATCACCCAAAGCAAGAGCAAGATTAGGATAACAATTAAAGAAAACAGGACCATCATACAAAGAAGTAGTAATCATACCAAGAATGCGATCATTAAATCTTTTAAATCTAGCATCTCGTAAACTCATGAGAACAGAAGCATTAATACCTTTTCTGGTTAATATTTTAATAGCAACAACCAAGAATTATGGAAAGATTACCACTTCTTTGGATGTACAGATAGAATTTTTGTTTTTATAAATAAACCGTATGCTTCAGCTGTCCGCCATCAACAATGGACAAAATATGATGACCCAAGAATATTTCTCACAAGAGATCCTGTTTATGAACCATTTTTTTATTATGGCTTTTGCAACCAATATGTCACTTATCATGAACATGACTGTGATGATGAATGGAATCCTTATCCGGCATGAGACCCCAATGATGGTTACCCATCTGATCCTCTACTGATTACAGATTTTCTATTTGTCCGATCTGCAATACTCTTCCTAGGTGAGAATAGTTACTATTTCTTCACTCCCTATTTTTACTCATCAATGATGATTCCTTGACTACTTTTGATATCACCATACGACTTCCTTTATTGACTTCTTTCATTGCTGGAATACTTTCTCTATGGTGACTACCATTATCCTACATAAGAATAATGTCTCATTTATTGACCACTTTCCATAACGGCCAATACTACTACAATATTTACCCAAGTTAAAACATTTTCCCATTGCTTTACTTGCTACTGTTGATGCTTTTGGCACAACATGCCAAACTACTTTTGGCACAAAAGTCAACAAAAGGGACTTGGTATATATCATCATATATTGACCTTTGTGCTTAGCCAGACAAGAAGGAATATCAGTAGGCCTTAATGGAGTGTCAGAGGAGCTGAAGAAGTCAACAAAAGAAGCCTAGTATCATAGTAGTCAATCAAACCATCATTCAAGGGTAAAGAAATAGTACTATTTTTCCCTTAGGTGAATAATGAAATTATTTTGGCCGTTATGTAGACTAGACAAATATTCTCATCATGCTCCTAGATCAAGAGTATCTTCATCATATTCTTCATCATGTCCAAACCAATCCCTTGGATATGGTTGGAGATATGGGTAATAAGGACTTTCAGCTACAGAGCCTTCATCCTCAGAATTTCTGGTAGCAAGCTCTTCCTCTTTGATCTTCTTCTTGAGGAGGGCATATAAATCATCAAAAAGTTGTTCGACAATTTTCTTGTATCTAACTTCTTGTTTAAGGAAGTTAAGATGTTTGACTTTAGCATGAATTAAATTAAAAGCATCATTATTTTCAAATTTTGAACAGAATTTAAATTTTACTTTCTGTCCAAAAGGTTCAGTAGTAATTCCATCATCTTCAACAAAGAAAGGATACAAAGTAGCAATGAAGGGAAGTCCAAGTATCACTTTATCAGTCATGTTTTCAACAAGCACAGAGGGTATCTTAAAACAAACATTATCATGGCAAACATGAGCATTATTCAATTCATACTTGATTTTCATTGGAGTTCCATTAGCATAAACCAATCTTTCAGTAGATTTTTCAAAATATTTAGAAGGAATTAGTCCTTCTTGAATACAGTTAACATCAGCACCAGAATCAATCATAGCAATAGTTTTGAAAACATAATCATGTGAAACAACAATTTTGACTTTAGTAAACCATTTTGGAGGCATAATATGTTTAAAAAGAACCAAGAAATCTTTGAAGTTGAGTTTTGTCAATAATTTCATCAGGAAACTTGTTAGCAAATTGAATAGCTCTATCAATAGGACAAATATGTCCCTTAGAAATATCATAACCAAGAAATCTCACTTTGGTTTGAAACAGTTTGATATTCTTAGCGGAGACAACAAGACCATTTCTTTTGATAGTATCTAGAAACGAGTACAAATGTTTCCAGTGTTCATTAATAGAATTGGAGAAGATCAAAACATCATCAATGTAAACAATAGTAAAATGACTAAAAGAATTGAAGATATCATTCATACTATTTTGGAATTTGCTTGGAGCATTTTTGAGACTAAAAGGCATGACATTCCACTCATAATGACCAAATGGTGTGGTGAAAGCAGTCTTATACCTATCTTTCTGACTAACCTGGACTTGCTAAAATCCAGATTTCATATCAAACTTGGAGAATACTACAACATCGCTCAGCCTATGAACTAAATCATTCTTATTGGGGATAGGGTACCTAATCCACTCTAAGACTTTGTTCAAAGGTTTGTAGTTAATTACAAGGCGAGGGGTTCCTCTCTCGAGCTCAGCATTTTTCTGGACATAAAAAGCAGCACCAGACCAAGGAGATTTGCTATTCCTTATCAGTCTTTTCTTGAGTAAATCATTAATTTCAGTTTTGCAAAATTCAACAGTTTCAGCATTCATTTGAATATGACGAGCTTTAGTAGGAATATTCTTTCATTGAAATCTTTAACATAAGGTAAGTCAACAATATGTTTCTTCCTATGCTAGAAAGCATTAGGAATTTCAGAACAAACATCATTCATCAATATTTTCTGAAAATTATCAATTTTGGATTGTATAGCTTTCTTTTTATTCTTTAATTGTTGTTTTAACAATTTTTCATCATTACACATGTTGATTCCAAGTTTTTTAATAGTGCTGATCTCGTTGATTTGCTGGGATTCGTCCAGATGGCTCCTGGAGGTACTCTGACGAACCTGTGGGAGCAGGAATTTAATCAAGTGGTCACCGGTGTGGTGCCTGCCACAACACCTCCGATGATAAAGTCAGTACGGAAAAAAGACAGTTGTTGAGATATCAGGAATAAAAGTAGTTAAAATTGTGATGTAGTTCTTTTTTTGTGTGTACCTTGTTTTGGTGTTGAAAGGGTTTTATATACCCTTGGGGATTGTATCCGTTGGGGCATTAATGCCTCTTCTGATAACATCTTCAGGGGAGTAATGGGAGTTAATGCCTTCCCGTTAGTTCGTCCAGATGGTCTTGTAACGGTTGAGGCTTTATTGGCAGCATTCAATGGCCTTAACTCTTCCTTTGATGATGACGATAACGGGTTAGGTTCGTCCGTGAGGCCACCTCGTCTATGTTTCACTTCGTCAGTCCCATCAGATGCCCCCCGGGTTTCACGGTCGTTAGTGACGATTGTGGAAACCGAACAGTTTTTTTTTTTTTGGGTTCCGTGCCGCATTGAATGCGTGGTGGCGGCGTTACGTGGGTTGTGGCCACGTGGCATGATGTGGTTGGTGGAGAATTATGTCCCTTGGGTTTCCCGCCGATTTTCAGTTTCTCCTCCATTTGGTTTTTAAACTTCTTCTCCCTTGCTTTATCTTGCATTTTTCTAATTCTTAGTTTGTCTTAGCTATTTCTTTCTCACCTATTTCTTCATCTCCCTCTGAGCTGGTGCGCGTTGGGCTTCTTGTCTCTTCTTTTTGAGGTATGTTTCTTATTCTATTTCTCTTTCCCTTTATTTTCTTCTTCGCAGGCGTTTGATTCCCTTTTCCTTTCGGTTTCTGCTTTGTTGTTGTTTTTTCAGTACTTTCCTATTTACCTGTGCTTTGTTTGGGTGTCGATGGTCGGTAGCTTAGAAGTTAGAGAAACTTGCCCTTCGATTTCCTTTCTCTTTGCTCGTTTAGGAGGGTCCTTAGGTGTTTTTCCCAATTTGGAGGGTTTCGTTTTTGCGGGTAGTGGCTTAGGCATTGTTTTGGGCGATTTGTTTCCCCTGCTTCGCCGGTCAGTCGATTGGTTTGAGGGTTTGGTGAAGAAACAATGGCCGATGTCTAAAGTTAGGTCTAGCGATCTAGAGACGGGGTTATCGTCTAGTGGTGATCTTATGGAGGGGGATACTGCCGCGTCTTCCTTGAGAGAGATTAAGGCTTTCCACGCCCTCGTGGAGGCGTGTGGGCTAGATTCCGATGCCGTGGGTAGGTTTAGGGATAGGTTTCAGTTCCCGGAGCGAGTTCGGGTTCGTCGGCCTTCTGACGATGAGAGGGCTTGTCAGTTTTTCCCCGGTGAAGTGTGCTTCTATGAGGCCGCTTTCACTTGTGGATTAAGTTAAATTATCATAGTCAATAAAATTATTTTTCCCAATTAATTCTTGTTTTACCTTATGAGCAAAGATAGGAGGTAGACCATCAATAAACCTCTCTTTCCAATAAGGCTTCGTGGAATCTTTCCGGAGCATAACTCTGGAAATAAAAACATCTTGGTACCATCTGTAATCAAACATAGTAGGACATCTCAAATTATTCAAATAATCAGAAATTCGAGATGAAATATTAGATGGAGTACCAACAAAATGTTTGAGAATAGTATAAACCAAAGTATTAACACCATCAAAAATACATTGATTAATATTTTCATAAAAAATGGGCATACTATCATTATCTGTCTTAACAGCATGTTTAATAGATTCTCTGGATTCTTCTGTGAGATGTGAGTCCCACCATCCTCGAAGAGTACCAGAAAAATCAGTAGCAAGCAAATCAACAATATCAGGATGATCAAGATCATTATGGTTGTTCAAATATGCAATAGCAACCATAGACATGTGAGCCATTTTGTTAATAATTTCTTGTTTAGACAAACCATCAATATTCCATTCATAAAGTTTTTCAGCAAAAGTAGAAAATTGAGTTTGAAAAGATCTTTCTTCAAATCAGGAGGAGTAGGTTTTGAATACCAGTTTTTTGTAAAAGACATGGGATTGGGTTTTCCAACAAATCTTTTGACTTCTGGTAAACCATCATTAAAACATTTTTGTAAGAAACAGAAGATAATGAGTCAAAATTTGTGTCTTCTTCAAAAACAATTTCTTTCTCATTTCTTGATATAGCACAAGCAGCATTTTTTGAAGTAGAAGTCTCTTCAATTTTCAAATTAGTTTTGGTATTTAAATCAGCAAGCATTTTTTCAACCTTGTCAAGAGTTTTACTCTGAGAAGATTTGAAAATTATTTTTTCTCTTTGCTGGATAAATCAATCAAAGGTTTCTCAGGTTTTGAGACAGCAGTTTTTTCAACAATTTTTTCTTTAATACGATCAAGCTGTTGACCAATAATATGCAAAGATTCATTAGTAAAATTGTTTTGTTCAATAATACTAACAATAGGGGTTTTATCATTAGCAATTTTGAAAGGGGAGGCTTTCACCTCAGCTTTTTGGTGAGTTATCAAAACATTTTCAAGGGGTGGATGACTAGACCGAACAACGGTTTTGTCTTCCTTTTTGAAATTTGATTTTTTTATTACATTCAAATGATTAGTATAAACATCATTTTTTGAAACATAATAATTTTCAAGATAATCAAAAAACAAAATATGTTTTCCCATCAAATTCATTTTTTCTTTCCATTTCCTCTTAACTCTATCTTTTTCAGACTGAGCAAAAGTAGTTTGGTAATATTTCCTTTTACTTCTGTTTTTTTGGAAGCATAAACTCATTATACAAAGCAACCATATCAATTTCAAAGTTTTGATCTACAAAATTTAAAACTCGTAATTGATTTTGGTAAGGAGTTTCAATAGGTGGAAAATCAGATCCAGAAGGAGCATCAGGTTTTGCATCATCTTCTTCATTAGCATTAGAGGGAAATTCAGCTTTTGTTGAATAATAAGCATTGCTAACTTGGGAATTGTTGCTCGCAACTCCTTTTAGCCTTAAATCAGGTTTTTCAAAATTCTTTTTCAAAAATTCATTAATATCATGATCTTGTTTAACAAAACTTTCAGATCCAGCAAAGGAGTGTCTTCCTTTGTTGATCCTTAAAGGTTTGTGTTCACCAAAAAAGATTTTTACAGTACCATCATCATATTGTTGAATATTTGTAAGATCAAGTTCATCAAAAATGGGTTCAACAGGTGGAGTTTCACGCTCCAAAGTCCATTCTTTGGGAAGAATAATATCTTGCCATTGAATCATTTTAGGGACTTGGATTTTAGCATCAGGGGTGGAACATTGAATTAACATAGTTTTACCTGCAGGATCTCTTCCTCTAGCACAAGGATTCAATTGAGAATCAAGCAATCGGTAATAAATGCGATAAATAAGAGTAAAAGGCTTACTGTCTTCATGCATGTCATAACCAAATGTCAATATGTTTAGTGTCAAAGCTTTAATAATATTAGGATCATCCAAAGCAAGAGCAAGATCAGGATAACAATCAAAGAAAACAGGACTATCATACAAAGAAGCAATAATCATACCAAGAATGCTATCATTAAATCTTTTAGATCTAGCATCTCATAAACACATGAGAATAGAAGCATTAATACCTTTTCTGGTTAATGGTTTAACAACAACTTGAACAAGTCCAATATGTAAATATTTGAGTTTCTTAGTCATGAAGTCATTAATATTTTTTCTGGAAAATAAACAACATTTTTCATGAGATCTAGAAATAGAAAAAGTTTGTTCAATAGTTCTAACTCTATATTTAGAGAAAACATTATTTTCAGACCAGCTGAGTTCGTAAACAGATTTAGTAGAGACCTTAGGGATATTCCATTTTCAAAAATCACGTACTCACTTTCTTCTACAATGTGATCTTCTTCATTCACAATATCAGGAGGACAACCAGTACTAGAGCTAACAGAGGAGTTGGATCTCCACATCCTATCCATAGCTACCTTAGTTCTAACACTCAATTATCATGTTTTTCTCACAACCGTTACATTTCGTAACACATACCGCAACCAACCCTATTCCTCTCATGCCCTCACGCTCTCCTGGCTTCATGGGCCTTACTGTTTGGATTTGGGACTACAATTTACAACTGTGGTGGCACCAACGACGGTAAGAAGGAACACAACAACAAAGTATCACAAGGTCAGGTAGACAGAGATAGAATATGAAAGACACAACAACACTATCGGTCAAGGAAAGAATGCAAACCACTCTTTGATTTGTTGCAAAGTAATCCTCCTCCTTGGACTGACATTCATACTTCCCTTGTTAAACAAATTAAATCTCATGTCAAAACTCTGCCTTGTCTTGGTATCCCTACTGTTAATGCTTTCAAGATTGTTGAAACTGATGCTTCTGACATTGGTTATGGAGGTATTCTAAAACAAAGAGTTTCACCGGATTCATCAGAACAAATTGTTCGTTTCTATTCTGGAATCTGGAATGTTGCACAATTAAATTATAGTACTGTAAAGAAAGAGATTTTAGCCATAGTACTATGTATTTCAAAGTTTCAAAGTGATCTATTAAACCAAAAGTTTTTATTAAGAATTGATTGCAAAAGCGCCAAATATGTTATTGAAAAAGATGTTCAAAATATTGCTTCAAAACATATTTTTGCCAGATGGCAAGCTATTTTGAGTGTTTTTTATTTTAATATTGAATATATTAAAAGTTCCCAAAACTCTATTCCTGATTTTCTTACCCGTGAATTTCTGCAGTACCATAATGGCAAATAAAAAATCCAAGGACAAAAATCCTGCTGAAACACCCAACCAAATTGTGAAAAGAGAGCTTGTTTCCCCTGGTGAAATTGTTAACAGTTTTACCCCCTTAGGAACAATTCCTAAGCCTAATTACTCCTCTATTTTGGCCTCTGGCTATGATCCCTATGCTTTGACCCCTGTTAACCAACCCGTTCAAACTATTTACCCAAGAAAACCCAATGCTTCCCAATATATTAAAAAACAATATTTCCAAAACCGGTTTTTTATTGAACCAAACCGATCTGCAATCAAGCATCCACTCCAAATTGCAAAAAGCTACTTCCCTCCAATGTTTCACTGGATTCTAGAACATAATGATAATAAGTTAGAATATTATTCTGACATTTTACACCAGGAAGAATCCATTGTTATTAAAACTATTTTTGATCAAAATGATAAATCCAAAATTATTTACCACGGTGTTTACCTGAAAAATATTATTCCTGAAGTCAAATGGGGACACTCCCTTTCATCAACAAAAAGACTTCCTAAGCACCCTGTTCCATATTCATATTATGATTATATTACTGCCTGGTTCAGATTCATGCTTCACCAGAATGAAACAATGACTCATTCATGGTTTATTAACTTCGATAAAGAATTTGATGAAACTAATGATTTGCCTCTTTGGTTCATTCGTTGGTGGAATCAATTTGGTCCTGATACTGATATTTTTCCCAAGCCATTATTGGGTTGTTTCCAAGTCTTTTGACAAAACTCTTAAGACAAATGTTCATACTGCCAATATGAAAAGGAAGCTAAATCTAAGATACAAAACTCTTCTCCATTTTGTTAAATAATTTCGAATCCCTTGGATTTTAAGATGGCAATACGAAAAGGAAGCTAATATTCTTACTCGACACTGGTATGTTAAATGGTGGGATAAATTTGGTCATGTTCCTCAAATCATGGATAATGTTTACAAAAGATTGTCTCCCAAGCCTCTGGCTCATATTGAAAGCACCCAGTCTGCTTCAAAAGCCCCATCTACTTCAAATGCTTCTGATATTGATAATTTGAGCCAAGATGATTCATTTGAAGAAGATTTCTCCTCTTCATCTAATTCAGATTATCACTCTTGTAGTGATACTTCTGATACTCCTAATTTTAAACTTGGATGTAGAAACTCATGTTGCAATGTTATAAAATCTGTTAATATGTTAACCAAAGGTAATATGTTAACTAAAAGTGAAGAACAAGAAAATTTGTTGTTAACCATAATCAATAAAATTAGTAATCCCGAATTGCAAAAAGAATATCTTGACAAGTTTAAACAAAACTTAACAAAAGATGAGAAGGTTAAGCAACCTAAATCTAAGATAAGTTTTATCCTCAAGACAAAAGGCTCCCAGCGGGACAACCTTTTGTAATGCATGAAGGCACATCTTCTGGAACAAAATCCAGCGGTGCAACATCCCATATAAGGACTTTCAATATTTGTAACAGCTTTTTGAATAATATCAGGAAATTGGTTGATCTGGTCATGACTCGTTAATCTTATGAATCTAATAAAGCCAAATTCAAACATTTGAGATAGCCAGGAGGGATTATCATTTGAACCATCTTCATAGTTGATCAAAAGACCGGGGAAAGGATGGCCCATTTCATGAACTCTGAGACTACTCCCAAAGTATTTTCCTCATTCTGCCCTGTATTGAGCATTATCAGGATCATTTGAGTGAACAAGATCAGGGGCGATTGTAACAAGAGTTTTGAAACATTTGAACCAAAGGTTCGGATCTTTGGTCATAGCCTTGCTTTCAAAAATACAAGATTGTACTTCTGTAGGTAAGTTGGCAACAACACTTTTTAGCAATAATTGGGTCTTAAGACTCAATCTGGCATAATCAATACCCATTATAGTATTTTTATCCATTGAATGGATTTCCTCTTTGCCAAAGAGTTGACTAATGACGGTTGCAATATTTGGTTTATTAGAATGGCTTCTATGAGCCTTGGAGTTAACAAAGTAGTTAACAAGGTAGTTGGCATAAGCCTCATTTTGAGTAGTAAGGTCAGCAAGATGACTTATGCAAGCCTCATTTTGAGCAGTAAGGTTAACAAGGTGAATTTCAAGTGCTCTCATAGTCTTCTTGAGAAGGGTATTGCGGTTTAATAAGAAAGCAGCTTGCAGGTTATCAAGAATGAATTTGATGGAATCTGGTAATTCACTATAGATTCTATTATGGAATTATATATATATATATATATATATATATATATATATATATATATATATATATATATATATATATATATATATGAGATAGGTTCAAGTTACACCTGGTGTAACTCTTATAAACTTATACATTTTTTATACCATAAATTTCTAAGAGATCTAACGGTTAAAAAAACACCATTAAATGCTATTGTTTTCTAACTTATTACCTAATTAATACTAGCATTCTCTCTCTCCTTATATATTGCTTTCCACCTAATAATATTTTCTTTAACCATCAGAGACTTGTTGAACGAACTGGAACCCACAAAGTATATAGCAAATTTAGTATTTTTTGCCAATACAAGACATGTTACTTTATAAAATTCTATATGTCTAAGTCATAAAGTCAAAAATTAAATAATCAATAAATCCAAAGACAAAACAAATTTTATAACCATTTTCACATGTTAAAATGGTAGCATGTGATTGATAATGTACAATAAAGCAATTTTAGTGGTGGTCCCATTGAAAAGTATATTGTGCTCATCTATTACTTCAATAAATTGTGAAAAAATTGTGAAATTGTTGTGTCTTTTAACTATGTTGGTTTGTAATTTTTTGACAATACATGACATGTTCATTGCAGGTGTTAAGGACATATTTTATGTAGTTAGCTAATCCTTTGACAAAATGCACTTTACTTGTATTTGGGTAGATCTAGGATGTGTACTTCAAGGAACAAGAGTTCAAGTCTAGTATTGAAGCCATGCAAATCTGTTCAAGAAACAAGTGAAGAAGTGCTGATTCATTAAAGCTCAACAGCTGCTCGACAGATAGCTATCTATCGAGGTTTAATGAGACTCGACAGATACTATCTATCGAGGTATCTATCAAGGTTACGGAAATTAGAATTTTCAGATATGATTTTCGGCCCATGCTTATGTATTTGTGTAGGGTTTCTTTTCTCACAACTCTAGACATATATAAGGCTTATTTTAGAGGCCGTCATATAAGAGAATACAAGGAGAACACATGCAAAAGGTGATCGAAGTCATATTCTCTCAGAAAGAAGCTACTGCATCTTTGTGCCTTAGAGTTTTGTAACCAAGTGCTTCTTGATCTTCATTGTTGATGAAGTGAAGAACTTTGCAGCCAACATTCTTCTTCCTCAAGTTGGTGAGTGAGTCACGTACTGTGATTCGTGCAAAGGAGTTAGTCACGTACTGGGATCCGTGCATCAAAAGGTGGCGTTCATATATTGAAGAGTTCAGAGGTTCTGAAGCAGTAGAAGGTTTCCGCTGTGAGTTCATCTACGGGGATTGTAAAGTCTAGGGACAAAGGTTTTATACTAGATATGAAACTTCTCTTTACTATAGTGAATTGCTTTTCGGGAAGGTTTCCCCTAAGTTTTTTACTATGAAACTAGTTTGTTTCATTGGTTTTCTTGGGTCATCATATCTTGTCTTATTTATTTTTCCACTGCATTATTTGTGACATGATATTGATATTTGTTTGTTTTAACAAGTTTTATCCATAATAAATCTAATTAATAATTTGGGTTTAAAACTTGTTAATTCTATCAATCGGGGTCTAAATTTCCCAACAGCAAGCACTAACACATCTTCAGCCACCCTAGTTTGGATAATGAGCTTGTAAGGAATCCATCTATAATGCAAAGAGCACAAGCTGAGGTGAGAGAAGCTATAAAGGGAAAAGCAAAGGTGGAAGAAACTCGCCTTCCCAAACTCATGTACCTAAAATTCATTGTAAAGGAGGGATTGAGACTCTATCCATCAGTCCCATTAATTCCAAGAGAAAAAATAGAGAGTTTCATGATTGAAGGGTACCATATTCCAGTGAAGACAAGAGTGTTTGTCAATGCAAAATCAATAGGAATAGATCCAAAGTATTGGAAGAATCCAAATAAGTTCCAACCTGAGCGATTCTTGGACAGCTCAGTTTATTTTAGAGGGCAACACTTTGAGTTTTTACCATTTGGATATGGTCGTAGTGGTTGTCCTGGAATGAACTTTGGAGTCCTTGGAAGTTGGAATAGAGCTTGCACTAGCAAATCTCTTGCATCATTTTGATTGGGAACTGCCTGATGGGATAAGAAGACAAGATTTAGATATGGAAGAAGCAATCGGTCTTACAATACACAGAAAATTTCTACTTTGCCTTGTAGCTAATCTTGTGGCTTCATAGTAAACAAAATGAAATCTTTATGTCAAAAAATTAGGGCACAAAATAAAAAGGCAACAATAAGATTGTGTGACAAGCAAGTTCTGTGTGACTAAAAAACCAGTCTTTCAATTGGTTCCTAGTTAACTTGGTCAAACTGAACGGTTAGGTCTGTGACTAAAAAACCAATCTTTGAATTGGTTCTCAGTTGACTTGGTCAAACCGAACCGTTTGGTCTGTTTTAAAACTATTGTCGTATCTCAAGTATGTTTTACAGGGTCTTCTCAATTTTCATTTGCTAAACAGAAATGATGTCAATATTAAATATTATACAATAAAAATTGCTACATACACATGGGAGTGTGCTCTTCTTATAATTTTGATAGCTCTCTCTCTCTCTCTCTCTCTCTCTCTCTCTCTCTATATATATATATATATATGTGTGTGTGTGTGTGTGTGTGTGTGTGTGTGTTTTTCTCCTTATTCCATGTGAATCATGTGAATACAATATTTTCCCCCCGTTGACTCGGGTGGAAAAATTCTTTTTTGCTTTAATTTTTACATTTAAGGCTTTTTATCTTGACTCATAAAATAATCTCGTCACACTAGAAGTATATCAAAATTATTAAGTTATTTGAAGTTCAATTAAATTCAAATTACTATTTCAATTTAAAATCTGTTACAAAATTTTTGAAAACATTTACAATAAATTTAAATAATTATTTGGGTAAATTCCAAATAACTTCTCTAAGGTTTAGGCTAATACTAACTAGGTCCTAAAACTTCTCAAAACCAACCAACCTAGTCCCTAAAAGACAACTTTTTCCCTAAATAGCTAATTAAACACCATTATCTCTTCTGACTCTCTTCTCTATCGTCCATTTCTCTCACCAAACCTAGCCACTTGCAAAACCCATAAGTCTTTACCGGCATCAGCAACTCCATTGAACAATCATCATTGCTAAAGGTTAGTTTAGCATCAACTCTCACTCTTACTTCCCTATTTTCTACCACCTAAAAACAGTAACATTAGCTACAACCCATGGCTGCCACCACCTCTAACATAGTGTAGCAACAAAAGGGGAAAAAAAAATAATTGTGCAGCAACCAACAATAGCTGCCACCACCTCTGACTCAGTGCAGTAACAACCCACGGTTGCCACCACCTCCAACCCAGTGCAGCAACAACCCACAATTGCCACCACCTCCAACCTAAGCCACACGGCCACCACAAATCTGAGTGAGATGGGGATCACCTTAGTGAGAGAGAGAAAAAGGGAAAAGAGATGAGAGTTAAAAAGAAGAGAGAGAGGAGAAAGTAACAGTGTTTAGGTCTTTAGGGACAAAGTTGTCTTTTAGGGACTAAGTTGGTTATTTAGAGAAGTTTTGGACCTAGTTGGTATTAACTCAAACCTCATGGTAGTTTTCTAGAATTTACCCTAATTATTTTAATCATCCATTGATGACAAAAACTTTGGTATTACTAGATAATCTCCCAACTTAAGGTAATTTCTTCTATTTTTTAATTAAATATTTTATTGTCATGTCAATGATTTTGGTTAAATCACTTCTTTACTTGATATTTTAATTTTAATTAATCTGTGCATAGCTTAGACATGCTAGTTTGCTACTAGTGTGTATATATATATATATATATATATATATAAACTTCTTAGAAGAAACTATGATGCAATTATACAAATGTACAAATTTTTTCTGCATAAAGGTTTTATGACCACAAGCTTTCTTCTCATTATCGTAGAACGGAAGCCATTCATGTCAATTCCTTGAAGCCCACACTCATTTCTTACAAAAATATAAAAATAAAATAGAGAGAGAGAGAGAGAGAGAGGAACCATAACCTTGCATTGAAGATTTGGTGCGGAGTGGTTTTGTGAGTGAGTATGCTGTGTGTTGTCTGTATTGAACGCATCATTCATCAACCCAAACTTCACTTTCTTCAAATCAACCCATCAAGAGTCCAAATTGGCATTAACCCAAAAGTTTTGTGTGTGTGCTGTCGACAGTGAAGAGAGGGACAGAATCGATAATGACAAATGAAGGAAAACAATACTGTTTTCTGGAAATGAAGAACGAGAAAAGAAAAAGAAAAGAAAAGAAAAGAGATGGTATTAAGCAAAGACCCAATAATCACAAAATTGTCATAACATAAAGTCGAAGCTGAAACACCAAAAAGATGTTCTTACATCTTAGAATTTGCATCTGCACAATAAATTTGAGATAAGATTTTTAAATGGATAAAATTTGACTATAAAATTGATTGTAGCATATGACTATAACTTCCACTAAAAAAATTAACATGGCTATATATTTTAAAAAATTAATTGCTGAATTACATGTTTTTTATTTTGTTAACACACATATCAAATTTCACATTCTCAAAAAACAAAATATCAAATTTCATACTAATTGGATGTAATTTACTATTTGATTCATAAACTTATTTTTTATGCATAATTTTAGACTACAAAAACTTAAAAATTAAAGATTTGATTGATGACATGTCAATCTTTTTTTTTTTTTTTTATACAAGATAAAATTCTACTCTAGCTTAATCTAAGTATATATGTGTGTGAAGCTCCTTCCTGGAGACTTGAACCCTGGCCCTTGGCCCCCACATTCCACAAATACTTATACTTATAGAGTGACCATCGTACCAAGGGTGTGCGGTGATGACATGTCAATCTTTGATATTTTGAAAATTTTGCAAGTATGAAGGATATAAAAAAAAATATATATATAATCCAGTGGTGAATTCAATAAAAAAATATTTAAATTTGCATTTGGCAAGCATGGGCCTTTTGAGTTAATGTTAACGGTCTCACACTTAAAAAAATAAAAATAAACAAAAAGCAGAAATTTTCTCTTCATTTTTTTTGTCAGTTTTTTTATAACGCTTTAAACAAAAGTAAAGCACATCCAGATATAATACCAAAAGAAAATATGAATTCTTTGAGTTTAAAATGCTACTCCGACCACTCTCAACCATAGATAAATGGAGTTTGATGTATAGTTTTTTATTTTTTTGGTTCTTTTGACATTAGTAACAGCCTATCCTGTTTTGTCAAGGGTATCAGGAGGGAGGCTGGATGCCTTGTTGTTTTGTAGGTGCTTTCTTCTTGAATAAAATTATTCATTCATCAAATCTTTCAGTCACTTTATTACAAAGAAACATCTCGAAGTGAATACCTTTCACTCCCATATTGTCAGTCACAAAAGAAAAGGAACCGGAGTTAGGATAAGATCTCTTTGAATCGACAATACACATGGCTCCACATCCTTATAAAATACTAATGGACAAGTCAAATCCGAGTTCTGCCGACATATTAGGATAAGATCCCTCAGCTTTTGGGGAACGTCCAGGCTTGAAATCTATGTCCCCCTAATTGGATTAGGACCTCAACATTGAAAGTGAAAGAAGAGAATTCGCTATCCAATACAGCAAGTTTTAGTGTCGTTTGGTTGGAGGTATTACGATTTTACGATCTTACTTATCTAAAACGATCTAGATATTTCAAAGATCTTTGCAATCATTCAGGATCGTAAGATTCTGATGATCTCAAATAATCTTGGTTTCTTGTAATTTTTTTTAACTTGATAGAATGATCATTTGGGCCTAAATGAAAAATAAAATCTCAATAAACCAAGTTTTTCCATTTTAATGTAGAAAAAGTGTCAGTTGGACCCAAATAAAAAATATCCTAGAAGAGTGTTACGTTTTGAGGTTTTTCGCATATTTAAATGATGCTTACAAGTGGAAGTAGTTATGTATGACAATTATATCAATGAATATATAATTTATGTAATTATTTAACATTTTTTTTTCTCAAATAATATAGGATCTTACGATCCACAATTCGATCTTACGATCCACGATTCGATTCTACGATCCACGATCTCACCTACCTCTCACGATCCTATGTAGGATCTCAATTTTGACAACCTTAGTTGGAGGGGTGGAAAAGTGAGAGGATAGAAAATTGTAGGAGGATGAAAAGGTAGGAGGATAGAAAAGATTTTACTTTTCCTCTTTTTTATTTGGTTGGGAGTGGAAAAGTAGAGGATGAAAAAAGTGAGTTTGTATAAATTTACATATATACCCTTGTAAAAAATGACACCCAATTAAAAAAAAAAAAAGTGACAAACAACCAAAAACAATAAGCAATCACATAAATCTATTAAAAAATAAAAATCATGTCCAGAAAAAAAAAATCACATCTAAACGAAAAAAAAAAAAAAAACACACACACACACACACACAAAAGAAAGCAAAAGAAAAGGAAAAAAAAAAAGAATATGAGCAACGTACACTGGATGCCTGTCCAGTAAATCAAAAGAAAGAAGGAAAAAAAAAGAAAAAAGAAAAAAGAAAAAGAAAAAGAAAGAAGAGGTAATGTCCAGGGAAAAAGACAAAGGAGAAGAAGAAGAAGAAGAGGCAACGTGGAGGAAGGAAAAAAAAAGTAAAAAAAAGTGAAGAGCAACGTACAGATGAAGCTCATGCGTAAGTGTATATAGGCATTTTTGTCCTTTAAGTAGCTTCATTTTATTCTTTCAGTTTTTTTTTTTATTTTAGTGAGAAAACTTTTTGGTGGGCTCGGGGAAAAAACATCTGGACCCCACTATATATTTTTCTTCATTCTCACCCAACCAAATATACTTCAAAAAAGTTTTCCTTCCTATTTTTTCTTCAAAGTTTTCCATCCATCCTGTTTTACTTCCAAACAAATACTCTCTCAGAACAATGATCAGTGATTACATTATATATGAATTGCCCACATCTTGCTATGTTGTTCTATATATGTAGTTTCAATGGGACTATATTATTACATTCATGTAGACATGGGTGCCTCCTCTTCCTTGTTCCAAAGCTATTACATTTTTTTTGCTTTTCTTGCACCCATTTTGTTTTTGTTTCTGATCAAACAAAGGAAGAAGCTTGTTCAATCAAAAAAGCTCCCTCCTGGTCCTAGTAAGTTGCCTCTAATTGGCAACCTCCACCAACTTCGTGGCTTACCACATCGATCACTTCAACACCTTTCTGATAAACATGGACCCCTCATGTTCTTGCAACTAGGCTCAATCCCCACTTTAGTAATCTCCTCAGCTGATATAGCAAGAGATATTTTCAAAACCCATGATCTTGTTTTCTCAGGCAGGCCTGTACTATATGCTACAAAGAAGATTAGTTACAATCTCTCTACTGTGTCATTTGCACCCTATGGTGAGTACTGGAGGGAGGTCAGAAAAATTGTAATCTTGGAGCTCTTTAGTGCAAAGAGGGTCCAAAGTTTCCAGGCCGTGAGGGATGAAGAGGTTGCACTTATGCTTGATTCCATTGTTGCTTCGTCAGGTCCAGTTAATTTAAGTGAATTGACACTCTCACTAACAAGTAATATTGTGTGTCGTGTGGCTTTCGGTAAGAAGTATGATTGCGGAGAAAATAAAAGCAAGAAGAGTAGATTGCATGAGACTCTTCGTGAAACACAAGAATTATTGGGAGGGTTTTACATAGCAGACTTCTTTCCATGGATGGGGTGGCTCTACAAGTTTAATGGTTTTGAAACTAGGCTGGAAAAGAATTTTAGGGAATTGGATGAGTCATATGAGGAAGTCATTGCGGAGCACCTTGATCCTAGAAGGCCTGAACCTGAGCGTGAAGATCTTGTTGATGTACTGCTTCGAGTTCAGAAGGATTCAAACCAAGCTATTGCCCTTGGTAGTGACCATATCAAGGGTGTTCTCTCGGTATGCTCCTTTTACTTTGATTATGCATCCTATTCTTTTCCAAAAGCATGAGGCATGTGCAAGAACTTCTAGTTAAATGAAGGTGTTTTCAATCAAGATATCTAGAGTTTAAATCATTTCTTCTCATTTAAACTTTAAGATTTATTGCTTGTTTGGATCCACGTCAAAGCTACGTTTCACATTTGTGTTTACTTCTTCTTCTTCCTTTTTTTTTTTTTTTTGATTCACTCGCAACAGCTTTTAGGGGACAGTGCACTGTTCATGCAGACAGTGCACTGTTTATGCACGGTTTGTGCACTGTTCATTAGAAAAAAAAATATTAAAAATGGGTCCCATGGTACTATTCACACATTTAAAAATTATTTTGCTACAATATTTTCAGTTTTCAGTTTTCAACAATAAGTTTTATCAAAACGGACTCTTAGAGAAGTATCGTTTCGCCTTATAGATGGATGATATCTTATTTAATTATTATATTTTATTCATGGCTCCATGTTATATTATATAACATGCATGTTACTTTATAAATTTTGCCAGCCTTGGTGGAAACTGTAAGATTGAATTTATTCAACTATGTGTTGGCTTTATTCCGTTTCAAATTTGCATGTAATTTAGCATTTAGAAACCCTGTATCTAAGAGGAAATAATGTAAGAGTTGTGTGTGAGAGAGTGTGAAGAATTGATCAAGTGTGTGCATCAAGAATGCGTCACACGTGTGGAGCATGCAAAAAGTTGAAGGGTCATGACAGCTGGATCACTACATGACAAAAATTATAGAGTAGCCTTTCTGTTATCTGACGAATAGAACTCGCGACTCATCTCAATCGCGAGTGACTCGCCAATGCATCATGTTTTGTTGAAAGCTGATTTTTCATATTTCATCTCATACCCTACTATAAACACCCTTATATCCACGAATGTAGAGAACTTCCAAAGAGAATTTTGAGAGAGAAACCCCAAAGAACAACAAGATTGATTCATCCACAATCTTATACATTTGATTTTCCAAATTCCTCTACTCTCATCATTTCCATTGTCATACCCATGAGAAGATCTTAAGCCAAATCCTTACCTCACCTCATTTAGAGCAATGAGAAGGTTCTTTGTGTTTGGGAAGCAGTTCAAGAGAGAACCAATTCTTTTAGTTGGTGCAATGGGCTAATTGCGGGATTCGGTAACTTAGAGAAGACAAAGTTAGGCGTAACCCTGTTAGAGCAAGAAGCTTGGAGGGCTTAGGTGCATCGGGTAGATTAGGCTTGGAGGGCCTATTGCTATTTATGTATCCCAACTGATTTTCTAGTGGATCATTTTACCTTTTGGAGGGCGGCGGAGAGGTTTTTTACCGAGTTTTTCAGTTTCCTCTTAGATAACACGTGCTGATGTTATCTTGTGTTTGCTTCTCTCTATCCCTTACTCTGTGCTTTTAATTATTGCTGTGTTATGATTAAATTATGGCTTAGAGTAGTTTGCATATTTGGGTATAACTTATATTTATCATTCCGCACATACATTGTTTGAATATAAACTTGTTTTGGAATATTTGAATTTGGGGGTTTAAACATTAACAAGTGTTTTATATAGTAAGTGAGCTTTCAGTAACCACAAAGAAAATTTGCAATTCTAGGGCAATACATGACATTAATTTAATTTTATATCTTACTATATCAACTTTTGCCATTCTTAGTAGCCATGTATATAGAAAATTTAGTATTTTTGGGCAATACAAGACATGTTACTCTATAAAATTCTACCCGTCTAAGTCATAAAGTCAAAAATTTAATAATCAATAAATCCAAAGACAAATCAAATTTTATAACCATTTTCACATGTTAAAATGGTAGCTTGTGACCACCACACACCCTTGGTGCGATGGTCACTCCACAAGTACTTATGCTTGTGGAGTGTGGGGGTAAGAGCCGGAATTCAAGTCTCGAAGAGGGAGCTTCACACACATATACACTTAGATTAAACTAGAGTAGAATTCTATCTTGTATAAAAAAAAAATGGTAGCTTGTGATTGATAATGTACAATAAAGCAATTTTAGTGGTGGTCCCATTGAAGAGTAATATTGCGCTCATCAATCACTTCAATAAATTGTGAAATTGTTGTGTCTTTTAACCGTGTTGGTTTGTGATTTTTGGACAATACAGGACATGTTCCTTGCAGGCACTGAGACAACTTCAGCCACCCTAGTTTGGATAATGGCTGAGCTGATAAGGAATCCATTTATAATGCAAAGAGCACAAGCTGAGGTGAGAGAAGCTATAAAGGGAAAAGCCAAGGTGGAAGAAAACCACCTTCCCAAACTCGTGTACCTAAAATCCATTGTAAAGGAGGGATTGAGACTCTATCCATCAGTCCCATTAATTCCAAGAGAAACAATAGATAGTTGCACGATTGAAGGGTACCATATTCTAGCGAAGACAAGAGTGTTTGTCAATGCAAAATCAATAGGAACAGATCCTAAGTATTGGAAGAATCCAAATGAGTTCCAACCTGAGCGATTCTTGGATTGCTCAGTTGATTTTAGAGGGCAACACTTCGAGTTTTTACCATTTGGATATGGTCGTAGAGGTTGTCCTGGAATGAACTTTGGAGTCCTTGGAATAGAGCTTGCACTAGCAAATCTCTTGCATCGTTTTAATTGGGAACTGCCTGACGGGATAAGAAGACAAGATTTAGATATGGAAGAAGCAATCGGTCTTACAGTACACAAAAAAGTTCCACTTTGCCTTGTAGCTAATCCTGTGGCTTTGTAGTAAATAAAATGCAATCTTTATGTGAAAAAATTAGGGCACAAAATGGAAAGGCACCAATAATATTGTGTAAAAAGCAAGTTCAGTCTTTCAATTGGTCCCTAGTTAACTTGGTCAAACCGAACGGTTAGGTCTGTGACTAAAAAACTAGTCTTTGAATTGGTTCCTAGCTAATTTGATCAAATTGAACAGTCAGGTCTGTTTTTAAAACTATGGTCATACCTCAAATATGTTTTACAAGGTCTTCTTAATTTTCATTTGCTAAACTGAAATGAGGTCAATATTAAATACTATACAATAAAAATTGTGACATACATACGGGAGCGTGCTCTTTTTATCATTTTGATGGCTCTCTCTCTCTCTCTCTATATCTCTCTCTCTCTCTATATATATATATATACACACACACACACACACACGTGTGTGTTTTTTTCCTCCTTATGCCATGTGAATAAATTATTTTCCCCCCTTGACTCGTGGAAAAATTCTTTTCTCGCTTTATTTTTTACATTGAAGGCTTTTTATCTTGACTCATAAAAGAATCTCGTCACACTACAAGTATATCGAAATTATTAATGTATTTAAAGTTCAAAGAAATTCAAATTACTATTTCAATTTAAACTCTATTACAATTTTTTTGAAAACATTTACAATTATTTTAATCATCTATTGATGACAAAAACTTTGGTATTACAAAATAATCTCCCAACTTAAGGTAATTTCTTTTATTTTTTAAATTATATATTTTATTGTCATCAATGATTTTGGTTAAATCACTTCTTTACTTGATATTTTAATTTTAATTAATCTGTGCATAGCTTAGACATGCTAGCATGCTACTAGTATATATATAAACTTCTTAGAAGAAACTATGATGCTATTATACAAATGTACAAAATGTTTTCTGTATAAAGGTTTTACGACCACAAGCTTTCTTCGCATTCTCGTAGAACGGAAGCCATTCATGTCAATTCCTTGAAGAACACGCCCATTTCTTACAAAAATATAAAAATAAGAGAGAGAGAGAGAGAGAGAGAGAGAGAGAGAGAGAGAGAGGAACCGTAACCTTGCATTGAAGATTTGGTAAGGAGTGGTTTTGTGAGTATATATGCTGTGTCAGGGGCGGCGCTAGACTATATTCATCAGGGGGTTCATGACTTCAAAAAAAAAAAAAAATTTATATATATATATATATATATATATATATATATATATATATGTTGTGTCAGGGGCGGCGCTAGTCTATATTCATCAGGGGTTCAAATGAACTCCCTGACTTCAAAAAAAAAAAAATTATATATATATGTATATAATGTATATTTTTTTGTTAGTTTAATTCTTTAATTTATTTTTAAAAATATTTTTGCATACCCTGAATTAAATTTTGTACATCTTTATTACAAGTATTTCAAACTCTAAGAGTAAAGAGTAAGTGTTTGTGAATTGTTAGTATTACTCTTTTTTATAAATTTATATTATGTGTGTGAATGTGTCTAATATTGATTGTGTGCATTGCTTTTTATTATAATGCTATTTGTGTTATGATGTGTGTGGACGTTTGTGTGTACAATAGAAATATAATATAAATTTATATAATTTAATAATTAGGAAATGGAAATGGTTTGTTACATGTATGTGTATTATTATCATGTTATAATAACTTTTTGTTATATAGTAAAATTTAAGAAAAAAAATTGTAAAGTTAGTATTTATCCAAGCATTTGATTGGTTAAGTAGACACGTAGTGTTTAATTTTGTGTATGAATGAGTGTGGTTGTGTGCGTCAATAATTAATACAAAACTAATGAGTTTAGTTTAGTCATTTAGTTTAAAATATTTTTATAAAAAAATAACAAATTGATAATAACAATTGCATAAAAATTGTAGAGTTTGTTTAGACCCCTTAAACCACAATTGGATTAACCTAGTTAACAAGTCAAGTTATTACTTAGTCCAAATTCCAGATCTAGGTTAACACAATCATATAATCATATCAATGCAAAGTGCGGAATATAAAAAACACAAAGATATGATGACCCAGGAAAACCAAACTGGTAAAAAACCTGGAGAGGATTTAACCTAGCTATCCTCAAGGTAAACCTGAATCCACTATGAAAGAATTGAAGTGTACAATAGCGACTTAGACCACTAATATCCTATTACTACCCACCAATAGAACTTACTGACACGACCACGTGCAAGCTCCGAGACCACGGACTCCTTCTTTCTTGAATTCTCCAGCAAGTACAAGCACTCTTGCTTGTATATCTTTAAGCTCTTATGGCAGCAACTGAATAATCATCAAGTTCTTGAAGTAATCTCCTTCTTGATAATCCAAAACTTGTGTGAAGGCAAGCACCTCTCAAATCTCATAAGAGATTCACACAAACAGCAATATGAGCAACCAAGACTCTAAACAGATTTTGGGTATAAACACTAGATACAAAAAGAGGCACACTCTTTTCTCTTTTAGAAGTCTTTAAAAACGTGCTTAGGGTTTGCCTTTTATACCTAGGGTAAAACATAAAACCCTACACGTCATATGAGCTTAGGGCTGAGTTGAAAAATCTGCAAAAAAAATAATCTGCACGACTTTCGATCGGTCAAGTCAGGCAGAAATGCACAGTAACTTCTACAGTTAACTCGATTCCAACTGTGCATAAATTACATACTTTGAGCAAGTCTAAAACATAACTAGACACCTGTTTTGATCATGGTTTGCCAACAATACATATTAGAGTTCTAATACATTAATTCCTAAGTACTTAGAACCTAACAAAAATAAAAATGTTAGATAAACTTAACAAAATAAAATAGTCATACGCTCATAACTACCCACATTGGCAATAGATACTCATAATGAAGTATCATATAACAATTAAAAATTTGAGAATTTGTAGAAGAAAATTGTAAAACTTCATGTATTAATTTTTTTGTCGATAACTCGATATATTCAAGTTCTTTTTTTATTAAAATTTTTTAATGACCCCTCTAAACAAAATTCCTGGAACCACCACTAGCTGCTGTGTGTTGTCTGCATTGAACCCGTCTTTCATCGACCCAAACTTCACTTTCTTCAAATTAACCCATCAAGAGTACAAATTGGCATTAACCCACAAGTTGTGTGTGTGCTGTCGACAGTGAAGAGAGGGAGAGAATCCATGGGCGGCGTTATGTTGAGTTTAGGGGGTTCAAATGGACCCCCTGAGCTGGAATGTATTTTTAAAGTATATAATATTTTTTATTTTTTTATTTTTCTTCTTAAAATGAAAGTTTGAACACCCTGATCTTAAAATTTTTTTTAAGTTAAGTTGAAATAAGGTTAAATATGATATTCTTAGCAATATCTTGGTCTTTTTAAACACACACACACACACACACACACACAAAAGCCTATTTAGATCTTAAGTATACATTTGTTTAGTTTACAATGTAAATCTTACATTAATAGTACAATGTAAACATATAATTGTCCTAAACTAATAGATCATTTTTTTTAGATAGATTTAACTTATGGCATCCACTCCTAATAATAACTCTTTATCATCAAACCAAGGCGCCAATCAATTTTTGATGTAAGTAGGGATTGAACCCTAGATCTCTTATTCAACCATCAAAGACTTTACCAGTTGAGTTAAATGGAACCCACATAGATAAAAGTATTTTAAGTAGTGATAATTAAAGTTCACTTAATAAAAATAATTAATAGGTTCATTGTATTAAGAAAAAATATGTCAAATGAACTTATAGTTTATCTTTTATTCTTTTACTAACACATACTATAGACAAATTTGTAATAAAAAATCTTCATAAGTGCAAGATTCATTTCTTACCCAAAATACATCTTCTTGTTGACCCCCCAAAAAAAGAATTCTGGAGTTGCCACTGAGAGAATCAATAATGACAGATGAAGGAAAACAATACTATTTTCTAGAAATGAAGAACGAGAAAAGAAAAAGAAAAGAAAAGAGATGGTATGAAGCAAAGATCCAATAATCACAAAATTGTCATAACATAAAGTTGAACCTGAAATACCAAAAAGATGTTCTTACTTCTTAGAATTTGCATCTGCACAATAAATTTGAGATAAGATATTTAAAATTGATAAAATTTTGTTACAAAATTAATCCGATATAATTAACTATTTGATTCATAAAATTATTTTTTATACACAATTTTAAATTACAAAAACTTAAAAATTAAAGATTTGATTGATGACGTATCGATCTTTGATATTCTGAAAATTTTGCAAGTATGAAAGATATAAGAACTCAGTGGTGAATTTATTAAAATTCATATCTAATAAAAATATATTTAGAAGTGCATTTGGCAAGCATTGGCCTTTTGATTTAATTTACCGGTCTCACACTTCAAAAAAAAAAAAAAATTAAAAAGCAGAATATTTTTTCTTAATTTTTTTATCAGTTTTTTTTTATAATGCTTTAAACAAAAGTAAAGCACATCTAAATACAATACCAAAAGAAAATATGAATTCTTTGAGTTTAACACACTACTCCGACCACTCTCAACCAGGATTCAGATCCTCTAGAGTTCTTAGGGTACTCTATCAGTAGATTTCATTAAATCCTAACCACTCTTTAATGATTTAATGGTTTAGATTCTGCCATGTCAGCATTTCATTAATAATATTCTTGAAATAATAAAATAATGTTGTAAACAAAACAATTAAGATGATTGTTAATGAAATGCTGATATGGCAAAATCTAGACCATTAAATCATTAAAGAGTGGTTAGGATTTAATGAATTCTACTTAGTAGAGTACCCTAGGAACTCTAGAGGATCTGAATCCCTCTCAACCATAGATAAAAATGAAAAGAAAACATGAACTTCGATTTCGTCCACTTGTTTTCTTGTCTTTGAATTGACAATACACGACTCCACATCCTTATAAAATACTAACGGACAAGTCGAATCCGAGTTCTGCCGAACATCTTAGCTGGAACGTCTACCTCCCACTGCATTTAGGGAAGGTCCAGGCTTGAAATCTATGTCCCACTAATTGGATTAGGACCTCAGTGCTTGATTCCTATCCAGGATTAATGAAAGAAGAGAATTCCCTATCCAATACGGCAAGTTTCAATGATTAGTGATTACATTATATATGAATTGCCCACTGTAGACGACTAAATTCTTAGTTCGAAATAAATCAAACAAGTAAAATAGTTTCACAAATGCGAATTTGTATTGATGAATATGTAGTACAATTCTCTGTAATTACAAAAGAGTGATTCTCTGATTCGATCTCCTTGAAAGATTTGTTGATTGGAATTGTGGTAATGTGATTTTAATTTGAACACAAGATATCCTTCAATTTGACTGAGGAATGGATTGAAGATCTATGAAACAGAACCACAACGAATCTCTGGTTATGAGCTTGTTAGAAATTCTTTGTTCTTTGTTTCTTCGTGTGTTCTTCGTGTTTGACGGTTTGTGGTGGAAGTTCTTCGGGGTTTTGGAGGCTTGAATCCGTAGAGCTTCACCAATTTGTGGTTTGTTGAGGTTGCTGGAGGCTTTTGAGCTTGATTCTAGTGACCTTTGAGACCTGAACGAGTAGTTTGGATGGTTTTGCTTCGAATGCTGTCTATATTCGAGGTTGAAGTTCTTGAAATTCTTGGAGGCTTTGGGGTTTGATTCCGGCAGAGCTTCTGAATTTCTGAACTCAAGATATCTTCTTCCTTCTATCCTCTGTCTGTCCTCTTAAATGTCTTGGGAAGGCTTCAATTTATAGGAGTTTAGGGGTGGGTGAGCGACACGTGGGAGAGTCTGATTGGTGACACATGTCACAGCCTGATTGGTCCGTTTATGTCATCGCTTACACGTGCAGGGTTGCTTGTGTCATCGCTTACACGTGCAGGGCTGCTTGTGTCATCGCTTACACGTGCTGGATTGCTTGTGTCATCGCTTACACGAGCTGGATTGTTTGTGTCATCGCTTACACGTGCTGATGCAGTTTCATGCCTTTATTTCAATGACACTTGGCAAATTTCTATTGGTTTCTGAATAGTGATGGAAAAACCTAGCAGCAGTACGTGGTGCTTTGTAATTGGTTATATTTTGTGGACTTGGTAGTATAATGTGCTAGCTTGTGATAGGTCAGGAATTTTCTCTCTCTACACCCACATCTTGCTATGTTGTTCTATGTATGTAGTTCAATGGGACTATATTATTACATTCGTGTAGACATGGGTGCCTCCTCTTCCTTGTTCCAAAGCCATTACATTTTCTTTGCTTTTCTTGCACCCATTTTGTTTTTGTTTCTGATCAAACAAAGGAAGAAGCTTGTTCAATCAAAGAAGCTCCCTCCTGGTCCTAGTAAGTTGCCTCTAATTGGCAACCTCCACCAACTTCGTGGCCTACCACATCGATCACTTCAACACCTTTCTGATGAACATGGACCCCTCATGTTCTTGCAACTAGGCTCAATCCCCACTTTAGTAATCTCCTCAGCTGATATAGCAAGAGAGGTTTTCAAAACCTATGATCTTGTTTTTTCAGGCAGGCCTGTACTATATGCTGCAAAGAAGCTTAGTTACAATCTCTCTGCTGTGTCATTTGCTCCCTATGGTGAGTACTGGAGGGAGGTCAGAAAAATTGTCATCTTGGAGCTACTTAGTGCAAAGAGGGTCCAAAGTTTCCAGGCTGTGAGGGATGAAGAGGTTGCACTTATGCTTGATTCCATAGCTGTTTCGTCGGGTCAAGTTAATTTAAGTGAATTAACACTTTTGCTAGCAAATAACATTGTGTGTCATGTGGCTTTTGGTAAGAAGTATGATAGCGGAGAAGATAAAAGCAAGAGTAGATTTCATGGGATTCTTAATGATACACAGGACTTATTGGGAGGGCTTTGCATAGCAGACTTCTTTCCATGGATGGGATGCTGGCTCAGCAAGTTTAATGGCCTTGAAACTAGGCTGGAAAAGAATTTTAGAGAATTGGATGAGATATATGACAAAGTCATTGAGGAGCACCTTGATCTCAGAAGGCCTGAACCTGAGCATGAAGATCTTGTGGATGTATTGCTTCGAGTTCAGAAAGATTCAAACCAAGCTATTGCCCTCAGTAGTGACCATATCAAGGGTGTTCTCACGGTATGCTCCTTTATTTTACTTTGTTTTTGCATCCTATTATTTTCCAAAAGTATGAATTATGCCAAAAGTTTGTAACTAAATTGACATCTTTTAATATTTTCAATCGAAATATCTAAAATTTAAATTCACCATCTTCATCTAAGCCCAGGCTTGGAGAGGTATTGTCCCACCTAATAGACGGGTGATATGTCATTTAATTATATTACTTTATAAACTTATGCACCTTTGAAGCCATAAAGTGTAAATTTTGTTATTCATGGGCAGCAGTACACATGTTATATTATAACATGCATGTTACTTTATGAATTTTTGCCAGCCTTGGAAACCAAAAAGAAAGTTTGCAATTGTAGAGCAATATATGACATTTTATTGTACATGTTACTGTATAAACTTTTGCCATCCTTAGTAGCCATATATTGAGGGCGTTTGGATCCCACGTCTGCGTCTCACGTCCGCGTTTTGCTTCCTTTTTTTTTTTTTTTTTTTTTAAACCCAGCCGCAAGATTTGACTATTCAGCCATGAACAGTGCACAAATGCACTGTTCATGGGTCCCACAAATTTCACTTTTCAACAACTTTTTCATTAAAAATGGGTCCCACAGTACTATTCACACATTTAAAAATTATTTTGCTACAGTGTTTTCAGTTTTCAGTTTCAGCAAAATAAGTTATATCCAAACGGACTCATTATATAAGAAATTTAGTATTTTTGGGCAACACGACATGTTACTTTATAAATTTCTATCTGCTTTTCTTCTTAGAAAAAAAAAAAAAAAAAAAAAACCTTCTATCGGATTTGGAAGTTATAAAGGCCAAAATAGATAGTTGCCCATTTCACCCAAAACAAGTAGCCATAAATTCTATAAGAAATTTAGTATTTTTGGGCAACACAACATGTTACTTTATAAATTTCTATCTGCTTTTCTTCTTAGAAGAAAAAAGGAAAAAAAAAAAAAAAAAAACCTTCTATCGGATTTGGAAGTTATAAAGTAGGCCAAAATAGGCAGTTGTCCATTTCACCCAAAACAAGTAGCAAAATACTCATGTTTTGAAACTATTTAGCCATATGCCCTTGTTTTAAACTCGAGTTATAGGCAAAAAACTTTTTTAAAAAAATTACATGTAACTCAAGTTCCACGTAACATTTTGCAAGTAACTCAATTTTCATTAAATCGAGTTTTTCATTGAAACTCGATTTTTTTAAAATCGAGTTTCAAAATAGAGGCATTTTGCTGGATAATTTCAGAACATAAATATTTTGCTACTTGTTTTGGACGAAAAGGACAAATGTCCAATTTTTCCTTATAAAGTAAAAAATCTAAAATACAGACCTTTCATACTCAAAAAATCTAAAACACAATAAATTTTATAATTATTTTCACATATTAAAATGGTAGTATGTGATTGATAATGTACCCTAAAAAGATGTTAGTGGTGGTAGTTCCGATAAAAGTAATATTGCATTAATCATAATTTATCATCTCAATAAATTATTGCATCTTTTAACAGTGTGGGTTTGTAATATTGTTAAACAATACAGAACATGTTCATTGCAGGTACTGACACATCTTCTACCATCCTAGTTTGGATAATGGCTGAGCTAATAAGGAATCCATCTGTAATGCAAAAAGCACAAACTGAGGTGAGAGAAGCTGTTAAGAGAAAAGGAAAGGTTGAAGAAAACCACCTTTCTAAACTCATGTACCTAAAATCCATTGTAAAAGAAGGATTGAGACTCCATCCACCAGCCCCATTACTAGTTCCAAGGGAAACAACAGATGGTTGCACCATTGAAGGTTACCATATTCCAGCCAAGACAAGGGTGTTTGTCAATGCAAAATCGATAGGAACAGACCCAAAGTATTGGAAGAATCAAAACGAGTTCCAACCTGAGAGATTCTTGGATAGTTCAGTCGATTTTAGAGGACAACACTTCGAGTTGTTACCATTTGGAGCTGGTCGTAGAGGTTGCCCTGGAATGAACTTTGCAATCCTGATAATAGAGCTTGCACTAGCAAATCTCTTGCATCGTTTTGATTGGGAATTGCCTCACGGGATAAGAAGACAAGATTTGGATATGGAAGAAGCAATTGGTCTTTCAATGCACAAAAAAGTTCCTCTTTGCCTTGTAGCTAATCCTGTGGCTTTATAGTACAAACAAAATGCAATTTTTATGTTAAAAAATTATGGCACAAAATAAAAGGCCACCTGTTTTCTACTATTCAAAACCAGCAGAATTGTTTCTATTTTTCTATTTGAGTTTAAGAAGACATTTGTAACCACAAATCAATAATGGATTCAAATAACTTTGTCTTGGTTGAACTTTTATCCCTAGCAAAATTCAGCTCTTGAATTATTAGACTAGTCACATTTTGTATATCCAAGCCATGTTTTCATGTACCATTAGTAAAAGTTTACTTTTTCTAATGGATCACTTATATTTTCTTATCGCTTCACAAATAAAAATCTTCTGTCCTATATTTATTATTTAGTGAACCATGTTAAACCGTGTGTGGTTTTTTTTTTTTTTTTTTTTTTTGATTTGGAGTAGAGGAAGAGGAAACTGAGACTCAATACTTAGCGAAATGGAATAAGAACTTAAACTCACAGGCTAACCGTGTGTGATTTTGTGAATTGGCCAATTCAATTGTGGTTCAATTGGTCCAAGTAATATTGTGTAACAAGATCTATGTGACTAAAAAACTATGATCATAATTAACTTGGTCGAACAAGTCCATCAAGTCTATTTTAAAATCATGATCATAACTCGAGTATGTTTTACAAGGTCTTCTCAATTTTCATTAGCTAAACTAAAATTTTTTCAATATTAAATGTTATACGATAAAACTTGTGACATACACATGGGAGTGTGCTTTCTTTTGTCTTTACATGTCTTTTATTTTTCTCATTATATCATGTATATTATCTTTTTATCCTTTTATTTTTCACACTTAAAACGTTTTATCATGGACTAATTAAAAGAGTTATTGCCAAAAATACTATAAGGACATTAAAATTATTAACCCAATTTTACCCTTAAAAAAACTCTATTGCCAAAAAAAACTCTGGGAATTTAAATTAAAATTTTATTACTAAAAATTTGAAAAAAAAATTAAAGGAAAATTCCATTATTTATTTCAAATTATTTTTAATTTTTTATCCTCTATCATAATTTTTAGTTTTGGCTACTATCATATAATTTAAGGCTTTTTTTCCACCAAAATTTTATGTTACAGTTGTATCAAATTTTATGGTTATTTGTTTGTTTTCTCCTTATGCTACGTGAATCATGTGACTATGTGAGTACAAAACTCTGTTTTTTTTTTTTTTTCCTCCTTGTTTCGAGTGGACAATTCTTTTGTCACTTTATTTTTTACATTTAAGACTTTTTATCTTGACTCATCAAATAATCCTCTTCGCACTATAAGTATATCAAAATTATTAAGTTATTTTTACTCATGATGAAATTTATTATCAAAGTTCAAAGAAATTCAAATTACTATTTCAATTTAAACTCTGTTACAAAAATTTATAATAAATTTCATTAATTATTTTAATCATTTATTGACAAAAAAATTGGTATTACTAGATAATCTCCCAACTTATAACTTAAGGTATTTTTTTTTTTCATTAAATATATTGTTGTAATTTCAATGATTTTTTAAAAATCACTTCTTTACTTGATATTTTAATTTTAATTAATCTGTGTGTAGCATAGACATGCTACATAGAAGAACTATGATGCAAATGACAAAATGTTGTGTAAAGGCTTCAAAACATCTAGGGCTGTTTCAGTTTGGTTGTTGTTTTTTTTTTTTTTCCTAATTATTTTTAAAAACAACAAAAACCTGTGTTTTGAGAATTACAATTGTTTTGCATTGCTCTCTAGTATCTCCCCTAAACAAACTCATTTGGCATTTATGTTTCTATACCTGATTTTCCCCCTCCCCCAACCCACGAATCAAAACTCAGCGAGTACACTGTGTGTTGTCTACATTGATTGAACCCATCAACCCAAACTTCACTTTCAACAAATTAACCCATCAAGACTCCAAATTGGGCATGAACCTACGAGTTAAGTGTGTGTGGGCGAGCACGCGCTGCCGACACTGAAGAGAAGGGAGAGAATCTACAATGGCAAATGAAGGAAGACATTGGCTGAAAATGAAGAAGGAAAGGAAAGAAAGAAAAAGAAATGGTATTAATGGGTTCCGGAGCAAAGATCCAATAATTACAAAGTTGTCATAGCATAAAGTTAAAGCTGAAAACACCAAAAAGGTGTTCTTAGAATTTGCATCTGCACAATAAATTTGAGATGTGTTTTTATGATTGGTTTTTACAAAACAATTAGCCAAATGAGTTTTCTATCCAGTCCTCACCTCATTTGGTTTTTAAGTGGGAAATAGTTTTTAAAATTCAAACCAAATAATCTCTATTCTTTTATGTTTAGACATTTTAAAAGTCAATGACTAGATGAGATGGAGAACCCATAAATGGGTAAAAATTATATCAACTTAATTAATAGAAACTCACCAAGATTTTAAATTGACAATATAAATTAAATTAAATAGTTAAGCCACATCATTGGTCATGCTTATATTAAGCCACATCATTGGTTATGTCACCATTTTTTTTATTAACTTTTCCTCTAATTATTTGATAACATTAAAAATATTAAGAGTAACGAAGAAAAAGACAAGTGTGGAAGGAGTTTTTTCTAAATTAAAGTAGATAAACTTATAAAAACAAGGTATATGTAAAGTTAAAACCATTCAAGATATTATTAGGCAAAAAAATAATTTCAAGATGAATGTATAAAGTCAAATCCATAAAAAAGAGTGATGTGGCCGATGATTCAATCCATTTCGATATATTTTGGTCCAATTGGTCCACTTTGATCTATTCGGTCCAATTTGATCTAGTTCTGTCCATTTTAGTGTACCTACTTTAAAATGGGAAAAAAAAAGTTTGGGTGAATTACACAAATTTAATGTTTTCTTAAGATATAATTTGAATTTTAAGACCAATTGAGAATTTTATTTTATTATAAATGGATGAGAAATTTGTAGATTTGTGATCAGTATCAATTCTTTGACACTTGGAAGGAACACCAAACTTTTTACTTAACCAAATATATATATATATATATATATATATATATATATATATATATATATATCGACACAAAAATTTGTAATATTTCAACGTATTGCATGAGTCTAAGACTAGTTCAATTAAAACTTTGGAGTTTATTTGAAATCTAATACCAAATTTTGGATTTTATTTTATGGGAAATTTTGGATTTTATTATGCAATTTTGGATTTTATTATGTAATTAGTTACCTACAAGATTAAATTGCCATCCCACTAGCCACTGCTTTAGAAGTGCATTTGGGAAGCCTTGAAAAGACAAAAATCAGTTTTTTTTTTTGGCTTTCTGAGTTAATGTTGACAGCGACGGGTCTCACAGTAAAAATAGAAGTTTCCCTTTTTCCTATAGTTTTTTTTATAATTTTTAATTTTTAAACAAATAAATAATTAGTAAAGCACATCCAAATATAATACAAAAAAAAAAAATCTTTGAGTTTAACACGCGACTCCGAGTGACCACTCTCAACCATAGATAAAAATGAAAAGAAAACAATGAACTTTCTCTTTTCGATTCCGTCCACTTATTTTCTTGACAGTACACATGACTCCACGTCCTTATAAGGTACTAATGGGCAAGTCTTATCTGAGTTCCGCCGAGCATCTTAGCTGGAACGTGTGCTTCCCTCTGCTTTTAGGGATGGTCCTGCATGCAGGCTTGAAATCTATGCCGGTACAGTAGGTGTTACAATTTATGCAATCGTTAAAAACTTTTAAATAAAAGATAGTTCCCACTTGTAAAAAAAATTATATATATAATATATTTATCTATATATTTTAATTTAAAAAATTAAGCACTTTGGTCAATAAAATGCATTAAAAAGACCTCATTGTATTCTAAAATGTAGAAAATTAAAAAAAAAAAATAGTCAAACTTCAGCTAGCAAAATTAAATTTTAAGAAACAAATTTATTAACTCATTCTTGAAATATGCTAAAATCAAAATTAATATCAGACAAACTCATTAATAATATAACATAATTTTCTTAAAATATGCTAAAATAGAGATTATAAATTTCAAAAACAAAAGAAAAATCTCTCATCTCTCAATCTTTTTGACTCTCCATCTATATTCTTACCTTTTTTTTTCTTCATCTTCATCTTCATCTTGATTCTTGATCTTTTTTCACAAACTCAGTGAGTCAGTCTAGCTTAAATTTTTTCTAGCAGAGGTAATCTTCTTCAGCTCTTCCCCTCTCTGTCTTTTCGGAAATGAGGACTCAGAGTCTTCTATTTATTTAACTTAAATTATATAATTTTTTAAGTTTATTTCATTGATGGGAGTCCCATCATGGGATAAGTTTTATTGCAAGGACCTTTTTTTTTGCTTAGGACTCTTTTTTCCTTTAAAACTTAGGGATAGGAATATAGTACAGGCCCCGCTGGCCTGCTCACATGAGTCACATCTGCACTGCACAGGCTGCACAGTGCGCAACTGTGCAATGTAGCCCACAGTTATTACTTAACACGGTTTCTCACTTTTTTTTTTTTTTTTTTTTTCACCTGAACACGGTTTTTCCCTATATCTATTATTATAAATTATTATACCAATTAATAATTAATGTGTATCATATCAACTTATTTGTATTATAGTGACACTAATTTATTGAACCATGCATTAAATTAATTTTTATTTGTGCAGGTTTAGAGTTTAAAATGGTCACGATTTTAGAAAAGTTGCAATAACCAGGTTCTATTGTTCTAATATGTCACAAGAAAGATTAAGTGGATTAGTTATATTATCAATTGAAAAAGAAATGTTAGAGGAACTTAAATACAAAAACTTAATTAGTAATTTTGCATCTCAAAAAGCAAGAAAAATATATTTTAAATAAAAAAATTCAACATATATACATATTATTTGATTAATATTTAAATCTAAAAAGACCCCACTTAAGGTCCCAAAATTGTTGAGCCGGCCCTGATGCCCCCCTAATTGGATTAGGACCTCAACTGAACTTAGTAGAGAATTCCCTATCCAACACGACAAGTTGCATTGATTAGTGATTACATTTTATGAATTTTCCACATCTTGCTATTTTGTTCTATATATGTAGTTTCAATGGGACTATATTATTACATTCATGTAGACATGGGTGCCTCCTCTTTCTTTTTACAAAGCAATTACATTTTCTTAGCATTTCTTGCACCCATTTTGTTGTTGCTGTTGTTGTTACTTATCAAACAAAGGGATAAGCTTGTTCAATCAAAGAAGCTCCCTCCTGGTCCTAGTAAGCTCCCTCTAATTGGCAACCTCCACCAGCTTCGCGACTTACCACATCGATCAATTCAACGCCTTTCTGATGAACATGGACCCCTGATGTTCTTGCAACTAGGCTCAATTCCTACTTTAGTAATCTCCTCAGCTGATATGGCAAGGGAGATTTACAAAACCCATGGTCTTGTTTTTTCAGGCAGGCCAGCACTATATGCTGCAAAGAAGCTTAGTTACAATCTCTCTGCTTTGACATTTGCTCCCTATGGTGAGTACTGGAGAGAGGTCAGGAAAATTGTAATCTTGGAGCTACTTAGTGCAAAAAGGGTCCAAAGTTTTCAGGCTGTGAGGGATGAAGAGGTTGCACTTATGCTTGATTCCATAGCTCGTTCTTCGGGTCCTCCGGTTAATCTCAGTGAATTGATACTTGTGCTAACAAATAACATCGTGTGTCGTGTGACTTTTGGTAAGAAGCAAGATGGTGGAGAAGATAAAAGCAGGAGCAGATTTCATGAGATTCTTCATGAAACACAAGACTTATTGGGAGGATTTTGCATAGCAGATTTTTTCCCATGGATGGGGTGGTTTAACAAATTTAATGGTCTTGAAACGAGGCTGGAAAAGAATTTTGGAGAATTGGACGAGTTCATAGATAAAGTGATAGAGGAGCATCCTGACCCTAGAAGGCCTGAACCTGAGCATGAAGATCTTGTTGATGTACTGCTTGGAGTTCAGAAGGATTCAAACCAGTCTATTGCTCTTAGTAATGACCAAATCAAGGGTGTTCTCACGGTAATATCCTTTTGCTTTGAATATTGTGATCAATGCAACATTACTTTCATGAAAATTACCATTAATCATATTGTTTTTATTTTACACCAATTACAACATAATCACCTTAGTTGTGCAACTTATCGTCTTAGAAAATGTTAACTAATATATTAAGCGTATTAGTTTAAAAAACATTTTTAGAAACTTTTTATGAAAAATGTAAAGGAAATTTTTTTTTTTTTTATAGTTTTTTATATTTCACATATTAAAACTTTCGTAAAATGGTAAATTAACCAATGTTTTAAAGTCATCCATTAACTAGACTCTTTGTGTGAGTCATGTCTTTAGATTTATTGGTATACATCCTATTGTTTTCCAAAAGTCAAAAAGACAACTTTTCTTGCAATTTTTTTTTCACAATGGCCGAGGTTATAAATCATTAATGATGCACATAATGGTTTCCTGTGTAGACCCATATGAGAATTAAAAATGTTATGTCCATGACATCATTCATTGCTCTTATTTAATCACATTAAATTACAAAAATTTTCAAGCCTTTAAAGCTATTTAAAAATAAAATTTTCATACCACCGCACACCCTTAGTGCGATGGTTATTCCACAAGTACAAGTGCTTGTGGAGTATAGGGGCAAGGGTTGGGGTTCAAGTATCTAGGAGGGAGCTTCACACACATATACACTTAAATTATGTTATAGTAGAATTCTATCTTGTATAAAAATAAAAATAAAAAATTGATACTCTTAGGGATAACATTTAATTTTAATGGAAAATTATTATTTCACACTCACACAAATAAATAAGGATATCAAATATCCACATTTTACACTTGATCTTTTTATTTTTATTTTTATTTTAGAGAAAGTTTCAACCTATGGCATCCTCATCTAATGATAGTTCTTTATCATCAAATCAAGCTACTAATTGATTTTTTGGTGTAAACAGATATTGAACCTTAGATTTCTTATTTAATCATCAAAAACTTTACTAGTTTTTTTTTAGAATGGAGACTTTATCAGTTGAGCTCACTAGAACCCACAATTTTTACACTTGATCTAAATAGACTATGAAAGTGTTATATGTAAGACGATAATGGTCCACTTTATAACATGCATGCTACTTTTTAAACTTTTCCCAACCTTGCAAACCATAAAGAAATTTTGGTATTCTAGGGCAATATATGTCATTTTATAAACTTTTGCAGCCTTGGAAGTCGCTAAGTTTGTTAAAAGATTTTTTTTTTTTTGGGGTTTATGAGTTAATTA
Organism: Castanea sativa; assembly: GCF_040712315.1. Lineage (NCBI taxonomy): Eukaryota > Viridiplantae > Streptophyta > Magnoliopsida > Fagales > Fagaceae > Castanea > Castanea sativa. The sequence continues at coordinate 45,278,229 of NC_134016.1, forward strand.
TTAGTAATAACCAAGAGACCCAATTATGTTGTAAATTTGAACATACCTTATCCTAACACTTATAGGCTAGGGTTCAATGTATAATACAATTGAGAATTCAATAAAGATATAACCACAAGGACTTTATCTCATGAACATAATACAATTGAGAATTCAATAAAGATATAAGCACACGAACTTTATCTCATGAACATCGGTTGTCAAGTTGAAACATGTGATTCTCTATTATCTATGTTCTATTCTCTCCTCTCTTTTTTTGGTAAAAAGGGAATCTTCTATTCTCTCTTTCTCTTACTTCCACCCACTACAATTCTATCTACAACATTTTCTCATTTAGGGTCTATTTAAATACCGCTTATTGCTGAAAATTAAAAATTGAAAACACTGTAACAAAATAATTTTTAAATATGTGAATAGTGTTGTGGGACTCAGTTTGAATGAAAATTTTGTTGAAAAAGAGGTTTGTGGGTCCAGTGAACAGTGCACATGACTCACACAAAAAAATGTGTGAGCTAAGAAACGCGCAAAACACACTCCCCAAACTCATACTTAATTTTGAATAGTAGTATAAGATTTTTTTTTCCTTAGGCAATAGAGGACATGTTAAATTCAGTAGTTATATATATATATATATATAAACATTACTTTGTACTTTTCCACCCTTGGAAGCCATAAAATAAGAAAATTTTCTTTTGGACGAAACAGGACCTTTTCATTGCAGGAACTGACACATCTTCAGCCACAATAGTATGGATAATGGCTGAGCTGATAAGGAATCCATCTGTGATGCAAAGAGCACAAGCTGAGGTGAGAGAAGCTATCAAGGGAAAGGAAAGGGTGAAAGAAGGCCACCTTCCTAAACTCACATACCTAAAATCAGTTGTAAAGGACGGACTAAGGCTTCATCCACCAGCCCCATTACTAGTTCCAAAGGAAACTTTAGAGAATTGCACTATTGAAGGGTACAATATTCCTGCCAAAACAAGGGTTTTTGTCAATGCAAAGTCAATAGGAACAGACCCAAAGTATTGGAAGAATCAAAATGAGTTCCAACCTGAGAGATTTTTGGACAGCTCAGTCGATTTTAGAGGACAGCACTTCCAGTTGTTACCATTTGGAGCTGGTCGAAGAGGTTGTCCTGGAATGAACTTTGCAATCTTGGTAATAGAGCTTGCAATAGCAAATCTCTTGCATCGTTTTGATTGGGAATTGCCTCCTGGGATAAGAAGACAAGATTTGGATATGCAAGAAGCATTTGGCCTTACAATGCATAAAAAGGTTCCTCTTTGCCTAATACCTAACCCTGTGTGGCTTTATAAAAAAAAAAAAAATTATGGAACAAAATTAGAAGTCACCTGTCTTTACTATTCAAACCCAGCATACATGTGAACACAAATTGATGAAAGATGAGGTTCCCTTGCAGCTTAAGAGAGTGTTGTTGTTGCTATCGCATTTAATTTCATTGCAATATTGTTATACATAAAACTTCATTACACCGCTCATCTATTTATAGATGTGTAAGATCGGTTACATAGTTCATAAATGATACAAGAGTGTTTCTAGTTATTGCTGGAATCCTTGAATGACACTCGGTCATGCGGTGTCTATTTGCATGTTTCTTCTCTTCATTTGCTACCACCTATAGTTTATGTTTGCTGAAATGCTAGACAACTAATTAACCTTTATCTTGGCTGCATGATTGACAAATAACAAAGTTAATTACTAATTAGATTTCCATTCATCCAAAGAAAGAATATAGGAATTACCATTGGATTTGGACATCTCAAGTAAGTGAATTGATTAAAATAATTTCTTTACAAAGATGTTCTTTCTCTTGAATGATTCAAGGTTTTGCAATTAAAACCATCATTACGCATAAAAGCTTCTATATTCAATTGATACCAACTGTTAGGCAATGCACGTTTATAATAATTTGATTACAAATAAATGTTATTGATAAATTAATTGTTATATCATGATTCATATATGTTATTCATGTAACGTATAACAAGCAATAAAAATTTTCCACACGAAAATTACTTGTGGAGAGTGCATGTTCATTACAATTCACAAACACTTTGTCCTGTCTACACTAGCAAAGTCATTGATGCATGCCAAGAAAGGCAAAAACACTTCTTCTGGAGTTGGTTGGAGAAATCAGCTGTACCTTTGGGAATTGGAGAAATCAGCTCAATATTTCATGAATGCATTCACACATTTCGTAGGATCCGATCTAGTCCCCAACCGTTTCTACAAATAAGAGGCCGAAACAACATGGAACAATCCCGGGATGATTTTTGTTAACAGACCTGCATTTATCGATGTCATCAATCACCAATTCACAAAAGCGAGAGAAATATCGTTTTGGTCTTCTTTGAGTTCTTCTAGCACTTGTTGTGGCCATGAATATTGCGAGTAGGAGGAAGGAGAGGAACATATAATATATTTTGTGTTGTAACAACTAACGAGTGTTTGTGCTCTACAATGCATGTCACTCATTCACGGCCTTATGCATTTTATAGAATTTTCATGAGGAGCACTTCGGCGTGCATTTAATAGTTGTCTCACTTGAATTTTTTACATTGAATTGCGCCTCTCAAATTATAGGTGAGAAAAACACACACCCAAGGGAGAGTGTGAAAAACTGAAAAGCAAAGCAGAGACAATGAAACCTTGAAGATGGTTGAGAGAAAACTAACTCTGTAATTGCTAATCAGTTTGTTACAAGTAGTTACCACATAATTAGCTCTACAAGTTCTTATATACATGAAAACAGGGGCTCAATAATTGGCGCCAAAAAGCATAACTAGCCATTCAAAACTACAACCAATGAATTAATGATAGCTGGCATAACTAATAACTAACTTCTACAACTAATGATTAAGTGATACGGTGCGCTTTGCCCTTTTGTTCCTTCCTTGTCGTTTTATTTGTACGGTCTCTGTTTTTATTGCTGTTTTGTCCAACTTTGTTACTTTTGTCGTTTTTGCTTAACTTCAATTTCTTCTATCTCAGCTTCAACACTCCCCCTCAAGTCCAATGTCTGAGACTCTGTGACTTGTACTGAATCAACTACCTCCAGAGTCTTGGGTTTAAATATGTCCTTTAAACCCAATTTGCTTGACAGTCTTGTAAATGTTGCCATGCCCAAAGCTTTTGTAAATATGCTTGCAACTTGAGAATTGGTTGTTACATGAAATGTCTTGATCTTACCCTCCAAAATCTTGTCCTTGACCAAATGGCAGTCAATGTCTATGTGTTTAGTTCGTTCGTGGAACACTGGGTTGGTAGCTATGTATAGAGCTGCTTGGTTATCACAAAACAACATGGCAGGCCTGTGATGATCAATTTTCAAATCTTTGAGTAGTTGCATTACCCAAGTAATCTCACAAGCCACACTTGCCATGGCCCTATACTCAGCCTCTGCAGAGGACCTAAACACTACCCCTGTGAGAGACCTACAGGTATTAGGGCATCCAGCCCAATCTGCATCACAAAATGCCTTAATGTACAACTCTGTGTTACTAGGGAAGAAAATCCTTTTTCCTAAGGAAGCTTTAATGAACTGTAGAACTCTATGTGCTGCCAATAGGTGAGGTTCTCTAGATTGTGACACAAATTGGCTCAATCTGTGCACAACATATGTTATATCAGGCCTAGTTAAACTCAGGTACAATAACCTACCTATAAGCCTTCTGTACATACTTGGTTCAGCAAGTAGCTTACCCTCAAACAATTTCAGGTTTTGTTCGATAGGAAACTTGATAGGCTTACAACCCATAAATCCTGTGTCTTTCAAAATGTCCAAGGCATATTTCCTCTGTGTCAAACTAATGCCTGCATCAGTCCTTGCCACTTCTAAACCCAATAAGTACCTTAATGAACCAAGGTCCTTTAAACCAAATTGATCATCATGGAACTTCTTTAAGGCAGTAACACAAGCAGGAGTATTCCTTGTAAGCAAGATATCATCAACATAAACCAAAAGAATAGTAAAAGAGCCTCCTTATGAATGTGTGAACAAACAATAATCTGATTTGGACTGCACAAACCCCAGCTACAATATGGTAGTTGAAAGTTTCTGAAACCATTATCTTGATGTTTGTTTAAGACCATAAAGACTTTTATTCAACTTTCAAACTAAACCCTCCCCTTTGCTGTGAAAACCAAGTGGTAAAGACATGTAAACATCCTCAACTAAGTCACCATGTAAAGATGCGTTATTGACATCCATTTGATGCAAAAACCACCCATTCACAGCAGCCAAGGAAAGCACAATTCTGACAGAAACAGACTTAGCAACAAGGGAAAAGGTTTCAAAATAATCAAGACCAAGTTTTTGAGTGAAACCCTGAGCAACCAAATGAGCCTTATATCTTTCAATTGACCCATCGAGTAAGTATTTGAGTCTGTAAACCCACTTGCAACCTATGGCAGTCTTACCAGGAGGTAAAGGAGCTAAAGTCCATGTATTGTTTACCTCCAAAGCCTCAATCTCCTTGTCCATAGCAACTCCCCACTCAAGAAATTGAACAGCCTGATGAAAAGAAACAGGCTCTGAGGGAGCAGCACTAATTGCTAGAACAAAGGATTTGAAAGTGGAACCTAAGTGAGAATAACTCAAGTAATCGGAAAGAGCATAAGGAAGACCAAATTAAGGTTTGGCACTAACAACACTTTTACAAAAATAATCTGAGAGGTAAAAGGGAGGAACATGAGGTCTGGTAGACCTTTTTAAAGGAGGATGAATTATTGGAATAGTAGGTAAGACAGCTGAATCAGAAGTAGGTAAGACAGCTAAATCAGAAATAGGAGTATGAATATGATCTGATAAAGGGGTAGATTCTAAAGAAATAGGATCAGAAAGAGAAGTGGAAGTGGGAGGTTCTAAGATAATTGGAACAGATGATGAGGTAACTAAATCATGAGAATGTATGATAGAATGATCAGAAGTAGTAGAAGGAAAGCAATCTGAAGGGCAAGAAGAGTCAGAAGTGACATGAGGAAAGACAAAATCAGTTAAGTAAGAAGTGGAAGGAGAAGAATCAGAAGCATAAGGAAAAATAGACTCATAGAACACTATGTCTCTAGAGATGTAAACAGAATTAGTAGCAAGATCTAATACTTTGTAACCCTTAATGCCATGAGGATAGCCCAAGAACACAAATTTTCTGGACCTAGGATCAAATTTGCGTCTGTGAGAAGGTGAAGTAGAAATAAAACACAAGCAACCAAAACACCTAAGATGTGCATAAGAAGGTGGAATATGAAACAACATCTCGTAAGGTGTTTTATTACCTATAGACTTAGAAGGGACCCTATTAATCAAATGAACAGCAATAAGAATATAGTCACCCCAAAAGCACAAGGGAATTTGAGATTGAAACCTCAATGCTCGTGCAACATTAAGAATATGTTGATGCTTTCTTTCAACAATGGCATTTTGTTGAGGTGTGTCAACACAAGACAACTGATGCAAAATGCCATTGGAGTGAATGAAATCTTTAAGGTAAAATTTAGTGCCATTATCACTTCTAATGGTCTTAATGGAGCTGTTGAACTGAGTTTTTACCATATGAACAAAATTAGGAATTAAAAACTGAGTGTCAAACTTGAGTTTGAGTAAATATACCCAAGTACACCTAGAAAATTCATCTACAATGGTTAAAAAATATTTAAAACCTTCAACAGTACAAGTGGCAAAAGGACCCCAAAGATCACAATGTATTATGTCAAAAGGAGCAAAAGCAACATGAGTACTAATAGGAAAAGGAAGTCTTTTGTGTTTTGAAAAATGACAAATGTCACAACATGTAGTTTTATTAGAAGCATCAATGTTTACAACACCTTTCAACAATTGAAGTTTAGAAAATGAGGGATGTCCTAGTCTAGTGTGCCACAAGTCTATGCTTGAAGGACTGGTAGCAGTAGTGAGAGTAGAAGACCATTGCTGAGATGAGGAATCCAACAGATATAAGCCATTGCTCTCTTTATCCTGACCAATCATGCTCCATTGAGCAAGGTCTTGAACGAAGCAAGAATTACCAAAAAATATGAGACAACAAAATAAGGTTTTGGTAAGTTTGCTAACTGAAATTAGGTTGAAACCAAAAGTAGGAACACATAACACATCAGTTAAAACAAAAGTGGGTGAAATATGAACAATGCCTACATGTGTGACTAAGGCTTGATCCCCATTTGGCAAATAGACACAAGTATTAACAATGGATGTAATAGAAGTAAAATGAGAGACTGAATAAAGCATATTATCTGTGGCACCTGTATCTCTGATCCAAGAATCAGATTTGAAAGTAGTCCTATCAACTGCTTAAGCAAGAAACACAGAATGAGAGAAATTAGAAGGCATCCAAAAAGGATTACCTGAGAAATTAAAGGAATTGGAAGCTGGATTGGAAGAAGAAGGTAAGGTCAATGGTGTTTGTGATGAACCAGAAATGCTATTGGGAGTTATGATAGAAGCAACATGACTAGGTTGAGTGCCAAAACCTGAACCTGTACCCGTATACCCTTTGAGAAAAGAGAGTAATTGCTCACATTGAGCTGGTGAAATAGGATAGTGAGGCTGAAATGAGTGAGGAGTTTGTTGCATAAAAGAACCATTACCACCAACAGAACTACCACATGCGCACCATGTGCAATGCCAAAGGATGTGGTTCCAACACCATTCCGAAAACCAGTCTGAGCATCAAGAGGAGCAGTAACCAAATTCTGAATCATACCATCAGATTGAACTCCCAAGGCAGGAAAAACATTGGATTGAGCATTAGAAAAACCAATGTTATTAGTATCAAAACCAAAGAGATCTGAAACTTGATTAGCCATTGACTTATTACCTCCTTTAGGCTTATAACCAGGAGGTTTCCATGGAGCTTATAGCACTTGTCTGCTATATGTCCAGTGAAACCACAATAGGTACAAACAGGTCTATCTTTCTTTCCTTTCCCACCATTTTTTATTCTAACCTTGATTACCTTGAAAAGACCTATTGTTATTCACATACATTGCCACAACATCCAACTGTTGAACTACATTAACAGTACTGCCTATATTTCTCCTTTTCTCCTCTTGTAAAACCAAAGGGCAGACTTTGTTAAGGGAAGGAAAAGGTTCAATAAGCAAGATTTGCCCAATCAAATTCCCATAGCTATCATTCAAGCCCATCAAAAAATGAAAAACATGTTCTTTGTGTTGTGCATCTAACTGAGATGATTTAGAACCACAAACACAGGCACAAGTGCAAACAGTGAAAGGTTGATTATTCACAAACTCATCCCATAAAGTCTTGAATTTGGTAAAATAGGAACTCACCAAGAGTGATCCTTGAACCAAATGTGAAATCTCCTTTTGCAACTCAAACAATCTTAGTGTATTATCCTGAGATAGCCTATTCTTGAGATCAATTCACAAGTCTTTTGTAGAATTGATGTACATCACACTAGCTTTAAGATCAGGACTGAGTGAATTGGTTAGCCAAGAAAGGATCGTAGTATTGCACCTATTCCAAGAATTGAACAAAGGTGAAGTTGGATCTGGTTCTAAAATTGAACCATTAATGAATCCAAACTTGTTTCTGGAACTCAGAGCCAAAAACGCAAATCTCACCCAAGTCATGTAATTCTCAGGACCAGTGAGAGGTTGAGATGTGAGAATCAAACCAGGATTCTCATTTTCTGGTAAGAAATAGGGATTATTGACTGATTCATCTACCATGGCTGCACTTGCAGTTGGTGTAGACGAAGAAGAAGGTGCACTCAAAGAATCGGAGGCCATGAAAAGTGAAGAAAGCTAATTCAGAAAGAAAAACTTTGTTTGGTAGGTAGGAAAGTGAAAGAAAATTCGCTCTAATACCATGTGAAAAGCTGAAATGCAAAGCAGAAAAGAATGAAACCTTGAAGATGGTTGAGAGAAAACTAACTTTGTAATTGCTAATCAGTTTGTTACAAGTAGTTACCACATAATTAGCTCTACAGGTTCTTATATACATGAAAACAGGGGCTTAGTAATTGGCACCCAAAAGCATAACTAACCATTTAAAACTACAACCAATGAACTCATGATAGCTGGCATAACTAATAACTAACTTCTACAACTAATGGTTAAGTGATACGGTGCACTTTGCCCTTTTGTTTCTTCCTTGTCATTTTATTCGTACAATCTCTGTTTTTATTGCCGTTTTGTCCAACTTTGTTACTTCTGTCATTTTTCTCATTTTGTTGCTCAACTTCAATTTCTTCCATCTCAGCTTCAAAAGAAAGAGTGAATGTTTCAAAGTTTTAAGTTATTGGAATAAGGTAAATTTATTTATATAACCACAAACTTCTAATACTTAATTGAATTCTAATTTAGTGGCTTCGATATTTTAGTTACCTAAATTAAATAAATAAATAAAATAAGAAAAATCCATTAGTCAACACATCCCACCACCAACACCACAACCATCGTTTGCCGAAGCCACCAATGCCTTCAGTCATAGCCATCCATTGGCCCCAGAAAATTTTGGTCATGATTTTCCCCATCACAAGGAGCACCTTAAAATATAGAGTTTGATAAGACAAGTTTTTATTTTCAGTGGTAGGAAGACAAAATAAAAATAAAAGTAGTTTTATTTGAAAACTATAATAGATTTTATACATCACCCATCCACCCACCTACTTTTAACTGATCTAAATCAACTATAATGTTTAGTTCCTGAGAAAGTTGAGAAAAGGAATGACAAGAATATTGGAGTTTGAAGGTCCTAGATCTGGCTTGGCTTTGTTTAGTTCCAAGATGGTACCTTAGATGGATGGTTGTGACTAGAGGAGTTGGTGGGTCCGGGGAATGAAGGTGGTGCTATTGGTGGTGAAATGTGGGTTGATTTGGTTTTTTTTTTTTTTTTTTTAATAAATTTAGGTAACTGAAATAATAAAGCCACAAAATTAGGATTTTATTAAATAGATGGACATGTGACAAGTTTTAATATGTGGAGTGGAGAAAGTGTGACAGAAAATTTGGAATCTTTTAATAAGTGGACAAGATAGTATTATTGCTTTTGCATTTAATTTCAATGCAATATTTCTGTACATAAAACTTCATTACACCTTACATCTATTTATAGATGTGTAAGGTTGGATATGTAGTTCATAAATGATGCAAGAGAGATGCTCTAGACTTTGATTGAATGACAATCAGTCATGAGGTGTGCGCATATGCATGTTTTTTCTCTTCATTAGATGGTAAAAAAATTTCCTCTTCATTTGCTACCACCTGTAGTTTCTGTTTTTTGAAATGTTGACAACTAACCTTTTATCTTTTTTTTTTTTAATTTTTTTTTTATAAGATAGAAATTCTACTCTAGTCCAATCTAGGTATATATGTGTGTGAAACTCTCTTTTAGAGACTTAAACTCCGGCCCTTGCCCTCTACACTCCATAAACACTTATATTTGTGGAGTGACTATTGCACCAAGAGTGTGCAATGGTAACTAACATTTTATCTTAATTGCCTGAATGGTTGACAAATAACAAGCTTAGTTGCTAATTAGATTCCAATATTAAAAACTGCAAGAGGCAGTTTGCAATTATTACGGAAGAAACCAGCATTAAAAGTAACTAAAATCTTAGCAGCAGAATAAGCTAGAAGTCCAAGTAGGTTCAACAAAAGTTTAGAAATCTTCGAATTCAGCAAAACTCATAGTTAACAATGAAGATAAATTTAAATTGACCAATCAGTTGGTTCAACAGAAAGTTTAGAGATCAAAAGCATTACTAATGACATACAAAATAGACTAATCGGTTAGTTCTTCCTTTTAGACCAAGGCTCAAGTCTTAAAATCTCACCGTACTGCCAAAAGCAAACACAACTTAGTATTCTGTCTATGGCTTTAAATTCCAAGTCCAAGCTGTTGTCTTAAGACTACCCTTTATGAAGAGCTACCAAGACATGCATATCATGTACCATTAGTTGTTAAATGTTGGAAGAGTACAACGATTTCTATTCATCCAAAGCAAGAATATAGGAATTACTATTGAATTTGGATATATCAAGTAAGAGCAACTCCACGACCTATCATTTTTAAATCCTTGCTTGTTATGAGAGGAGACCCTTAAAAACTTGTTTGTCCTTATTCTAGAACAATTCATTAACAAACACTACTTTTACTATCGATCTTGTGCATCAGGCATCTTTTTTTAATTTTTTTATTTTGTGAGTAAAAATACTTGAATTTATTAAAATAATTTCTTTACAAAGATTTTCTTTCTCTTGAAGGATTCAAGGTTTTTCAATTAAAAATATCTTTCACGCTTAAAAGCTTCAATATTCAATTTATGCAAACTTTTAGGCAGTGCAAGTTTATAATAATTTGATTAAAAATAAATGTGATTGATAAATCAGTTGTTATATCATGATTAATGTTATTATGACATTAATGTATATAATCTCCGCGAATCTGAAGGGTAGATTACATAGTTGATACACAGGCATGTAACATATAACATGCAATAGGATGTTTCCACGCGAAAATTGCTTGTAGGATTTGGGGAGTTTGCATATGTTCATTACGATTCACAAACACTTTGTCATGTCTATCTCACACGCTAGCATAGTCATAGATGCATGCCCAAAAAGGCAAAAGCACTTTATTATTTGTTCATATAGATACATTAACTGCATAAATTGCAGCTTTATATATAGATAGCTAGCTAATGTTTTGCTGCAGACCATATATAGATAGCAGCAGTATTATTTGTAGTTGAACATTAATACTTTTAACAATTGACATCAACATCAAGAGCAAAGCCAAGGTTGACTCCAGTTCTGCTGGAGTTCGTCGGAGAAATCAGCAGGTTTCGTAGATGCCCTCATACGATTTCACAAATTTGAGGGCAGAACAACATAAAAACATATTGGGATGTTCCAAGTCTTTCATTTGGAAAATAGGCTTGCAATAATTGGTCAATTGTCTTCTTCAAGATTTGAAGCAGGAGCGAAGGAGGGAAAGGTAGTCCTGGTCTTCTTTGAGATCTTCTTGCACTTGTTGTGGTCATGAGTATGGCGAGGAGGAGGAAGGAAAGGAACATTGTCTTCATGATGAACCTCATTGTGTTTCTTTATGCAGTTTCCTTTGTTAATATATTTTGTGTTGTAACAACTAATAAGTGTTTGAGCTCTACAATGTCACTCACTCATGGCCTTATGCCTTTTATAGAATTTTCATGGGGGAGTACTTTGAGGGCATTTACTAGTTGGCTCGCCTAATTTTTTACATTAAATTGCCTCTTAAATTATAGAGAGAAACAAACACACATAAAGATAAGGGAATCAGGCAGAATTTAGATACAATACTTAAATGCTGTAAAATATTTTACATTTAAAAATATTTTACACTGAAACAAACGGAGCGTAAAATTATAAATCTCATTAATTGTAACAAGAATTTGTTGGCATCTCTTCTAAACACCTATCAACATAGCATAATAACGCTTTTATTGCCTAGGTTTTTCCAATCGTGGCCAAGTCTAACCAAGTTGCCATTTTTAGCCAAAGACTAGGGTCAGCAATAAGTCTCTCCACTAAAAAATTATCACTTCTCATATATATATATATATATATATATATATATATATATATATATATATATATATATTTTTTTTTTTTTTAATTTTTTTTTTTGTTGAGAAATCATCATCATTTCTCATATGTAACATCATTGTTTTTTCCAATAAAAAATATAGGCAGAAATCGCTTTTTCGTCCGTACATTTTCAGTCAATTCCCACTTTAGTCCCTACATTTTATTTTTACCAGATTTAGTCCCTATCCTGAAAAACGCTTCCCAGTTTAGTCACTGCCATTACATCAGAGATGGAATAAGGTGACGTGGTAGACGGCAGAAATAAAAAATAATAAACTATTGTCCATGTGGCCTATTGCCCTTAGTTCAGCCCTTACTTAGTCGTGTGGCCCTCACGTGACAATCCTTAACCGAAAAAACCCCAAATCAGCTGACCATTCTCGCCAAATTGAAATCCCTAATCTCTAAGTCTTAAAATCCCAAATTTTCTCTGCTCCTCACTAACCCACAAACCCAGCTCCTCGCTCACTACACAGTTCCTCGCTCACCACACAGCTCCCCACTAACCACGCTTGCCACACAGCTCCTTGCTTACCACACATCTCCTTGCTCACCACACTCATCACGCTCACCACACAGCTCCTCACTCACCATGCTCATCACACTCACCACATAGCTCCTCGATTACCACAAACTCATGGATTCAAGTTCGATGTCATCAAGTGGAAGCTTGATAAAAAGGGCCCCAACCCGATGCTTCTGCTCTGAGAAACCTGTTTTGGTTATTTCGTGGACACCTGAGAACCCTGGAAGAAGGTTTTACGAGTGTCCAAATTTCTGGGTAAGGTAGTATCTCTCTTTTTCCAAATAATTAAAATCTCTACGAGTGTCCAATTGGGTTGGTCCAAAAATTTGAACTTTTTTGCTTAAATTATGATGGGTATTTTTTGCATTTGCGATTTCTGTACTGGTTGGTCTGGTTTCTAGGTTCTGTTGTGCTTTCTCATTATGTTGTATTTTTGTACTTGGTGAGCAATTTTACTACCTGGGTTGGTTTTTAACTTTGGGAAGCACTTCAAGTTTTTAACTTTGGAAGCACTTTAGTTTCTGGGTTTCTATTCAGTTGGTCTTTTTGGGGGTCTTTTTTAATGGGTCTTTTAGCTGTTTTTTTTAGTGGGCTATTTTCTTTAGTGGGTCTTTTTTAGTTTCAAGGATATTAGTATTTTGCTAATACAAATATTAGCAAAATCTGGGCATAAATTTTGCTAATACTATGTGTTGTTTTTTCATGATTTTGGTTGAAGATATAATGGGTTTTATTTGGCTCTTGGGTGTCAAGCTAGACGCAAGTGTAAATTTTTTCTGTGGCGTGATGATGAAATCTGCGAGTGTGGCAAGGTGCTAATTCCAAAGCAAAGGCAATGGATTTTGACCCTTGAAGCTGTCATTGCAGGCTACATGAAGAGAGAGAAGAGGCTGCTCATCTGCTTGGGGCTATCTCTAGTGATAAGTGGGATGCTACTCTGTTGGTTGCTTCTTTTGGTTGGCTAAATCGGTGGGGGGAAAAGGGTCATTAGATGGGTAGGTGTTAGTGGAAAAAGGCCATAATTAGTGTTGGTATGTGTTGGTATGTAATTATGGTGTAATTCTAGTGAAAAAGGCCTGAATTTTGGTGTAATTCTCTCTGTAATTTGAGACTTTAGCAATAGAACATGGTCTTTTTAATTCATCTATGACTTGTATACCAATTAATCTATGACTTGTATTTTGAGATTTTGGTGTAATTCTTTCTGTAATCTGTCTGGGGCTGCACTCAACACCAAAGTAGTTTGAACAGAGTCTAACATTGAGAAATATTATGTATCTGCATTATACTCACTTCATAAGACTAACTCCAAAGATTTAAGTACATATATGAAACAAGTACAAAGACATAGAGAATACAAAGGAAAGAACTAAATAATCTCATTCCAAAGAGAAGGGCATCAATTAATACATGACATTGCACATGAACAGATTCAGAAGCTGGTACAATAAATGCTATCTCTAAGAAAGATTAAAAGTGGGGAGAAGTGAAATAATTCTGCCAGTATAGACTAAAATTGAGAAATGTCTTGTTTTAATGCCATTGAACCACCAATGCCACTGAATAGTGCTCCACTGAACAATGCAGCAATATTCAATGCCATTAACTCCTCATAAGAGAGCTGGTCAGCATGCCATTAATACACTCTAAAACTTGTAAAATAAACTTGTTCTACAACCTGTTCTACACCAATGCAGCAATGTGTCTGCCAAGCAAGAAAATGGAACCTAAACCATTATTGACACATATTTCGGCACCTTGTCAAAATGAGAGGAAAAAATTATAATGAACAACCCCATTTAAATAAAACAAAAGCAGGAAGTTGACTATATAATACACTCAAGCTCAAGCACAACCTGCAATCATCACAACAATGGGAGAAAGGGTAAATACTAATGAACACAGAAACACAGCATCACTTGTAAATACTAATGATCACTAATTAACACCAATGATAGTTTTTGGTGTACCACAATAATTACAAAATATGGGACAAAGTCTACCCATTTGAAGGCATACAAAAAAAGGACTTGGTCTGCCATTATATAAGTATACCAAGATGCCACTTGTCCTGGTAGTTACATAAACATATAAAGAGTGCTTTCAACATATAGCACACCAAAAAAAAAAAAAGGTCCTACTTCAGCTTGCTATCTTCCACCAGATCTCATTGCTGCCATATACCTTGCTGCATTCCCAGTTGCATTCAAGGTCTCAGTAGTGACTGCACCTCTCTTCCTCTGTCTTTTTGGTCTTGGATTGGACTAGTTATTAGTGGGGGGTTGAGGTGCACTACCTACAGTTGGGCTATTTGCATATCCATCCTTAGCTGCCTGAAAGCACATGCACAATAACAATTAATGGTATGCCAACTGAAAAATAAAACAATGGTAATATCTAAGTCAAAGTAGTTTATTTACCCTCTGAGTGGTCCTATTGACTTGGGATGCATTCCCAGGCAAGGAGGAGTTCCCTCCTACTTCTCCCTTGCAGCTCCTCTTGTTGTGTCCTAATTTCCCACATAACTTGCATTGTTTTGAGATGCCTATACCTCTATTTTTTCTGTGACTTCTAGGTTCATCAAGCTCTAGTGCCCTCTTCTTCTTAGGCCTGCCAAGAGGTCTCCTCTTGATAGGGAGTTGCACAGGTGGCAGTCCACTAGGTCTCCACAAATTCTGGCCATTGATGAGCTCTATAATGGGGTCATAGCAATCAATGTAGGTAGTCCTTTTGTAGTAAGCATTGATATACTTTTCAGCATCTTCCCTGTTGAAAAAGATACAGGAAATGGCATGGCAACATGGTATGCCAGTTATGTCCCATTTTCTACAGCTGCACTTTTTTTCTTCCAAGTCCACAGTGAAACTCTCCAACCCATTCTTCACTTCAAACTTGCTACAACCAGCCCAACATGCTAGCCACTTGCTACGTGCCAACTTCTCCTTGTACAGTCTCTTCCTTATCTTAGGACAACTCAGATTCCACCTTCATAATCATTTGTCTGTTTGCTTGAAATCTAGTCATCAGATATAGCCTAAGACACTCAAGCTGCAAGCACATAAAGAGAAAGGGAGAATTAATCATTCATGAATCACACAGGTCTATGGATCATAAGACACATTTATGCATACCATGGTGATTATAAGTTTGCTCCTGAACTTAATTATCCTGCTTTTGAAGCTTTCACACATGTTTTTCAAGACTATGTCACTCTGGCCATCACTTTTGAACATGTGCCTAGCCCAAATAGTTGTTGAGTGAGACTATAGCCATTTGAATGCATCTTCATCCACCTCCTTTAGCTCATTCATTACCCTCTCATGTTCTTGCTGATAGGTAGCCTTGGCTGCTTTCCAAAAAAGGTCTCTAATAAGGACACTGGGGTGATTCTTCCTCAAATTATTGTATAAATGTTTGCAGCAGATCCCGTGCTCATACTGTGGCCAATTGTCAAAAAAGGTGTTCACCAACCCCTGCAAACCACAAACATTTTATTCAACAAGCAATGAAGCTACCATCAACCACAATTAATTCAGCAAACAATAAATTAAGAACACCTATCAACCACAATTAATAGAGCAAACAATAAAGCTACCATCAGACCTTCTGCTAATCAAATATGAACACCCATCTATTGCCATCTCCTATGTTAGCAAGCAATAAATTAAGAAACCAGGTCCAAATGTCCTTCGTTTATGCCTCGACTACTGCATATGCGAAGGGGAAGTATTCATCATTGGGATCTCTTCTAACAGCACACATCAGCTGACCACTTGTCTTGGTCTTCAGATGGCATGCATCTAGACCAATGATTAGCTTGCACCCTGCCAAGAAGCCCTTCTTGCAACCTTCCAAGCAGATGTAAATTCTTTTAAAATATGGTAGCCTAGTTGTCAAGGCATGCTCAGCTGCCAAATCACCATCATTATAAGTATACACCTTCATCAAAATTGTGCTCCCAAGACTGCACCTTCTTAACTCATCACAATACTCCCATAGCTGGTTGAACTGTGCAGTTTGGGCCTCATCAACAGCATCTTGAGATTTCTCTCTAGCCCTACTTGCCTTGCCTACACTTATGTCAATCACATACTTCTCATGCACAGCATCCTGAATGTCCTTGAGCTTTATGTCAGGCTGTCTCCTAACCCTCTTCATTAACTTCTTCCCAATGTATGATGATGTGCACCTTGGATTTCTATAACTTCTGCTGCATGTGTGTTCTATGTTTAGTGTTTTCAATCTAAAACTCTTCTACCTAGGCACCTTTGCAAGGTAGGCAACAAACTTGCACCTTGGCTGGCATTGGGCTCTCACTCTCACCAAGTCATTTTTCACAAACTTTATACCCCACCCACCATGGACTGCATTATCAGTTATAGCATCTTTAAATTGTTTAGTTGAGATAAACAACATATCCTTCTCAAACCTAAGGTGCTCAGCTTTGGCTACTGGCCTAAAGATTGGATATTTGTTCCTCCTAATAGAATTTTCAACCTCAGCAATAGGGTTGTCATCATCACTTGAATCATTACCATTCTCACTACTTGATGATGATTCATCAAGGCTAAGCAACTCCTCACTCTCATAGTCTGAATTCATGACACCACCACCCATTTGTCCTAGTTCAACCTCATCATCTTCAGCTTGATTGTCCCAATTTTCAGTACTATCTTCACCAATGTTCATTGGTTGCATTTCTAGCTCTTCTTCTAAGTCACCCCCCTCATCCTCACTACTCTCCTCAACTTGGTCATCAACAACTAGTGTTTTGCCAGCCCTCCTAGCACAAACCTGCTTAGCATCTACCTTATATAGCTAACCATGGTCAACATTAGTAAATTCAGCATTATCATGGCCTCCAAATTGTGAAAAATCAGGTCTGTACTCTTCATCACCATACCCAGCATACTCATAATAGTGATCACTCTGAAGCTCACTGTCACTAACAAAAACCTCTAAGGCCTTAGAGCTCATATATTGGATTGCGGTGATTCAAGTTTGGCTGCAAAGCTAACTCAAAGTACTACAACTTTGTAGCATACGACGATAATCAACATTAATTGTTCAACTATCAACAATTGTTGAAATAAAGAAATAGACAAAGTCTAAGATTTGGGATTGTGTCACAATCTTGAAGTTTGGATTGTGGGGTGGTGGATGTAGGCAATGATGAGAGGGATGGATCATTAAGAAGGGTGGGTCAATGGGTTAGTGGGTGTATAACGGGCTAAGAGAGTAAGTTACTTTGTTTTGTTTGAGGCATAAATTATGTGGACTGAAAATACATGCATAAAATGACTTTATGCCAAAATGCCCTAAAATGTATAATCAACTTGAAAATATTTTCAAATTGGCCTACATTTTTAGTTGCATCAAACACTTAAAATTGGAGAATTTTTTTTTTATTACAAAGATAGATATTTTTTCCTTGTACGTAAAATAGAAATGATATTGCAAAGTTAAAAGCACAATTGTTTATCTTAAGAAAATAATAACAAAACTTATATAAAATTGATATTCGCATGACAATATTTTTGTAACTTAATTGGCCTTTATGTTTCAAAAACTCTATTTTCAATGGAATTATATAAATATATATATATATATATAATAAAACTTAGATATAATACCCTAAGTACAGTACTTTAAGTATCTTTTTTTAAATTTAAATACCTATCCACTTACTTAATACGTGAAACTCGCGTTAACACTCCCTCTATTTCTTCTTCTTCTACTATTTTTCCTCTGTTTCAGACTTTGAACACCTGCGAGAAAACCCCAAAATCCATACTTGCCTGTTGCTCCCGACCAAAAACACACACACACACACACACACACACACACACACACACAAAAGTAAATTGGGTATTAAAATCATGTTTGGGGCCTTTGGTGGGCCCCCTCCCCTCCAAGAACATAATAGCCCAGGCCCAGCCCAGCCCAGCCCAACAAGGAAAAATAAGCCGTCTACTATACCCAATTGATATACTGATATGACCTCTTCTCGGCTCGGTTTGGTCTTCACAAGTGAGAGCTCACAGTGACAGAGGCATGTCATTGAGATCCTAAGCTGAGAAAAAGGTTCGTTAGTTTTGGTTTTGCTGTGTGTTTCTATTGTTTGTTTCCGCTTGTTGATTTCTATTGGGTTTTGGAGGTTAATAGTTTTGGGGGTTTTTTTTTTTTCTCTTCTTGATTTTTATATGGGGGTCTTGGAGGTTAGTTTTGGAGTTTGTTCTTATTGATTTCATCTGGGTTTTGTTTGATTCTGGACTTGGGGTTTTGATTTTGAGTTAGCTCTTGTCAGTTCCATAATGGGTTTTCGTTGAATATCTTGTGCGCACTACGTGTTTGAATATATTGCTCCGAGAAATGTTGTGAGCTGAACTGTCTTTTTGGTTGCTGAGAATATGCGATATTGGTGATGATGTGTTTGGTTGATGAGAAAAAGCGAGGGAAAAGAAACTAAATTAAGGTTTTCAATCAAAATGCTTGGCCATTTATTACTTTGTTCATTTTCTTCAGCTTTTTAAGCAGAAACCTCCCTTTTTTTTCTATTTCTTTTTCTTTTAAAAAATGAGTAATTAGATATGTATGTATAGCTAGTTGTGTTTGGTTGGTGGGAAGAGAAAAGAAAATTGGATTTAAACATTTGAACCTAATGAAAGGACTATTAAGAAAAATGAAAAAAAAAATTCTAACACAATGCGTTTAGAATAGTTGGGTTTTTTGGGCTTTTCTTTATACTGGTGAGGATAACTATTTTGTTTTTTGATCATGAGATATAGAATTTCCTTTTCTTTTATCTGGGTTTCTTAGCTACCAAATAGATTTTTGGGCTTCTTAATCTTACATATCAAAGTGCCCTAATCTTTTCCTTTTTAAATTTGTTATTTAATTTAATTTTTTAATCTTATTCTTGTCTGTGCGTATGCATATGCGTATATACTATTACACATGCACCTGTTGGGTCTTGACTGCATGGCATTTCTGACCCTCCTCCTTACTATGTTGCCATTTGAGCTTGAGCTCATTGGCCTTTATATTTTGCTAGTTTTTAGTTTTTATATTTTTGGTTCCAGGATCCTTTGTAGTTGTGGCGTAGCATTGTAGACAGGGATAACAATTCCACCTTTGTGGGAGATTGCTGAAACAATGCAAAATCTGCACCGCATTATATACCGATTGTCATCCACTTCGCTAGGCTCAAGCACTACAACAGCTAGAGTTTTAACAGACAAAACAAAAACCAAGTTGAGAAATGATGTAATCAACTTGAGAGCCTTTTCAGCAAAATCTGGTGAAAATGACGGGAAAGATGAGTGGGAAAAGAGTGTGGCAGGATCATTTGGTAATACGACGTCAGGTGATTTGGGGTGGGATTCGGTGTCCTCTTGGTCGACTGGGTTGACCAAGGAGCATTTTGATGGTGAGGCCCCCCCACCAAGTGGAGGAGACACATCTCATTCTTTGGTAATCTCTGAATTGCAAGAAATTGATGATAGGTTGAAAGAATTGGAGGCGGAGAATCGAAAGAGTAAGGCATTTGTGGATGGGTGGGGTGAGAGGATGCGGGAGATGAGTGTGCTGTTGAAGCAAGTAAGAGAGCCTGGTGCTAGAGGGTCTTATCTGAAGGATTTGGAGAAGGCCGAGATGTATCGCTTGCACAAACAGAATCCCGAGGTGTACACAGTCGAGAGGCTAGCCAAGGATTATAGGATTATGAGGCAGAGAGTGCATGCCATTCTTTGGTTGAAGAAGCTTGAGGAGGAAGAGGAGAAAAAGCTTGGGCATCCTTTGGATGATTCTGTTGAGCTCTTGCTTGATACTTGCCCTGAGTAAGTTATTACTTCTGAGCATTACCTAGTTCAAACTGGAGTGGTACTTATTTCTGTTGTTATGATTTTTTGACTGGTAAATGTAGATGTTGTGTGGTTTACATTGATTGGAAATAGGTTCTATGACATGTTTGTTTGTAAGATATGTTGTCTGGAAGAATTAGTTGCCAATCTTTGAAGGACTGCATTGTGCTTATTTGAAGTTGTAATTACTTTGAAAATGTTGAAGTATTGGACTGTTGATGGCCCAAAGTCCATTCTTCTACAGCCATTCACACAGATAATGTAGGTAGTTACATGATTTAGGATGATTGTCCATGTTTTATGAAATTATAATTTTCATTAAGCATCCCATATCTAGTCAGCCCATTGCTAATCTGGCCTGCATATCCAGCAGTGGCTAAGCCCCAGATAAGCCCTCTAAAGTCCAGATTAAAGTTTCTACTTTCACCCTGCCACTTTCTCTCACTGGTATTGATGACAAATGACTACCTAAATTAAGAAAGTTGAAATACAAGTCAGTGGGTATGCACATTGTAATGTGAATTGTCTGCTTGTCTATCTTAAAATTGCTTGCTTTGAAATACGAGTTACTGGCTTGCTGGAAAGGATACTTTGGCAAATGGCACAACATTGAAATTTGAGAGGTCGGTCCTTTATGTTTAATGTGGGGTATGTGGAGATCAAGGAATGTGAGGACTTTTGAGCAGAGTGATCCGTCAGTAATAAAATTGAAGTTTTTCTATTTTGAGATCACTCTAAGATTGGTAAGATTGGACTACAACTAGTTATTCACTCTCTTCCTCAGTCATTACAGAAATTGTTATTTTGATATATAAAATAGTATATTGCTAATTGATTAGATTTTTTTGAACTAACCAAATTACTAGATTCTATTTGCTAGAATTGAGTTCATTATTAAAACTGGAATTTTTGGTGCGTATTGGAGAAGGGGGGGGGGGGGGGGGGTTGACTGGTGTTTGGTTATGTTGGTTTAGATGGGTAGATGTGGGGTGATGGTCAGTTGTAGTGGTGGCAGTGAATGGTGACTGAAATTGATAGAATAGAGCTAGTGGTAATAAACAATCTTTGAGTGAGAGTAAGTGCGAGGATTGAGGTGATGTTTGAAAATTACTTTAGGCTGTTTGATAAAGCTTTCGATTATTGGCCTATTAAATAAGCTGTGAAAAATAAATTGTACCTAGAAAATTATGAGGTTTAGAGTCTATAGCATGCATGTGCATGTGCATGTGTATATGCCATCATTGCTAGTACACATGCATGCACATACATCACACACACTCACATAAGAATTTTTTTTATTGATGTAAATGTGAATGAGACAGTTTTGAGCTGGCAAATTGTTCATCATTACCACAATTAAGCTTTAGCTTATTGTTCTGAGATGGTGATTTGTTCATCATCACCACAAATATACTTTAGCTTACTGCTGTATGCTGATTTTTCCTCTTATTGTATAGAAAAAACTCAATTTCTTATTTTAATTATCTTTTTTTCCTCTTGCAGATTTTTTAACTCTCATGACAGGGAATTCCATGTGGCTTCCCTTCCTTACAAACCTGACTTCAAAGTCATGCCGGAGGGTTGGGATGGTACTACCAGAGATCTCGATGAAGTCCACTATGAGATATCCCAGAAAGAAGATGAAATGCTTTATCAAGAATTTCTCCAGAAGATGAACTTCAACAAAAAGAAAGTAAGTTCTATTTATTCCCTGCATTTTCCCTGGAACAAAGCTAGTGAAAAAAATAATCATTTGTTATTGTTGTTATTATAAGCTTTTGTGCTCTCTATTATTGGATTTCAATTATTTAAATGATTTCCTACAAGGGCAAATGAGCTCATCTATTTTTCCAGTCATGCTTCCTTAATCGTCACACACATTCAGATGAATGAGGTGAGGATTGAGGAAGCAGAACTTACTAGGTGTCATGATTAGAGGAAGTTGGCTTGTATCCAATGGCTTTTATATATATATATATATAGGGGTTATATGATATTGTTTGTATCATGAACCCTTCATATGATATGGTTTTGCTTGTGTACAGTTGGCAGGGGAGGTGAAATGCCACAAGTATAGCCGACGCCGTCCTTCAGAGGGGTGGAATTTCACGGTAGAGAAAATGGGACCACGAGGGAAACGTGGAGGTGGTGGTGGCTGGAAATTTGTCAGCTTGCCTGATGGTTCCAGTCGACCTCTGAATGAAATGGAGAAAATGTATGTGAAGCGAGAGACCCCCCGCCGCCGACGGAAGATATTGCCGTGATGACCATGTCTATGTTTTTGAATCAATCTCAAAATCAAGGATTTTTGTAGCTTTTGTGTTTTCGACTGAGGTGTTGTTATCATCATTTTATTTGCCTCAATTTTTATTTAATATTTTTTCTTCTGTTGCATTAGTATTGAGACTTTTTAGGAAGCAACTTTGTTTTGAACAAAGGTGCCCAGTGAGCAATACTTCCTCCTTGCCTCTTATTGAGTCTAAGATTGAGGAAACTTTAGGTGAAAATTAATGCAGCTTCAAGCAATTAGAGATTTTAAAGCCTGGGTTTCTCTTAATGCTGCTGCAGTCTTCTCAAAGCTCGGACTAACCTAGTGGAGTGTTTGGAAACAGATTTTGCTGCAATCCTGAGTAGCAGAGTTGTCCGCTCTATCAATAGTGAAGCAATTATCACTTGGATGTTTAAACAGGACTGAAGTCCATCAGAATGGAAGTCCCATGCCACAAGTACAGCTAATGGAGTGGCTCATGAACTTTCTTCTGTATGATTTAGATCCTTGCCATTTCCAAAATAATTTCCATTCTTGGCATTAGACATATTCTTTCTTCATCAGTTTTGTTAAAGTGTTTTTAACTTTATATCAAGTTTTGGCTTACTAATAATTTTAGTGCAATCTTGGAGAATGAATAGACATGGACTAATTTCTTGTTTGTTGAGAAAATTTTAAATTATGGCTGGATTATGGACTTGTCTAATTACTGTATGGGTCCATTTAATGTATGCTCTTAGGGCATGCATTAAGAATCAATTTTAGGAAAATTTTAAGTTTTTTCCCCATCACATTATGACAACTAAGGAAAGAATATATACAGCATTTTTTGTAATTTTTTTTAAATAATTTAAATAATTGCTGACATGGTTTGGGCTACGTGGCTCTACTGATGCAAGAAAGATGATAATAGTAATTTTACCCGGTTTGGCCTGCCTACCTATGAGGCCACATTGCTCAACAAAAAATATAAAATATAAAAAATATAAAAAAAATTGAGGCTACATTGCTCTTGAATACAAACAATTAAATTGCATAATGTATTAAGTTTAATTAGATCCATGTGATCTTAATTTAAAAACTTCAAACTAGTATATCTTAAGACAAGTATAAGGGATTTCTTCCTGTAATTATGTGGTGTGTGAAATGGAGAGATCGTATACACCTCCGGAGTATAATCAAGTGCTTGAAAATTTTTGGATACCCATGTTAACCGTATATCCTTTGAGTTTATGCTCGCCCCTCCAGCAGTTTGCAAAAAGTTTCCCATATCTGCATAGACGGCACTCATGACTGTGCTAACTGTTGCCATGATATAGAAGTAGGGTATGAACCAAAAACACAGTGGGCATGCTAGATGAATAAGGCTAAGCTAGCAGATTAATGATACATGTGAACATTTTTAACATACTCTTGGTTTCTGGAAAACTCAAAAAATTGTTTTAACATTTTTAGTGATGTGGCAGTTGAATTTTTATTTAATTTTTGTTAATACGTGCTAGGGCTACAAGACTGTCAACCTAAGAAGAATTTAGTGTTTGAGTTTTTTTATTATTTATTATTGAATGTGAATTTTCACATTAAATTAACTTCTTCTTTTTTTTATATTCTTTTTTTTATATTCCGTGAAAATTTTCTAGAAAATCATAGATTAATCCTAAATCAAAGCTTTAAATTTCAAAATTTTGTAGTCTAAAATTATGCATTAACATATGTATTAAGTACGTAAAGAACATACAATCTTTTCAAAGTACGCAATCATGTTAATCTTTTGAAATTATATTTATATTTGATTTAGATTGTTACTAATCAAGCTAGCACCCATGTTCCTTCTATGAAGACAAATTATATTGTTGTGTTGTACCAACCATTTGTTAAGAGAATTAGCAACAAGCCCTGGACCAAGTCTCTATAATTACCCATTCTGATAAACTGCAATTACATTAAATTAAAGCTTGTGAGTATGAGTGAGTGGAGGAGAGTATGTATTTTTGTTGAAATAGAGGCTTTAAATTTTCTTTTTTTTGGTAGAAACGGGTGGTCTTGTTTACAAAACATATAGTTTATACAACAACAACATTATTTGACCTCCGGGCACACAGCCTACTAACCCTGAGGCCAGCCAAATCCTTTACTAAACAGTGAGATACAAAACTGGGATAAATAGTATAAACAAACAAAAGATGCTGTTAGTGGGCTCCCCATTTCGCTAGTGCATCTGTGCATCCGTTTGCTTCATGATATATATGATGCGCCTGCACCTCCCACTCCTACCCCATAAGGGTGTTGTTGTTTCTTTAGAGGGGTGCACGGGTAAGAAGAAAAGGGTGTTGTTGCTATTGCATTTAATTTCATTGCAATATTGCTTGCATAAAACTTCCTCACACCAACCATTGCGCACCTTTGGTGCGGTAATCACTCAAGTATAAGTGCTTGTGGGGTGTAAAGGGTAAGAGATGGGTTTCAAGTCTCCAAGAAGGAGTTTCATACATATATGCTAGAGTAGAATTTCTTTCTTGGAAAAAAAAATAAAAAATAAAAAACTTCCTCACAGTCACACCTAATAACTATTTATTGATGTGTAAGGTGGGTTACATAGTTCATAAAATGATGCAAGAGAGTTTCTATTTATTGCTTGAATCCTTGAGATGCTCTAGACTTTGCTTGAATGACACTCGGTCATGAGGTGTCCATTTGCATGTTTCTTCTCTTCATTTGCTACCACCTATTGTTTATGCTTGCTGAAATGTTGACAAGTAACCTTTATCTTGGCTGCATGGCTGACACATAACAAGCTAAATTACTAATTAGATTCCAATGTCCAAAATGGCAGTAGGTATTGTGCAATTATTATAAGAGAAATTAACTTTGAGACAACAGCAAGTTTAGCAGTAGAATGAGCTGCAAGTCCGAGTTTGTTCAGTAAAAAGTTAAGAGATCTCCTAACTCAACAAACTCATAGTTAACAAAAGATAAACTTAAATAAAAAAGCATTACTAATAACACTAGAAATACCCCAGTCAGTTATTTTTTCCTCTTTGTCAGGCTTGAACTCTTAATTTCTCACCATACTACCAAAAGCAAGCGCATCTTAGTATTCTGTTTATAGCTTTAAATCCGAAATCCAAGTTGTTGTCTAAGGACTACCCTTTATGAAGAGCTACCAAGGCATGTCATGTAGCATGAGTTGTTGGGAGAGTACAATGATTTTTATTCAACCAAAGCAAGAATATAGGTATTACCATTGGATTTGAACATATCAAGTAAGTGCAACTCCACGACCTATCATTTTAAAAACCTTGCTTGGTATGAGTAGAGACCCTTATTTGCCCTTATCCTAGAGCAATTCATTAACAAACACTTCTTTTATTGTCGGTCTTGTGCATCTAAGGCATCTTTTTTTCTTTTTCTTTTTTTTTTTTGGGTAGAAAACTAGAAATACTTGAATTTGTTAAAATAATTTATTTACAAAGATGTTCGTTCTCTCGAAGGATTCAAGGTTTTGCAATTAAAAGCATCCTTTATGCTTAAAAACATCTATATTCAATTGATACAAACTGTTAGGCAGATCAAGTTTATAAAAATTTGATTACAAATGAATGTAATTGATAAATTAAGCAGTTGATAACACCAATGTATATAATCTCCACGAATTTGAAAGGTAGATTAAGCAGTTGATACACATGCATGTAACATATAACATGCAATAGGAAGTTTCCACACGAAAATTACTTGTAGAATTTGTGGAGTATGCATGTTCATTACAATTCACAAACACTTTGTCTTTTCTATCTCACGAACACTAGCATAGTCATTGATGCATGCCAAGAAAGGCAAAAACACTTTTATTAATTGTTTCTTATTAGTTGATGCATAGAGATACATTAACAGCGTAAACTAGCTGGCAGCTATATATATGGATGGCTAGCCAGTGTTTTTGCCGCCAAACACCACACATCCCCTGGAGTTCGTCGGAGAAATCACAGTACCTCCAGGAATAGGGTATGGAATTTGATAGCTCAATGAGTCATGAACGCAGTCACACATTTCTTTGGTTCCGATGTCTTCCTCAATCATTTACATGTAATTGAGGCTGAAACAGCATACAGTAAGCCCGGGAATATTTATGTCTCTTGCTTTGAGAAGAGGCTTGCATTCATCGATGTATCTACACTCACCAATTTACAATAGGGAGAGAAAGGTTGTCCTAGTCTTCTGTGAGTTCTTCTTGCACTTGTTGTGGTCATCATCAATATGGTGAGGAGGAAGGAGATAAGGAACATTGTCTTTATGACAAACCTCGTTGTGTTTCCTTATATGGTTTCCTTTTTTAGTATTTTGTGTTGTAACAACTAAAAAGTGTTCCGATTAAAAAAAAAAAAAAACTAACTAGTGTTTGTGCTCTGCAATGTCACTCTCACTCATGGCCTTATGCCTCTACAGAATTTTCATGGAGAGTATTTCGAGAGGCATGTACTAGTTAGCTCACCTGAATTTTTGACATTGAATTGCACTTAAATTATAGGTGAGAAACAAACACATACACGAAGAAAAGAATATGGAGCTTTGACACAAAATACACCATAAATTTTACTCAAAAGATATAATAACTTTTTCAAAAAAATGTGAAATTGTAGCTCTTTTAATTCCATGGATAGTAATGAGAAAATGAAGTTCCTAGCAGTTGTCTAAATGGCCTAGTGGAAAAATCAGACCTTATACCTATAGTCGTCAAATGTGAATCTCATCATGATTCCTTTTGTTTTGTTTTGTTTTTTTAATCTATTAAGTGTTCATTTGGAAACACCTTATTTAATTTTTTGCTTAAAGTTTGCTAAAGCATAGTTGTACCTTGAAAAAAACTGAAGTTTTAAAAAGTTATATATAAAAGCTAAAAGCTGAAGTTGGTGCCAAATATACTTTAAGGGTCCGTTTAGATATAGCTGAAAACTGAAAATTGAAAATACTGTTGCAAGATAATTTTTAAATGTGTGAATAGTGCAATGGGACCAATTTTTAATGAAAAAGTTGCTGAAAAGTGAAGTTTGTAGGTCTTGTGAACAGTGCACGGGACCCACTAATGTGTATTGTACACTGAAGAAAAGTTAACAACGACAGCTAAAAAAAAAAAGAAGAAAAAACGTGAAAACTCAGACGTGGGAAGCGCAAAACGCGTTTCCCAAACATACACTAAGTCTACATGCGTGTCTTTTAAGAGTATGGGGCAAATTGTATATTTTGTTAAATGAGAGAGAGAGAGAGAGAGAGAGAGAGAGAGAGAGTCAATGTTTTCTCACCTATCAACATTTAACAGGGTCAATCTCAAAGTTATGAGAATGTTCTATCTCTTCCATCTAAAGTTATCTCCAATCCTTAGTTAATGAACGTCTCTCCTCACCATCATCACCTCCCTTCCTTTGTGATATATGCACGTGTTGAGCTTGAATCAAATAAATAGTGAGATTTTTTGAAGAAAAAAGTGGATCATGCATTGATTATCATCGAAAAAGATGATACTAATTGCAATTATTATTATTATTATTATTATTATTATTATTATTTTTGTGGGCATTCAATCTCTTTTTTATTTAAGGCAAATAGGTCTCATGCAGATGATGTTCTACCTATTTTACAAATAAAATAAATATTCTTAACAATTGTGTCAAATGAGGAGCTAATAGAGATGGACTATTTTTTTTTTTAGAAGAATATAGAGATGGACTTCTGTATTGTGACAATTGTCTATGATTTATTGGTGGGCTCTGGTTAGGTCGAATTGTGATGCGAGCCTGAAACATATTGGGCTTTTTTTTTTTTTTTTTTGTGTGTGTGTGTGTGTGTGTGTCTTGGAATAGTGAACATTTTGGGCTTGCAAGCTTAAAAAAAAAAAAAAAAAAAAAAAAACCCTAAAGACTCCTTAACAAAGCAAACCCATGAAAGCTGAACTACACCACAAAAATGTTCATATTGAAACTTTTTTTTTTTTTGAGAAGAATGTTACTATTGGAACTTCTTGGCTATTTGTACTGCAATTTTGAAGGAAAAAGGGTACTATAAATTTTAAGAAATGCTAAATTTACAACAAATTTTATGTGGCAAGTTGTTTTTACTTTTAATTAAAACCCATCATTGATTTTTTTTTTCACCAATAATAGCTGGCCGGATGTGTTGTAAATGTAATATTTCAGTAATATTTTACTAAATAAGTTACATAAATTAATACGTCAGTAATCACAAAAAAATATTTTAATTATTCATTTATTATTTTGTTTAAGAGGCACTAATTAGTCTAATTATATTCTTTCTTCCACCTTAGTTTTCAAGATTTTAATAATAAAATTTGTAATAATTTTAGCATTTTTGCTTTGGGAGGCAAGCTTTGCAATACTTAGTCAAGCATGGCATCATTACCAAAAGCTTGTTAAGCCTTAGGTCTACTCTTGAATGAATGTTTTTCCTAACAAAAAACAAGAGATGGGACCTGGCTATTGTTCTTATCCAGAAGGCTCCTTTTATGAGGTTTGGAGGAAAGGTTACAGAGCTTTGGATCTTTTATAGGTGGACATGATTTATAATATATTGCACTAGAAGCAAATAATTGGGATCTCATTATTTACCAAAAAAATAATAATAATTGGGATCTCATGAAAGACTTCACCAATTTTTGAAGACCTGAAAGTTCAATTAGGGATGTTCCAGAATCTACAATATTGAGTTGGGTCAGAAATACTATTTCAAGTATAGAAGGCAATTGAAGATCTATAGTATATTATACAATTATTCCATTATGTCACTACATAATTTAATAATTTTTTCCCTTTCTTTTGGATCTAACCAAAAACATCCCCAACCCAAAAAAGGAAAAAAAGAAAAAAAGAAAAAAGAAAAAAAAGAGGTTAATAAAATAAAGGAACTTCATGGAAGACAAAAAGGTGAAATATAAGCAAAAGTTAGTTGATTATTGCTGTAATCCTAAGCAAAGTGACTTTTTTTTTCCACAAAGAATCTCAAAAAGGTCAAGCAGAACTAGTCATGAATCATGATATACATATTTAATCACCACACTACCAAATAATTGATGTTTAAATATTGAATATTCATTATGGATTTGAGTTAGCTCAGAATCTCTAGCAAGCTAAAATGAATATAAAAAATATAAATAAATATAGTAGAAGAATACTTTCTTTATTATATCTCTATCTACTCTTCAACCACCATGCTATCCTCTTTTTTCTTTTTCTTTTTTTTACTCTTCAATTATTTAAAAATGGGTGTTAAATTCTGTCTACTGCAAAAGGACAAGGGCATCTGAAACTGAAAGGATAAGAATGTATGGAAAGCAAATTATTGGACGGGGCTTACTTTTTTGCTACCCAATTCATTTTTAATTAATTCAGAAAAAAATCATTTTTAATTAGATCCACGTAAAAAAAAGTTCATAGAACTTTATTTAGTTTTTAGAGTTATAAATAATATTAAATTGTATTTTTTAAATTAATTTGAATTCATTCTCTTTTTAAATAAAACAATTTAACACTACATAAAATCCTGATTTAATTAAGTTTGATATTTTTTAAATAAATAAGGTATATGTTTTTCTATAAATTCTCTAGTTTGAATTTTTACTTATTTTACATATATATATATATATATATTTTTTTTTTTACACAGACAAACACATTGCATTGAACCGGTTAGTGTCGGTTGAGACTTGAAAGACAATTCCAAGGATATCAATTTTATACGAGTAGATTGAATGGTAGTGGTACACTGGATTGTAAAAAGGGTAAAGAAAAGTATGATAATGATATATAGAATATTATTGGAATCAATGAGAATTTCTTTCTTTTTTTTTTTCCCCTGAATTACTGTATTAATATTAATTAAGAGGAAGGAATCTTAAAATTCCTTAAGATAACCCTTCTTTTCTATTATAGAACATTATGTGAATATATATCCTTTGGATTTTATCCATTGGATTAGTGTCATTCCAATCAATATAATCTATTTGTCCTGATCTATATATATATATATATATATATAAAATTTGAAATTTTAAATAGTATTAATTGGTGCCTATTTAGTATTTATATTTCTTGTATTTCCATATTATCCCGTTTTTAGAAATTTAGAAAAATTAATTTATGAAAATAAATTGATATATTGACTCTTTTAATAAACATTAGATACCGCTGTAATAAACATCATTTCATTCTTTCCAAGATAAACTCCAAGATTAAAAAAAAAAAAAACTATTTATTAAAAGTTAGAAAGATAAACTCCAAGTTAATTAAAAAAAAAAAATCCAAGTTTCTAATTATTTCATATCAATTATCACCAAATTTACTAAGTTTAGAATAAGCAATACCACAAATTACACAACCTCTTAATTTAACTAAAATTTATTTAAGTTTACGTTCAATTGAGTACTCAAAATTTTCAAATTAAAAACTAATCATTAAAAACTATTTTCCATAATTTTATTTAAAAAAATATATTTTACCTAAAGTTGAGCAAAAAATTTTAATTAAATAAACTTGAAACTTAAAAGACTTAATCGAAATAAAGTAAAATTAAACAACTAAAATAAATTTTGATCAAAATTAGAAAATGCACTTTATATTTTTGCATTTAGTAAAACACTTCATTATTAATTAAAATAAAAATAAAAAGTTTGATAAAAAGAGTATTAATATGAGTTTATCCAGACTCCATAAAATAATATTTATCTTAAAAAAAATAAAAATAAAAATAAAAAAACCCACCAAGGTGAAGCCAAAGTCACCGAATAATAAAGAGTGGTTGTCCCAATCGGCAAAAAAAACAACAGCATGTTTTTTGGCTTGCAGACAGCCCTTTTTCTGCAGAGGAAACTTCCTGGAACCACTTACATACACACTTCACATTCTTAATAATTACCATTATTAAAAGGTTTAACTTTTAAGCCCATAGGTTTCTTCGCTCACAGAGAGAGACCACCTTTGACACATCCTACGATTCTTCCTGGTACCCAGAAAAAAAAAAAATACTAATGTGACTGAAGTTGACTTGCTCTCCTAGTAAAAGGTAAAAAAAAAAAAAAAATGCTTGTGATGTTTACATAGAATCTTATTAGATTTATTATTAAAAAAAAAATTGCTTGTTTTTGTTTTTGTTTTTGTATTTGTTCTGTGTTATAAATTTGTGATATTTGTTAGTTCTGATGGGAAATTTTGGATTTTGGAAATGGGGTTTTGTTGTTCTATCTTTAGGCTATAAAGGGTTGTGTTGTTTTGTATGATATATGAGAACAATGTGTGTGAATTTGAGATTCAGCTTCAGGAATTTTGTCTATTTTTAGATTGTTTTGATTGTAAATAATGGGTTGGGACTAAGAAACTACGAAATAAGAAGATGTGTAGGAGTATGCTTGTTGGGTTAGCATCTTTTGGAGTGCATTTCTTGCTTTAGGCGTGTAAAAATTGTTTAATTTTCAGTTCTGAGAGTAAGAAGAGTACTTTGTAAGATAGGTAATCTATTTTGGGGTCACATATAATGCTAATTGGTGTGTCCTAAATAGAGGTCAGGCCTTGGTGTAATGGCAAGTGCCTTCCACCAAAAATGACAGGTCGCCTATTTGAGTGGAGGAATCAGTCTCTCAATATATATATTATTGTGGATAAGGTTGTCTACCGATCACCTTTCCCAAGCCTCTGCAAAAAGTGGAAGTTTTGTGCCATGGGAACAACTTTTTCTATTGTATGTGTCCAAAACTCCAAATTGTGAACTCCTGAATGCTTCATTTTTTTTTTGTTAATTAGGGTTTTAGGGTATTGATTTTGATAAAAAAAAAATTGTGTTAATGTTGGATCAATCCTCTTATTTCGTCTGGCAGTTGTGTTCTTATACTTTGGATATTGCAGAATTTCTGTAGGATAGTGAGGTAATGGGTGGGATTACTTCGAAGCGGGCAAGTCCTAGACAGGCTTCATCAATAGGATCTAATTCATACTCATGGAGTCATCAGAATCATCCACAGCCACCATACACACAATCAAGCCAAGAGTATTGGCAACAGCCGCAGTTTGCACCTCCACCTCCGACGTATGGGGGTGGTCAGGCCCCTGAGCCAAGAAGGCGGTTAGAGAGGAAATTTTCAAAGATAGATGATAATTATATTAGCCTGGAGCAGGTATATTGTCTAATGCATGCACATTATTTCTAATGGATGAACTGGTGTAATTGGAGAATGTCAAGATATTGCTCATTTCTTTTGAAGATTTAATGTGCTTTCACTAGGAATGTGTCCAAGGGTGTGCTTCATAGTGAAAAAGTCTGGTTCTTACATCTTGAGTTTTTTTTTTTTTTAATAAATATTTTCAATTTCCATTTTAACTACAGAGAAGATGTTTAATATTATCATTGTTGTAATTATATTTGAGATGCTTAACATTATTATAGTAGGACTTTCACATTGATGGCATAAACTGATGAATTGGAAGTGCATCAAGTGTGAAATGTTTACTCTTACCTCAGTGATGTTATTTTCTAACACTTATTCAATTTTTTTTTTTTTTTTTAAAGAAAAAATTATTTTCTAATACTTCATGATATGATCACAATTTACACTAAAAGGCACATGGTGTTCTTATAAGAGTTGTATAGGAGTACCTTTTCTGCTTTAGGGGATGGTGCCTTGGTGAGGCATTGGACACTGCATGCTATGGTTATATTTTTAAAAATTTGCTTTGTTCTATGAGTGAATCTCTAAAGGAGTTGTGGTGGTGTTAAGCATGTCCTGCATGTGGTCAACCTCATGGCATGAACGTGGGATAATGTATCTCCGCTTCATATTTAGTTATGTTCTCACTCAAATGCATAATGTATTTGCTTTGTTCCTCATATACGTCAACCTATTTTCATATATTGGTTTACTCTTGGTGAAAATGCAACTGGTTGATTGCATTTGTTTATGGCTCGCTATATCCTGATATTTTCTGTCTTTGAAGTAAATCTGAATTTTTAGATAATTGTACTTACTGGTTTCTATGTCTGCATGTTGTCATGATGTTGTTGAAGAAAATATAGATAATTTTTTGTAGAAAATTTGAACTTTTAAAATAGTCGTTCTTATGATTGGCATATACATAATGGTGATTTTAACTGGTCAGTGGCATAATGACATTGTAAAATTCTTTACTTACCTCAGGTTACTGAGGCATTGAAACGTGCTGGTCTAGAGTCTTCCAATCTTATTGTTGGTATTGACTTCACAAAGAGCAATGAGTGGACAGGTTTGGCCTTGTAATGGTGCATATAAGCCCATCTTTCATTATTTAGTAAAGTATGTTTAACTTGCTTTCATATCAGGTGCAAGGTCATTTAACAGGAGAAGCTTGCATCATGTTGGAGATGAACAAAATCCTTATGAGCAGGCAATATCTATTATTGGGAAAACATTGTCTTCCTTTGATGAGGATAACTTGATTCCCTGTTTTGGATTTGGAGATGGTATCTATTCTATAGAGGTGTTACATTGGTATTTTCTTTTTGAAATTCATCCTCTGGATAACTAAGATTATATATAATTCTACACATTGGCAGCATCAACACATGATCAAGAAGTTTTCAGTTTCTATCCAGATGACGAGAGATTTTGTGATGGATTTGAAGAAGTATTGGCACGATATAGAGAATTGGTCCCTGTTCTACGACTTGCAGGTTTGAATCTGACTTATTCTTTTCACCTTCGTATTTTTACTCATGGTTTTTTCGTCTCCCCTTCCTGAAACAGGGCCAACATCATTTGCTCCTGTCATTGAAATGGCCCTCACTATTGTTGAGAAAAGTGGTGGCCAGTATCATGTGTTATTGATAATTGCTGATGGACAGGTACCGTGTCTCTGCTCTTTTCTTTGTAACAATTAATAGGGAGACTCCTGATCAAGATGAACATACTTCAAAAACTGATATTATTCTGCAATTTCTAGTACCAAATATCAGAGGAAAAAGAAATTCTTTAGTGTTAAATGATGAAAGTGCTAGATTTCAAGAAATTATGAAGTTTTTGTTTAATTCCAATAGAAACCTAAAATCCATCATTTTGAATTTAGCCATTAATGAAACTTGTGTGACTCTGTATATCTAGTGACCTTCCTTCCAAGGAAACTTGGAATACACAAAGTTTATTTGAAGAGATTGTTATAATTCTCTGTTATTGTTAATAACAAGAGCAACTGAAATAATTACTATAATTATTTAAACTCGGGAGAAAACACATTACTATAGGGTATAAATGGCAGAGTTCCTAGGTCACCGAGAATTTGGACTTATTTGTGTGAAGGGCTTATCAAGTAGATTTCCCTGCCATACGTATGGCTACAAATATCTAATAATATTAGTAGCCTCTCAGATTTTCCTCATTAATGAAAGGATTAAAAATTGAAGCAGAATCTTAGAGTGAAGCTCAGGAAAGGCACAAAGCCAATATTACGGAACAGTGAAGCTTCATAGGGTATTTCTGTCCAGGTGCAGGTAGTAACATCGCATTGGTTGATGGCTTTTTCTTAGAGGAAGCTGGACCTAACAAGTTTTAAGATTATAGCCAAGTTCCAGTTGAACACCTAATGTCTATATTAGTATAGCAAAATGTGCAACTGGGAAAGCTTAAGTTTTTTATTGGAAAGTTTAATTGCAATCAGGCATGCTACATTGGTGAGCTTGTCTGTGTTTGGTGTTTGTTATTTCAGATTGTTTATATCATATACCTTAAAACCGTGGGTTCTTGCAGGTGACAAGAAGTGTTGATACCGAGCGTGGTGATCTAAGCCCACAAGAAAAGAAAACTGTTGATGCAATTGTGAAAGCAAGGTATTTCTTATAATTCTCTTTTTTGTAGTTAAATACACTTGCTCAAAAAACTTTTTTAATATTCTTGCAATTTGCAGTGAGTACCCTTTGTCAATTGTTTTAGTCGGTGTTGGAGATGGGCCATGGGACATGATGAGAGAATTTGATGATAATATCCCTGCTCGTGCCTTTGATAACTTCCAGGCAAGTTTCCATAGCTATTTGGATATCATTCTGCTCTATTTTGGAGCTTGTATCTTTTGACTTCTTATTGGTCAATGTTTTATTGAGAACTAGAGTGTTCTTTTGGCTTTTGCAGTTTGTGAATTTTACAGAAATAATGTCAAAGAATATGGATCGTTCCAGAAAAGAAGCAGAATTTGCTCTAGCTGCACTGATGGAAATACCATCCCAGTATAAAGCAACACTAGAGCTTAATATATTGGGGTAACAATAAATGAATTTTCTATTGTACTTGATGGTTCTGCTGTACCAGCATATAACAAAATTCATTTGCCATTTATTCTTTTTTTTTCCCCATTGTTCAATCAGTGCAAGTAGGGGGAATGCTATAGACAGGATTCCTCTTCCCCCACCCATGTATGGTACAGCTCCCTTCAACACCAGAAAGTCTTCACAGTCAAGCAGTTTTCATTCAAGTGCACGTTCTTCTGGTGTACATGAAACTGTTGGTGTCTCAGCTCCTCCAAGTTTTGCTTCTGATAATCACGTAATGAATTCTTCCTACTTAAGGAATTGACTATGTGCCTTTGATAATCATGTCATGATGGCAGTCTTAAAATAGTGATGGCAATGTCACTAAAAGTAGACTGTTGTATCCATGTGGTCTCAAGTCAATTTGAGGAATTTTGAACTCTTTTTTTTGGGTGGTCCTGACAGGTTTGTCCCATTTGCCTTATCAATCCAAAAGACATGGCGTTTGGTTGTGGACATCAGGTAATGCAGTTGGCAATTTTCTCAAATCTTTTCTTCAAGCCTAGATGAAAGAATGCATATGTGACTTAGATTTTATGAATTTTCAGACATGTTGTGACTGTGGAGAAGATCTTGAGTTATGCCCCATTTGCCGGAGCACCATCCAGACCAGAATAAGGCTCTATTAACTGGGAGCTGTTCTACTGGCAAATTTTGAGGTTGGCCTCAACTTTAGCTTCCAGACTTTTCCGGTCTCTTTGCTGGTTAAGAGTTGGTGCTGGATTTAATCGGATGCAATGCCAGATCTCATAAAATTAGAGGCAAGGGGTTACTCATCAGATCTTGTGCCTTGTATATTTTGTGTTCTTATTAATTCATAAGAATATCTTGTGTCCTTTTCATTCCTAAGGTTCATTTAAAAAATTTATTGGACCTGGTTATAGTAAATCAAAATTGCCGCTCTTAGGTGCTCTACCATGGTTTGAGTTTAATCCTGTTGTCATTGCAGTAAATTTTTTCATCACTTTGTTCCAAATTTAGTTAACTGTATAAAAGTAATTTTCCTTCTCAGTCAGTAAGAGCTCAGTAAGCATTCAGTTTGTGGCATGCATTAGAGTTTTTCCAATGTCATCTTATAAACATGATTTTGCAGCCAAGCAAAACAAAGCAATAAACGTGTAGATAGTGGTTCTTATAAAGGGTCACATTATTAAGTGACCATTTATTGTTGTTTGGTTGACTAGAGATTAGCTAAGTGGATGAGCCACAACGAATGCGTAGAGTATCCTTGGAAGGAGGGAAATTGCAATGCTACATGGAGCGTATAGCACTATTAATGTTGTACTAGCATGCACAATATTCTTGATCATTTTTTTGTAAGCATTAATATGCTAGATCACTTTTGTAAGAATCTCCAAATTTTTGAAGCATCGTTATTCTGGATACAAACACAATTGAAGGGTCTTTTTTTTTCTTTTTTTTAATTTGAAAATATCTTCTGTAGCCCATTACATTATGTGCTGCCTGTTCCAACTCGTCACAATTTTTATCAATTCTCAGTTTCTTCAGTCTGCCAAAAATCATTTTTTATGAGATTGTTCATGAACATGTATCCACGGTGACATTTTTCTTCCAGCATTCTTGTGTGACTCTGAATGCGATTTGTATTGAGACTGGAACATAACTAGTTTGTTCAGATTTGGTAAAGCTGTTCCATCAGCCAAAGACTTGTGTAAATTCAGTGAATTTTTAAAGATGATCGAATTGACTTTTGCATGCAAATCTATAGAGGCTGAAGAGACTGAAATTTTAGCCAACTTGTTTCTCCCCAAATGTGTTACTGCCTTGTGGAGTTGTGGGATTGAATTCACTCGAAGTAGTCACTTTTCTTGAATGCATATTTAATTGGCTTGAACCAAAACACAGCCAAATATATAATCATCTTTACACCACAGTATTCAACACAGTCCATTTCCCTCCTGACCATCACATTGCTGACAAAAAACACTATTCTCTTGCTTGAAGTCATTTGATCATTGGAAACCTTTTGTATTTCCGTTCTGTTTGATTTAGTGGTGTAGTTGGAGCTTGGAGGGTCCTCGGGAGGATGCAAGCCAAGGGCAGTGGCAGCTCCCTCAAAATGTTGGTGTATTGGCTATGCACATGGCATTGGCCCACCAAAACACTCATATATTTGATCAAATAGAGGCAGGGTGGTCTGGTTAACAACTCTTGCAGCGTGACAATGGAAGAAGGTGCAAGAGCTTTAGTAACGATTTAGAAGGTTCTGTCATGTTATGTTCACTCTGTTGAGTACGACATTTCGGGTAACAAGATTATGCCTCTTAAGGCTTTATACTGATCCCTGGTGCTCCTCAGGTTCTTTCTTGAGCAATGTAACACTTATACAAACTGGTGGATATGGCAGTGGTTCTAGATGAATCTGATACTTAAGACTGGATGCTACAATCATACCTCTACAAACCAGTACTAAAAAACAAGGCAGAAGGTTCTCAGTCCTCTACCAAAATAGCTAGAATGTTATCATTGATCAGCCTCTCTTTACCTGATGGGAGTGCCTTAGTTACTGGTGATAACTCTAACAATAGGTACAGTTTCAAAAACGTAGTCTACGCAACTGAAACTTAGGTCACAAGCATTTGTTCAACACTCGCTGATTGGCAATACCATAATTGGAGTCTGGCTAAAGATAAAACTTAGGTGTTGTACTTCAAGTTTTCCAAATTAAATTCAAAACAATACGATTACACTAATTAATGAGTCATGGTTGAATTTAATTGTGTTTGGAGATGACAATATAATTTTTTCTACATTGATAAATATAATCACATAGTCAATATATATAAAAGCAGAGACCTTATGTGAGAGTGCATGAAGTCCTGCCACGTGGTAATCTAATATTGTATTTAACATTTTTTATCTTTTTTCATTAAGTTTTTTTAACCGTTATCCAATAGATTATAGTAACTCATTTTTATTATTATATAAATTTAACATTTTTTACCTCTTTTTATTATATTTTTTTTACTGTTACTCAATAGATTATAGTAACTTTTTTTTACTGTCCTGCCACATGGCACTCTAATATTGCATTTAACCTTTTTTACCTTTTTTTATTAAGTTTTTTTTAACTGTTACCTAATATATTATAGTAACTTATTTTTACTATTATATAAATTTAACATTTTTTACCTTTTTTTATTAAGTTTTTTTTATTGTTACCCAATAGATCATAATAACTTCTTTTTACAATTATATAAATTATGAGCTGTTCTTGACAATTAGACCCATTAAACCAAAATTAATTCACTATAAAATAAACTACCTTTTAAAAATAGACCAAACCTTATGAAAAACTCAATTCAGTTCTTACCTTACGTATTATAACCCAAGTTTGACCGTTTCACATGTAAATCAAAGCAAAAACTCTTACCATCTTACAAACTCTCTTCTTCCTCTCCCACGTATAGGTGATACTTCTAGAAAATCTCATTTTTATGAAATCATGTCTTCATTTTTCCCCAATTTCAATTCAATATACTTTTGTCTATTAATAATGTTCTATGCAATTTATGCAGACAAATTCTCTGTCATCGACCAGTGCAACAAAAATATATATAAATCTTAAGATCTTTGAGGTTGCTGAAATAATTGACAAGTGCATATTTCTAAAATTTATAATAACAAAAAAGTCTAATAAATATCATATCCTATCTCACAAAATGCCATTAACTTAATATTTTCTTTAAATTCAATGATAGGAATGGTAAAAAACATGATCCTATACAAGAAATACCAAAAATAAATGCAAAAACAATTTCATAGGAGGATTTATCTTTAAATATTACGAAGACAATAGTAAAGATAAAATGCATTGAATGAGATCTTATGAAATAGGTTTGTTAATCATTTCAATTTATACTCATCATTTACGTAAAAAAAAAAAAAATCATACATCATATTATTTACATTAAAAAAATAATATATATTAATTTTAAAGTTCATTGCAAGATGTGAACTGCTGGGGTATTGCAATAATAAGTAATATTGATACATTCTATGCATACTTTGTAAAAGGAATGTCAAACCACAAGCAAAATCATTTTGGTATGCAAAATGTGAAATAAAAATAAATCTTTCTATCCCAAAGTTAGAGGCACTCACATTAACTACATACTCTCAAAATATTTATAATATGTTTATCTCACTATAACTACTATATATATACAATTGCAAACTACTTCAGATACATGATTCAAATTGAATTTTTTGATGCAACAATCAAAACAAATTTTGTGATATTTGATTGAGATGCCGAGAAAATTCTAATTGAATCTGCAAGATATTTTGCTGAAAAATAAAGTGAGGTACAACTTATTTAAATTATTATAAAAATATTGATATTGGAGAACGAATTCCACATGATTCGAAAAAGAAATTAGGAAAAAAAAGAATTTCTCTACTTCATTTGAATGAATTCAATCTCAATGATGGTTTTGAAAATTACATAGTTGCTAAAATTTTTTATGCACCTTCAAATGATAAAAAGGTGTGGAAGAAAAAAAAATACATAATTCAATATGCTATATTAATTCTTTTTGCTGCACTATTCCAAAATTAACAAAAATAAAAAATAAAAATATTTGCAAAAAAACTGTAACATCATTAAAATTTAATATAAATGCAAATACTATAAAAAATCTTAGCGACAAAGTTCAAACTTTGTAAGATCCAATTAAGAATCTCTCGATGCCAATTCATCAGTGATTAACACAAATGATGCAACAAAAGAAAAAAAAAATGATGAAAGCTCAAAAATTGAACAAATATGGATGGACTAAACTTCAAATGTTGAAGATAGAGAAACTGATGATGATAACAAGCATTATCATACCTTAATAACAAAGATTGAAGAAACAAAAAAAAAAATCGTAATGAAGCTTTTTATTACATCATATAATAAAAATTAATAATATAGAATGAATTAATATGTTTTTATCAACTTTTATTATACAATATCACTCCAAGTGGTTTTAATTATTGCTCATTACTTGAACAAAATAATTATAATAGATATATGTGAGCAATTTATAATTGTTACTTTTTATGATGAACTCATTACTAACAAAGTTTTATAATAAATATGTTATAATATATGTCTAATATTTTTCAAAAACAAATTTACATAAAACATTACAACAGTATCCGTGCATCGTACGGGAAACTTACTAGTTGAATTTAATTAAGAAATTAATATCACATACAGAAAAGTGTACTTGAGTTCTGGGTTAATGCAGTTTTGGAACACCCCTACCCCACCCCCGGCCGCCGCGAAGTTCCTGGCATATCTCAGAGGGTGAGATGGTCCCATGTTTGAAAAATTTTAAACGATACACAATGGAGTACAATTTTTGTAGACAATACATTTGTAAGAGAAAGCAAGACAATTATGTAGAAATTATTAATTAGACATGACATAAATTTGTACGAGAAAACAAGACTTTATTATGTAGAATTATTAATTAGACATGACATAAATTCCCATGATTGACTCAGCAGAGTGTCACTTGCAATCACTTGTAGCATCTATGGAATAAACCATTTGGGTTACATCAAATTATAATTGATAACCACCATTTATCAATTACAATCCCTACAAAACCAAACCCCAGCTAATACACTTTTTGTGAGTGAGAGATCAAAGATAATGTGCGTTAAAGTTGTGTGTGTGTGTGTGTGTGTATAAAAGAGAAACAAGAGAGATTCCCAACCTATCTTCAAGGGGTAAAAAAACCTAAGAAAGAAGAAAGGAGACAGAGATAGGCCAGTTCCAACTATAAGAGACAGTCTCACGAGCCACATTATGAGACAAAAAAGTTAACATTCTTGGAGACAAAAGTAAAATCACAACAAGACAGAGAGCCTAAAACCCTTTTCAAGCAAGAGAATAAAGGAGCTAAAAACCAAGGGGGAGGAATGTAGCTGCAAAAGAGCTTCAATATCTCCTTTGGAATCTCCTTCAAAGTTTACATATTGGAATTTATGGTGGACAGCGAGTTTATTACTTGAAAAGCTGCATAGGCTTCGCCTTGAATCCATTCTGTAGGGGGGAAGAGATTTGACTGGACAAACACAACATCCCCA
Organism: Castanea sativa; assembly: GCF_040712315.1. Taxonomy (NCBI): domain Eukaryota; kingdom Viridiplantae; phylum Streptophyta; class Magnoliopsida; order Fagales; family Fagaceae; genus Castanea; species Castanea sativa. The sequence continues at coordinate 45,319,948 of NC_134016.1, forward strand.
TTTCAGCAGCAACATTAAATGAAGTGAAAGAAGCATGGGTTAGATGGCGACATCGAAATTAACCTTCACCTAACCTAATTGTGAAAGGACACCAACATATGTTTGAGGTTGAAACTTGAAACTAGTAAGGACCAGATATAGGCCTTCTTATTCTTTTCAGCATCATTTGTAGGATTTGGGGATGTGCTCAGGAAAAAATGGTTTGGTTAAAGAATCTCCAAATATTTTCAAACAGGACAGTAGCAAAGAGAGTAAACTTGTGACCTTTAGCAGGAATCTTCGAAAATTGATGTGGAAAGATGACATATTTTACAAGATGACTTGGAGGCCTTGGGAAAACTGTCTGATTTTTCTATATTTGGTGATAAGCTCAAAAATGAGATAAAGTAGTTTCAATAGTTGAGCCATCATCATTAGTCATTGATTGCAGCAACCTAATTTGAGAATGAAAAGGCAAAAGCTGATGCAAAATGAAAACTATTACGCCAGTTCCCCATCATTGGCCAAAGATTCCAAAATTACTGAAAACAACTCTATCTCATTTGAAGGTCACTACCAAATATAAGAAAATAAGATAGTTTTTTCAAAATTATTTTTTGAAAAATATCTTTTTTTTTTAGAAAACATTAATATCAAAACAAATAGGGCAAATACCTTGTAACTCAATTGATATCTTGTGTTGTTTCTAATAAAGACGTTGATTGCACTGCATTTGGTAAAAGCATACACTTCCGTTTATCAAAATCATAACAAAGGTTCTTAAAATTCTTCTTTTCTCTTGAGATTTTTTTTTTTGTTGTTGTCAATTTTAATTGATACAAAGTAAATTTCTAACTTTTTACTTTAACTTGTTTGAACACAACCTTGTGCTAGAAAATTATGCAATTTTTTGTACTAAATCTATAAAACAAACATAATTTATGTGAAGGAAATCGTAGCCACGTACTAATCCTCTACCAAAAGATTCCAATTTGAACTATTCTTTTATGAAAGGTGATTGATGATAACAGAGGGTTACCGTCTTAATTTGAGTCGTTATTCTTAATTAGCATTACCAACAAATTCTGGCTACTAATTCCGGCTATCATTGTTACGTTAATTGCTCTCAACTAATTCTCCATTTTTGCCACTTTCCTTAAAACGTAAATGTCACAAAAACACAAACTAAAGAGACCCCGTGAAATTCTATAAAAAGCAAACCCACCACACTTCTATACACAAGCACGACAGTCCTGGCTCTTAATATTAATATAGTTCATAACCCCATTTGAGCTTTGACATGGCTTCAGAAAACTTTTCCCATTATAAACAGAAACAAGAAAGTTGGTCGATTAATGACGAATCAAAAGAAGAGAGATCACTCGGAAAGATAAGAAGATGGTCCAAGATTACAAAGTCACTAGGCAGGAGAAGCCCGAAGGTTCAAATTCCGGGCTTGAGGAAAAAGAAGAGGTTGTTCAATGGAGTTAAAGTTTCATGGAGAAAGGCTTTGAAGAGGTTGAAGAAAGGGCAGGTTCACCTGAATGATCTATTTCGTGGAAATTATCTGTTAATGCAGTTTATATAGGACTCCTTTCAGATGTGGTTAGAGACCTTATATGGGTCATGGCCTTCATGGCATGCCTTCTAGGCAAGGAAGAATTGCCTGAATATCTATCCATAAAATTTGGTTATGCATATTATAATTACTCGTATAGTATCGTATGATGCTTAATACTTTTGTGTTAAGTAAGTAATATGGCTCTCTGTCTTTGAATTAATATGATTATCTTCTTCCTCTTCCTTCTTCTTATCTTTTTTTTCTTCTTTTTTTTTTTTTTTTTTTTTTCAGATAATTCAATTGTTATAATTAGTGGGAGAAAGAAATTTGAATCCGAATTCTTCTCATAAAAAAGATCAAACAACGTCATTGAATTGCAAGGAGATTGTAAGAAATATACTAGAATTTTTTATTATAAATTAATTAATTAATCTATATATATATATAACCAAAACTTTTGAAGTTCTCGCAATTTTCTACGTCAACACAATATTTAAATAAAATTATCATTTTATTTTTTTTAGTCCAAACTTAACAAGGAGTGAAAATCTATCTCTCTAATAATTTTATTAATGTGGTCAATAAAATAATATTAAAAAATTTATTTAGCATTTAATGAAAAAAATTTATCTAACAAGTGATTTACACACGTGAAAAGGAACTAAACTGTGAATACATGTACTCCTGCATCTCTACCTAATCTAACCAAGAAAAACAAGAATCCTTATTCTACTAGAACAAGGTATAATAATGGCAGCATATAATATGGGCTATAGTTCCCGACTAAGTCAATAGTGTTTTGAAAGAAACCCTAATCTATAGCTTGCTATTACTTTTTATTACTCTCTTCATAGCTTGCTACATCATTATCATTTTTTTAAAATAATTTTTTTTAAAAAAACAATATCAACAGTTAAGTCCAAACTTAATAAGGAGTGAAACTCTATTTCTTTAACAAGTTTAACTTAAACTCGAACTCAAACATTGATAATTTATCTCCAAAAATTGTGAGGTTAATCATGAACACTATAAAAGTAAAGCAAACCCCAATTTTTTTTTTTAAAGCCGAGTGGAGGTATGAGTTCTTCTTTTATTATTTTCTTCTTCTCTATTTTATCAAAAAGAAAATTTTATTTTATGGTTTTTTCATATATTTTTTAAAAAGTAATTTTTTTACATGAACCACTAAACTTTCTTTAGCCATTTTTACAAGATAAAAAAGCTTATAATAATTTAAATTATTCTTTTGAATATAACCCATCTTTCTCTTATATTTCTCTATTGTTTAGTCATATAAATTTTGTTTTGTTTCAATAATTACTAAGTAGTGAATCATCTAATTTTTTAATATTTTTTGATCTTTTAGAAGTTTTAATATTTGAATTTTTGAGTTATTTTTTTGTAGTATTTAAAATTGTCTAACAGATTTTTTGTAAGCCATTGCATTTTCAAGCAATGACTTCTTCATCAAATTGTAACACAAATTGAAGTCATACAAGAACAAATCATGCAATAGTATAGTTTCTTAAATTTTTTATAAAATTATTTTAGTCTACCTCGCAAATAGGTAGATTCCTGTGCATAACACAGGTTAGCAACTAGTTCATTAATAAAATAAAAGAGGCTAGCTAGTAATGACAGTGTTGTCAAGAAATATATTAAATAAAATATTTAACTATCATACATTCTAGAAGATTCTTTATGAATCACTTCAGACGTAGTAGGCATGAAATCGAGATATAACCAATACAATACAAAACGACCTTTATTCCTTTCTTTGAAAGCTTCTTCTATATTCTATGAAAATGTACACTATAAAGTAACGTGTTTGTTTGTTTAGACCACTTAAAGCAGATTTGTTAACTTAATATATTACCTAAGTGATTACTTAAGTTAATTATGAGATTTAGGTTAAACAGTAAAAGATCATATTATATAAACAATGGAAAAGTAAATAATACACAGATATGATCACCTAAGAAAACCAATAAAACGAACCGTTTCAAGATAAAAATTTGGGGAGGATTTGACTTAACTATTCTCAAGGTAAACAAATCCACTAATAGAAAGTTGAATTTTTTACAAAAGATTTAACCTTAAATTTATTGTTACCTCTAGTAGTAACTTACTGACACGACTATGTGCAAGCTCCAAATTCACAGGTTCTTCTCTCTTGAATTTACAGCACACAAGCTCCCACACTTATGACTTTAAAATCCCACTCAAAGGTTTCAAATCACCACTTGTTGATCTTGCAGAAACTAGATTCCACCAGCACCTGATTGTAGATCTTGTTCCGGTAGACACTTGTAGAGTTAGAAGGCACAGAACCTCTCAGATCTCATAGGAGTAACTCACAAGTCTTTCAGAGTCATCAAAACATAGTTAGAGTTTTCCTTTTATACTTAGAAATGTTGGATTGAAACCCTAAACGTTTTCACGGGGTTGGACTTGATTTAAATTCTGCAGAAATTATTTTTTCTGCAATTTTTGATCAGCCGAGCTTGATCTTTGATCGATCGAGCTTCACTGAAATTTAATTCTTTTTTTGCAGCTTGAATATTCTTGAGACTTGAATTGAAACACTTTGAGCAAAGTCTAACATTTATTTTTGACATGTTTTTGTTCTCAGTTTGGCAACATGTACAAATTAGAACTCTAAACATTTAATCTTAAATCTTTAAAACCTATCATAAAGAAGAGATGAATATACAATAACGGTAAGGAACAGTAGTCTTACTTTGTTTGCAATAAATAGAACAAAACTGGTGCTTTGTTTTTGTTTATGCAAGAAACAATGAGCAATGCTATGCAATGCTATTGATAAAAAATAAAAAATTACAATAGTTGACAAGTTCTTACTTATTATTATCTAGAGTCACTATTGACACATCAATTTTTTGAAACTCTCTCTCAAAATTTTTTTTTTACCTACCACTGATAAATAATAATCTGCTATATTATTATTATTATTATTATTATTATTATTATTATTTTAAGAAAGTGCTACATTAGTAGGAATAGGATGTGAAAGTTTTTGTCCAAATTTTTTTTTGTGCCTATAGACTTTCTCATAAAATATTGTTCGTTTATATCTATCTCAAGTTATTGCTACCAGCTTTAGTCCAGCACTAATTTAGATTTTAAATCTAGATTTTGAAATTCAATCTGGTCCAAATAGTATTTAACTTTGAAGATCTTCGATAAAGTATGACAATTCTTAGGTCGTAATAATTTAAAATTTACTCCCCCCTGTATCTGTAAAATTTATGAGGATGAGAATATGGAGGCCAATTTTTAATATAATTATTGGATTTTCAAGTTTTAGATTTTATTCTCTTATTTTTAATTTCTTTTGGTTTTTTTTTAGTCTAAATAATTTACTATCATTCGGAATATTTTATTTGGGACATTGGAATTAATTTTAATAAAACCTATGCAGTAGTGCTTATATGCTATAATATGCCATTGATGTGATACATATAATGGTGATGTAACATTAAGGTGTTTGACTCACTTTATTTTTTCTAACATTACCATAATTTAAGATTACAAAATATATTACATTACCTTTATCTTATCACATTCCTAAACAATGTAATGTTTTATTCTTATATTGAGATTATATTAATATAACATTACAATAACGTAATATTGCGGTGTAATGTAACATCGAGTAAACCAAACAACCCCTAAAATGAAAATTGAAGTACATCATAATATATATATATATATATATATATATATATATATATATATATATATAAATCTTTCTTCATGATGGACTCTTAAATGAGGGTAGTGTGTAAATTTTTTTTTTAATTTAGATTAGTATGTAATTAAACCAATATTTATTGGTGTTTAATTTTAAAAATTGTCAAGGGTCTATTAATTCAATGATATTGGCTAGTCTTTTTTATGGGGAGGACAAGTTGCAAATTCCTTCTCCCACTTAACCATTTATCTTAAAATTTTTTTAAAAATATATTCCACAAAAAAATTTTAAAAATAAGAAAGAGGAAGAAAGTAAATTAATATATGAATTTAGCATCAAATATGCCCTAAATTCCTTACAAATATATAATTATATTTTGTTCGTTTTCTATGGAAAATATTTTCAAAAGTTGTTTCGATGGAAAATATAGTTACAAATATATAATTATATAATTATATTACACAACTTAAAAAAAAAAAAAAAACTAAACTATGTGAGTGATTGAGAGCTTGTTAGAATTAAACATTACCTCTAACTCAAATATCATAACTCAAACTCAATTCTCATAACTCATTTTTCTAACTTTATTTTTTCACTTACTCTAGAAATAACTTGTTTGGTTTCATATCTTGGTGCATATTTCCTCTATAACTCAAATTTTTGGATAAAATAATAGGTCATTTGAAGACCCATAACTCATAACTCAAAAACATCCGAATTTCATGTGTTTTCAATTTTCATGACTCAAAACTCAAATTTGAGTTTTGAGCCATGAAAACTTAACTCAAAAATCAGTCCAAACAAATTGAGTTCGGTAGACCCCACATTTTTTGAGTTTTGGGTGATCCAAACATCGTCTGACTCACACTATTTGTTTTTTTTTTTTTTTTTGAAAGTGAAGCCATTATCATTCAATTATTCAGAGAAATACAATCCAAATTAATACAGTGCTTCAAGAGCTGGTGGGGGTGATTCTTCTAGCCATATAATTTCAGAGTCTATTTGGTTCGCAATCCTGGCTAATGAATATTGTGCCACTGCATTGGCCCCACGTCTGATGCAACTAACAGTTAGGCTTCTAAAACTCGTGGCTAAGGTACGGATATCCTCATAAATATGACCCAGTCTGGACCTGTTAACCCGTAGAGACGTGAGCGACTTCATAACTGTAGCATTATCACCTTCAAGTATGATCTCCCTGAACCCAGCATCGACAGCAAATAGCATTATCACACTATTTGTTATTATTCCAAATATTTCGAGCAAAACAAATGGAGCATTAAAAAAAAACCGAGAAACAACAGTAAAATAACTGTTTTCTTTAATTAAAAAATTATTTAATATAACAGTAAAATAACGGTTAAACCAACTAACTTTCAAAAAAAAAACCCAAGCATTGAGATGCAACAACAGATAGCTCTCAAAATCCATCCAAAATAACAAAGCAGTCATTGCTGCTTCTCTGCTAAAATCTTGCTCATCCAAATCTTTCTCTCTCTTCAACCATGCCATCCGAGCCTTTTCTAAGACTTTCGTTGCTTTGTGTTCAATCAATAAAACTTCACGTTCGAACGTTTTACCATGGAATTGAGGTCCACGGACTCTTTTTGAAAATGGTTGTGTTTGGGTTATGAGTGTTTTGATTTATAGGTATGGTAAATGTGGTGCATTAAAGAGGACACAGGGTGTTTGATGAAATGGGAGGATATGGACCATATTTGATTGATGAGATTCCAGTAAGGAATGAGGCAAATGTTGGTTTATGTAGAGATTAAGGCATACATCACGAGCTATTTTTTATAGGATGGAGAAAAATGCTGTTTTCTGGACTACTGAGTTGGTGGTGTGAGCACTGTGAGGACAAAATGGTTTGGCAAGAGATGAAGGAGAGAAGTGTAATTAAGCTTCATGGGTGCAGTTGGGTTGAGATTAATTGCAAAGATCATGGAATTGAATTCAAGAACTGAACCTTAAGGGACTTATAGCAAAGCTTTGAGGGCTACAGTAAGTGTGCCACAAGTCATCATTGATGAGTGAAAAGAAAACTCTTGCTGTTTAAAATTCATGGAGGGATTAGTTCTTTCTGATTGTATTTAATCTTCTGCTTTGCAACACATTGGATTCTGTTCTCATTTGTGTTTTTTTTTATTTTTTATTTTTTTTATTATCATTGGACGTCCTTGCAGGTATTAATTTGGTTTTATCAATGATCAATTTTGTTAACTCAGGAACCAGGAAAGATACCAAGGTAAACTAGTGCTAATATTGTTGTGACTTGTGAGCCTAAGGATTACATATTGCTCATATGGAGGTAATATTTAATGAACCAGCTTCCTCATGTTGTACTATTTGTTGGATGTAGTTATGAGGCTCAAGCACTGGGATTTCCTTATGTAGGATGTAGCTATGCGTACTGGGGATGTTTGTTATTGATTGTTTGCTTCAAAATATTGGTCAACAACCATCTCAGTTTAAGAGAGTGTTTGTATAGTGTTGGTACCTTGATTTCAGACAACTTGAAAGCCCTGGTCATAGTTATCTAGAAGATGAAATTTAAAAAGGGTTCCTTTGTCTCATGTGTATAGGCTCTAAAGTTTAAGAGTCTAAGTGAATATTCTGTTTTAAGCAATATTAAAAGGTGCATATAAGGTCATTCACTAAAAAATTGTCCTTAAGTGTAGGGACTCGGAAAGTTTGTCTTAGGAATTTATGTTATTCTACAAAAGAATAATGATGCCTCTCTGGGATGTTCTAGAAAGATTTAACTTCATGGATTTGGTAGGGGTAGATGTAATTGAGAAGTAGAAAAATGAATGTTAGGATGGTCTTCAAAGAAAACTATATTTTGCAGTTTTTGTTTCTGATAACTGAAAAGCTCCATTACCCACTGTTTATTCTGGCAAAACAGGTTCATTGTTTGATGGCAGAAGATTTCAATACAGCCCTAACTTCCAGCATTTTTTATGATGTTCATTTGTGTCACTAGTCACTACAATTGTTTAGATGCTTCTGACTTGCATTCTAAGATTTCTTAGCTTGCCAACAACATTTTCTTATCGGCTTTTAGTCTATTTGTTTATTTACAGTTTCTTAAAGCTTCAACTTTTCTAGATACAACTATATATACTTTAACCAACTTTCAGCAAATAAGCCTCTAGCAAAAAGCTCATCCAAATGGCCACAAATGGATCCATTCTATAGGATTTTTAGATTATGAGATGTCTTTAACATTAGTTCAGCAAGTAAATGACGTTGTTATTATCTATAATTTCTATCACTATGAGTTTGTATCTAATGATAGGTCATTACCATAACAAATCTACTACTAAGTCTCGTAGTGTTGTATACTTCATTTTAGTAGCAAATGAACTCATCAACATTGTTTTGGTTTTATTTCAAAGATTTGTGTATAGAAGACCATCATCTAATGGAACACTGCCTTACAATATTTATAATTCATCTGCCATCTTTAACAGAGTTGTTACTTGAACATTTTTTCCTTAAACAAGGGTCCTCACATCAGTCAATTTTGTCATCTATCTAATTCTTGGTTATTAAATATATATTGTACTTGTAACGAATTATAGATATTCATGTATTTGCAAAGAAACTATACTGCTGAACATCGTTAAAAATCAACTGAGCTGCAGAAATTGTGGTTACAACAGCAAGTAGAGAAAAAAGAATAATGTTGGACCAATGCCACACCTTCTTTCCTAGTCTGGCTGTCTTTCCTTTGACCTGTCACAGGGATAGAGTAAATATATTTTAGTTTTACTTATTGCTTCTTTTATATCTTTCATAATTAAAATCAAAGCAGTCCAGAAAAGGTTAGTTACCTTGAGAAAAATCATACTTGGGAACACAAAGGTTATAGGTATGAGCATAAATGATCCAAACAAGTTCACGAAGTCCCCCATGAAAGGAAAAGCTGCTGTCACGAATGTATTAAATGAGGAGGAGTGCTCACACATAGAATCTACGTTTGATGTTTTCTTTCGAATCCATGCTCTCATCAAGTTTGAGGAACTTGGTATCAAGGGTCTCATGAATTGGTGCAAGAAACATCTATGTTCATTATCAACACAATGAATCAGACTTCAGTTGAAAGGTCCCCATTAAGTCATTACAGCAATTTAATCATAAGGACTGTTCATATAGTTTGCTATCTTTTAGCTTTTTGTGGACTTCTGAATTTTTTGTACTGGAAAAAATTATAATTGTAACGTTTCAACACAGCATAAACTTCAAGTAGAAGCTTGGTAGTATTAATAATATAAGTTTTGCAAAAGGCTTTATGGGAGTCCTTTGCCTTGAAGGTCAAGTTCTTGAGTAATTGTCCCATAACCTAAGGCTTACTAGAAAATAACTTAGAAGTGGCCTTTCCTATCCTGCTAATGAGTATGGTTAAATCTGAGCTTAACCTTAAAAAGAAAATTAAACTATATATCTTACATGCTGGGAGACTATAGATTGTAGAAAGGTAACAAAGTTGATGACAATTTTGACTCATTTGGGACCTCTTAGCTCTTCAGGAAGGTGTGTGGATACTACTGAACCATAAGCCCAGTAATCTACGATGCTTACACCATGGTAAACTAAGAGACCTGCAGTGTATTGAGTATATAAGGCTTTTCTCATGTTCTCGACTGCTGGCTTGAGCAAAGTTGACTGCATAGTGAGTATAGAAAGATTAATGGTAAATTATAGATTTTGAGAGGAACCTCCTCTTCATAATCTTTCTATATTACTATAGTAACCTGTATTTCGAGTAGCAAGCCGGAGGTGTTACAAACAAAATTTTCTTTTTTAATCCTTAGTGGTACTTAAAATAAGGGTAAAACTGGAGTATAATTCTTCAGCCTATCAAACAATTATATTTTTTCTACATTCATTAATGCAACCACATGATTGAATTTAATTAAGGAATAGTTGAATTTAAGTAGGAAATCTAATATGGCATCAAAAGAATTCTTTGCGATAATGCAGTCCTGGAGCCCCCGGTCCCATGCTTGAGAAATTTTAAAGAATACACATTGGAGTACAATTTTTGTAGACAATACACATTTGTAAAAGAAAGCAAGACTTTATTATTTAGAATTATTAATTAGACATGACCTAAATTCCCATGAGTGACTCAGCAGAGTGCGACTTGCAATAACTTGTAGCATCTATGAAATAGACCATTTGGGTTATATCAAATTATAATTGATAACCACCATTTATCAATTACAGACCCTACAAAACCAAAGCCCAGCTAATAATCTGTGTGTGATCAAAGATAATATGCGTTAAGGTTGAGCCATCTTTTATATATATATATATATATATATATATATATAAAAGAAAAACGATAGATATTCCTAACTCATCTTCATGGGTAAAAATCCCTAAGAAAGTAGAAAGGAATTGGAGTTGGATCCATCCCAATTATAAGATATATATATATATATATATATATATAGTAAAGAAAAACGATAGATATTCCTAACTCATCTTCATGGGTAAAAATCCCTAAGAAAGTAGAAAGGAAATGGAGTTGGACCCATCCCAATTATAAGAGACAGACTAACGAGCCACATTATGAGACAAAAAGTTTACATTCTTTGACCGAATAATAAAATCCTACTAAAATAGGGAGCCTAAAACCCTTTTCAGGTTAGATAATAAAGGAGCTAAAAACTATGGGAGAAGAATGTGGCTGTAAAAGAGATTCAACAGCTCAAATAATATTTAAGTACTCCCGAAACATAGAGAATGATGTTACTTCTTCTTACATTAATGGTGGGTCCATTATAAATGTGAGAAAAAAAAACACTATTTGTTCATGCATGCTCCAAGAGTATCTAAGAATTTTCTCTTTGGAATCTCATTCAAAGATAACATATTGGAATTTATGATGGCCAATAAGTTTTATTACTTGAATGGGCAAATGCAACATCTCCATAGTCATTTTGGCACATAGTAGCTGTGAATAGCATGGGTTAGATGGCGACATCGAAATAAACCTTCACCCAACCTGATTGTGAAGGACACCAACATAAGTTGGAAGTTGAAACTTGAAACTAGTGGTTGGGTGGTTGTGAAGGACACCGACATAAGTTTGAGGTTGAAACTTGAAACTAATTAGGACCAAGTTGAAAAGTGGTCAAGATAGGCCTTTTTATTCTTTTCAGCATCTTTCGTAGGTTTTGGGATGTGCTCAGGAAAAATTGTTTGGTTACCGAATCTCCAAATATTTTCAAACATGACAGTAGCAAAGAGGGTAAACTTGTGACCCTTTGTAGGAATCTTCAAAAATTGATGCGGAAAGATGACATATTTTACTAGATCACTTGGAATCGTTGGGAAAAATATCTTATCTTATTATGTCTGGTGATGACCTTGAAATAAGATAGAGTTGTTTTCAATAGTTGAGCCACCATTAGCCATTGATTGCAACGGCTTGATTTGAGATTGAAAATGCTAAAGCTGATGCAATATGAAAACTATTAGGCCAATCTCCCATCATTAGCCAAAAATTTCAAAAGTACTTAAAACAACTCTATCTCATTTTGAAATCATTACCAGACAGAAAAATAATATAGTTTTTCCAAAACTATTTTTTTTTAAATGACCTATTTTTTTTAGGAAACATTAATATCAAAACAATCAGAAACAGTGGTTATAGAAAATGCGGCTATAGGACCTATGGCCGCGTTTCAAGAGCTACAATCACATTTTGAAAATGTGGCTATGGCCCACATTTTTAGTAGTGAAATACCTTGTAACTGAATTAGTATCTTTCGGTGTTTCTAATAAAGACCTTCATTGCACTGCATCTAGTAAAAGCATACACTTTCGTTTATCAAAATCATAACAAAGGTTCTTAAAATTCTTCTTTCTCTTGAAAATTTTGATGTTGTCAATTTTAGTTTATACAAAGTAAATTTCTAAATTTTTATTTGAATTTTCTAATACTAGTCCTTGTGAATTGTTTGAACACAACCTTGTGCTAGAAAATTATGCAATATTTTTTGTACTAAATCTATAAAACAAAAATAATTTATGTGAAGGAAATCTTAGCCACGTACTAATCCTCTACCAAAACATTCACCTTTGAACTGTTCTTTGATGAAAGGTGACTGGTGATAGAAAATCACGAAGGGTTACCATCTTTGAGTCATTATTCCCAACCAGCATTACCAGCAAATTCCGGTTACCATGGCTAGATTAATTGCTCTCAACTAAATTCTCCATTTGTGTCACTTTCTTTGAAAAGTAAATATCACAAAAACACAAACTTAAGAGACCCCGTGAAATCCAATAAAAAGCAAACCCACCACACTTCTCTTCATAAGCACTAGTCCTACATCTTATTATTAATATAGTTCACCCCATTTGAGCTTTGACATGACATGGCTTCAGCAAACTTTTCCTATTTTAAACTGAAACAAGAAAGTTGGCTGATTGATGAAGAATCAAAAGAAGAGAGATCGCTCAGAAAGATAAGGACATGGCCCAAGATTACAAGGTCACCAGGCAGGAGGAGACCGAAGCTTCGAATTCCAGGCTTGAGGAGGTTCTTGAGGAAAAAGAAGCGGTTTTTCAATAGAGTTAAAGTTTCATGGAGAAAGGCTTTGAAGAGGTTGAAGAATGGACAGGTCCACATGAATGATCTATTTGGTGGAAGTTCTCTGGTTATGCAGTTTAATTATAGCACTCCTTTCAGATGTGGTGAGAGACCTTATATGGGTCATGGCCTTCATGGCATGCCCTCTAGGCAAGGAAGAATTGCCTGAATATCTATCCATAAAATTTGGTCATGTATATTGTAATTACTCGTATCGTATTGTATGATGCTTATTACTTTTGTGTTAAGTAATATGGCTCTCTTCTCTTTCAATTAATATGATTATCTTCCTCCTCTTCCTTCTTCTTATATTCTTCTCTTTTTTTTTATCTTTTTTTTTTCGGATATATATTTTTTTTGAGAATGATTTTTTCAAATATTTCAATTGTTATAACTAGTGGGAGAAAGAAATTTAAATTCTAATTCTTCTCATATAAAAGATCAAACAAAGTCATTGAATTGCAAGGGGATTGTAAAAAATATACTAGAATTTTTGGATTATAAATTAATTAATAAAATAAAAGAGGTTAGCTAGTAATGTGTTGTCAAGAAATATATTTAATAAAATATTTCACTATCATACATTCTAGAAAATTCTCCATGATTCACTTTAGACATAGTTGTTATGAAATCGACATATAACCAATATATTAGGGATATATTTTATGTAATTAGCTATCTTTTAACAAAATGCATTTTACTTGTAATTTGGTAGATTTATGATGAGTTTAGTACTTAAAGAAACAAGAGTTCAAGTTAAGTGTTAAATCCACGAAAATTTGACCAAGAAACAAGTGAAGAAAGAGTTGTTCATTAAAACTCGACAAAAGTCTCGACAGAATCATTTCTATCGATATTTAATGTTGAAGCTCGACAGAAGCTGTTTCTGTTGAGACTTACGAAATCAGAATTTTCAGATCTAATTTTCAGCCCATGCTGAAATATTTGTATAGGGTTTCTTTCCTCACAATCCTAGACATATATAAGGTTTATTTTAAGGGCTGTCGCACAAGCAAAAAGTGCCCTAGCTCATTATTTTCTCAAAAGAAGTTACTGCGTCTTTACGCCAAGAGTTTTATGACCAAGGAACTTCTTGATCATTATTGTTGATAAACTAAAGAACTTTGCAGTCAACAACCTCTTCAAGTTACTAGAGTTAGTCACGTACTAGGATCCATGCATCATTAATTAGTTACGTACCGGGATTCGTGCATTGAATGAAAAGATTACCGCTACAATACAAGTCCAATTGGGTATTGGGATAAAGATTCAACTGTAGGTTGGTATTTCGGGATAGACCAAAGGGCTTGATAAGATTCCTTATACTTGTAATCGCTTGTGATTGATAATAGTAGATTCTTGAGAGTGATGACCTTAAAATCACTTGATGAGGTTTTTGCCTCAGTGGTTTTTCCCATTCGTAAACAAATTACCTGTGTCAAATTTATTTTCCGTTGCATTTAATTTAGTTAGTGATTTGTTTGTACTACCACACCATTGCATGTAATTAAACCCAATTAATTAACTTGGGTAATTAATTAATTAATTAACTTGGATAATTAATTAATTAATTTGCAAGGGGTCAATTCATTTTAACCCAACAAGTGGTATCAAAGCAAGCACACTCTGATTAGGCTTAATCTTTGATGTGTGATCCATTGACCCCTGTTGTCATGGCTACAAGCGGCATGAAAAGATCTTTTATTTTAAATACATCTTGCTTTTTTAATCTCTATTTAATTGAGTGTTTTAGAAAATGTAAGTCTAAAAGTTATTTAAAAGCTATCTTAATGATTGTTGAAAAAGGTCTTAGTGTGACAAAGAAGAGACTAGACTGTCTCAAAATGAAAATGTGCAAAGGAGTTCATCTAAGAAGGGTGAAATTTAAAGGTTTTGCTCATAAATGGCAGTTGAGAGAGAAAACTATTCCTACTGATTTGTCAAGCAAGCGTGAAGTGTGCTTTATGATGAAGTCAGAGTTTAAAATAATGGACACATGTTTGTAGTACCTTAACAATGGATGCTCAAGACACATAACTAGAGACCGCTCTCTCTTTAAGGTTTTTGAGTCTAAAAAATGTGGAAATGTCACTTTCGATGATGGGAGCAAATCACAAATAAAAGGAAAATGAACCATCTCTCTACCTGAACTGCCAGACATTACAAATGTATTGTATGCAGAAAGTCTGAAAGTGAACCTGTTGAGCATAAGTCAAATCTATGATCAAGACTTCATAGTACTATTCTCAAAAGGGAAATGTCTCATTTTGAATGAGTCTAGAAAGAAACTCATAAGTGGGGCCCGCACTTTGGATAACTGCTATGGATTGGTACTTGGTACTAACAGTGTGTGCAATAGTATTAGTTTTCCAAATGAAGACTTATGGCACCAAAGGATGGGATATGCTAGCTACAAACATCTATTAATTATATCTAAGCATGAATTAGTGCTGGGAATACCAAAACCCAACAGGGTTAGCAATGTTGTGTGTAGACTGTGTCAGCTAAGGAAACAGACGAAAGCAAAACATCCAAGCACTCAAACATCAGCTACATCCAGGCCTTTAGAGCTACTACATCTGGATCTCATGGGTCCAACTAGAACCAAATCTCTTGGAGGAAAGAGATACATCGTGGTTGTAGTAGATGATTTCACCAGATACACCTAGGTCATTCTTCTAAAATCCAAGTCAGATGCTCCTAAGCACATTGAAGCTTTGTGTACAAGGCTGCAAAATGAGAAGAACATGAAGATTGATCGAATTCGCAATGATTATGGTAAAAAATTCAAGAACTCATACATGGAATTTTTTTGCACTAGATCTGGTATATCTCAATAAAGATGTGGCCAGAAATTTATGGGGAAAAGCAGTCAACGCCACATGTCGTATGGATAAAGGGTATATTTCAGACCCGGTACAAAGAAGACTCCCTATGAATTGTGGAAAGGAAGAAAGCCATATGTAAAGTATTTTAGAATCTTTGGAAGTACTTGTTTCATCCTTAAGGACAGAGAAAATGTGGGAAAGTTTGACTCCCAAAGCGATGAAGGAATATTTCTAGGATAATCCTCCACAAGAAAAGCTTATCAGGTGTACAACAAAAGAACCAAGAAGGTGATGGAAACTATCAATGTTGTTATTGATGAAGCTTCAGATTTTGGTTCTGAGAAAAGCTGTGAGGAAATACCTAAGGCAATTCTTCCTTCAGAGCCTAAGGTTGTTCAAAAAGAAGTTGATCAAGAGCCCGTTTCTCCAAGTACTCCAAGTGTTGTAGAAGTCTCAGCAGATATTCCTATATCACTTGAGCCTGAATCTCATGAAGAGAAAGGACATTCCTCAAGGACCAAGCTAAATCACCCTCCTGAAATTATTGTAGGAAATATGAACGAACTCACACTAAGAAAGCGTATAGTTGATAAATATGTTACTAACTTTGTGTCTTGTTCTTGCTATTTATCGCAGGTTGAATCCACCAAGGTTGAGGATGCCCTCTAGGATGAAAGCTAGGTTGAGTCCAAGCATGATGAATTGCTCCAATTTCAAAGGAATGATGTCTAGACCCTGTTATCTAGACTAGAAGGAGAGCACACCATTAGTACAAAGTGGATATTCCGCAATAAAACTGATGAGGAAAATGTGATTCACAACAAAGCTCATCTAGTGGCCCAAGGATACTCTCAAGTGGAAGGAGTGGATTTTGATGATTCATTTGCTCCTGTAGCTCGCATGGAATCAATTAGAGTTCTCCTAGCCCTGGCTTGTCACCTGAAGTTCAAGCTTTACCAAATGGATGTGAAGACTGCATTCTTGAACAAGTTTCTCAAAAAAGATGTCTATGTTGCTCAGCCTAAAGGATTCATTGAACCACATTTTCCGGATCATGTGTTGTACTTTAAGAAGACTCTATATGGACTAAAGCAAGCACCCAGAGCTTGATATGACCGGTATACAGAATACTTGGTCTCACATGGCTTCACAAGAGGACAAACTGACCAAACTCTTTTTATTAATAAGGAGGATGGTGAATTGATAGTAGCTCAAGTCTACGTTGATGATATTATCTTCGGGTTTACAAAGGATGAACTTGTTCATAACTTCTCAAAGCTTATGCAGGCCAAGTTCAAGATGAGCATGATTGGAGAGTTGAATCATTTCCTTGGATTACAGATTCATCAGCAAGAGTCAGGTATATTCATATCTCAATCTAAATATGCCAAAAATCTTGTGAAAAAGTTTGGTTTGCAATCTGCTAGTCCTATTAAAACCCCATGAGCCCTAATGTTAAACGCATTGTTGACTTGTTAAGTAAAAGTGTTGATTCTTCCTTATATAGAAGCATGATAGGTAGTTTCTTTATATAGAAGCATGATAGGTAGTCTCCTTTACCTTACTACTAGTAGACCTAACATTAGTTACAGTGTAGGAATGTGCGCTAGATATCAGGCAAACTCCAAAGAGTCTCATATGATTGCTTTAAGAATAATCATAAAATATGTCAAAGCCACTGTCGATTTCGGAGTGTGGTATAGCAAGGACATAAAAGATATCTTAGCTGGGTATTTTGATGCGGACTAGGCTGGGAATGTTAATGGTAAAAATTACATTGGGGGGTTGCTTTTATGTGGGTAATAATCTTGTTTCCTGGATGAGTAAGAAGTAGAATTCTATCTTCTTATCCACTGCTGAGATTGAATACATCGCTGCCACTAGTTGTTGTACCCAACTTTTGTGGATGCAAAAACTCCTTCTTGATTATAGTATTTGTCAAGAACATCTTACCATTTATTGCGACAATACCAGTGCCATTAGCATCTCTAAAAATCCTATTCACCATTCTCCAATGCCATTAGCATCTCTAAAAATCATGTTCATCATTCTCAAACAAAACATATAGAGATACGACACCACTTCATTCGGGAACTTGTCGAAGTTGGCACACTCACTCTTAAGTTCATCCACATTGATGACTAGAAGGCCGACTTGTTCACTAAGCCTCTTGATAGCAAATGTTTTGAATTCTTACGCCAAAACATTGGTGTAATCTCCATGGAGTGATCTCTCCTCATTTCTCATGCAGTTGCATCTAGTTTTATATTTTGTATGTTTACATGTTTTGTTTGTTTTTTTTCAATTTTATTTTATTTTGTTTTACATTAAAAATTTTTTAAAAAATCAGAAAAATATAAAAACAGTGTATGTTTGTGTATATTGGTACTTGTGTACCCTAGATGACCATTGAAACAAAATTTTCTAAACTTTGTATCTCTTGTAGCTTAGATGAGTATTTTAATGCACAACTAAGCAAGTGAGCCTTGTGACTCGTGTTAGTGATGAGTACGATTAAGTAATCTTTTATACTTAATACTTATATCACTTTTTTTTACGGGAAGGATTAGAAAATTCTAAGAGAAAGGCATAAATAACCATCTCACTACTAAAGCCCGTCAATCATGTATAACATCTATATGCTTCAATATAGCAAAATTGTGATATTTTGGCTTACATAATTGGGTATTTCTTTTCTCTCTTATATGCTCATGCATGATATTAGGGTTGTTCATGGGTCGGGCGAGTCGAGTTTGTGCTCAACCCGCCGCCGACCCGACCTGATTGGGTTGAATCTGCCATCAACCCATCACCAACCGAGAAACTGATTGGATCGGGCGATTCAGACATCCAGTAGGTTTCGAGCGGGTCGGTCGGAGTCAAGATTTGAGATTTCGGCGAGAAAACAGCAAAAAGTCAGTGAGATTTCACCAGATCTGGAAGAAATCTCACCTGATTCGATGAGATTTCACTAGATTTGGACGAAATATCACTAGATCTACTTGATAAGTCGCCGAAATATGAAACTTTGTTGCCAGAATCTAAAAATTTGAAGTCGAAATCTAGAAATTTGAGGCCGGAATCTAGAAAATCTCACCGAATTTTTGGAAAATCTCGCCGAAATCTGGAAATTTTGGCTGGAAATTCTTAAACATTGGTCAAATCGAGTTTTTCAGGTTTTATGGGAGGAAAACCGACGCCAACCCACTAGAGTTCGGTTTTTGGAACAAATGATCCGCTGCCGACTGGTGACTTGATCAGGTCAGCTGGTTTCGGATCGGACGCCGGTCAGTCCTCCGGGTGGGTCGGGTGTCGGATGGGTCTGGATAGGCCTACATAATATGTTCAAAAAAAAATATGCAAAGAATATAAAAATAAAAAGAATCAAAATACTTTTAAAATGATTGTAGGTGTGTTTTTTAGAGATGTGGGAGTTATATGATGTACCTCAAAGGTAATAGTCCCCATCAAACAGTTATGATTCTGTGTGAATGTATTAGATTTTCTCATATCTCAAATCGTCATAATATGAAAAACTTGTGCACACTTGTTATGTTTTCACACACAACACGCAAATTATTTGCTACTTTTGATACATGTGCAGGTGCAATGTGATTTGGCCATCACATGAGATACATGTGTTGATATATGCTCACTAAAATGTCTTAACTTGTTTTTGAAATATAAAATTGGTTAGACTTGTTGTGTGTGTGTGTGTGTGGTTGGATCTATGGATGTTATGCTTATATGTTGAGAGATGTCTTGAGAGCTTAACATGTTGATTAGATCTTTGGTTGAGTAGCTTGCTTGTTGCTTTCATCTCCTTATACTTTTCCATTTAAAAAACTTCTTTTCTTCAAGCTCAACAACTCCTCGACAGATCCTTGACAGATTCTCTTTCTATCGAGCCTTCTTTCTCTTTTCTTGATAGCATCTCGACAGATTCTCTATCCATTGAGATTTCTAGATTTCTTCTTGATAGAATCTCAACAGCTTCTCAATCCATCGAGATTCCTGGGTTCCTGCTCGACACATTCTCGACAGCTTCTTCTATCCATCAAGCCAAATCTCTATGCATTCTGTCTGCTTGATAGATTCTCGATCCATCAATGTGAGTTTTGTCGTCGACAAATCCTTGACAGCACCTTGACAATTTCATTTCTATCGAAGATTTAGTGCTCGACAGATTCTTGATAACTATCTCGATCCATCAAGCTGTGTTTTCTATATATAGCTGAGGCGCGATTTAGATTTCATTTTCTTTTCTCTCTCTCGATAGTTTTTCTTTCTCTCTTGATCCAAACACTTTTCTAACACTTAAATCTCCTCACCAAGGTGATTTTGGCCTACATCAAGCTCAAATCACTTGGTAAGCATCCTAAATCCCTTCTTTTACATGCATTCATGCATTTTAGACCTAGGTTTTGGGTTCTTGCTATATTTTTGGGGTTTTTGTTTTTTGTGATATTGATGGGTTGGGGTTTGTGAAATTGATATCACATGATCATGCATTGCACTCTAAATACAATATAACAAGGTTTCATGCATATTAGATGTGTGTGCTTGATTATTGTTGTGATTGTTGATAGGTTTGGATTAGGTTTTACCCATGATGCTTTTAATTTTTACACGTCACATGTTCATGCATATGTTCTTTCTTTTCTTTTCTATTCTAAGCATGTGTTGTGTTTCCTTATGTTCTCTCTCTCTCTCTCTCTCTCTCTCTCTCTCTCTCTCTCTCAAATAGATTGCGTTATGGCACCCAAACAGCGCAAATCTACTCTGACTCGGAACCTTCCTCAAGGTTCTGGGTCATCCTCTTTGTCTCTTCCCTCTCACATTCAGTTCCGTGATTAGAATGCCCAGACGAACTTCTCTAGGAACTTCCAGAAACGTGGCGTTCATCCGTAACGCCAAGTTATTCTGTCGAATTTTGCTAACACTCCTCTCCCCAAAGTCATTTAAACTTGAGATTGGGCTTCTCTATTTGAGAAACCCTTAAGATGTCCCGTTGTGTTTATTCAGGAGTTTTACTCCAACATACACGGCATCGATACCTCTGTACCTCAGTTTGTTACTACATTTAGAGGTACAAGTATTGTAGTTACTCGATCTTATATCCGATGTACTACACGACCCTAGGGTAGCGCATCCTAACTACCCTGGCTATGATCGTCTACAGACTGTGTCTAGAAACGATATCTCTCACTTTTTTGAGACTCCTTCCATATGGGGTGGTAAGCTAAACACTCCATGCTCCGGTTTTGCTAAAGGCTCGAGATTCCTTAACATGGTGATAACCTTAACTCTCACACCTCTTTCACACTACAACTCCATCACTGAGCCTTGTGCTCGTTTTCTTTTGTCATTGATGAAGGGTCTCATCATTGATTTTCTCTCTCATTTCATCGCATCTATTCTAGATTTGTATTTGGATACTGCTACATGTGATAAGATCATCTTCCCTTCGGCTATCACGCATATCTTCACACACTTTCATATTCCCGTTCCTCTCTCTCCTTTCTTCACTGTCATGGGTGCCATCAATATTGGTTTTATCCGGTGGAGCAAGGCCCAGCTTCAACCAAAGCGGCCACGAGTGGAGATGACCGATCTTGCAACTTTTGTTGTTCCACCTTCTTCCTCAGCTCCTTCCACCTCTACTTCTTCTTCTTCGGCAGCTGGTGTGTCTTGAGGCTATCATGGAGCAGCTTCGGCAAATGCATGCTGACTTTAATGGTCGGTTAGACACTCTTACTGATAAGATGTGTTAGCTGAACACTAGAGTAGGATGCATTGCTTGCCGACAAGCTTGCATTGGCAGCTATGGACCTTCTCCCTCTCCTTTTCCAGAGGCCTCGCCTGATGATGATGTTGATGATGATAAGGATGATGCTGACTCTTCCGATGATGACGATATGACGACCTTTCAGTGACTTGCCCTTTGTCATTCGTGACACAAAGAGGGAGTAGTTTTGGGTTTGAGAGTAGTCCTGTACTTAGGGAGAGAGTTAGTATATGGCTTTTTTTGTTAAGAGGAGTGTGTATAAGTTTGAGGGATGTAGTGAGGTTAATATGTACCTTTCTTTCTTTTTAGTTACATTAGCCTCTTTGTACACTGGTCTTGTGACCATTATTATTATGATGTACATTGTACTTTATTTTCTTATATATGATGATGATGTATGTTCATTTTATTCACCTACCTCTACATTTATTGTTTATTTTCTCTCTTTATATGCATATTTCTTTATGTACGCAATCTTTATTTCTGTTTCACACATGATGTCATGATAAATTTTGTTTAAATGTTTCAGAAAGATAGGTTGTGAAAGTTTATCTTGTCATGAACTCTCTTCTTGAAAAATTTTTCAAAAGTTTGCAGTAGGGATAGATTTATTGTGTAATACAACAAGTGGTTATGAATTGAGTGATTTAAGACTTCTCTCATGATTATTTGTTCTGTTATTGTTTTTCCACGGATTGCCAAAGGAAGAGATTGTTCGGGACATATTTTATGTAATTGGCTAATCCTTTGACAAAATGCATTTTACTTGTAATTGGGTGTTCGGGGGCATTTTTTGGTTGCTCAGCCATGTGTGATCCTTTGGAGGGGTGACCTTGCTAGACCCAGGTTCATTTGGGGAGTTGCGTCCCGGAACTCAACATTGGAACACGTGGTCCAACGGCTACCAGTGTATTTTTAAGCCTACCAAACCATTAAAGCCAAAGTCTAAGAATTATGATAATGATCGAATAAATATGTAATGTGTTTGATATAATAGGTTTGATTGGTAGTTGTAATAGTAATTGAAATAAAGTAATATTTATTTAGAAGTAAAGTAATCATGTACTAAATGGAGTAAATTTAAAGATATGGAAACAAAGTCACTTATCTTCGTATAGTTTGTAACCCAGCTGTGTAACATCAGTGAGTTGATAGGATTCTAGCAAAATGCCAGCGGTAGAGGCTAGTTAAGCTTGCCCCTCTTATCATGCATTTAAATGAGGTTAAGTCTTAGTTAATAGTTGTAATAATAGTTGAAATAAAGTAATATGTATTTAAATGTGAAGTAATCATGTACTCAATAATGTAAATTTAAAAATAAGGAAGCAAAATCACTTATCTTCATATAGTTTGTAGCCAAGCTGTGTAGCATCAATGAGCTGATAAGATTCCAGTAGAATGCTAGCGGTAGAGGCTAGTTAAGCTTTTGTATGGTTTGTAGCTCAGCTGTACAGCTTTCGTGAGTTGATAATATCCCTGCAGAGTGACCCTAGCAGTAGAGAGGCAATTTGCCATGATAGCTTCAAGATTGAGGGGGGAAAATGGGTGCAACTGGAGGGAGAGAGAGTATGCCCAGCTATGTGTAGGGGCTGGTTAAGCTTGCCCCTCTTATCATGCACTTAAATGAGTTTTCTCCTTGACAATGCTCTTTTAGTCGTTGTGAAGTTATGAATAGTATTGCCTTCCATGAAAAGGGCTTTTATATGGAACATTTATGCCTTCTAAGAGAAGTGCTTTATGTAAGATGGATTTGTGCCTTCCATGAGAAGGGCTTTTATATGAGATCTTGGTGCCTTCTAGGAGAAGGGCTTTAGCATTAGAAGTTTGTGTCTTCCATGAGAAGAGCTTTTATAAGAGAGATAGAGATGAGTATTGATAGGTGTTTATGAGCAGCAAAACAATAGAATTCCATAGTGAGAGAGTATGAGAGTGGAGTTTAGAAGAATGTAGTAAATTATATGTAATGGTGTAGTAAATGTGTATGAGATTGTGTATGAGAAGTGGAGAAAGAGATGTTTAGAGATATGAGTGTTTTGTGGGATATAGCATTTGTAAAATGTATGGTATATGGAAGTATGAGAGATGTGGTAGTTAAAGATAGTAAAAATATGAGATTATAACCATTGAAGTTGTAGAGATTTCTTTCCAAGAGGAAAGATTTTGTAAGAGAAGAGTATGGAGATGTGTTTAAGTATTTGGAGATAGGAGCAGTAAGATAGGTGTATTTTCTGAACATGGAGAGTGAGAGAATGAGTATAAGAAGGGTAATAGTGTTGCAGTGTGTTTAGCAATGTTGCTGGAATTTACTGTTAGGATTTTCTGCTAGTATGTAATACTGGGATTTTCTACTGTAGGGTGTGTGAAGGCTTATGAAGGGCACTTGTGAGCTAAGGGTTGAAGAGTTTAGTTCCTCATTTGGAAACTAAAATCTCAAAATTTCATTAAGAGCTTAGGGAGAGAGCATGGAGAGGTTTTGTGAAAGAGTTGTTCTTCTCCCTCTTTGGTCCCCCTTGAGGTGTTGATGAAGGGTCCTATTTAACTGAGTTTAAGGGGGTATTTTAGCAAATAATTTCAACCAAAATCTCAACCAAAATCTGTCCCAACTAGCAATGAATCTTCAGAAAATCCATCTTAAGATTTGGGCAAAAAAGGTAGGTTTAGCTTTAAGGTATTCTAGCTGTTTTGGGTAAGAGCTACTGGGGAAAGAGCAGCAGAAAAGGAAGGTATTTTGGCAAGCAAAAAATTGTTAGTTTATCTGGTTTTGGTTTTAGTCAAATAAGGGAAAAAAAAGTAATACTCGAAATTATTGCTAGGTTCGGCTGTTCACAGCTGATACGAAAGGTTTGTCCCAAGCTGTCAAGAAAAGGCTGTGACGGCTATCATGAGACGATCCTTGGTATCATAAGACAGTTACTTTATGAGAAGCAAATGAGGTCGGTAGGTGGTTTCGGTATTTGGAGAGGACATTCAGCATTTACTTCATGGATTTGGCTGAAAATGATAAGATCTCTTTCAAGGGAATCTTGCTATTTTGGGTATGACAGCTGGCAGCTGGGATTTCTGCATTAAATGGCTGATGATATCATTTCTAGCTAGGTGTCAAGTGCTGAATACACTGCTGAAATTTTGCTGGAAATGTTTCCTCTTTTGGGTGTTTGTGTTTTTGATGCAAGATTCCATTACAACACATTTCTAGTAAGTAATAGAAGGATTGGTTGAAAGTTAATGAAGCTTTAGAGATATAGTTAAGGTCTCATTGTGCTGTGACATAATCTTGGTGAGTAAGAAGAGTATTTAATGCTCTACTCTAACAACTGGCAGAGAAATATATGGTCAAATTGTGGCAAACAACAGCTAGGTATGAGAGATATAATGAATATTTTGCATATAGTTGGAGATTAAAGATAGCTAATCAGATTAGACCATGTGTTTGAGTTGGATTGTAGCTAAAAGCAGTAATAAGATTTATGTAAAATAATATAATGAAGTTTCTAAATTTATATAGCAACAATTAGGGATTGAATGAACAGTTATTTTCCTAGCAGTTGGATGGCTGGGGATATTGAATATTTGTCATATGATGAATATTAAGCTTTAGGAAAAGAGCAATGGGGAATATTATCATCTAAAGTGCTATGTGATAAGAGATGCTTACCATATGTTACCCGCTATACATGGACTCGTCAGAGTTTAGAGAGTTGGAGAAGACATGCCAAGCAACATGTTTCTTTTATCAACTTTAAACCGTTGGAGCTTTACTAAACATATCTCTTGGCCCTCTAAACCACAACTCCCAAAGTTTTCCCAAAGAGACTTATGAGCTTGGATCATAAGCCGAAAATGAGATGACGTACCTTGGGTTTTGTTGTCATTTTGTGTGAATATGGGCTCTTGTTGAAGAAGCCACTTGTCATGAATATGAGAGAGGTAGTATGGGCCGTGAGCATTGATTCATTACTTAAACCCGATCCATATGTTGATGTTGATAATGTCATTAGTTATGATCCCAATTAATGAAAATGAAATGTGGACCATGAATTTGCCTCTTGAATTAAGGATTTTGTGGGCCATGTGAGCTCAATCCATGTAGTTAAATGAGATATGAGCTTATTTTGAGTTTTAAAGATACTTACCCAAAAAATCAATAATATGTTGATGTGGCATGGGTTACCAATAAAGTAATGCCATGTGGACCGAAAAAAGAGTCATCAACATTGGATAGATCTAGGATGGGTTTAGTACTTCAAGAAACAAGAGTTCAAGTCAAGTGTTAAAGCCACGAAGATTTGACCAAGAAACAAGTGAAGAAAGAGCTGTTCACTAAAACTCAACAAAAGTCTCGACATAATCCTTTCTATCGAGATTTAATGTTGAAGCTCGAAAGAAGCTCGACAGAAGCTATTTTCATCAAAACTTACGAAATCAAAATTTTCAGATCTGATTTTTAGCCCATGCTAAAATATTTGTACACGGTTTCTTTTTTCAACACCCTAGACATATATAAGGCTTATTTTAAAGGCCGTCGTGTAAACAAAAAGCACCCTAGTTCATTATTCTCTCAAAAGAAACTACTGCGTCTTTTACGCCAAGGATTTGTGACCAAGGAGCTTCTTGATCTTTATTATTGATGAACTAAAGAACTATACAGCCAATAACCTTTTCAAGTTGCTGGAGTTAGTCATGCACTTGGATCCGTGCATCATTGGTTAGTCACGTATTGAGATTCGTGTATTGAATAGAAAGATTGCCGCTACAATACAAGTCCAATTGGGTATTGGGGTAAGGGTTCAACTGTAGGTTAGTATTTCGAGATAAGCCAAAGGGTTTGGTAAGATTTATTATACTTGTAACTCCTTGTGATTGATAATAGTGGATTCTTGGGAGTGGTGACTTTAAAATCAACCGGTGGGATTTTTGCCTCAGTGGTTTTCCGTATTCGTAAACAATTTTATTTTCCACTGCATTTGGTTTCGTTGGTAATTTGTTTGTGCTACCACACCATTGCATGTAATTGAACCTAATTAATTAACTTAGATAATTAATTAATTAATTTGCAATAGGTAAATTCATTTTAACCCAACACAATATAATACAAAACCACCTTTTTCTTTTCTTTGAAAGCTTCTTCTATATTCTATGAAAATGTATGCTATAAAGTAAAGTATAGATGAATATACAATAATTGTAAGGAACAAAAGTCTTACTTCGTTTGCAATAAATGGAACAGAAGTGGTACTTTTTTTTCTTTTTCTTTTTTTGTTTATGCAAGAAACAATCAACAATGCTATTGATAAAAAAAAATTTACAATAGTTGACAAGTTTTTACTTATTATTATCTAGAGTCACTGTTGGCATCAATTTTTACGTACTACTAATAAATAATAATCTACTACATTAGTTTTTCTATTTGTTTTTTTTTTTAAATTTTTTAATGAAAGTGCTATATTAGTAGGAATAGGATGTGATAGTTTTTGTCAAATATTTTTTTGGGCCTATAGACTTTCTGATAAAATATTGTTCTTTTGTATCTATCTCAAGTTATTGCTACCAGCTTTAGTTTGTAAGATAAATTTAGAGTTGCGGAATAAAATACACATACCTCCAGCCATAGTTGTTTTAAGTCTTTGAAGAAAAGAAGACTCACTATATGATGATAGTGTATATATAAGGGTCTTCTAGTCTATGGCATTTTCCTCACACCCATCTTTTTGATGGAAACACAAGCTATATATATAGGTTAGACTAGGGACCCTTTTAGATGAAAATTTCCATAACTCTCCTTCCACCAAGGAGCTTAAAAGTTGTAACTTCATAGTTTTTATTAACCAAATGGGTTACACCATTTGAGAGTTGCTAAAGCATGTTACATCTAACATGTAACTTTCACAAATAGGAAACTTAAGACATGAAATAAGAAACTTAAGACATGAGTTTCATCTTCAAATGTGGGCCACATAAAATTCTCTTTAAGGAGATATAATCCTACATAGTCAGCATTAATTTAGATTTTAAATGTAGATTTTGAAATCCAATATGGTCCAAATATTCTTTAAGTCTGAAGATCTTCAATAATGTATGAAAATTCTTACGTAGCAGTAATTTAACATTTACTCTCTTTTTTCCCGTAAAGTTCCCACGTATTTGTAAAATTTATGAGGATAAGAATATGGAGGTCAATTTTTTATATAATTTTTGGATTCTCAAGTTTTAGATTTTATTTCCTTATTTTTATTTTTTTTTTTTAGTCTAAATAATTTACTGTGGTATGGACTATTTAATTTTATTTGGGAAATTGGAATTAATTTTTATAGAACCTATGCATTAGTGCTCATATGCTATAAGGTGTCCTTGATGTAATGTTCATTACAATGATGTGACTTTAAGGTGTTCGGCTCATTTTATTTTTTCTAACATCTCACCTTAATCTTATCACATTCTTAAATAATGTAATGTTGTATTCTTATATTAAGATTACATTAATATAACATTACAATAATATAATTACAATGTAATGTAACATCAAGTGAACCAAATGCCCTAAAATGAAAATTGAAGTACATCATAATATTAAAAGAAAAAATCATTCTTCATGATGGAGTCTTTAATCAAGGTAGTGTGTATTTTTTTTTAATTCAGGTTAGTATGTAACTAAACCAAGATTTATTGGTGTTTAATTTTAAAAATTGTCAAGGGTCTTTTAATTCAATGATGTTGGCTAGTCTTTTTTTTTATGGGAAGGCAAGTTGCAAATTCCTTTTCCCACTTAACCATTTATCTAAAAATTTTAAAAATATTCCATAAAAAATTTAAAAAATAAGAAAGAGGAAGAAAATAAATTAAAATATGAATTTAGCATCAAACATGCCCTAAATTCCTTACACATATATAATTATATTCCGTTTGTTTCGTTGGAAAATACTTTCAAAAGTTGATTTCTTTCGATTATGACCCTAAAAATATACTAGATAATTAATAATAAAAAAACTATTTAAGTGATTGAGGGCTTGTTTGAATTAAGCATCACCCATAACCCAAATTCAATTTCCATAACTTATTTTTCTAACTTTATTTTTTCTCTCGCTTTAGAAATAACTTGTTTGGTTTCATACCATATCTCTTCTCTATAACTCAAATTTTTGCATAAAAT
This sequence comes from Castanea sativa, assembly GCF_040712315.1. Classification (NCBI taxonomy): domain Eukaryota; kingdom Viridiplantae; phylum Streptophyta; class Magnoliopsida; order Fagales; family Fagaceae; genus Castanea; species Castanea sativa. Next base: position 45,348,578 of record NC_134016.1, read on the forward strand.
GATGAAATGAAAACCCATAACTCATAATTCAAAAACATCTAAATTGTGTTTTCAGTTTTTATGACTCAAATTCAAAATTTTAAATTCTATATAATGGAAACTTAACTCAAAAATCGGTCTAAACAAATTGAGTTCGGTAGACCCCACATTTTTTGAGTTTTGGGTGATCCAAGCACCCCCTGACTCTCACTATTTGTTATAATTCCATATATTTCAAGCAAAACAAATTGAGCATCAAACAAAAACCGGGAAAAAACAGTAAAATAACTTTTTTAAAATAAAAATGAGTTAATATAACAGTAAAATAACGGTTAAACCAACTAACTTTCAGAAAACCCAAGCATCGAGATGCAACAGAAGATAGCTCTCAAAAACCATCCAAAATAACAAAGCAGCCATTGCTGCTTCTCTGCTAAAATCTTGCTCATCCAAATCTCTCTCTCTCTCTCTCTTCAACCATGCCATCCGAGCCTTTTCTAAGACTTTTCGTTGCTTTGTGTTCAATCAATAAAACTTCACGTTCGAACGTTTTGCCAACCCGTGTTAGCTTAACTCGCGTCACGTGCCACTCTAAATGATTTTTGTCATGGAATTGAGGTCCACGGACCCTTTGTGAAAATGGGTGTGTTCCGGTCATGAATGCTTTGATTGACATGTGTGGTAAATGTGGTGCATTAAAGAGGACACATGGAGTGTTTGATGAAATGGGTGAAAGAGATTTGGTTGGCTCGTGGGGAGGATTTGGACCATATGGTGAATGCCCGCGATTTGATTGATGAGATTCCAGTAGGGTATGTGGAAAATGTTGGTTTATGTGGAGATAAAGGTATACAGCGGGTGATATTTTTTTATAGGATGCTGGAGAAAAATGCTGTTTTTTGGACTTCCGAGTTGGTAGTATGAGCACTGTGAGGACAAAGGGTTTGGCAAGAAATGAAAGAGAGAAGTGTAATTAAGCTTCATGGATGCAGTTGGGTTGAGATTAATCACAAAGAACTGAACCTTAAGGGAGTTATAGCAAAACTTTTAGGGCTATAGTAAGTGTGCCAAAAATCATCATTGATGTGTGAAAAAGAAAACTCTTGCTGTTTCAAATTCATGGAGGGGTTAGTTCTTTCTGATTGTATTTAACCTTCTACTTTGCAACACATTGGATTCTGTTCTCATTTGTGTTTTTTTTTTTTTTAATCTTATTTATTATTATTATCATTGGACGACCATGGCAGGTATTAATTTGGTTATCAATGATCAATTTTGTTAACTCAGGAACCAGGAAAGATACCAAGGCAAATTAGTGCTAACATTGTTGTGAGCCTAAGGATTACATGTTGCTCATATGGAGGTAATATTTAATGACCCAGCTTCCTCATGTTGTACTATTTGTGGGATGTAGCTATGCCTACTGGGGATGTTTGTTATTGATTGTTTGCTTTAAAATATTGGTCAACAACCATCTCAGTTTAAGAGAGTTTGTATAGTGTTGGTTCCTTGATTTCAGACAACTTGAAAGCCCTGGTCATAGTTATCTAGAAGATGAAATGTATAAAAGGGTTCCTTTGTCTCGTGTATAGGCTTTAAAGTCTAAGAGTCTAAGTGAATATTCTGTCTTAAGCAATATCAAAAGGCGCATATAAGGTCATTCACTAAAAAATTTGTCCTTAAGTGTTGGGACTTGGAAAGTTTGTCTTAGGAATTTATGTTATTCCACAAAAGAATAATGATGCCTATCTGGGATGTTCTAGAAAGATTTACCTACATGGATTTGGTAGGGGTAGATGTAATTGAGAAGTAGAAAAATGAATGTTAGGATGGTCTTCAAAGAAAACTGCATTTTGCAGTTTTTGTATCTGATAACTGAAAAGGTCCATTACCCACTGTTTATTCCAGCAAAACAGGTTCATTGTTTGATGGCAGAAGATCTCAATATGACCCTAACTTTCAGCATTTTATGATGTTCATTTGTGTCACTAGTCACTACAATTGTTTAGATGCTTCTGACTTGCATTCTAAGAATTCTACTAAGATGATTTATCTTGCCAACAACATTTTCTTATCGGCTTTTAGTCTATTTGTTTATGTACAGTTTTTAAAAGCTTCACATTTTCTAGATACAACTATACTTTAACCAACTTTCAGCAAATAAGCCTCTAGCAAAAAGCTCATCCAAATGGAAACAAATGGATCCATTCTATAGGATTTTTAGATTATGAGATGTCTTTAACATTATATCAGCAAGTAAATGACGTTGTCATTATCTATAATTTCTATCATTATTGAGTTTGTGTCTAATGATAGGTCATTACCATAACAAATCTACTACTAAGTCTCGTATTGTTGTATACTTTATTTTAGTAGCAAATGAACTCATCAACATTTTCTTGGTTTTATTTCAAAGAGTTGTGTATAGAAGACCATCATCTAATGGAACACCGCCTTACAATATTTTCAATTCATCTGCCATCTTTAACAGAGTTGTAACTTGAACATTTTTTCTTTAAACAAGGGACCTCGCATTATTCAATTTTGTCATTTATCTAATTCTTGGTTATTAAATATATATAGTACTTGTAACGAATTACATATATTCATGTATTTGCAAAGAAACTATACTGCTGAACATCATTAACAATCAACCGAACTGCAGAAATTGTGGTTACAACAGTAAGTAGAGAAAAAAGAATAATGTTGGACCAATGCCATGCCTTCTTTTCTAGTCTGGCTGTCTTTCCTTTGACCTGTCACAGGGATAGAGAAAATATATTTTAGTTGTACTTATTGCTTCTTTAATATCTTTCATAAGTAAAATCAAAGCAGTCCAGAAAAGGTTAATTACCTTGAGAAAAATCATACTTGGGAACACAAACGTTATAGGTATGAGTGTAAATGATCCAAACAAGTTCACAAAGTCCCCCATGAAAGGAAAAGCTGCTGTCACGAATGTATTAAATGAGAAGAGGAGTGCTCGCACATAGAATCTACGTTTGATGTTTTCTTTCGAATCCATGCTCTCATCAAGCTTTAGGAACTTAGTATCAAGGGTCTCATGAATTGGTGCAAGAAACATCTATATTCATTATCAGCACAATGAATCAGACTTCAGTTGAAAGGTCCCCGTAAAGTCATTACAGCAATTTAATCATACTGTTCATATAGTTTGCTATCTTTTAGCTTTTTGTGGACTTTGAATTTTGTGTACTGGAAAAAATTATAATTGTAACGTTTCAACAAAGCATAAACGTCAAGTAGAAGCTTGGTAGTAATAATAATAGAAGTTTTGCAAAAGGCTTTATGGGAGTCCTCTGCCTTGAAGGTCAAGTTCTTTAGTAATTTCCCATAACCTAAGGCTTACTAGAAAATAACTTGGAGGTGACCTTTCCTATCCTGCTAAGGAGTATGGTTAAATCTGAGCTTAACCTTAAAAAGAAAATTAAACTATATATCTTACATGCTGGGAGACTATAGACTGTAGAAAGGCAGCAAAGTTGATGACAATCTTGACCCATTTGGGACCGCTTAGCTCTTCAGGAAGGTATGTGGATACCACTGAACCATAAGCCCAGTAACCTACGATGCTTACACCATAATAAACTAAGAGCCCTGCAGTATATTGAGTATATAAGGCTTTTCTCATGTTCTCGACTGCTGGCTTGCGCAAAGTTGACTGCAGAGTGAATATAGAAAGATTAATGGTGAATTATAGATTTTGAAATGAACTTACTCTTCATAATCTATCTATATTACTATAGTAACCTGTATTTCGAGTAGCAAGCCGGAGGTGTTACAAACAATAATGGCTGAAATTGCACCAAAGCCATTGAACACCTTGTCTGCTTTACTTCCATGAATTTTATAATCTTTGTTTTTGTTAGATTTCCCTGCCCAAAATTGCTACAAATTAATGTTTAAGTAAAGCATGTAGATGGTAACAAAGCTTCCACAATGCATCATTGTTAAAAACATTTCAAGGACAAAATAGGCCGAAGGCAAAGTATATCTACCGTCCTTAACTAGTACCACCAGAAGGATGATAATGTAAGTGAAGGTGAGGATGGTAGAGATTCCTAGCCATCTTCTCATTGCGGACATAGTTGGAATGAGAAATGCGAATAAGAAGTAGGCTGCTCCAGTGATGATGATGTAATATTGGAGCCTCAAGGGTGAATCACTAAATTCTGAATTGATCTCCTGCTTCCAGTGAAACATTCAAGAATTGGTACTTTAGTACACATAAACAAGCAACATACTATGCTTGAAATTATTAATTACCTTAAGCGCTTTACCACCGAGGAGAATGAAACCCATGTTTCCAAGAAGAATGGTCAAGTATTGGAACACCCAGGTGATATAATACATTTCTCTGCCTTGAAAACAAAGAAATAAATAGTTTAATGGCTTGTATTTGACTCTTTTGACAACCGGGACATTAAAGACATACATCCTTGTAAATTTTTGTTAGTATGTGATAAAACTTACCAAAAAGAAAGCCCATAAGATCTCTGTATCTAATGAACCTCTGGCCATTGATGAAGTGAAAAGCAGCCAGGAGCCAGTTAGCATAGGCAGTGTAGAGACCCACAACAACCAGGCATATGATACCCCAAGTCCAACCCAGAGGCACCAACATAAGATTTGAAAAACTCAATATGTATCCGCAGTTGAAACCTGTCACCAGCAGCAACCCAACTTGCTGCCAGGAATCTATAAATTCATATCAATTAATGGTAGTGAAGAAACAAAACCTTGATGCATTTGGAGCCTATTTAAATAGAGTAGAGCTTAATATAATCCTTTTTATATAACTAAACATGAAGAATAAAACAAATTCAGTGGACTTATAAGGCCCGGAGATAAATATTGGTGTATAAAACTGTAAATCTCTGAAAATAGAGAACATACTATGTTTATGCTTTTCACTATTCGTTATTTGACTTAGTTCTATGCTATAAAATCCACTTAAGGCCTTTTATCATAGAGAAGAAACAAAACTTAGAACAGATTCAAATAGAAGTTGCATTAAAACAGCTGAGAAGAAAACCAGTTGAACATGATGTGGAGGACGTATAATCTCATGTATAACTAAACATGAAGTGAAAATCCAGTTGAATTGAATATAGAGAGTAAACATACCATGGTCTATGGTATGAGCAGATGTAAGACCATTTTCATGTTTTACACTGCTCATTATTGGACCTTGTTCGGTACTGAAAGCTTCTATATTACTTGTTTCTTCCTTTGTTTCCATTGCTCCTATGGAGTTGCTAGCTACCTTGGATCCCAATTTATTTCTGAGACTTTGTACAGGCTTTTCTCTACAATGATAATCATGGTGAGAGTAGACTTTCTAATTCAGGAACTCATAAATGTGACATCAAGCTGCCGTCATTAGAGCATGTACTTCAAATTATTGGACTCGGGGAGTCAAATTTGACCGATCAGTGAAAAGGATAGACATTTTAATGATACAAAATTTTTACAGTACTTCTTAGAATCCTCGATAGACTTAGTTATTATTGGTGCTTGATAAAACTATAAAAGTAGTTTCAATCTGAGTCTATATTAAATTGATATTTTTCCGATCACACTATGAGAATTTAACAAATTGTGAAAAAGGTTTTGTCTTAATTGTAGATATACATGTTTGAGTGAACATGAAATATAAATAAGAGAAATATTATGTTCACAACATTTTTATTACAAATCTTAAGTGATATGTTGTTATTGGTTTTTATGGGTGGGCAAAGAAGTAATTTTAAGTTGTGAATTCAAAATTAAAACTAACAACTACTTGCCACATATGATTTGTTGTGAAAATATTATGGATGTAATACATCTTTATAAATAAAGAACTTGAATTTTTTTTTTATACTTAAACTTTGGCATTAAGTGGGGTCTTGACTCAGGATTGTTCAAAACTTCAGCTAACCTAATCGAAAATCATATATCTAGTCATCCTACATTCTTCATGACGATATCAATTGGGTCCTCCATAGTGAGACCCATAAAAATAAAGAATTTGTGATTTTTTTAGTTAAATAAGAATTTGAAAATTTATATACATAGTGGGACTAAATAAATTCTATATACTTAAACTTTGGCATTAAGTGGTGTCTTGACATAGGAGTGTATGAAACTTTAGCAAGCCCAAATGAAAATCATATATAGTCATCCCACATTCTTCAAGATGATATCAATTGGGTCCTCCATAGTGGGACCCAAAAAAATAAAGAATTTGAGATTTTTTTTATTTAATAAGAGTTTGAAAATTTATATACATATTAGGACTAAATCAAATCTATATACTTAAACTTTTGGCATTAAGTGGTATTTTGACACAGAAGTGTCCAAAACTTCAGCAAACTCAATCAAAAATTATATATCTATTCATCCTGCATTATTCAGGCCAATATTAGTTGGGCCCACCATAGTGGGACCCATATAAATAAATAAAGAATTTTAGACTTTTTTTATTTAATAAGAATTTGAGAATTAATATACATAGTGGGACTAAAATCAAATCTATATACTTTAATAGCAAAAAAGAAAAAAAAAATCTATATACTTAAAGTTTAGCATTAAGTGGTGTCTTGATACAGGAGTGTTTGAAACTTCAACATGCCCAATCGAAAATCACATATCTAACCATCTTGCATTCTTCATGCCGATATCAGTTGGGTCCTCCATACTTTTCTGTTATCATATTCTTATATTTGATATTAAAGTAAATCTTAGAAACAGCTTAAGTGTTGTACCTTAGATTTTTTTTTTAATTTAATAGACATAGATCAAATTTGAGAAGTATTTTTAAAAAAAAAATGAATTAGAGAATTATTATAACACCAGCAATGTGTTATGTTAAAGTCTTAATTAAAAACTCTTAATTAAAAACTCCCAAGGTAATAACTCCCGAAGAATGCATTATGCATTGGGTGGTCCCCGGGGTTACATCTATTAAGCTTTTTATATTCATTAATTTCTTTCTCCTTGTTCACCTTTTAAAAACCTTTTTGAAAAATTAGCATTATCAATTTATTGGGTTTGACAAAGATTCCACGTGCTGTCCTAGTGTCCTCTTATCATTACATAATCAGGCGTAAAACTCGGCTTACATGCGTGCCCACTTGCACCCGAGTTCCTGCATTTTTTTTTTAATTTCATTTTAAATCTTATAATTTAGAAATAATCAAAATTAAATCCTATAAAGTAAACTTTTAAAATTGGTACATCACCATAAAATAAAGATTTACTATAAAAAAAATATTTAAGTGAATTTTAATTAGCTTATCAATAAAAAAAAATTATTGTCAAATAAGATATATGAAAAAAAAAATCAAAAAAACAAAAAGAAAGAAAAGACATTAGATGTTGGACTAAAACTCTAAAAGATGGCTGATGGTGAAAGCTATGGAAATCGGGGTGGCCTTTGCTTGGGATGTTGGTATAAGGGATCTTGGAATGTGATTCCAAGATAGTGACCGACACTGTTCTAGGCTTATATACTCCTCCTATAATTGTCTTCAATGTTCTGGTTGGTCTAGCTCACAAGCTAAAAGATTTCAGATTATTTCAAATCTCCCACATGAAATAACAAGACAATAAACTTGCACATTTATTGGCAAAATTTGCCAAAAAAATACGATAATATTAATAATTATGCAACATAGGTAGAGAAAAATTCATCGTTAATTGAGTCAATTATTGCTCATAATATACTGAATTTATTTTCTTCTTAATAAAGTTACACGTCTAAAAAAAATTAAAATAATAAAGATGGCTTATCTAATTGGGGACAAATTTCCAACGCAACATTGGAATTGAAAGGAATGTATTGGTGGGCAGTAGAACAAGATGTGCACGCATTTTTCTTAGCCATCCATTTGCAATTTTCAAAAGAATATTCGAATTTTGTTTCTAATCAAAGGATCAAAGGAAAATACAACTTTTTTGTTGGGGTGGATTGAAAAGGTTGATTTTGAAAACAGAATATTTGTATTGCCTCTTGTGCATAAAGCCATAAAGTATTACATCAATTTCGATTCTAAATTTTTTTTTTCTTCTCAAAAGTTTAGGATTTAATTTTGGTACCTTTAGAAATAATAGGATTTAAAATGAAATTTATTTTTATTTTTTTGGGTCATAACATCATCATGACATGGCAGCTCTTTTTTAATACATGATCATGTTCCATCACTATTTCAACAGCTATTGAGTCAGAACTTTTGTTTTTGTTTTTCAAGAATCATTGAGTCAGACTTTACCATCTAAATTTGCTAACATAAATATATATATATACTATGACGTTTATCAAAAAAAATATATATATATATATACACACACACTATGACTTATTCTTTAATGTAAGTTAGTGGAAAGCAACATAGTCCAAACAAAGACCAAGCGCTAAGAAGCTGAACTGTCTTCATTTTGTGCACGTATTTTGATTTTCAAGCACCGACTGGAGAGTCTCAAATGACCACTTAAAAATGAATATTTAAATTACATAATTGGTGGTATATCAATTTATAATCTCAATATGGTCATTGGTGGTATATCAATTTATAATCTCAATATAGTAAAATTTGTAGTACTTATAGCACTACTAAAAAGAGATAAGGTGTAAAAGTGTTGATTCATTAAATGCATTCTATTGGCTAATGGAGGGGGTTTTAATTATTGTTTTTTTGTGAAACAGCCTTAATAAAAAAAAGGGTAAAACTAAGATATTATTCTTTAGGAAAAATTGTCTTTGATTCCTCAATTAAATTAAACAATGAGATCAGGTAAAAAAAAATTTTAACCATGTGATTGTATTGAGTCTATTGACTAATGAGCCATATGATTCCAATTTAATTATTATTAAAAAGAGTGGCATTTTTTTTGGGTATTTGTCAGTATAACCATGATGTTGAATTTAATTTGGTGACCTAAATTATTGCATTTAAAAAAAATTATTTAATTTTTTCCTAATTGACCACGTGGATATATGTATTAGACGATAATTAGTTATTGTGCTCACGAAAGTGACAAGATTATACAGAATGGTCAATTGTCAGTTTACGTACTACAAGGATTTAATAAGTCAATTTTGTAGCACAAAAACTGTGTTTGATAATGACCCATATCACAAGAGACCTCTTTGCATTGAAACCTTATTTTAAATCAACACGGATAGAATCGTATTACATTAATATCTTGAATAGATTCTCAAAAAAAAAAAAAAAAACTTTTTTTTTTTAGCAACAAAAAAAAAACTTGAATATCATGCCCCGCCATTGTAAGATATTACTTTACTAACATTTTTAAAAAATAAGATTTAATATAATAAATCTGAACTAGTATAATATAACATATTGAATATTAATATCTTTAATATGCATATATTATATACATTTGGTTCAAGATATCCATGATGTAACTCTAAATAATGTTATACAATTATATTTTGAAAATCTCATTATGAGATTATATGTTCTATATGTTTTTAATATGTATACCAATTTTCATGTCAATTATGTTTTATTTACTATTCGATCTATAAACTCATATTTTATACATTATTTTAAACTATAAAAATTTAATTTTAAACAACTCATTGATAACATAACTATTGATTTTTTATCATATTAAAATTTTACAAGTATGAAAAATATAAAAAAATAATGTAATCGGATAGTAGATTTATTAAAATTTAATATATATGTATGTATGTATGTATGTATGGGTCACCCGCCCATCATTGTAAAGTCTTATCGTTTTAAAGGTCAATTGGGATATGCTTCTTTTTTGAGAAGGATATGCACGTAAACTCATGTAAGTAAACGACACCATTTTGTGGGAAATCGATACATATCGGTGATGACAGAACGAGTCGGCCATTCAATTGATTCGATAATGGACTCCAATTTCAACATCTAGTAGCCCGCTAATTTTGATTTGGTAAAAAAATATCCAAAGCAATGAACAAGTTGGCAATAAAAAAATCTAGGAAGAATTTCAGTAAAAGCTTAGGCTTATCATTGGGTTTGGCAGTTTGTATAAATATCACTAACCTGTTATATCATTAAAATATTGAATTATTCTATGATTTATTTTGTAATGATTGCATCTATTGTGATGTGTTCTATATCATATTTTTATAAAAATTTTAACAAAGCACGATGATGTAGTAACTGTCAACAGTACCAATTAAAAAAGAATTGAAAAAACCCGGCATATTTGTTACTCAAACACGCACAAATTATAAATGATTTTGTTACCTAGACTGAATATCCTAGGTCCAATGCAAGATACCCGACATAAAAAATACCTTGGCCTACTCTCAATCATTGGCAAGTCGAAAGTTGAAATATTTACTGAAATTAAAGAGAGGGTGGAGAAAAAATTATTGGGGTGGAAGGAAAAAATTCTATCAGTGGGTGGCCGAAATTCTTATTAAAGTTGTAGCTCAAGCAATTCCAACATATATTATGAGTTGTTTCCAGATCCCAAAGAGTCTTTATGATGAGATTGAAGGTATGATAAGGAAGTTTTGGTGGGGTCAAAGGGGTCAAGAATCAAAAATTGCTTGGATTAGCTAAAAGAAAATGTGTAAGTCAAAGCTTAATGGAGGAATGAGTTTCAGAAATTTATAGGCTTTCAACCTTGCTATGTTGGCTAAGCAAGGTTGGAGGTTGATCTCGAATCCTAACTCTCTAGTGGCCCAAATCTACAAAGAGAGATATTATCCGCATGGTGATATTTTTAGAGCAAAACTTGGATCCAGCCCTTCCTATACTTGGAAAAGCATCTTCAATGGGTTGGAAGTTGTGAAGAGAGGCATCCGGTGGCGAGTTGGCAATGGCAATAGGATTCATATTTGGGAGGATAAGTGGCTGCCTACTCCAACAAGTACAAAGTAATCTCCCCCCCCCCCCCCATAGCCCTTTGATGATTATCCTAGGGTCTCGGCATTGATTGATTGAGACACGAGGAGGTGGAAAGGTGATGTAGTAAGATCTCTATTTTTGCCTTTTGAAGCAAGAACTATTCTGAATATTCCCCTCTGCCACAACCTTCCTAAAGACCAAATCATTGGGTAATAAAAAGGGAGAATTCAGTGTAAAAAGTACTTATTATATTGTTGTTGGGGTACTAGAGACAATGGAGGAAGGTGAAAGTTCTTCGGGTGATCCTTGGAATCCTTTTTGGATGAAGCTATGGCACTTAAACATCCCTCCTAAGGTGTGTATATTTGCTTGGAAAATGTGTATGAATGCTCTTCCTTCCTTTGTGAACTTGAAAAGAAGAGGAGTTAATCTATGTGAAATGTGTCTGGCTTGTGGGAAGGAGCCTGAATCAACTCTCCATGCCCTTGTTAAGTGTGAAGTGGCTAAGAGAGTGTGGAGATGTTGGGTGAATGGTTATGTTGATTTGTTGACTGTAAATATGGATATTACAGATATTGCAATGAAAATTTTTGAATTTGGTACGTCTCAAGATTTGGAGTTTTTCTTTGGAGTTGCATGGGCAATATGGTATAACAGGAATAAAATTGTGCACAAGTGCTCATGTCAGCTTCCTAATCATATTTGGAGTTTTGCTAGAAAATATATTCTTAAATTTAAGAGGGCCTCAATAGCTTGCTCTCAACGTTTGGCTCGGACAAAAGAGAAGTGGACAGTGCCTCCTCCAGGAGTTTTTAAGATCAATGTTGATGGTGTTACATCTGAAAATGGGAGAAACTCAAGTGTGGGAGTTGTTATAAGAGATGCTACTAGTACTATTCATGTTGCTTGTTGTAAATACCTTCAGGGACAATACTCGGTGGAAGAAGTTGAAGCGTTGGCTATGGAGTGCAGTCTAATTCTTGCCAAAGAGCAAAAGCTATCTCAAATCATCTTGGAATCTGACGCATTAACTGCTATTAATTGTGTCATAGCAGCTAAAACAAATGGCTGTCTTGGTCATGTGTATCAAGGAATTCTTAGTTTGCTTTCTTCTTTTAGTAGTTGGAAAATCAAGCATGTGAAAAGAGATTACAACAGGGCAGCTCATGAGCTTGCACAGTATGCAAGGCAAAAGGAAGTCTCATGTCTGGAAGGGAGGTTGTCCTCCTATGGTGGTTCAGGTTGTTCAGGAAGATTGTATTTAGTTTGTACGGTGTTGAGCTTTTCTCTTTTGCTTTGTTGCACTCCCTTTTTTGTTTGGCAATGAAATTTTTCCAGTTGCTATGTCAAAAAAGTTTCAACTTCTTATAAAAAAAAAGGGATTCCAAATTCAAATTTCTAGTTTTTTCTCAGACTTTCTCTCCCAAACCTTATTTAGGTTTATGTATGTGGCCAAAATGGGCAGATGCCCCCTTTCACACAAAAAATTCAACATTTTGCCCCATTTTCCAAACTAATTAAGGAAATACCACTGTTTTGAAACTCGATTTTACAAAAATCGAGTTTCAATCTAAAACTCAATTTTTGGATAATTGAGTTATAACAAACTGAAAAATTTTAAAAATAAAATAAAATAAAATTGGAACTCGAGTTCCATGTAAAGTACTCAAGTTTCATGAACTCGAGTATCATCTGAAGTACTTGAGTTCATGGAACTCGAGTTCCTTGAAAAAATTCAAGTGGAACTCGAGTTCCTTGAACTTGAGTACTTCACATGGTACTCGAGTTCATGGAACTCAAGTTCCAAAAAAAAAAAATTCCTAAGTCCACGTTCACTATAAGACATAAGTTTTTAAGGTAGAATGGCATTCTTCTTTAATTCTTAGGTTTATTTTTATTGGTTTATTGTCCTTAAAAAATAAGATGGGCAACAAGTGCAAGTAAAACTTTTTTTATATAAAGGTGAAGTTTTAAAGAATTGTTCATAAGCCAAATAGCTTAATAAACAGAGGTGGGATTGGTAGGGAATATGGCAAATGAGCGCATAGTATACTATAGCATATTTATTAATTAATACTAGTTTAGCTGATATTGAATTTTTCAGAGCATTCAACTTTTTAGATCATTTAGACCATTACCATCAACATATATAGGTAATTGAATTTTTTAGCTAAAATCTATTTAGCTCAGTCCAAAATGTACTCCATTCACCAGCTAGCGTATTTATTGCTGTAATTACTAGTTTAGCTAAAATTGAATATTTTAGAGAATTCAATTTTTTAGAGCACTTAGACCATTCCCATCAACATAGGTAATTGAATTTTTTTAGTTAAAATCTAGTTAGATCAGTCCAAAATGTACTCCATTACACCAGCTAGCATATTTATTAATTACTTGTTTAGCTAAAATTGAATTTTTCAGAGCACTTAGAGCATTCCTCTCAACATGAATAATTGAATTTTTTAGCTAAAATCTAGTTAGCTCAGTCCAAAATGTACTTCATCACACCAGCTTGTGCTTGTCAAATTTCTTGAAAGATGCAATATCTCATCAAATTTGATTTGGTACCACAGATCACCAAATATATATTAATGGTTATAGGCATGGAGGAAATTTCACCACAATTTATTTTACTCAACTTGTATGTCTCATGTGGATTTTTCCTACCTCAAAAAGGGAATGGGATGGGGATTTAGGGAAAATTTTTGCCTCTACATGTGGGCAAAATAGGGACGGGTTTTTCTTGCTCAACCTCCCTAAGCCACTGCATCATCCAAAGCGTGTGATAAGGCTAGTATATATATAAAATTATAAGGATTCTCCTCTTTGAACTAGACTTTTATATGATTCAAAAATACCCCTAAACTTTAAGTTTAATAAAGAAAAAACTTGAGGACAACCCGGTAAAAATATATCTCCAACTCTACTTAAAATACCTACAAAATAGGATACTCTCCTACTAATCAATGTCTTCAAAACAAACTTATCCAAAATTTTAAAAAAATAAAAAAGGGAAATTATGACATTAAACAAAAAAAAAGCTTCATCGCATGCACAAAGTGCATGTGATGAGGCCAGTACTATTAATAATAGGATTTTCTATTTGGTTTTCAACATTTTGCGTTCTAAAATATCCTCACACAAATTCTTAAACTCTCTAAAATATCCTTATCTTTTAGTTTAATAATTTTAAATTTAAAAAAACAATTTGATTAAAAGAGTAATTTAATATTTTTAAAAGAATTCCTAAGTTTTAGGCTTTTAAACTTTTATCAAAATTCTAAAAATTAGGGAACTATCTTTATCTCACTTTTAAACATTATTTCACTAAATCTAAAATAAAAAGATAAATAACAAAAGAGTCATATGGCACGCACATAACACATGTGGTGAGTCTAGTATTATTAATAAGAGGATTCTCTGTTTTTTTTTCAACATTTTGCATACTAAAATATTCTCACACAAATTCTTAAACTCTCTACAATACCCATATCTTTTAATTAGATAATTTTATTTTTAAAAAAGTTCCTAAACTTTATGCTTTCATAATTTTATCAACTCTCACATAGAGAAAAATCTTAAAAATTAGGACAATATCCTTATTTCACTTTTAAACATTATTTCACTAAAAAAAAAAAAAAAAAGCTCTTCATCGCACACGCAAAACGCACGTGAAGAGGCTAGTGAGGAAATAAAGTTATTCGTGACAACATAGTTCAATCCATTTGTCCATTGTAGACAATAATTTTTATTATTTCTATTTTATGGTAAGAAGGGAGGTGATGAAAAATGATCTCTAGATATGACAAATTGGCCGAAAAATGATACACCTAACGTTTGTTTAGTTCGTTGATAATATCTGAGAGGAAAAGGGATTATGTAGTAGCACTTGATGTTGGAAACAAATGAGAGATATTACTTGAATTTTCTTTGGAATTTACACAAAATTATAATACCAAAAGAGGTGGCAGAGATGAGGCGCCAAATCACTATCTTGAGACAAATCGTGTCATCTATGGTTTATTTGCTGTAATTAGACAAATAATTTCTACACGTTGTCGCAAGAATATAAGTTTTCTATAGCACTTTTTTTTCCTAGAAAATAGAATAAAAAATAAAATATTTTTTTGAAGAGTAAGAAGTAGTAGATGGTGTGTTTTTAGAACAATAATATAATTTTTTTTGAAAGTCTGTACTCTGTAGCTACTTGTACACTCCAAACAGAGAAACACGAAGAGAAAAAACTACCCTGCTCTCGTGGTACAAGCAGCGGAGTAAGGAAAGGCTCACTTAATGTGAGAGGAAAACTCCCACCTAGAGGAGAGAACTCTCACCCTAACTAGTAACTAGTATGATAAAAGGTTGTTAAATCATTTTTGCATATAAGAAATGAAAAACGATAGCATCAATAACATTAATTCAGGAAACAAACTCCAACACGTTAATTCAAGTAACAAACCTCGACACAATATTAATTCAAGAATAAAGAGTACTGCATAATTTGGAAGGAAAATCCAAAAAGAAGCAACTAGATTACCGATTTCCATGCGTAACAAATCTCATAGTTGCCATCCTGATCATGATTGAAGAGACAAGGGCCAGCCTCTTTTACACTCCAAAAGCAATCTGGATTGCATCGATTTTGATCTACGACAAAGTCATAAATGTCAAAATGGTGGGATGCGCCTCGCCAGTCCATACTGCAATGAAATAGTGTAGAGCCTGAATAACTAGGGCGGAAATTAATTTCAAACGCGTCACCTTTAGAGAGAGCATGGACTCCAAGATCGTCGTCCTTGGATAGACAATGGAGGTTCAACACCAAACCATTTTCCAAATCATTGGTGATTTTCAGATGTACCTTACCTGGAAGAAATCCTCCTTCACACGTAGTTACCACCAAGAGAAGTAGCAATGATGCTATTGCTAATCTAATGAAACAACTCATGATGTTTGCTGATTAATGAGATTTGTTTTAGAATATTGGTCTTTTGTCTTTTTGAGGTCTTATTTAGGCCAACTTCTTCATTTTAGCTAGCTAGTGACATTTCTATGCTATTATTAGGAACATGTAAGCATAAATCCATAAGAAAATTTTAAAATGCTAAAAATTCTCACATTGTCAATTGTTTTTTTTTTTTAAAAATGGTACTTATGATTCCTATGAAATTATACTTAATGGTTGCCACTTACTACACAACCAAAATTAAAGTTTAAAATGCTAAAAACTCACGTTGACATTTTTTTTTTAAATGGTAGATATGTAGTTATAAAGTATCCTAAAAGATAGGCACTTAATTAGTACATATCCATAACTAAAGTTTAGGTTGCTTAAAAAGCCACACACACACACACACACACACACACACACACACACACACAAAAACACTAAGAAAGTTTCTCAATGTTAGCATCTACTTTTAAATCACCAATAAATCCTTTGATTTAAAAAAAAAAAGTATTTTCTTTATTAAAAAAATTTCAATGAAAGCCTGAAAGTCGCAACAAATAACAATATTAAATTTCATATGAAAGAGATGAAATTGAGAAAAATGAAGCTAAAGTTTAACAGTTTCAATTAATTGAAAACTTAATATTACACAAATTGATAAATATAGGCAAAGGTAAGATATTTACACCAAAAAAAAAATGGTCTTTAACAACCACTTGACAGATTGACTACCACTATATGTGAGCCTTGAATCATACAATAATTAATGTAAAGTTTCTCATGGAATTCATCCAATGTAACTGCTATCCAATTTAACAAAATTGTTGATATGTCACCCTAAAAAGAAGAAAAAAAAAAAAGAATAAGCAGGTTTAAATATAAGAAAAACAACAAAAATCAAGAAGAAAAAGAATAGGAGGAAGAGAAAGCATCACTTAGAACACATTCAAATACTGTGAAATTCATAAACACAATTCTAATCACAAATATTAAATAACCACACAATTTAGAGGCTAGAGGCTAGTAACGCATAATTTGTTGTTTGTTGAAATTTATTAGTAAAAAATTTCAAACTTGATAATTAACCACAATAAAATAAAATAAAATAAAATAAGACAAAAACATACCTCCATTAGTTCAAACCATATGAAACAATTGGGAGAGAATGTGGGTGGCACATACCTCTATCGGTTCAAACCACATGTGAGTGATAGGGAAAAAAATGGAATCAATCAAACAAACCAAGTAAAAAAAAAAAACCAAAAGAAAAGAAAAGAAAAAATAATAATATGGAAAGGACAATGATAACAATGTAAGGAAACCAAACACAGGATACTGGCTAAAAATAAAACAAAAATGTAATTTGTTGAAGGGGCCCTCCTTGTAACAAAGAAAAGCAAACATACTATTAAGTTCTAAATATTTAGGAATAAGCATTTAGGTTCTAATTTTATATAAGTTGGCAAACCAATAACAAAAACATGTCTAGTTTAAGTGTTAGACATTGCTTATGATGGTTCAAGTCAAGATTCAAAAATAGTCAAGCTGCAGAAAGAAGAGTTCAGAATCTGCCAAGCTCGACCAATCAAAAGTCGTATTTTATAGAATTTAAATCAGGCCCAAAGCCCATGAAAATGTTTAGGGTTTGTGTCAAACACTACTAGGTATAAAAGGAAAACCCTAAATATGTTTTAGAAGTTCTTGGAAGTCTTGTGAGTTACTTCGGCAAGATTTTTGAGGTTTCTGTAGCATTCTAACTCAACAAGCGTTTACTAGAAAGAAGATCTACATCTAAGAACTGGTAGAGATAAGTTGTTGTATACAAGATCTACCGCTTCTGGTGATCTAAACCTTTGAGAGGGATCTCAAAGTCACAAACGTGGGTGTTTGTGTTTAGCAAATTTAGATAGAAGAGTCTGTGGATTTGGAGTTGCACATGGTCATGTGAGTAGGTACTACAAGAGGTAGCTTTAGATTTAGGTAAATTTATTGTAAAACTTTCATTCTATCATAGTGAATTTGTTGCCTTAAGGATAGTTAAATTAAATCTTCTCCTAGTTTTTTACCTTGAAATTAAACTATCAGTTTCATTAGTTTTCCTAAGTAATCATATCATTGTCTCCTTTATTTTTCCGCACCATGTGATATGATTGTTTATGTTTAACCTAGATCTGAAAAATTAGCCAAAGTAACTACTTGGTTAATTAAGTAGGTTAAGCTATCTGGTTTACAGGGGTCTAAACAAACAAACACGTACCAAATTCAATAGAGTAGCATAAGTTTTTTGAAATAATGAAGAAAAGGCAGAGTAAATTACAAAATTCAACAGAAACCTACTGCGAAAATCTCATCAACTGACAGGCTGCAGTGGCTGTGATTAAAAAGTATTAGAAGGCTGTTGATTTTCTTTTTCTGTTGCACAAAGAAGCGGCCTGACGTTTTTGCTGTCAAAAATCCTATTTAAATTAGGATTTTTGTTTTTGATACGTTCACCTATTTGGGAAGCGAAGTTTGTGAGATGTGGGGAAGAAGTTTTGTTTGTAGTGGGAAGTTTGTGAGATGTGGTAGATTGACTTGTGATACGTGGGATGGGAGATGTGGGAAGTTGTAACTTGTGAGACGTGGGGTGGTAGGTTTTCTTGCTTTTTAGAGGGAATTTTGTATCTGTCTAGGACATAGAGAGATTTATTTGTTAGTT
Source organism: Castanea sativa (assembly GCF_040712315.1). Lineage (NCBI taxonomy): Eukaryota > Viridiplantae > Streptophyta > Magnoliopsida > Fagales > Fagaceae > Castanea > Castanea sativa. The sequence continues at coordinate 45,367,089 of NC_134016.1, forward strand.
TTTAATTTTTTTTCAATTTAAAAAATAATATATTTTTCCAATTTTCGGTTTTATCCTCATTTCTTATGTTTTAAGAATAAGAATAGGTTAATTAAATAAGAGATAAATTTAAAAGTAAAAAAAACAATAACTAACTTTCTGTATCTTCTTAATATATAGAAATATATATAGAGATAATAGAAACCTAGAGCAAGCTTCTAAAAACCTCACAATTTTCCACATAATTGTTTTTTTTTCTTTTTTCTTTTTTTGTTGCCAAATGTGAAAAAATAAAAACGACCCAGTTTTGGAAATAACAAAAGCGATCAAAAAATGCTTATTTATTTATTCCGGTAATCCACGCAATGAGATTTTCAATACTACTGTAATTGCGATTTGCCAAATCATTAATGATAATAACTCTTTTTTTTTATATATACAAGATAGAATTTCTACTCTAACCTAATCTAAGTGTATACATATGTATGTGAAACTCTCTCTTGAAGACTTGAATCTCAGCCCTTACCCGCCACACCCCACAGACACTTATACTTATAGAGTGACTATCGCACCAATGATGGTGGTAATGATAATAACTCTCACCCTAGCTATTATGATAAAAGGTTGTTAAATCATTTTTGCATATAAGAAATGAAAAATGGTAGCAGCAATAACATTAATTCAGGAAACAAACTCTAACACATTAATTCAAGAAACAAACCTCGACACAATATTAATTCAAGAATAAAGAGTACTGCATAATTTGGAATTTCCCTTTATTCTAAAGGAGAAGGAAAATCCAAAAAGAAGCAACTAGACTAGCGACTGTGATTTTTATTTACGTGTGAAGGAGGATTTCTTCCAGGTACATCTGAATTCACTAATGATTTGTTTCAGAATATTGGTCTTAATTTGTCTTTTTGAGGACTTATTTATAGGGCAACTTTTTCATGGTAGCTAGCTAGGGCGTGCGCATGCATACACACTTATGCGTGCACACCCTCAAGGAATGCGTATGAATGCTTCGTACGTGCATGCGCATAAAAGGGAATGCCTGCACATGCTAAAGTTCTAGTATGGTAAACCTAATTTATTTATTGTTAGTCTAGGATTTAGACCTCTAAAAGCAAACCATGTAAATTTCATGGATTCTTTTTGTTTTTTTTTTTCTTCTTCTTCATATTCTCATTTATTTTTTATCATTAAATCATAATTATGTCTCTACTATTCTAAGTTCTAACATGATAATCCACATATTTAACCACTAGATCCAGATTCCTTTTCTCACCACCTCACTCTACAACCCCAACCTAATCAATTTCCTATCATTCACAGGTCAAGATTCTCTCTTACCATCACTGTCAACCACTCTATAGGTTCATCATAATTTATTCCCTAACATGAATAAATTTTAATTCACCCAACTTGGAGAATTTATTTCTAAAAAATAAAAAACCTTGGAGAGTTTAGAAAGGGAGAAATTCCACTTATATTAAACTATTCTAAACTATCAAATTTACTCTTATGATATTAATTTTTATATAGTCCTTTAAATTAAACAAAAAGAAGGATAAAATTGTCAATTTTATGGTATGTTTTCATTTCCTCTTCTTATTTTAATTTTTAAAATATCTGTCAAGAGTCTTATAGACTTATGATTCAAACCTCCCCTTCTATTGTGACTATCAAACTATTAAAAAAATAAAATAAAATCAAAATCAAAATCAAGATATCCAAATATAGGGAAGAGACCCTCCCCTAAAACACTCGACATAAATGAGAATTAAACGAAGAGTAAATGAGAATTAAATGATGAGTAACTTACTATCTTTGATGTCCCTCCAACAAAGCACCAGTTTTCATTTACATCTAGTGCCTTTAGTGCACTAAATTCGTTGCGATCATGACACATGCCTAGATACATATCTATTTTTAGACACATGTCATGATCACAATAGGTACAATGTCACAGGACACTGGATGTAAGTTAAGCGTGGAGCCAAAGGGTCTCACCAAAAACATTAAATACAATGGAAAAATCCTTTTTTTTTTTTTTAAGAAACATCAATGAATCAAAAACAGCTCAACAATCTTTCTCAAAAAAAATAAAAAATAAAAAATAAACATCTCAATAAAATGGAGGCGTAAGTGTCATCATCCCTTCATGCATCACACTTGGCTTATAAAAGCTGTAGCTTTACATGCAAACTTCTATATTTTTCCATCAAATGCAAACATTATTTACTTAAACATTTCCTTTTTATATAACCAATAAACCTCTTTATATGTTGAAATTGAGGCTTTAAAAAACTCTACAATAATTAGAAATTAAAATAAACTAGAATATTAAGTTAAAATAAATAGAACTATAGTATACCTTTACCAAAATAATATATAATTTTAAAGTTATATTATTTGATGTCTATCTAACTAATAGGATTTTACAAAATTCGTACTTTTATATATTACCAATTGGGTTTTTTCTAAACGAAGCCTGGATACTTCATGTTTTTTGGTCCAGTCGAGCCAACCATAAATTATTCTAATTGATAATATTAATCTAATACCCTACAAAAAATAAATAGGATTAAATTGTATTTCACGCTCCAAACTTTTGATAATTCAATCAACCTTTTTTGGGCGAAAGAGGGGATATCTCGATCAGGGGAGAGAATGGGGAAATTCTATGTGACCCAATATATCTGACAAGTCGCACTATATGTCAACCCACGATGCATCTTCCTCTCCAGGACTTCGAAAAGGTACTTTTGGAACACCAATACGCATAAAATGAAAGAAAAAAATTAAGTACTATATCTTACTTTGATGTGGAAGCGTAACAACAGGTTTATTGTCTTAATAAGATTAGCCTTTATCATAGTTTATCCATAAATTACCCCTCAATTACATAACAGAAAACTGCATTGTTGTACTTTATATTTAACTAACACCTTAAAATATTTCCATTTGTAAGTAGAATTAAGACTTAGAAAAAAATGGATAATATATGTGAAAACACTCCTAGTAAATAAATAATAATAATAATGATGAATATGCTATTTTTTTGTGGGTTATTTATTTATTTATGCAATTAATTTTGACAATATCAAAGTTGTTTTCAGATCTCTCTCTCTCTCTCTCTCTCTCTCTCTCTCTCTCTCTCTATATATCTCTCTCTCTCTCTCTCTCTCTATATATATATATATATATATATATATATATATATGTATATATATTTGGAATCCGGCATAATTATAAAAGCAATAAATTAAGCATTACATAAGCTAGGGATTTGACAGTGATATTAATCCAATTCTAATGGTTTATGGAGAATACATGTAATTCTCTAATCTCCAAGAGTTAATTTCAATGTGTTGATGGACATTATTGTAATTCGTAGAATCTAAACTATTTTCTTGATATGATTGAGAATATTAAGGAATAATATGTGAAAGAGTTTAAGTCAAGTCAATAGCCTTCGAAAGGTATTAAATGATCCTACGGCTAAAGATTAATATATCCCTAAGGATCCCACATCCATTCGCTCTCTAGGGTTTACTAAGTTTTTATAAATAAGAGATATCTTGAAATGTAACTAATGAACCAAACATGTTAATGTTATATTGGTGTAATGTGATCACATGAACCAAGTATGTAACATTACAATGCAATCCAACATTACGTGAACCAAACGTCGTCTTAGTGTTTTGCCATTAGAACTACAATGTATTTCTACAACCGTTGGCAAAACGAGAGAGAGAGAGAGAGAGAGAGAGAGAGAGAGAGAGAGAGAGAGAGAGAGAGAGAGAGAGAACATTACGTGAACCAAATGTCGTCTTAGTGTTTTGCCATCAGAACTACAATGTATTTCTACAACGGTTGGCAAAACTAGAGAGAGAGAGAGAGAGAGAGAGATGAATATCTCGGGAGGCAGCACACTTGACATTTATTTTAAAATACAAAATCCATGATTTTGTGTATAACGATTATTGAAACAATTTTTTTTTTGGGGATTCGGCAAACTAACAATGAGAGGTTATTTCATGAGAATTGAGATTGTCTTATGAAACCTCCCTCTTGCACCATGTGAAAATCATGAGACATTTCTCTCAAAGCACGTGTGGACCGGATCTTATACATTTAAGTTCCACATGTCGTGAGTAGGAGGTCTCATAAAATTGTTTCATGGAATATATTCTCTTATCGTATTAAGTCCAACAACGTTAATGAGGTCAATCTTGTCATGCATATATGCATCATATCCTCTCTTTTTTTATATACAAAATATAATTTCTACTCTAGTTTAATCTAAATGTATATGTGTGTAAAACTCCATTTTGAAGACTTGAACCTCGACCATTGCCTTCTATATCCCACAAGCACTTATATTTGTGGAGTAACCACCGCACCAAGAGTGCGCAGTGGTATATATGCATCATATCCTTGACAACTAGAAGCCTTGGCAAGAATTAATGCAGCAAATTGGTGATAGCTGCAACTGCGTTGCTCAATCTTGTCTTCATAATTTACCGATAGGACATGTTGCTTTTGGCTCATTCCAAGACGTTGCAAGTCCATATATTCCAGGGATATGCTTCCACATAATTACAGCTTGTATGGCGGCCTGCCAGGTGCTTCAAAAATTACTCCTATTTTTTTAAGGCCAAAAATAAAATAAAATAAAATAAAAATAAAGATTACTGAAATTTTTGACGCGCTCCTCATTGAATGAGAAAATAAAATTTACCATTTTTGTTTACATGAGCACTAGGGCTTAGTTTGGAAATATACTTTCCAATAATAAAAACTATTTTTAACAACAATTTGACTGTTACTATGGAAAATATTATTTTTAGAGTTATTCCTTTTTTGTAAAGTCCAATTAGTTAATCATCATTTTAACCTTCATTTTGATCGAAGTTTTTTCATTAGCAAATTATGCTACAATAAACCAAATTATGCAAAAAATTATATTTGAAAATATTGCAAGAAAGACCATTACTATTTAAATAAAAGCAATATATAAAAACAACATTTGGCATTGAAAGTGATCTATTATAAATATTAAATTCCGAATATTAGATAGTAGAGTTAATATATATATATATATATATATATATATATATATATATATATATATATATATATATATATGTATATATATAGAAACTCATTAAAGACTATTGAAAACACCCTTTAAACAACAAATTAAGAATATTAAATTCCATTACCCAATTAGGTGCTAAGTCTAACAAACGAGTATGGAATAGTGGAATCTGTATTATTTTCTTTATCATTTTCTCATTTTGTTGCCAAATGTTTATTTATTTATCCTGACCCTAGCTATTATGATAAAACGTCGTTAAATCATTTTTACATATAATTAAGAAATGAAAAACGATAGCAATAACATTAATTCAAGAAGCAAACTCTAACACACTAATTCAATAATGTGGATATTTCCCTTTATTCTAAAGGAAAAGGAAAATCCAATAAAAAGAAGCAACTAGACTAGCGATGGTGATTTTTTTTTTTTTTGGCATTATTTCCACGGGTAACAGATATCATATTTGCCACTCTCAAAATTGAAGAGACAAGGGCCAGCCTCTTTAACACTCCATGGGCAATCGTGTTTGCATCGATTTCCATCTACGTTGTAGTTATAAATGTCAAAATGGTGTGATGTACCTTGCCAATCCATACTGCAATAAAACAGTGTATGGCCCCCAAAACTAGGGCGGAAAACAAACTGAAACGCCCCACCTTTAGAGAGTGCATGGACTCCAAGATCGTTGTCCTTGGATTGACAATGGAGGTTCAACACCAAACCATTTTCCAAATCATTGGTGATTTTCATATGTACCTTAGATGGAATAAGTCCTCCTTCACACGTAGTTAGCAGCAGTAAGAGAAGTAGCAATGATGCTAATCTAATGAAAGAACTCATGGTCGATGTTGGTGGGAGATAACTAAATGTTTTAGAATATTTGTCTGTGTCTTTTTGAGGTCTTATTTATAGGGCAACTTCTTCACGGTACGTAGCTAGTGACATGCATTTCTATGCTATGATTCAGGAACATAGCATCAATTTAGGAGTAATATTTCAAATTCATTTAGGAAAATATGGGACGCCATTTTGGTTGATTTCCCTATTTTATATATGAGAGGTGCTACGTCCACAACATTTTTACAACATTTTTACAATAAATCATAGGTGGTTAGTTGTTATTGGTTCAAATTTGAACCTAACACTAAGATTACTTTTTTGCCCCAACAATAACAACCAGTAACATCCTGCCAAATAGGATCTGTTGTAAAAATGTTGTAAAAATATTGTGGACATATCATTTCTCTTTATATATTATCACTAGCATTCATTTAGGAATAATATTTCAAATTCATTTAAGCAAATATGGGATGCCACTTTTATTGATTAGGGGGGAAAAATCAGATTTGAAGAAAAAGGTAAACTTGATGTGTTTTGTTTCCCTTGCTACATACTTTAAAAATGAGAGAACCTTCGGTCAGGAGCTGGCATAAAGAGCCTTCTTTACGCCACCAATGAATAAATGCCGTATCATATTTCTATTGAAAACTCAATACACTACAGCACACATAATTATAACTCAATTAAACTCAAAATCTTCAAACACGTATCAGGCCTAAAGAACTAAACAGCTCCAGCGTCTAAACCCATTTCATCTCCTCGTCTCCTCTCCTCACAATCTTATATTTGCTTTGTGGGCTATATACCAAGCAACATAAAGCAAATAAAACACCCACAACAGAAAACAGAAAAGCCACAGAATAGGAAAGAAAGACTCAAATTTTTTCCCTTCTATTCTAGATAACACACTCATATAATACATTCATGTCCAAACAAGAACAAGTAGTCAATATATGACCAAGAATCGCCCAAAATCAAGAACCATATTGCCAAACCAGCATCGTAGGTAGAGAAACAAGCCCTGAAGTAAACAAAAAAAAACAATCACAAATTGATAACAAATATACAACCACATAAGAAATCAATGTTTAGAAGAGAAAAATCAATAACTAATCAAAACCGAGATGAGAAAAAGGCAAACCCATAATGTTAACAACAAGTATAGAGCCAAAAGAATCAAAATAACAAAGACCCATTAAGTAAGAAACAGAGAAGAATCAAGAAAAAGGGGTAAACCTTGAACGACGAGGTGGAGCTCCGGTGCGGTGGGCGCCAGCTCCTAACCGACATGTGCGGCAGCTTCAACGGCAGGGTGGAGGTCCGGTAGTATAAGGAGAGGAGATGGAATGGGTTTAGGCGTTGGAGTTGTTTAGTTCTTCAGGTCTGATATGTGTTTGAGATTGATTTATAATTGTGTGTTGGAGTGCATTGGGTTTTCAATAGAAATATGATGTGGCGTTTATTCATTGGTGGCGTAAAGGAGGCTCTTCACGCTAGCTCCTGACCGAAGGTTTTCTCTTTAAAAATATATGCTAATTAGTCATTTTGCCATTTTGAGAACGAGGTCTCATAAAACCGTTTCATGGAATATTCTCTTATACATGTTAATTAGTTATTTTCCTAATGTAAGTCTTTTGAAAGTCAAAGTTTCCTTTTGAGTTATGTTTTCCTCTATTAAACCTTGATTTTAAATTTGATCCCATAACAAATTAAGAATTTTGCGACATACAAGTCAAACATGAATTCATTAATTAATGAGAAAACCAAGCAATCTAAATATATTCTAAGAATTTATACTTATCAATAGGGATGTAATTGTATTAATTCAGTTTTTTTGCTTTCACAGAAATGTTTTTTTTTTTTTTTTAAATTCTAATGAAAATTTTTCATTTGAAAAGTCAAGTTTCCTTTTGAGTCATGTCTTCATGTGTGACATATCTAATTTAGTCAATTTCTCATCTAATTAAGTTTCATTTTGAATTATGGACATAATTTATGGAGCTCAAATAAAAAGTGCTCAATTGCAAATCAATCCCAATTGCTTGTATAATATACATACATATCTGTTAGAGACAATAGTGGAATTTGGCTACTAAAAAAATCATATTCTATTTAATTCATTTTATTTAATGAAAATATATCTATTACCATAAATGTCTAATTTATTTTGACTATTCCTAAAAATTAATTATAAAACCATCCAATATTAAAAAAAAGCCTATTCTATTTAATTCAAATTTCACTATTACCATAAATGTCTAATTTATTTTGACTATTCCTAAAAATCAATTATAGATAATATCCTAAGATTAATCTTTGTTTGCTCTTAATTTGTTAAAAAAAAAATTTCAATAACAGAGACGAAAAAAAATACCCAAATATATAATATATATATATATATATATATATATATATATATATATATATATATATATGACCCGAGACCAACCCGAAACCCAACACGACCATGGGCCAAAAATTTCGGGTAAGATCAGGTTCCTCCCAAAAAATACCGATTTGGGTTTCAAGTGGCTAAGAAACCGACCCGACCTAAAAAAAAAAAGCTCAATCTTGTCATCATAATTTACCGACATTGCAAGTTCATATAAACTAGGGATATGCTGCCACATGGTGCTTCAAGAATTACTGCATTTTTTATTTAGCCAAAAATAAAATAAAATAAAATAAAAAATAAGGCATCATGACTTTTACTTTTAATTAGATCATCCTAACAAAACAACTCCTTTTGATTCAAATTTTACTAGGTTTTTATCCTTTCATAACACTTTTACATGTTAAAATGTGGACAATTTTAAACTCTGAACATTCTCATATCAATTATGGATATGTATGCAAAATAGTGAATGTAAACCAATGTGAAATGATATTTTCTCAATTCTTCTCCTTCTCAATTGCTATAAAACTGGACTTTTATGATCTAGGATGAGTTTGGTTCAGCTTTTTGAAACTAAGCTTTTTGAAAAAGTGAGGTTTTTAAAAAGTGTAATATGAAATTGAGCTTTTTGAAAAAGTTAAGTGTTTGGTAAAAGCTATTAAAAAGTGGTGGTTTGAGTGGTAAATTACCAAAAAGAACCATGTATATATTAGGGAGTTTATTTCATTTTTAAATCAACTACTTCATAATACTTACTCAAAAAAACAATTCTCCAAAGATATGAAGAAGCTTCAGGGGCAAAAAATCAACACTGATAAGTCATCGATGTTTTTCAGTCCTAACACAACTCAGGAAACAAGGCAGGAGATTTTCAGCATTTTGGGTCTCATGCAAGATTCAAGACACACTAAATATCTAGGCCGCCCATCCTTTATTGGGAGATCAAAGAAGCAAGTGTTTGCTATCCTAAAGGAGAGAGTGGGTCAAAAGCTAGAAGGATGGAATGGCAAAGTTCTTTTAATGGGTGGAAATGAGATTCTCATCAAGGCCGTTGCCCAAGCAATCCCTACATACACAATGAGTTGTTTCCAACTCCCACAAGGCTTATGTGAGGACATGGAAAGTTTGATGAGAGGTTTTTGGTGGGGACAGAAGCAAAACGAGTTAAAGATAGCCTAGATCAACTGGAAAAGAATGTGCAAATCAAAGGTCAAAGGTGACATGGGCTTCAGAAATTTACAGGCTTTTAACCTGGCCATGTTAGCAAAACAAGCTTGGAGAATCCTTTCAAATCCAAACTCTCTAATAGCTTGGATGCTCAAAGCCAAATACTTCCCCACAGGTGACATCCTCAATGCAAAGCTAAATAACTCACCCTCTTACTCTTGGAGAAGTATCCATAGTAGTCTGGAGATTATCTAGAAAGGGACTCGTTGGAGAGTTGGAAATGGGAAGCTTATCCATGTTTGGGATGACTGATGGCTTCCAAAACCATCTACCTACAAAGTTGTCTCCCCCCCCCCCCCCCCCCCCCAAACAACATCCTTGAATTCCCTATGGTCTCTTCCTTGATTGATACTGATACAAAATGGTGGAGAGTGGATTTACTCAGTGCAGCCTTCCTGCCCTTCGAAGCCAATACAATAGGGAAAATTCCTCTAAGCCACAACCTTCCCCAAGACAAACCCATCTGGATTGGGAACAAAAAGGGTGAATTCACAGTTAAAAGTCCCTATCATATAACATATAATCTCATTGAAGCCAAGGAGGAAGGGGAATGATCCTCGGGTGACCCCAATTCCAAGCTTTGGAAGAAGCTTTGGTGTCTTCATCTCCCTGCAAAGGTCAAAATTTGTGGGTGGAGAGCTTGTGTCAATGGCCTTCCAACCTTAGAGAATGTTGCTATCAGGGGTATTAACACAAACAGGATTTTCCTAGTCTGCAATTAAGATCCTAAGTGTCTCCAACATGCATTAGTTTGCTGTGAGTTTGCCAAACTTGTCTGGGACCACTAGCAAGATACCCCATTAGTCACTCACCACAACAGAAGATCCTTCTTAGACTCTGCCTTACACCTGATCACAAACAAAACCACCCAGGACCTGGAATACTTCTTTGCTTCAACTTGGGCTATTTGGTATAATAGGAATCAAAATCATCCACAAAAAAGCATGTCTTTCTCCCATGCAGGTCTGGCAGATTGCAAAAAAGTATTGTAGAGGACTTCATTGAAGCTGCCTCCATTGAATTCCCTATTAAAAGACCAGTCCCCACCAGCTTGGAACCCCCTTCCCTTGGTTTCTACAAGATCAATGTGGATGGGGCAACAGTTGAGCATGACAGGCACTCCAGCGTTGGTGGGGTTATTAGAGACATCAAGGGACAATTGGTTGCTGCCCTTAGCAAGCATCTGCAAGCCCATTATCCTGCAGAGTTGGTGGAAGTTTTGGCCATGGAGCAAGGTGTCCTGCTGGCCTAAGAAATGCACCTATCTCAGGTCATCTTCGAAGCTAATGCTCTCTCAGTCATACAAGCCATAAATGACAACTTGATAGGGAATGATTTTGGTCACATTATCCAAGAGTTACAGCAAGCTAGGAACTCCTTCGTTAGATGCTTCTTTAAGCATGTATATAGGGACTTTAACAAAGTAGTCCGTGAACTAGCCCAATTTGCTAGGCATTGTGCAAGTACTCACCTATGGAAAGGTGTTATACTACCTTTTGTGTTACCTTTAGTCCAAGTTGACTTATTGTAACATCCTGCTTATGCAAGCTCTCTTGCTGTACTCCTTTCTCTGTCCTTTAATACTATCGTTTCCACTTTAAAAAAAAATACTTACTAAAAAATAAAAGCTACTTAATAATAATAATAATAATAATAATAATAATAATAATGTCATAATTATTTGTTATTACTATTACTATTATTGGTATTATTTTAATAATGTTAGTTTTTTTTAGCATCAATTATTTGTTATTCTAAAAAATTTGAACAAAGTATGTTACCTGTCTCACTTTAATAATGTTATCTATTTTTAATAATATCAATATCACTATTTTAATAATGTTTTGGTCTTATTGAATATGGTGTTATCTGTTCTGGTATGATGATCTAAAGGGGTTTCAAAAGGTAAAGTTGGGTTTTTTATAAAACAAGTGGGTAATTTAGTAATTAAACCAATAATTTCTGAAAGTTGAAATGGCTTTTTTGCAAAAGCTGGCCAAAAGTCCTTTGGCTTTTTAAGAATCTTGCACTTTTTTAAAAAGCAACTTTCTTGCTAAAGAAGGTTTTTAATACCCACCAAACACCTAGCATTTTAAACTTTGAAATAAAAAAATGTTTTTTGCCATCTCAAAGTGCAAACAAACGGGCACCTAACTCCATGGCATAATATATATGACCTAGAAATTTTTAGTGGATGCTATCATTTTCTAAAGGAAAAGTCACTCGACACTAATAATTCCCGAAAAATTTACACCCGATATTTGTGGTTTTGTGTTGTGGTAAGTCCAATCGAGTGCTTTCTCAAATGCTAGTGAGCGAGATGTGAAAATTTTGGGTGAATTTGTCTGTAGCATGACGGTTTTCTAAATGAATCAAGGAAAGCATCGTTAACATGAGTCTTCATTTTTGTACATGTATTGTTGGCCTGTCAATCTCCAATCCAAACAAGTTTGAACCCGAGCCCAATCTTTTTTTTTTTTCCCCTCCTGCTGAAAAAGGTAAGCCCATTCCATTTAGTATGTTCAGGCCGATATGTATACGTATTCCTGGGCTTGAGTCAAAGGTGGTTGAGGCTAAACCCATCCCGCCAAAAGCCTTTTAATGTAGATTGTTAACTATTAAGTTGTCAAGTTGTATTGATTCTCCCTTTGGATTAACTACCGACACAATTTTTATTATATAATCACAATTTACGAAAAAAATTGTGACTCTAGACTTTATTGAAGAGTATATTCAAAGGACAAAATATTAGGAATATTACAGTTTATATGGGTAAACATTCTCTACCACAAAAAAGAAAAAGAAAATCATGTTATAATTCTTAAGAACTCTTTTTAAAAAAGAAACAGACACACATGCACAAACAAGGGGGAGAAAATGATATTTTAACACAAAAACACACCATAAACTCCAATTAAGTCTTGGTTTTGCAACCATTCTTTATTTTTGACAAACAAGTCTACAGCCACCAACCTAACCTTTTGTTTTATCAACAATCCTATTAATATACCCAATTTCAAGTTGTTAACTTATGATGAGTCTTGACACTGGAACGTAATATCATATTTACATGGGTCTATCACTAATCAATTATATGTAATAATCACAACTTAATACATTAATTGTGTACGTAAAATTAGGTATTTCCCTAAATTTATTGTTGCTTTTAATGATCGAAGATAGTCAAAGCATGTGAATAGTCCACAATCCTACCCATAGCCACGTCAGTCAAAGTCAGGTCGCATATCTTAATCCATTTCCGGACTCCAGATTACTACTTGTATTGTGCCATCAAGCTCTAATGGTGTGATATCATAATCATTTTTTTGAGAGAGAAATATCATAATCTTTTTCACTTTGAACATTGAATTGAAGAGCCAAAAAAAGTTTGATAGGATTATGGGATAAAAGTAGAAATAAGAATATTTAACTACCACAGTCATTTGGTCCTGGGACTAATGTCAGGTTTTTTTTTTTAATTTTATTTATTTATTTATTAATTTCAGGTATTGTTATTCCATTTGATCAAAATTTTGACTACATAATCCTGAGCATTTGATTACATAATCTGTGTACACGTTATTTACAACCCATTCCCTATAATGTACACCCTCTGTTTAACTTGTATATACGATGTTTTAATTTCTTGGTGTTAACAATAAGGTTTATAAAGTTACAAACTACTGTGTCTCTAATCACAAAAAATTAATTTACATATTTATTTGTTTATGTTTTTTGTGTAACAATATTCATATTTATTACCCTTTTTTTTTTTTTGGTAATAAAATTGGGGAAAATACTAAACTTATTGACAATTTTACAATAAAAGGCTAACAAATTGTTGTTGAGATTTCTTTTTGTAGAAGTTCTGTTAGAATAATAAATTTTACACTTAAATATTTTGTAATTAGTGTCACAACACTTGAGCAAAATACACAAAGTAGTTCTCAATGAAAGTAGGTTAAAAGTTTTATTAATACTTAAAAAATTACACATGCATAATCTATAAATAAATAAAAATAAAAAAACATTAAACACACTTTGCTATACACAATCCAAAGCAAAATCAAGGAGACAACATTAAAAACATATCACCTAAAAGGCTAAAAGTAAAAGAAAGAGTTGATACATTCGAGAAACTTAGAAGGTGTTTGGTACATGTGTTTGAAAATATGTGTTTTGTTGTTTAAAAACATTAGTGAAAATACGAGTGGATGAAAAAGTGTATAAAAATATGTATAATATTGTTTAAAAACTGAAAATGTGTATTTAAGTGGGTATATCATCCCTTATTTCTCTTTTTGACAGTCAAAAACAACAACTCACCTACTAAAGTGAGAAAATCATCTCTTTCTTATTTGTAGTCTATCACTCCACCTAAGCTAGTAATTAAAGATGTGCAAACTTACCTAATTACGCATATGTTAAATGCTTTAAAACAAATTATCCGTTTTACTAGAGTTGGTACTTTGATAAGCATTTCAAAAACTTAAGGAAAATGTTAAAACTTTTTTTTTTTTTTTTGAGAAACGGAAAATGTTAAAACTTAAAACTATTTTTAATTTTACTACAAGAGCTTTATATTTGATATGGTAATAAATGTGAGGGATGCCATAAAATTTTTTGCATAGGTCATATAAATTAATGTATCACTTGTGGGGGGTAAACAACTATTGAATAAACAAGTGGGCTTTGGGCCTAGTCGGTTGGTAACAGTTTGTTTTTGTCAAGGGGGCTACTAAGTGCACGAATCAGCCTACACTGCAGAGGTCCGAGGAGTTGTCCATCTCGTCGGACAATTCCGGCGATGACCATAGGACTTGCCAGTAAAGCTAAAGGCAGAATTCCGGAGAAAGCTAATGGGTAAGAGGGTGATCCAGGCACCCTCTAGAAGTAAGGACGTGAGAAAAATATATAAAGAAAATGCTGCAACCTCCACATTAAAGACCCTGCACCTATCTCTCTGACCGCATTAATGGAGAAATGACCTCTAAATAGTAGAATCTAGCCTTCCTGCTATTGTTTGAAAACTTCAAGAAGGTAGCAAATGGGACAAGTATCTAAGAGGAAGATTTGTATGACACGTGGAGGAGCCAGTAAAGAAGAAGTATGTAAGGAGGCAAGAGAGGAAAGAGAGAGGGATCTGCACTTTTTGCTAAGAAAAAATAGGAACTAAGGATTGTAAACTTGGGCCTGGAAAGAGAATATTTATATGAATCGTTCTCGGCTTACGTCCGAGAAGATCTATTTATCATATTTGTTCATCATTTGCATAGATTATAACGTTCTAGCCTATTAATCGAACTTCCAACATCTCAAACCTAGACTTCAAACTCATATTCTACAAACTTTATTGTATAAGGCTCATTGGGTCTGAGCCCAAAATTTATTTTTGGGTCCAAATACAATTGTGCACTTACATCACTAATTATAAAAAATAAAAAAATATTAAACACTCATTGATTATCATATTAAAGTTGCACCAATCAAATTTATTATCACATCAGTTTTTAAAACTTTTGTAATAATTTTAACATTTACCATAAATAAAATTTTGAATTAGATTTTTATGAATGGTAATACATGATTTTTTTTTTTTTTTTTTAATGAGAATCGATGGTAATACATAGTAATAAGAAGGTAATACTCTTCTATAAAAATATATATATAATAAAAATAAAAAATAAAATAAATCTATAATATCTGTAGCTGACTCGGCTCTTTTTTCTTTTTCTTTTTTTAATTTTTGCTGAGAGTAGCTGACTCGGCTCCACCTCTGTACTAGCTTTGGGATTGCATGGGAGCCAAGCCAACAGGATCAGAAAAGTCTCGAACAATCCAACCACGTATCTATCTTCATAGATGCTACCTTCTTCGGATAAACAAAATGTACTAGCTAGCCTGGCAGTACCTGCGTGTCTTATACTACAATAATAGAAAGCAGAGACCAATCTTACTGGTCAAAAATAATATCATAGATTTTCTACTGTATAATAATCAAACTGGTCAAAAACCATATCATAGGTTTTCTACGCTTTCTAAAAAGACACGCTCATATATAGTAATATAAATAGCATTCCCCATCTGGGTTTAAGTTGTACACGTTCTTTCACCATATTCTCTGTATCTCAGTCTCTGATTTTGATTTATCTTAGTCTCTTTCACAAGTTTTTGTTAACCCTTTTCATCAAAGCAAAAAGTCTAAGTAGTGCTGGTGGTGTTGGTGGTGAAAATGACGATCACAGCCACACCGTGTGTTAAGGATGGTTGTCTCATGGTGAGGGGCAAGGTGGTGCTGACCGGAGTGCCTGAAAATGTTGCTGTTTCTCAGGTTGGCTCCGGGGACTCGGCTTTCTTGGGTGCAACTTCAACTACTTCATGTTCACGTCATGTTTTCAGCCTTGGTGTTCTTGAGTGAGTTTCTGTTCTTTTTTTGCCTTTACATTAGTTTTGATAAGAAATTGTGAATTTAATCACTTAACCATTTAAACTACTGATTTTCCAAAATCTTAAGCTGATAGGAAAACAAATTTCCATCCTGAAATTTCTTTGCATGCTTTTCTATATTTTCCTTTCATGATATGTTTGGATGGTAAGAATGTGCATCTTGGAAAAGGTATAGCAGAATGTTGATACAACAGCATTCAAACCCAAATCCCAAGTTTTTGGTAATTTTTTTTTTTAATGATTTTTTAGCTATTGCTTGTGGCATTTTTCTCATATTCTAATTGATGAATCAAATTAAATAGTAAGACTGTGTTTCAAGGAATTTGGAAAGATGTGTCAGGTTGAGTACTCATAGAACAGAATATTTTCATTCTGACATGGTGAAAGACTAAAAGTTATATGAAAGAAATCAAGGACTTGTAATGTAAAATATTAAATGTTACTATTACTGGTATCATCCTCAAAGGGAAAAATCTATGTTACTGAGAGTGGTGCAAGTGACTATTAAATTCTGTTTGGTGAAGTTCAATGTGAAGGTATTTAGACATTGCTTTGTCCTGTTTATTATAGTTTGACATGAAAAACATATGGCCTTCGCAGGGGAGGATACAAGTTCTTGTCTCTCTTCAGAGTAAAAATCTGGTGGATGATACCACGTGTTGGGAAATCGGGTAGTGAAATTCCACTGGAAACGCAAATGCTTCTCTTGGAAGCAAGAGAAGAGTCTGCCCTGCATGATGAGATTTCTTCTGATCCAAATTATTCTGAAAACACCTTCTACATTCTTTTCTTGCCTGTGTTGGAAGGACAATTTAGGACAAGTTTGCAAGGGACTCCTGCAAATGAGCTTCAGTTTTGTGTTGAAAGTGGTTCGTCAGCTCTTCTATTAGCTTCTTTTTTTCTTTAGTTTTCATATGATGAACTAAATTTTATTTTGATCCTGGTTTGCTTTTTTGCTGTTCTAATTTCTTCAGGAGATGTCAATGTTCAAACCTCCCAATCATTGGAAGCAGTATTCATTAATTCTGGGGACAACCCATTTGAGCTCCTTAAAAATTCTATCAAGTATGTTCACTTAATTGGCCTTTCTTATATTGTGTGCCTATGTAAAGTAGTCAGTTACATATTCTAACACTTCCACATGTATAATGATGTAGGATACTAGAGAAGCAAAAAGGTACTTTTAGCCACATTGAAAACAAGAAGGTAATAAAAAATCCAAATACTTTACCATTTTGAGAGCATGTGTATATTGCATTCCAATTAATTAACCTATTGTGATTGGATCAGTAGATGCCAGCCCACTTGGACTGGTTTGGATGGTGCACTTGGGATGCTTTCTACACTAAAGTCAGTCCACAAGGGATCAAAGAGGGTCTTCAAAGGTACTATAAGAAAGTCATATGTACTTGAGTCAGTTATTTGAATAAAAGGTGCACCAATTAATCCGAAACTTAATCCATAATTTAATTATTGTTCTATCTTGTATTCTGAATTCTTCAGTTTCTTGGAAGGAGGCTGTTTACCTAAATTTCTGGTCATTGATGACGGATGGCAAGAGACAGTAAATGAGTTCTGCAAAGAAGGTGAACCGTGTATTGAAGGGACACAGTAAGTCTTCCTTCTTTTACAAGTTCATTTACCTTCTATAAACTAGAAGCAATCTGTATCAGTTTGTTTATCATCCACCTTGTTTCTTTGGTTGGTCCATAGGTTTGCAAGCAGATTGGTGGACATCAAAGAAAACAATAAGTTCAAGAGTTCGGGTTCAGATAATACATGCATTGATCTCCATGATTTTATTGATTCAATCAAAGACAAATATGGAATAAAGTAAGTTTTCCAATCTGGATGTGGAATTATATTTCTGTTTAAGATCTAGTTAAAACTTTTAGTAATTTTGACCATGGAGACTTAATTATCTATTCAGATTTGTTTACGTGTGGCATGCTTTAGCTGGTTATTGGGGTGGTGTGCTTCCATCATCGGAAACAATGAAGAAGTACAATCCAAAGATTGCCTATCCAATTCAGTCACCTGGTAACACAGGGAATCTTAGAGACATTGTCATCGACAGCTTAGAAAAATATGGAGTAGGGATTATAGAGCCCCAAAAAATCTTTGAGTTTTATAACGATCTCCACAGCTATCTTGCAAGCTGCAGTGTGGATGGAGTCAAGGTTGATGTTCAGAATTTGATAGAAACCTTAGGTACTGGGGTTGGTGGACGGGTGTCATTGACTAAATGCTATCAAGAAGCACTTGAGCAATCTATTGCAAGGAACTTCAAGGACAATAACCTGATTTGCTGCATGAGTCACAATTCAGACTCAATCTATAGGTTTGCCTGCTCTCTTGATTTCATACACATATAATCTTATGTTACAAAGTTGGAATGTAGTTTCTCATTGATTTTTTTTGCTTTCAGTTCAAAGAAGAGTGCAGTTGCAAGAGCATCAGAGGATTTCACGCCAAGAGAACCAACATTTCAGACTTTACATATTGCTTCTGTGGCTTTTAATAGTCTTCTTCTAGGGGAGATTGTGGTGCCAGATTGGGACATGTTCCAAGTAAGATTTGCTACACATATATAATTCCCTGCAGACCAAAGAGCTGCAGTAACTTGTTTTGATTGATAAAATTGCTGAATCATTTATTCTATAGTACTCATAACAAGACATTCAAAATTGACTTGACATACTGATAGATACTTGACCCACATAATTATCCAACATCTAGTGCATTTCTACAATGTAGTGGAAGCTTAAAACCATGTGGGTTGCAAAATCTAAAGTGTTTGTCTTTCTTTATTCAGAGCAAACATGATACAGCTGAATTTCATGCTGCAGCAAGAGCAATAGGTGGTTGTGCAGTATATGTAAGGTGAGACACAAAAGCATTGATTTTGATTAAATTTACATGTCTTTGAAAGAGAATGATATTTTATTCTTAGCTTTAATTCTCCAATGGTGATGAAGAAAATTCTTATGAGTATTCAATTTCAATACAGTGACAAGCCTGGCAAACAGGATTTCAAAATTCTCCGAAAGCTAGTATTGCCTGATGGGTCAGTTTTAAGAGCTAGATATGCAGGGCGGCCTAGTCGAGACTGTTTGTTTATAGACCCAGTTATGGACAGGAAGAGGTAAAGTAATTTCCTAAGTTCTTATTTTCTCAATCTGAGACTAAATTATTTTTTCAATTTAAAATCAGTCTCTTAATTACTATGCACATTGACTATTTGCAGCATGTTGAAAATATGGAACTTGAATAAGTTATCTGGGGTCATAGGTGTTTTTAATTGTCAAGGAGCCGGAAGTTGGCCACTTAAAGAAGTAGCTCAAGATATTTGTAATGCCACATCTACTTCTTCATCCATCTCATGTCATGTGAGTCCTCATGATGTTGAATTTCTTGAAGAGGTAGCTGATGAAAGTTGGAATGGAGATTGTGCAATATATGCCTTTAATTCAGGTTAACTTTCTAGTCCATGTTAATTTGACCAAACAAATTGCGTCCAAAATCAATTTCTCTAGAATAACATCAAGTCTATTATATTTCAGGATCTCTTACCAAATTGCCAAGGAAAGGTTCACTTGAAGTGTCCTTGAAAACTCTTACATGTGAACTTTATACCATCTCTCCAATCAGGGTAAGTAGTTTAACCAACATTTATTTCCTATGAATTTTCTTACTATTTAGGTCAATGCAAATCATGTCCTTTATTTTGTGAATAGGTTTTTGGTAATGATCTTCTCTTCGCTCCATTGGGACTGCTTGACATGTATAACTCAGGAGGGGCAGTAGAAGCTCTGAACTGCACCAAGGATCTTTCAAGTTGCACAATAAAAATCAAAGGGCGAGGCTGTGGCCTGTTTGGAGCCTATTCAAGCACCAAACCAAAATGTTGTATGGTAAATATGAAAAAAGAGGAATTCACTTACAATGTTGAAGATGGATTATTGACAGTTAAACTTCAAGGTGAATGCAAATTAAGAGACATTGAGTTTGTCTATTGAGGTGTCTATGTCTGAGGAATTTTGCAATGATTGAAGGACTTTGAAGGGTTGCAAGTGAAGAATATAATGTGCTTATCTGTTGTAAACAGATTTAGATAGAATGTATAATAATGTAAACAACTTGTTTACTTGAATAAAAACAATATTGATGTTAGCCAATTTGTTTTTCCCCAAAACAGGAATTGATCTGGATCTGTTTTTATAATTTGTGGGAGTTATGCTACAATCTCTAATAGATCAAGCATGGTAGGAAAATTTTTCTTCTTTATTGCTGGGCAAATGAGAAATATCATTAGTGCATAAGTAAGCCAAATGGTTAATATTCTTTTGTGTGTGATTGAACAATTTTTGAAAAATAATAATAACAACGATACATGCCGCAGTTTTTCAATTTGGTGAACTAAAAGAAAAGATATAAAAATATTTCTACCTTAAACGCTGACTAGTGACATTAAGATGATACCATTAGGATGTGCATCCAAATCAATTTGTACCTTAGCTACAAGGGAATTTTATTTTATGATACTAGGTTACCACTATAGATAAAAATTTTGCCATAGTCATTACAAATCTCATTTGAGTGTGATTGCACTAAAGCTTGTGGTATTCCATCTATAGATAGTCCAGCATAAGGAATTATTCTACTCTTCCAACTTGGCAGGAAGCCTTTCTTTTTTACCTTATCTTTTTGGACAATAATACCATTTCTATTTATCAATATTTAATTTTTAATTTTGGGATGGTAATAGGTTTTCTAGGTCACCTGAGATTGCGACCTTTTCACAACTTGGTTGGTCACAAGATGATTGTGGCTTTGCTGGTCGCAAGATAGTCGCAACTTACCTAGTCCGCACTTTGATCCCTGCATTTTGCCACGTGTTACTCGCGAGCAAAGCAGGTTGCCTGAGGTCGCGAGATAACTCTGAATACACGTTTCACAAAATGCAAAGAGGCTCAAGTACATTCTACCTCAAATACAATTAAGTCTCAGAAGATACATTAAAAGATCAAATAAAATATATACAAATTTGTCACTAAATAAAGAAAAAATAATAATAAAATTTTCACTCTCTAATCAAAGTTAACCCATGGAAATCATTTACTAGTAACTTCGATTATTTTCTAGCTACGTGTGCTACGATTAAGCAAAACATGAAGACTAAGATTAACATGTGGCTTCACAATTGCCAAAAATATTAGTTTCATCAAATTCTAAAAAATGTAGGTCTCCTATATCATATGTCATTAGGTGTTTAAAACAATAAGAAGCTCAAAACAAAAGCTGGATTATAAAATAAATAACTAAAGAAAAATCGAGATTGTTCCAGAAAATTAAAAAGTTATAAAGCATATGAAAAAGGCTTACATCACAGGCCTGAAAATACAAGACAAACTGAAAACAAATAATAAAGAAAAAATTCTACAAATCAAAGTTAAAGTATCTAGGGCATATCCACTCAAATTGTTGCTTTCAGTGAGAGAAGTAACTTCTTCCTAGAAAGTTGAAATTTTTGCTTAAGATTTGGACAAGGTCTTAAGAGCTTCATCAACACTGTTGCTTTGGAGCAAGAATTGTTGAACATAATCATGAGCCTTAATTGTGTTCTATCTCGCGACCTCAAATTGTTTTTGAAGATCTCTCAATTCTTGCTCTTTATGTTTTTCATTTTTAGATACTTCATCCAATTTAAAGTTAGCAAATTTAAGTCGAGACTTGTACTTATCGTAAGTTGCAAAGTAGCTTTTCTGCCTGCTCCGAGGTTGCCTTGGCCTAAAAGAGTTGGGAAACTATGGTATTAATGCTTTTCAAAAATCTATTGAGCATCATCCATTTGCTTACGTCATTTTATTGAATGTGAGGAAAAATCAAGGAACTTAAAACTTCAAAGTTTCGTTTGGTGTTTGTATTGGGAATGACTTGAGTAATTAGAATATACATGTATTTCTTTAGGCTCCCAAAAGACTTCTTCAATTGGTCAAAAGAGATACTTGAAGAAGCATTGGTTGGAGGAGATTTGACAGCCGCGTCTCGCTTTTTGATATTTGTAGACACATCCTCAACAAGGTGGTCATGATCAACTTGTTGGAGAATAGGAATCTCCTAAGTTTAAAAACAAGAGTAGTGAACCATGAAATGAAATATAGTTGTAAAAAGAAAGAAGAGAAAAGAGAATGGATGTTTATAGATACAAGGCTGGTGGCTGGTGTAAAGGTTGGAACAATTTTTTTTTGCATTTGAAACCTTGATAGCACCTAAGGACATAGAGGATTGCACTGCATCATAAGATCCTTTAGTTGGGGCAATAACAACAAGATCGGCATCAATACCATCTCGAATTATTAATGCCTCGCAAATCCTCATTATACCCATCCACACTTTTGGCCCCAGAACTGGCCAAGTTTGAGACTTCTCTTTCTTGGATTGACTTTTCTCTCTTTTCTTCTTCCTTTCTCTTTTCAAGACTAGGCTCTAATATTTTTGACTTCTCTTCTTTTTTTCTCAACTCTTCTTGTTTCTTTTTCTATTCCTCTTCTCTCTTCTTTTTCTCTGCATCTCTCTTTTTTCTTCAACTTCTCTACTTTTATTGTCATCTTCTCCCTTCTTGGCCTCATCTTCTTTTACTTCATTTCCTTTTCCTTGAGCTTCTTCATCACTTTCATTTCTTTTGGCAGTATTTTCCGTAGATTGATATTTAAATGCATCTCTCTATTCCACTACTTCTGATTATGGAACTTCTTCTTTTATACTCACTTAAGTTGCTATATTTTTATCATCTTCCTTAAATGTCTCTTCTCTATCAAAGATCCTTTATGCTCTCTTTTTCTTTTTTCTATTAGACTTCATTGGTTCAAAGGAAGTCTCAAAACCATCAGTTTGTTTTCTTCTAACTAGTTGAATAGCCTGAGTTAGTGTTTCTTGGGGCATCTAAATCTTCTGAATTACCACTATTCTCAAACTTAGATGGAATATGAGGTGTTGAGGATTTCTTGGCTGCTATCTTCCTTGGCAGATTTCTCTTCTTAGTTGCTGACTTCCTTTGAGGATTTCTTCTCTCTTCAAGTTGCTATGTCGAGCCTTCAATTTTGGATAACATAGGTTCTTGATCAGCTGGTTCTTCAATTACATTAGTTTCTTCTTCTTAATCAATTTATATGCTTTTGTCAAACACACCTTCATTTGCTTCTCTAGACTTTTTCAGCTCATGACTAGTTATCTTATCAAATACTACAATTTGCATGTTTTCTTCTCTTTTCCATTCTTTGCATACTGTCAGTTTTTCTACTCATGGCAGCTTAATGAATCTATTCTACAAGTAGCTTCACAGCTTCTTCCCCTATGTTCTTTTCTTCTTCAATTTCTTTCTTTTTCTAAACAATTTCTTTATTTATAACTTTAGTTCCTCTACACTTTCCTTCTTGTTTTATTAGAGTCTTTCCTCTGCCTTTTTCTTCATTTCTCAACTTGGTCCTTCAAACTAGTACTCTTATTAATTGGAAGAGTAGAGGTAACTGAGATGATTTCAACTTCATCAACATTACTTAATTTAGCAACCATTTTGATTGGTTCAGCCATAGCAAAGGCCATCTCAACTGGTTCTAAGTTTAAGAAATTTTGCCTTTTGGAAAGTTTTTATTTTTTATAGAGCCAAGTATTTGGCTCTGGTTTTCTTTGATGGATGATTCAAAAATAATGGTGGGCTTCTTTCTTTTTCTAAAGTAAGTTTTTTGCTGCAGCCTTTTTTCTTGGACTTGCTCTAACAAGAGTTGAAGAGACCTTAATAGCTTCTTCTTCTTATGATTCATCATAGTTAGACACTTGTAATAAAGATTTCTGCAATAATTTTCAGAGTTGAGGAATTTTAACATTGTTAAGAAAGTAAAAGGGATTAAAGATGCTACAGTTGACTTTATGAGAACAATGAGTTCAGACTATTCCATGAAAAGTTTCTCTGGATCATCATCAGGATCTAGAATAGCAACACCACCTAAACAAAATCAATCTAGAGGTCTAGTTTGATTGAAAGAAAAGAGGATTAATAAAGAAAGTAAGCTTACCAGAAAATTGATAAAGGAAGATTTTTGGACAATAGGAATTACGAGCTTTATTCAATCCCTTAGCATCATTGAATTAAGTGATTTAATTTGTATACCAAGTGGCAAAGTTGTCTGAATCATCATAAATTATTTTGTATGGAACAAATTTGAAATTTCACAACTTAGAATTACTAGACTGCATCATATTAGGCAATTATTTGGCAATAGAGGAGGCACGAGCTTGCCATGAATCATTATTAGTCCAAAAAGGATGGCAATGAATTGCTTGAACAAATCCAAGTTGTCTTAAATAAAAAGCAAAATATAATCTTCAAAATAATATATTAAGCGACAGATCACAAGAAGAACACATAGAACAAGGAAACTAGCTACGATTGAGGCAGAAGGATCTAATTAATTGAACTAATAGAATTCTTTTTGGCCATATATTCCTTTCAGAGAATGGCCTAAAAGATCGAGATTCCATTTTTTTAGAAATACAAGAGAAAGTATTAAGGGTAGGAATGTTACCTTGAAAATAACACCCCTCCATCCACATTTGTTCGTATGTGGCAAGCTCAGATAAGATTCAAGGTAAGGAAGCTAAACTTAGGAAATAAGTAGAGAGCCAAATTTGTATGGACCAAAGAAGGCCTCCTCATTCAAGGCTAGGCTGTTCAAAGAATCTGAACATGGCACAATACAACTCGCCAAGGAAAAAATGTGCTAACGCAACTTTATATCAGAAGCCAAACATTGAGTTATTGGGATAAAAGGTATCAAAAGCCTTTTAGAAATACTCCAAGTCAATAACTTACATATCTAGACAAGGTAAAGCGCAAGTTCTTCTTGAAAGTTGACTGGTCCACTCTCTTCGCTATCTCGGTGAAACAAGTCATCATACTCTATGCTTATTTTTTGTGAAAATTTGGTGTCTACATCTTGTTAGAGCATTTTTGGATGTCAATTTCTTCCATCAGGAGGGAGCCCAAGAAGAGCAAACACGTCCTCAATTGTTGGTGTCAAAATTTGGTGTCTACATCTTGTTAGAACATTTTTGGATGTCAATTTCTTCCATCAGGAGGGAGCCCAAGAAGAGCAAACACGTCCTCAATTGTTGGTGTCAAGAACCCTTCTAGGAAAATACAACCATTAATGGAAGGAGACCAGAATAGTAATACAACTGGAAGGAGTGCTACGGGAAGAGGACCCCAAATATCGAAGTAAGGATTACTTCCTTGATCCGAGCTTTTCCCATTTCTCCGAACATTTCTCCTACATGCAATAAACCCATTTTATCTAAGAAGTCTATACTAATTGCCTTTATTCAGTCACAAATTAGCATGTATTTTATTTTATTTTTAATGTATCTTTTCAGAACTTAATTTTATTTGGGGTAGATGTAATTGAGCCTCATCTGCTGTTTGGAAAGATGCATTCAGAGTCTACTCGTAACCTCAGGTGACCTACTCTGCCTGTGAGTGATACGTTGCAAAAATACTAAATTAGAGTGTTGACTAGGCAAGTTGCGACCAGCCAAGTCGCAACAAGGTCGCGAATTGCACAATCAATGTACTCTGTTTTCTTACCATTTTTTGGCCATTATAATGATGCCAACACACACCCAAACACCCTCAGCCTTATATATAGTTCCTTACAATCGAAAACTTCTTGTATCTGGTATTGACAAAAGAAAGTTAATGCTACTTATAATCTCCTTAATTCTCTCTGCCCATCTTGTGTCTAATCTGTTTACTTTGGGATTCTTCCTACGTTAAATATTAGGTGTAAATAATGGTAAGTTTGCAATTGAAAAAAAGAATGAGTAATGGAATCACCGGAATAATTTAAGGATATTTTTTAATTATAAAAATCAAGTAATTTAAAGATGGAGTAGTGCACATAATGTAGGAAGGTGTACGTCTATATTATTTACTATCTCTATTTTTTTTTTTTTTTTGCTTTTTGCTATTCAATATTCACATGAACATTTGTGTAGAAAGAGGAGATGCTTCGTTGACAATTATGTCACATTCTCTACCTAATGTTGTCAGATTCTTGATAAAATTACATTTTTTTATGTTATTAAATTTTTTTTTTTCCTGGTATAAATGATAGATTTACTTATATATACTTTCTCTTTAGGTCATTCAAGACATATAGAGAATAAATCATTTGTAAAGAATACTAGAAACAAAGGAAAACCACACATTACATTTAAAGAGGATCAAATATGAGACAGACCTTTCTTCATCAATCACGACGGAGCGGTGTTAACATAAGGAGGGTTGACGGGTAAAAGCTACAAGGACGCGTAGTGGACGGTTGTAGTATTTGGTCTCCGTCGGTATTGATTAGGCTTCATAGACTCCTAATCGGAATCAACTTGTGTCTCGCGATAAGTTTGATATGGTTTACTTGACCTCCACACATACGCCATAAGGAGAATTCTTGAGCTACACGTTCAGCCCTAATTGAGAAGATTCCTGTAAGGATAAGAACTCTAAGAGATACGTAAAATCCACGAATTACTCTCTTAGTAGGAAAGTACTTCTTCGCCAAGGTGCATATTTCGGCCCTACACTACTATAAATACCTCGAAACCCTCATAAACTAAGGTATGCATAATTAACTCGACTCTGGCACTCTAGGGTTGTGAAAAAGACTTTGACTTGACATTCGGAGGGTTTTTGGCCGGCATCACACTGGTGCTCTCTGTTAGATCCTCTCTTTTCTTTTTGCAGGTTTTTTTTCGATTTGGGAGTGCTTGCAACTTACTGGTGATTTTTTCGGTACCATCAACATTATTTACAAAATATCTCGCTTTATATAATAATTAAATGTAAAATGCATTATGTTTCCTTTATTTAAAAAAAAAAAACTCACAAAATTTAAAACATTTTCAAATGGCAAATATAAATAGCTTAATTTAGAAAAATGTAATATATTGTATCAACTATATTTTATTAAAAAAATAATCACATAATTTTAAGAAGGGTTTGGTACTAACAACACTTATAAGTCTCATACGCAATTTTCATTTTTCACTTAAAAAAAATTAGTGGTCAAATTTTTCCCACATCTTGCGTTTGAGACTAGCTATTAAGTAACACATAAACAACAAAGAAGTCTATTGCTTCTCAAGTATACACCTACTTACATTGGTCCAGAGGACATTGGCATAAGAATCACTTGACTGCCAAATGAGAGCTTCTTACAATTTTCTACATTCTAGTCTCGTATGTTACACCAGATAACAACTAGTGCACTAGATACCGCTCCAAAATGTCCTGCAAAACTTGATCTTTGAAATCTGAACATCCTGGCATAGGGAGTTGCTATAATTAGAAAGTGCACTAATCCAATGGAGGATTCCTGACAATCCCATGAAAGTTACATAGAGGCACTGCTGATTGACACATGTAACTTATGGGCCTTTAGTCAATGACATTTTTCTTATTAACATGTTATTGTTTCATGTCATTTTAGTGGAATACATTCTTTTCTTAAATGATATCCCCTTCTGGTTAGAGCAATGCTATGTACATTTTTTTTTATTAACACAATTATCACAACTTAGTGGAGAGTGATTGGAGCAGCATCACTTTTTTATAGACTCATTGGAGTCCATATTTAGTATGCAATATGTACTAACCGTGACACTCAATAATTGTGAAAATTTTTGCTGCGCTAGATTTTTTTTTTTTCCTATTCTATAAGAGCATATGTTTCTTTTGTGCCAATTTGTCATCTGATGCAGTGTGAACAACTGCAGGGGATTCAGGTTAAATTGTCTCTTCAGATTCAAAATCTGGTGGATGATCCCAAGTTTTGGAACGGCAGGCTGCGATGTTCCAATAGAAACTCAATTTCTTCTCCTGGAAGCAAGAGATGAGTCTAGCATCCATGATGAAAATTCTAAGACAACATCTGAGAACACCTTCTACATTTTGTTTTTACCTGTGTTGGATGGACTATTTCGGACAACTTTGCAAGGAACAAGTGCGAATGAGCTCGACTTTTGTGTTGAAAGCGGTTGGTTTAGATCTTTAGTAACCTTTTCCCCCCGCTTTAGATAGCACATCATTTTACTGCTTATATTCTTTTCATTTTTTTTTCATTTGCTTAAACTGTTCATTGCCTTATATAGGTGATCCTGATGTCCAAACTTCCCTAGTGACAGAAGCAATTTTTATAAATTCAGCAGACAACCCATTTAAGCTAATCAGGGATTCTATAAAGTATGCTTATATTAATATCCAATTTCTGTTAGTTTCAAGGGGCATGCGGTGATTCCTTATGCTTTTAAGTACTACTTATGGGTACACAGGATATTAGAGAAGCACAAAGGTACAGTCAGTCACATAGAGAACAAGAAGGTAAGGAAACCTGAAATCACCGTCTCCATGGCCAGTATTAACTAAACACTAATAGATTAATTGTTCTTTCAATTGTCAGCTCCCAGCACATTTGGACTGGTTTGGATGGAACACCTGGGATGCATTTTATACTAATGTCAGTGCAGAAGCAATTGAAGATGGGCTTAGAAGGTACTATGGAAACAAATGTGCTTTGTATAAAAAGTATCATCCATGCAGATTCACATACCAAATCTTTTCCCTTTTTTATGTAGCTTCTCAGAAGGAGGATGCCCGCCAAAGTGTCTGTTCATCGATGATGGATGGCAGAACACAGCATATGAAGATGATGAACAATTCACTGAAGACACAAAGTGAGAATTATATTTCATACGACTATTCATCTTTGATATTCTAGTGAGATTTTGCATCTAGTTGCTAATCATGTTATTTTATCCGTGTTTCTAGCTTCGTTTTCAGATTAGTAAATTTAGAGGAAAATGCAAAGTTCAAGGGAGAAAAACCATGTGTTAATCTCCATCATTTTGTCAAATCCGTCAAAGAAAAATATGGGTTAAAGTAAGGATCCTACTTTTAATCATTTGGATAGAGTATATCTGCAGCATGTACTAAAGAGAGTTAGTAAATATGCAGATTAGTGTATATATGGCATGCTTTAACCGGTTATTGGGGGGGGAGGGGGGGGGGGGGGCGATTAAAGCATTGGAAAGATACAGCCCCAAGTATGCTTATCCTGTTCAATCCCTGGGTAACCTAAGCCATATCATTTGTGTTACCATAGACCTGGTGCAGACGGGTGGAGTTGAATTTGTTCTTCCTTCAAAGATTTTCGATTTTTACAATGATGTACATGGCTACCTTTCGAGCTGTGGTATAGATGGAGTCAAGGTGGATGTTCAGAATATAGTGGAAACTGTTGGTGCTGGTTATGGGGGGACGCGTTGCATTGATAAGTCATTATCAAGAGGCTCTTGAAAAATCTGTTATGAGGAACTTCAAAAGCAATAACCTGATTTGCTCCATGAGCATGAGCAATGACTATCTATACAGGTTTGATTAATCTTTATTTCTAAATTAATATAGAAATCAGAACTAATTTTTGAATGAGAAAGTTGGCTATTTTCAGCTCAAAGAAGAGTGCAGCTGCTAGAGTATCTGAAGACTTTATGCCAAATGAGCCCACATTTCAGACCCTTCACATTGCTGCAGTAGCTTTTAACAGTCTGGTTTATGGAGAGATCGTTGTCCCAGATTGGGACATGTTTAATGTAAGATGAATCTTTTAATTTATTTTGAATTTTCTATGTGCTTACAACCAGTAATGAAGCCATTAGAGATCTTGGTTGCATTATTATGTTGAGGACCATCAATATCTTGGGTAGACTATGGCTAAGCTAAAACAACTTTTTTCACAATCTTCTAAGGTAGCAAGTTATGATCAAATCGCTTCACATGGACCAACCATTGACATCACATTTAGTATGCATTAATCACAACAGGCCATGTCAATAGTGAAATATTTGCATCCCTAGAGTTTCTGTTAGTATTTAGCTTGAAACTCTGTTCTCATCTGGACACCCTATAAATTGACTGATAAGAAGGAATAAAATTAGCATTATATTGTAATGTTCATTATCGTTTTAATGCTTCAACAGATAGCTCTAGTCCATAATAATACAAGGATATGTGTCTGTCTTTCTTTCATTTCAGAGTGAACACTACACAGCTGACTTCCACGGCTCAGCAAGAGCACTGGGTGGGTGTGCAGTATATGTAAGGTTAGCCAAGGAATTTACTGATTGAACTCTCCCTCTTTAGATGATATATAATAGTCATTTATTGAAGAAATACTGGTTGGTTTTTGAGGTTGTTTGTTTTTAACATATGCAGTGACAAGCCAGGCAGTCACAATTTCAATATCATCAGAAAGCTTGTATTGCCTGATGACTCTATCCTTAGAGCTAGATGTGCAGGCCGACCTACCCATGACTGTTTATTCAATGATCCGGTCACAGATGGGAAGAGGTGAGATAGTCAGTCACTCTTAAATAAAAGAATTTTGATATGAAATAATAGATAATAAAAATTCTCTTTTTTTTTACTGTTCACATATTGGCTCATTGCAGTCTACTCAAGATTTGGAACTTGAATAAATTATCAGGGATAATTGGTGTTTTCAATTGTCAAACAGCAGGGAAGTGGCCACCTGTACCAGGTTCTCAATATCTACCTCCCCCAGGATCTGCACCTTCACTTGAGTGCCATGTCAGCCCTGTGGAATTTCTAGAAAAGGTTGCAGATAAAAGTTGGAATGGAACCTGAGCAGTATATGCATTCCATTCAGGTCAAGTTCTATATCATGCAAGATGCCACCTTTGTTTCTGTATGTATTACTTTTTTGCTCAAGCCTGACTCATCAAGTTCATCATCATGCAGGATCTCTCTCTACAATGCCAAAGAAAGGAAGTTTTGAAGTTTGCTTGGGACTTCTGAAGAGTGAAATATTCACTATTTCTCCTATTAGGGTCAGCCATAATTCTAGCACTCTCCTTCATGTGTGGTCTAGAATCCGTAATAAATGGGGTCTAATATATAGAATTTTCAACTTTTTAAAAAGGAAGGTAAAGTAGAGAGAAGATTCAAACTCATGATCACATGCTCTAACACCATAATATATCACTGACTGACCCCAAAAACTAAAGCTGATCGAAAACTGTGAACTTAGTAATTTAATCAAAATTCTAACTATATATGTTTTGGGTCTTTTACATTACTTTAAAAGTGTGTTACTGCAACAGGTGTTGGGTCATGATATACAATTTGCTCCAATCAGATTGCTTGATATGTCCAACTCTGGAGGAGCAATTGAAGCTTTGGAATGCAATGAAGGTGAATCTGCATACATGGTGAAGGTCCAAGTACGAGGGTGTGGACGTTTTGGAGCCTATTCCAATACAAAACCTAGGTTTTGTACTGTAGACTCAAAAGAGAAACATTTCATGTACAATGCCCTTGCTAGCGATGGACTATTGATAATCAACCTGCAAGGTGAATGCAGTTTCGGAGATATTGAAATCGTTTATTGAGATTGTTGTGTTGCAATCTCTACTATCAACAAGTCTCAAGGGCGTTTAAGCTTGTGGTCAAAAGTATGCTGCTGAAGCCAGCATGAAATGACAGCTATGAGTTGTAACAAAATATAAATGGTGTGGTGTTAATCATGAATGTAAAAATATGAGTTGCTCTGTTTCTGTACTGCTACTATGTTTAGCCAATGCATAATATGCATTACCTCCTTTTTCCTCATTGTTGGTTGTGCAATGTTGCCATGACTCTTAATCCAAAAACAAAAGGTGCAAAGTAATCCAATTAGCTATGGAAAGTTCACTGGTTGCAAACTCGCAATATCTTCATCATCTTCACATGATCAACTCCAAAACTTTTTTTTTCATCAATGCAAAATGAACATCCGTAGAGATTTTGCTCAGAGAAATTGTTTATATAAGCAAGCTTTGAAGATCTAAATTGTCACCTCTTTCTTCATCATTTGGACTATCCGAGGGTGATTCTTGCTTTTCATCCCTCGACTGAAGATAATTATATCATATGGAGTCATGTTATGATCATGGCAGTAAGCACCAAAACAATCTTGACTCACTAGTTGCACCGTTTTCAATCAAGAAAATTCTTCTCAAATTGAACTCTTAACAATGGATCCACTGTAACAACATGGTCAAATTGAGATATCCAAAAATGTCATCTACTGCATCTTGCTTTTGAGATTTGGACAGATCTCAAATGAGTGTTTTCACAGGTGAACGGTCCACAAATATTTCAATTAGGAAAAACCATTCATAATCTAGTTCAAGATACAGTGTTCATTGCTACATACTTCACCAAATTGAAGTGATTATGGGATGAGGTCTCCGCTCTACAACCCATCCCTACACGTTCTTCTGGAGCATTGAAGGTATCATTAGCACTACTAGGACACCATGAAGCTTCTAATGGGGCTCAACAAATTGTATGCACATGGCCAAATTTTATTCATGGATCCCCTTCCCTCGATCAATCTAGCGTATGCATTGAGAAGAACATCAACGCACTATCCCTTTTTTTCATCCATTTCTTGTTCGTGTAATGTTGGCAGCCTCGGCCCTTGGGGCAAACTTCTTAACAAATCATGAAGCCCCCCATTCACAAGAAGGAACGACCTAAGTGCAATCATTGTGATTATGAATGACACATTATAGAATGGTGTTACAAGATTTTATGGGTGCCCAACTGGCTCCTAGAATGGCAAACCAAACTCCAAACCTATTGCTCACCGCGTCGCCTCTCACAAATTTATAGAAGGTTCCAACATCTTACCCTTTACATCTTGACCAATATCAGCAACTCCTCTCCATCTTGAGCACTATGGCTAATACACCATCCATGACAATTCATTATGGATTCTAGATAGTGAAGCATCAATCTCATGGTTAGATCTCCAATTTAATTCTCTGCCATCCTTTCCCTATACACAATTTTTCTAAAATTTACTGCGATAACAAGGCTTCAATTCACATAGCTTTGAACCCAATCTTCTTTGAACATACAAAAGATAAATTGTCATATAATACATGAAAAACAAAACGAGCTCATCCAAACTGCACTCTGCACTCACTCAATCAAATCCATTGAGGTTAACTGGCCCTTCATCAAGTATTGTGGTTTGGGAGCGTGTGCTCAGTTCAACATTGGAACACTTTTTTTCTTTAAAAGTTAATCTTTAGTTGTTTAAACGACACAACATCTTCTTATGGAAGCATGTCGTTGACATATAATCTCTTTGCCAATGCTGTCGGTTATTCAACTCAACGACAGCTTTTGTTGCTTTTTCTTAGTTTCTTTCTTCAACAACCTTCTAACCTCTTTGTTTGGTCTTGGGATAGTATAAGATACCCAACTACCCATCAAGTCAAGTTAGCCAAACAAGGTTTTGTCAACGACACATCTAAGCCCATAATCGTCAAAGCCCTTTTGGTTGGACTTGGACCCAAGTACAAAAATGAAAAATCTACAAGTTTTGTAGCACACTGAAACCTCTCTCTCACTCTCTCTCCACCACCCCTTATCCTCAACCCTCCTCTAAAACCCTTCTCCCTCTCTAGAAATGGCTTCCTCAGCTACAACAGTCTTCAGACCCATGTCAATGTCAGAGTCATCATCATGCTTAATCACTCTTCCCTCACTCTTCACCACCACCACAAAAAACCCATCTCGAATTCTCTCTGTACCATCCAAACCCATCAAACTCCACCTCTCATACTCCCACACTTCACTCTTGTCCCTCACAAACAAAACCCAGTTTTCCTCCATAGCCACCTTTGTAGCCCAGACCTCAGACTGGGCTCAACAAGAAGAAGACAACAACACCATCACCATTAACCAACAAGGAGAAGAAGAGCCCATCTGGGAAAACCAAGAGACCAATGTTTCAGGTTTTGAAGCTGAGGGAGAGGACTCAATTATTGAGGGTGGTGATAAAGATGGGGTTTTTGAGGAGAGAGATGAAGAGGAAGAGACTTCTGTGGAACCCCCAGAAGAAGCTAAGCTATTTGTTGGAAATTTGCCTTATGATGTTGATAGTCAGAAATTGGCTGAGCTTTTCGAGCAGGTTGGCACTGTGGAGGTAGCTGAGGTAAAGTTTATGGCTTTAAGGTTTTTGTGTTTTTTGGGTATTTTAATGGTTTTGAGAATTATGGAAGGGTACGATATTTGGGCGTGTTTATGGTTTTGTTTATGTGGTTGTAGGTTATTTACAACAGAGATACTGATCAGAGTCGTGGGTTCGGGTTTGTGACGATGAGTACTGTTGAAGAAGCTGAGGAGGCTGTTGAGAAGTTCAGCAGCTATGTAAGTTGCCTGCACTTCTTTTCTTTCTTTTCTGTGTTGAGTAATCCATTAGTATTTCATTTCATTAGTGTCTAAGTTTTTATGAAGCTATGGAATTGAAAAGAGACTAGAGAAATAAAGTAGGAAAATAAACAAATACACAATGATAAAGGGTTCCAAAATTAAGATTGGAAGAGAAAAAATACAAGGTTTGAAACCATAGGAGCAAGCAGTCATAATAGAGCAATGATGATAACTAGGGTGAGAATCTGATCTTTTGAGGGTGAAAGTGCTGAGTATCCTAAACTAGCTGAAAGTTATTTCTCATTGATGGAAACGGCCAGGTTGACAAGTTCAAAGAGAGAGAGAGAGAGAGAGAGAGAGAGAGAGAGAGAGAGAGAGAGAGAGAGAGAGAGAGGCAGTATACCTGATAATTATGTATTTTTTTCTGATTGGAAAGTTAACATTGGCACCCAATGGGTCTTCAATCCATGACCTCACCTTCCATCCCATTATTATTAGAGGGGGAAGGGCCAATTGAGCTGTAGCTCATTGGTATTTGATTTTATGTACCAGGAGAAAACAAAAGTGTTGGTGGCTATGAAAATATGTGCCGATTTCAGCAGCCAACATATGAAGTTTATAAGTGGCATTGTCCAGATGTTCACATGAGGTACAAGTATTATGATGTTAATTGGTGATTTGCAGATAGCAATAAAGTAGAAGCAGGGAGTGGTGTTTGTTGGTGATTAGTAGCATTTTGAAACCAATGCCTATAGCTGAACGACTCTTTTGTGATGCTCCTTCTAGTTTTAGGCTTTAGGTGGACATCGGTAACATCCTGTCAAATCATTATAAAAGGGATTGGTTATTTAGTCATTTCATTTGTTTGGAGTAACAGAACCTAAGATGATCTACATTGAGGTTAGTAGGCACAGCAATGCTGTCTGCCAGAATAGTGTGGAGTGTGGACAACCAAACAGAGGTTGGATCATTGTATAGATGTATGGAATACTAAGGTTGATTGATATGCCATTCCCCGCGTGGAAAACTCTTGATTCGGGCCTCTCCAAAAAAAAAAAAAAGAACAAATTTTTTTTACTCAAAAAAAGCAAAAGCACAGTTTAACTCTTATATAATCACTTTCTCATAAATTCATTTTAAACAAAAGAATTCAATAATCACGCAATTGTGTCAAAATTAGAACTTAAATTGTTAGCTCAAAATGATTTTCATCTATGACTTTTCTCCTTGTGGACTGAACCTTGTTATTGATCAAGTGCCCATTGAGAAATGGGCCTCAAGAGTCAAGACTAATATAGGTGGCTTTTGTACCTGTGATAGCATTTGTAACATCATTGTAATCTTGTCTGTAAGGCTGCAGCTTGAGACAAGCTTCAAGAAGAGATCTGATCTTTCCATTTATACATGCATCAGCATTTGAACTAAATTTGAGTCTTTCAGCCAACAAGCCCATTGAGCCCATCAATAGTTTTCTCCCTTTTACAACCTTCCCCCTTGCTCATCTGACCTATTTTTGATTATGTACTTCTACGGAAGTAATATCTATTCACTCTTATTGAGATGTTTAAATTGACATTTATCTAAAGATTGGCATAATGTTACTGAGTGTTCAAGTTGAAGGTGCACTTTTTGTCCTTAACAATGTGAATGAAATGTACACAGACTCTATTCTAGTATTTATATCATAAAGCTCTATCTTTGTAATCTAGTATGCGGTTATAAGAAGTAATATGCTAGAAGGGCATTCACCCATCCATTGTAGCAGTGGAATGGATTTGTATTAAGTTTTCTCCTTTTATTGGAGTGTGGTGTGTTTATTTGTTGGCTTGCAATCACTCAAATTTTACTAGCATGCATACAGATCAAGTATTTGTTAACATCCCAAAACCCTTCTTTGGTGCTCCTAATGTTTGTCTCATTTATTCTTGATTGCGACAATGGCTAGTGTTTTACCTTTTGGTTCTTGATGGCTACATTTTCTGTGGGAGAAAGTATGGTCATTTAAGAGTTGTGGAAGCTATTTCCCTGGAAAAAATATTATCAATCATATGGTGCACATGGATTTTACTTAGCTGAAATTTTTCCCTTCAGAATTGCTCTAATAAATTTATGACATAAATACCAGGTTATGCCTGCTTTTTAATATATTCATCTTTCTTTTGCTTTTGTTTTTTAAATTTGATCTTTGAGTAGCCATATGCTCTCATGGAATAAGAACTTTCAGTAGTCACATCAACTATGGTGTTCAAGAAGGAATCTGCATATTATTTACCAGAATTTCTTTCCTTTGTTTATATGATAAAATGGAACAACTTACCAACAAAAAAAAAAAAGATAATATGGAACCCTCAAAACGCATCTCTGTATATTTGAAGTCTACATCCCTAGGAAAGGGGGAATTCCTTCAGCACCGCTTTAGAAGAGGAAAGACAATCTTTCATTTTGTAGGAAAATGATACAGACACAGAAGCGTACAAAACCTTAAGCCAGCACCCACCACTTGACAGCTGTTGGATTGTGGGTTGTGCTTTTTTATATTGTAGTTACATTTTTTTACCAAAATTTGCTTATACTTTTTTATAAAGGACTTACCCTGAATTATGTGCTCTATCTAATCACATTGCTCTTCCCCAATTTTTTACTGTTCTTCCTTCACATATACACACGAAAACACATACTTCCTCCAATTAACATGTCTTAAGGAATGAGTTGAGTCATCTGAGGGTTTGTCTATTTCTCTCTCTTTGAATAGGATTTAGGTGGAAGGCCGTTGACTGTTAACAAGGCTGCTCCAAGAGGAGCTCGGCCTGAGCGCCCTCCTCGTGCATTTGAACCTGGCTTCAGAATTTATGTTGGTAACTTGCCATGGGATGTGGATAATGGTCGCCTGGAGCAGATTTTCAGTGAACATGGCAAGGTGGAACAAGCTCGGGTACTTTTCGACAGAGAGACTGGCCGTTCACGTGGTTTTGGCTTTGTAACAATGTCAAGTGAGACTGAAATGAATGATGCCATTGCTGCTCTTGATGGACAGGTATATGCCTTTTTCCTTTCTTAGAACAATTAATTCTGTTTCATCCAATATGGACTCCAAAACAAGAAGTTTTATTTCATCAAATTAGCATACACCATATGGTTCTTCAAGTTCTTCAAGAACTTGTTGTAAAGACTTGTGTCTGCCATCTAATGTATTATCTCATTTGGGTGTGTGGCTGATGCAGAGTTTGGATGGGAGGGCGATAAGAGTGAATGTTGCTGAAGAAAGACCAAGGCGTACCTTCTAACTTCAGCTAATATGAAGCCAAAGATCTGCATCTGCTGGTTCTGGTTCTGGACTCTTTTTCGATAGTGCAATTTTAATATGAAATTTTTGTCAGCTAGTTTTAATTAAGAATTTGGTGTTAATTTTGTTTTATATATTTTTTTGTTCAATTCGAAATGATATTAAAATCACTATTGACCCCATAATATTTTTGGGTAATTATCGTTTTTATCACCGTTTATTGTATTTTCCTAGAATGATATCATATTTTTCTTTTCTTTTCTTTTCTTTTCTTTTTTGGGCTCTTCACCTAGATGCAAAATGGTACTAGACTACCTAAGCTATTGGTAACCCACAAATGATAAAAGCTTGGAGATTGGCTACTAGATCTAGTGTTTATGCTGCCTGCCTCTGGACATGCTGAATTTTCTTTCAGGAAAGAATGGGTTCCCTTGACATTGACAAACTTTCTTATTCTAGACCATCAATGTGGCATACTCTCCACAACGAAATCATTTAGGCCTTTTCAGTTACACCCATGTAATTAGTGATCACTCTGAGATTTAACAGTAAACCCTCGCCAAGCAAATGGCCAGTTGATAAAGACTTAAGGTACATTCACATCATGGCATAAAAGAGAAATTACGGGTTTCAGAGACACTTAAGCATCTTATGTCACA
This sequence comes from Castanea sativa, assembly GCF_040712315.1. Taxonomy (NCBI): domain Eukaryota; kingdom Viridiplantae; phylum Streptophyta; class Magnoliopsida; order Fagales; family Fagaceae; genus Castanea; species Castanea sativa. The sequence goes on from NC_134016.1 coordinate 45,405,363, forward strand.
AATTAAAGGAATGAGTATCAGATTGCAATTCAAATTAACCTCCTCTTCACTGAAAATTACGAACGATTTTAAGAGATTCACCTCGTCATTGGTGTTTGAGACAAATTGCTTACTATTCTGCACAAGATTGAATATTGCAATACTATTATTAATTGTCCAAGTATGAAAATGGCAATGGCAGCTGTGCTAAATGACAACTTCATCGCACAGATGAAAGAGATTTTGACGTGTACAAAAGAGTAAAGATCAAAGATATTATGATTGAATGAATTAACCAACAGGCTTAAGACTATTATTATATAATCACATATGAGTATTCATAAAAGATCTAAAAGCATAATTTATATACAAAAACCCTATAGAGCTTGTAGCACAACCCAACTTCGACTATAACTACAGACCTCCAAAGTCTAGATAATTCCAGGTATGAAATTTACACTGCCCTCAGGCATTGCGCAACTGAGCATCTCGACTAGTAAGAGGTACATAACGAACAGAAGTCTCAGTTCGGACACTCACAGAACCATCCAGGCTCTTTTCAACCACCTTCAAATCTTGGAATATGCTTCCAACAGGAATAACCATTCTTCCTCCAGGCTTCAACTGGTCAATAAGTGCCTGTGGGATTTCTGGTGCTGCTGCCCCAACATGAATAGCATCATAAGGTGCATGCTCTGGCCAACCTTGCCTTCCATCTGTCATTTGGATATCAAATCAACATTCAACAGGAATACATACCAAGCTGATTAATATTTCATGTTTTCACCACTAACACATTTTAAGTAAATCAGGAACCATGCAAAATAGAAGCATTTTGGCAAGCATCTTTCATTCAATGTCTCAAAATAAACAAATAGACCTAAGTCATTTAAAACATGGTCCATGCATGGGCATATTCTAATTGTATTATCACTTTATGGCATTCTTATGCCAACTAGATTCTTAGTATATTCTCTTCTTACATACATTATCTAAATCTCAAACTATGTGGGTTCTCCAATACATACCGCCAACATGCACTGCAAGGGAACCTTCTTTCAATAATGGAGCAGCTGCACTTTTCTGAATATTCTGGATTGACGAAGAAACCAACTCAGGAATATGTTCCACGCCAACTACACAACCCTGTGGTCCAACCATCAGTGCAAAACAAGCTGTCAAATACCCAGTTCCTGCACACACAAAATGATGGTAAAGGTTAAAAAAGGACAATATGAAATCTCCAAACTGCAGTTAATTTAAGAGGGCAAATGCATAAGATTACACAGTTGCCTCAGATAATGGCATAAAAAAATCACTTAAGAGATTTTTTTTAGATTATTAATAGGTTATCTAGATAATATATGATTATGGGAAACCATGATTATATAACAACTGAAATTATGAAGATATAAATTGGCACTTTGCTTTTCTTTACCTTTTTGTTCTGTAATTAAGGGAAAAGCAGGGGTGAGGGAGAAATGCAATCAGCTGCAGCTTCTACTTCTTATTCTTGAAGAAGAAGATGGAGTTAAAAGTAAAGACAGTAAAACTAACTTAACCACAAACTGTCTACATGTCACATCATGCAGGTAAACCAAGCATATTTTCACCTGTCCATTTTATTTCAGAGAATCCCAAAGTTCTCAAATGGTTGTGTGATATTACAACGAGAAAATTCCTCATGAGATGTAAGGAAAGGATAGCAAATCAATATTAGTACGAAAACACAAAAGATGGTGTAAGAAGAGCACCTGAACCAACATCCAAAGCATGCATGCCAGGCTGCAAATTCTCCTCCAACAATTGAAGGCAAGTGGCGTGCATATGAGGGGCAGAAATTGTAGCATTATATCCTATAGGCATGGGACTGTCATAATAAGGAGCATTCCCATCAGGTACAAACAAAGCCCTATCAACTTTCTCCATTACTTCAGCTACCTTCTTCGATCTGACCACACCATAAGTCTGCAAGTTCTCCACCATTGCTTTGTTCTTATTAATGCCACTTCCACTCCAGAATCGCTGAACATTAGCCCCAACCACAAAAAATAAAATAAAAAGTTCAGTTGAATAATTCCTTTCGAATCAAACTAAAAGAGAAAATTGAAGCCCATTTCTTAGAATGCACACAGAAACCAGACAGCAAAATAAATTATACCAAATGGAGCAAACTTTAAAAGCCTACTACATACAATAGCTGTAAATACCACTTCTATTAATACACAACTATTCAAGAGCAACTTTACCAATGCGGCACACACACACACATATTTGCATCAACCCCGGATGGCAAACTTGAACTCAATCTCATTGACATATATACCTTGTCAAGTTGCATAGCCTCCACAGCAGTGGCAGCTATGGGAAGAGTTTGTGTGTCCAAGGCTTTGGGACATGTATACAGTTGGATATCATCATTATAGAGGGTGCAATGAACCCCAATAAAAATGGTCAGTACAACATAATATGTCCACACTACTCGGTAGAAATGTCCCTGTAAATACACAAATCAGACAGTCCCAACAGAACCATATACACCAATCACCTCAAGGAACACTTCTTGTGCACCAATAAATGGAAAATACGAACCCCATATAAATAATAACCAGAAATACAGTTGAGAACCTGATGTATTCAGAAGGCACTAATTTTTGCAGAATACCCAAATGAATCAAATGCTAGCATGAATATGAAAAAAAAAAAAAAAAAGATGCACTTATTTAGTTTATTATACTCTTGGAATAATTTTTGCAGAAAAGAGCACCCAAAAAACAAGGCTTGAATGCGTTTTTGCCTCCAAAATTTGGTCCCAAGCTTGATTTTCATTCTCCAATTTAAAACATCGTTGTTTCCCAAAAGAATTCTTAAATATATCAATGGAATTGACAATATTAAATAATTTTGCGAAAAAATTGCAATTTTTTTTCAATTAGAAGATGAAGATTGTATTTCAAACAAGGGAAAACAACACCACAACAATGTGATAAATAAATTTCTTAATAACTTTTTCTGTTGCATTTTCAAAAATTGCCACATTAGTTTCCAAGGTCTATGTAGTAAAATTTGCATATCTCTAGCATCACTCAATCCGAAATGAAAATGATCAAACCACAGCCAATTTTACAATAAAAATCTTTAAAAATTTTAGGAAGCACAGACACTTCATTTAACGCGCCGTACCAGCATTGTACCATTTCATACTGTGCAGTTTCATATTATAATTTTTCAGAAATTTCTTGCGTCACTGTGCGTTGACCATATCGTACCCATATCATGTATCCCTGTCAGTGTCGGTACTTCTTAGAAAAACTTATATATCAATGAATGTGATTGATGTCATATCAACAACATAATAAATAATTTTTTCTTGTAATGCTTTGACCAATTGACCCTATATAGTAAAATTTGTAGAATCCCTAGCATCACTAAAATCCAAAAGAAAACTGCTAAAAAACTAAAACCTTTACCAATTTCACTACAAAAATCTTACACAAACTCAAAGTGTCAATGAATGCAATCAACACCATCCACAACACAATAAATTAACCTTCAATGTAAAATTTGCTACATTTCTGGCATTATTCAATCGCAAACGCTAAAACAACCACCAATTCTAATAAATTTCAATCAAAATGTTCGCGCAGGTTAAAAATTTTCTGATGCCTTTCTCAGAAACCAAACAATCCAATCAAACAAGAAAACTGTTCATAGAGAGAGAGAGAGAGGGGGGTACCTCCATGGGGAAGAAGCAAGAGTTGCCCGTGAGGAAATTAGGGTTTGGGGAGTGAGGAGAGAGAGAGCGATGAAGAGTTATGGTAGCGCGCGATAAGAACAGAGAAGGAGAGAGAGAGCGATAACTGTAACAGCGATTTTGGGATTGGGGAAGAAGGAGAAGAAGAGTGGTGAAGGTTAAGCGCTTTAGAGGAGAAGATGGGTGCGCACGATAGCGGCAACCATACGCTAACGATGCTTTTGCCTTTGGAGATTGAACAAATACGTTCATATTTTCTCTCTCCTCTTTCTCTCTCTCTCTCTCTCTCTTTCTAGCAATTTCCTAAATTCTAAATTCTCCCACATGGTTGCCACCTATGCCCACTCAAATACTCTCGACACGACATGTGTCATGCACTCTCTTTTTCGCAGTGAAATGTACTTATTATTTTACAACATTTTTTTTTTTTACAAACTATTGATGTGACAAATTTTTACTAGTTCTAATTTAGACTCATCAATAATTTTACTTTTTTTATTTACTAATAAATAATCACCCAACATATTAATAGTTTATTAGTATTTTCACGATGGATTTGGAGTTATTTTCTTATGTATAGTTTTAGTCACATAACTTTTTTAATGTTAATATATACTATTTTAAGAGGATTTTATTCTTTGAACTAGACTTTTATATAATTTAAAAATATCTTCAGTAACTTCTCTTAAAAATAGACACATAAATGTCGAATAAATAATCAATTTATCTATACTTTCTACAACACCTACAATTATTATGTTTTAAATTCAAAAAGATAACTTCTAAAGCTTTTGTTTCCTTCATGATCATCTTTTTATTTCCTAAAAATTAGCCCTTCCTCCAGTTTTTTTTTTTTAACTAAGATAACTCTTAAAATTCAGTTTTCTTTCCCTTCATGTTTATCTTATTTTTCCTACACAATATTTTCTCTATATCACTACACCACTTTCAAACATACATTCAAAAAAGAAATTACAATTATTGCTTAAATTTTTTTATTAAAAAAATAGTAGAGCTACTAAACACGCGCAATGTGTGTGCATAAAGGCTAGTACATATGTAGTCTTATAAATATATTTGTAACCAAACTTTGTGTCCATGATATTATAGATACCACAAAATTTAATATGTAGATTTTACAAAATAATGTGCCATGGTCACGGATTACCAAAAAACAAAAGGAAGTTGAAGTCTACCTACTAATCACATTAATTGTTACATCAATTTATAAGTTTTACCTTATAAAAAAAAATTATAAGTTTTACGTAGTAAAATTTGTAATACTTCTCTCCTTCTCTTCATAACAATGTTAGAAATACTATTTTTTTTTATAATTTAATAATTATAATGGGAGATTTTAACCCTAGACTATGAGGTGTTGATTGAGTTACTATCTCCTAGCCTTTTTATTACTTCTCTACTACTTGAATAGATGATAAGTTGTTATTAAAACAACACCACTTTTATGTTGGCCCATCTATTTTTATTATACGCCAATTACTAGTTCATTGCAACCACCCATCTTAAAGATTATCTTAAAGATTATCAAAAATATTTGCTTATCTATAGACTTTTTTCTTTTTAAGAATTGTTTATCTTTAGACTGATTGTGTGCTTCATGTTTCTACTTTTTTTTTGGGGGGGCCTCATGGGCTTTTGTTATTGTTGTGTTTGAATGGACTTTCCCTACCTAATAGTTTTTTAATACGTTGGAGGCCCATTAGGATTTGGGCTACATGTAGAGGTAGCATTTGGGACATTGGGTCTTAGGCTGCCCTTATGGATGGTAAGATTGATTCTAGTTCTTTCAACTTCATCAATTGAGCTGGTTTTAGTAGTCACATGTATAAAATAGATAAATAAATTTAATAAAAATGCCAATTAATTCTAGTATTCTATGGAGAAACAGGTGTACAACTAACACCATTCTAAAAGCAAAATGTGCGAGTCGAAATTAGACAAAGCACTTAATTAGGGTCATAATTAGTTTGTATTATGGGTTGATAATAATTCACAGTGAGATATTTGAATAAGAACCAGTGAATTCTACGTAAAAACCACGTAAAAATGTGTACTCTAAAAATTTAAGAATAGTGTTACAAGCTTTCTCTCAAGAACAAACCTTCTAAGGTGTTCTAACAGTTCTCCCTCTCTTTCTCAGTGATTTTTTTTTTCATCTTTGTCCTTTTGCCCTTATCCTCTCTTATATTTGCTCTATCTTCTTCTCTAGGGTGTGTTGTGCCTACACAGTTGGATAACTTTATGTCTCATCAGGCTCTTCCTTTCTCACATTCATGATAAATGGAGACTTTTGGGGCTTATTTCACTGTTCGTGTCAATCATTTAGCATTAAATGCAACTGTGCTAGGCAGGTTACTCTTATTAATCCGGAGATTACTGTAGAATCATCAGGAAGCTTTTCTCAGACAATCTCATACCTTCTAGAATTCTTCCTCAGGAGCTCAACAGGTGTTTTTCCTCTATTAATTCGACATGGATCTTGACCTCAAATGGAGTATTCGGTTAAAAATAATCATCAAATCTAAGGTGACGCCCACCATCTGGTCCGTGGTCCGAGGTTTGATTCTTTTAGGAAGGTTTACTCTTAAAGTGGGTCAGTCAGTATTGGGCTTATTTTTGCCCATGGCCTGATGTTATTTGGACCATATAAACCACGTTCCTGCACTAATCATTACCTTAAACTTTAAGAGACAATTCTACCTTAACGTGCAAGCCACTTAGACAAGGAAACTAACAAAGTGATTTTAACTTTAAGAGATGCAATATTGACAAGATAATGAAAATAACAAATCAATTGGCTCAACAAATAGTGAAGAAGAAAACAAAGTATTTTCATAATAAATTCCATCCAAACAAGACCTTAAAATGTTTGCCTAATCTAGGTGATATATTTGTAAATAATGTAAGGTATTGACTTCCTTCAACAGAAACCAAATTCAAAGAAAGACATAATAACCTTAACCTATTTGATCTCTTCTGCTGTGACATCTGCGATAAGATGCTCGCTTTGATTACATGAGATTTGAGAATTCAACAAAATAGAAATTCAAGAAAAAAGGATTGAGGACCTAGGAGTTGTTTATAGAAATTCACATCAAGTTTTTTCAGTTGTATTGGGCCGATATCAATGCTCTTTCCTTGTTCATTCTATAGGTACTTGACTAAAATTTTCAAAGTTCTAGTAATTACAACTTTGTGGGAAAAAAAGAGTTCTGGTCCTTAAGATTTAGCAACTAATTTTAGGCTTTTGGCTTCAAGAATGCTTCCTTAGCAGGGGCGGCTCTACACGAGGCTTGAAGAAAATTACTATTATAATATATAAAGTTTATAAAAATTATACTTTTTTGTCCTTAAAAAATTTGTGACCACCCTAAAATTTTCACAAATTTTTTTTAGGCCCAAGGCCCAACATAATTAAACTTTAGACAAAGTTTGACAGCAAACTTTATTGTAGATTAATGATACAACTCCACTCAATATTTTTTATTATATGTGAATTTTGACAAATGCACTATTGCATTACATTTTCTTCTTATATCCTCCATACTTGCAAAATTTCAAGAATATCAAAAATCAATGGCTATGTCATCAACCAAATGTTTAAATTTCGAGTTTTTGTAATATAAAATTATACATGAAACATAAGTTTATGGATCAAATAGTAAATAACATCCAATTGATATGAAATTTGACATGTATTTTAAGAATATAAAGAACATGAAATTTAATTGTTAGATTTCAAAATATGTGATCATGTTGATTTATTTAGTGAGAGTTATAACCTTAGACTACAACTAAGTTTGTAGCCAAAATTTGTCCTTAAACTTTGGTCCCCTTATCAATATATATATTAGGTCATTGCACAAAAAAAAAAAAAAAAAGAAGGCCCAAGACAAATTTTATTTAACTAAAATTTTAAAAGAGATATAACTTACAACATTGATAATGACACTATCATGCAACAATTTCAAAATAAGAAAATTCGCAAAAGAAAATTGTAAGACTTTATGTATTTGCATTTTTTTCAATCTGGTTTTTTTTTTATTATATATTTTTTAATTTAAATTTATTAAAGATCACTCTGAAAAAATTACCGGAGATGCCACTATTCCTTAGCATTACTAATGGGCACATGGTTTGTACAATAAATCTTTTTCCTTTGCAATAAGATTGAAGTTCCTTAGAAAGGATAGCAATTGGATTTTTATTGGTCCTAGCTCCAACTGCTACAACAAAAGTGGACTATGGTGACGAAACCGCATTTGTCACCTAAGCCCCGCCACATAATGTCCCGGTGACAAAAATTTTTTGTCACCAATAAAAATATGATAGGTGACGAAATATTTTAGACACCAATAAAAAATAATAGGTGACGAAACTTTTTTGTCACCTAATATTTTGCGTCACTAAACCTTACTTTTAGTGACGAAATAAATTCATCACCAATGATTTTTCATTTGTAATTTTTTTTATTTGACCATATAAGGTGACAAAATATTTCGTCACCAATTATATTGTATTTGTTTATTTTTTTCAATTTCAATAGATTAGGTGACGAAATAGTTCGTCATCAATTTTTGCGTATAGTCAGATATTGGTGATGAAAATTTTCATCACCAATTTATTTTTATTTATTAATGTTCTTTAGTGTTACTTGCCATTACATTAACTTATTACATTAACTTGTTCATTTCCAATTGCTTCCATAAACAAATCATCCATACAATTCCAACCACATCCATAAACAAATCATCCATTCATTTCCAACCACATACATAAAAAATCATACATACAATCTACAAAGGAAATAAAGAACCATTATACTTTTAAAACCATTGAACCGAGTTGTTCACAAAGTAATTACAACCATTTATATATAAATGATGTCTTCTTATACTTTACAAAAAGTGATTTGAGTTCAAGTAGCGCCACAAAAACTGTCTCTTTGCCACCAATCTCATATCTGCACAAGTATAAAGAAAAATACATCAATACCGTATCTACTGAAAGAAGCAACTACTTGTACAACTAATCACAAGATTGCCCAAAGTTCAGCTAAATTTGATACATTGATATTACTATCATGGATCCAATTTAAAAATAAAGTTTGATACAAGGAATATGTTTTCCAACATGTTAAAAGCTTCATTATCACCAGTGTGTCAAACACTAAGCTTATACTGAAACTCTACTAACTAAGTAATCTATTTATAGAGAAGAATTCAAATACGCCTTTAATGGCTACAGAGTTCATTCTTCCTTTAAGTTGCTCCAAAACAACAAAAGATTAGAGGAACTACCAATAACAACAAAAGATTTATAGTCTAGTCCATTTAGATTGCAAACCTATATCCCTGATAAGATGTACAACAACAAAAAAAAGAGCCATAACTATTAGTAAGACAATGCCTAAAATGTCCACAGAAAACCCAATTACATAATGTAACTAGTTATGCTATCTAAATCACATAAACGAATAAAACAAGAACTAACCGTACTGCACAAACCTGACCCAAACAACTAGAATCAAATAGAGATAGAAACAAGGAAATTAGTACCTCAATAGTCCAAATAAAGAAAACCTAGATAATATCCAAAAGTACCTAAATCATTTGCAACCAAAAAATATTTGTAAGATCTCAAAATCCCACAAATATCCAAGACAGTGAGAGGTTAATAAACATTGCTTATTAGGCAAGAAAATAAAACAAGGTGTGTTCTAGTTAGTAGATGAGCTCCCCCCTACTGCCATAAATGTCATTGAAACCCTTGCTCCTCAAAAATGGTATGATGCTAACTATCTGAGTATTTTGCAAGTCTATCTTCTCCTCCTGCCTTATGTTTGCATCCATGAGCTCACCTATCTTCTCCCCTTGCCTTAAGTTTACATCCTCAACCTCAAGCTCATCTATCTTCTCTCCATGCCTTAACTTTGCATCCTAGAGCTCATCTATCTTCTCCTCCTGCCTTGAGTTTACATCCTTGAGCTCATCTATTTGACTCTCGAGTTGTTGAATATACTGAGTTGAGGAAGATGAGGCAGAAGTCCTAAGAGATGAGGAAGGCCTCATGCCAAGTCCCTTTACATAGCCAAATCTTGGCTTAAGAACCATCATAGATATCTCCTCTTCGGTCAAAGGCTTTGCATCAGGAGTGCCTAACATTCCCAAACTTCTCTTTATTAACTCTTTTCAAGACAGCTTTGGTTGCATTTAATTTTGAGTAAAGTTGAAACATATGGGAGAACCAGCATATCGCAATAACAAATTAAAATTATGCACTCTAATTTTTGAAAACATAAATTTGAAAAAAAAAAACAATAACTATCAATAACAATAACAAAAACAATAACAATATCAATAACAATAACAATATTAGAGCTTCATGCTCAAGAAGAATTCAAAATTAAGAATGATTATTTCTAAATAATAAATACATCAATAATTCTTTCTCAATTGAAGCAAATATATTACAATAGACTAACTAATTATAACCCATCATATGGTGGTTTCAATACTTTGTTTACTAGTATAACAACTTGTGCTAACATAGAGTAGGTGCACTAAACAATTACTTAGTCTCTTATTTATAGAAATTAAATTAGCTTACCCAAGGATGTTTTCCCATAATAACCCACTCCTCCAATTTTATTGTCACTTCCATAGTATTGTCTCTCACATCTATGCACTTTTTTGCAAGATTAGTAAGTTTATTTTGTTGCTCTATATAATCTCATTAACAATAATCCTAAAAAATGCTTTCTAAAACACATTTATATTTTCAACTCTATAAAATCTTGTGGTTTTCAAACCTTTCAGTGATTCTAGATTCTAACTAAAAGCCTTTTCATCTTAAACTTGTCAATATTGCGGTTTTCAAACCTTTCAGTCATTCCATCTCTAGACAAATCTATTAGTATAGCCTTTTCTATCAGTGTTATGTTACTTGTCAGTACTGCGGTTTTCAAACCTTTCAGTGATTCTAGTTTCTAGATAAACCTATCAATATTGCATTTTCTATAGGAGTTATGTTCTTTATTTTATTTTTTTATATCTTTATCATGCAATTAAACTTTCAAGTTTAATTTTTCCCTTACAAGAAAATTGTAACATATTAAATCATGAGCAGTTCTAATTTTCAAAAACCAACAACCCTCATCAAGATCATATTGCATTTTCTACAATTTTATTTTCTTCTTCTTCTTCCCCTCTTATTATTCAACTTCAATTTTTTTCCCCTTTTAAGAAAACTATGACATGTGAAATTATGTGTAGCTCTAATTTTTTAAAACCTTCATTTGGAAATAATAATAATAATAATAATAATAATAATAATAATAATAATAATAATAATAATAATAATAACAAAAAGAAAAAAATAATAAATATTATTAAAAACAAAAACAACAATATAAAAATAATAAATAATAACAAGGATCACAATAACAATAACAATAATAAAAATAGAATCTAATGCTCAAGAACATTTGAAACATTTTTCAAATGATTTGGAAATGATTCAATAATAAGTAGGGAAAATAGCACTTTTTCATGAAATATTTAGTAAAATAGTACTGTTCGTGAAATATGTAGCAGACTACCACTCTTTTGGAACTCGATTTTTTGAAAATCGAGTTCTACATATAACTTGAATTTAAAGAGATTGAGTTCCATGAGTTTTTGCCACAATGGCACCCGGTGATGTGGCTTTTCACAATAAAAAAAATGCCACATTGAACTTGATTTTGTGAAAATTGATTTGTGTAAGGTGGAACTCAATTTTCAAAAAATCGAGTTTTGTGTAAATTTGTTTTAAAAAAATATAATGGAACTCGATTTTCAAACAATCAAGTTATGTGTAAATTTAAAATATATATATGGTGAAAAACGCCTATAAGGCATTTTATCAAACACCTTACGTGCACACATACCATCTGTATATGAAATAATGCATGAACATGTGAAAAATCTACCTTTTCTACATGTTGAACTATTTGACAATGACCAACATTCAAAGAACTTCATCAAAGATATAAAAAAATGGATAAAAAAATTGACAAGAAATTATGTTCCTATAGAGTAAACTCCAACCAAGAACTCAAATTTCCAATAACGAACACTAAAGTTGTGGGTGCCCGAGGACCAAGGATGAAGTTGAAGAGTTGCAGTATTGGTGTGGGGATGCCACGGGCTCGAGGAGAGGAAGGGATGAGTCAAAGGACTCTGAGGCGCTCCTAGTGGGAAGAAGGATTTGAAGAAAGAGAATCAGTGATCATAGGGAAAGTTTCCAGTTTGGAGTAACTTGTTGCCTTTGCATTAAATGGTGGGTAACAGCTTTATCAGCTACACTGATGAGGAAGTGACCTGAACAGTGTAAGTCACAGCTAAGCAGACTCCTTCTATCACATTCTTCAAATGCAAAAAGAGACAAGTGTCATGAGGGGAGATTTGTTAGGTAAAGATGAAAGGTTGATATGTGAGAGAGGAAGGAGCATATAAGAAAAAGAGGGTTTACAGAGAAAAGGGGGCAGACACAAGTATCAAGATATAAAAAAGAAACAAGAAAAACACTGAGGGAAGAGAGTGAACAGTAACATTTCTTGTATAACAGTGGCCTCCTCGAGCCAACTTGTATAGAGAAATGAGCTCATCCATTTAATTACATCTTCTTTTTCTTCCTTATTTTCATCCTTGAGCAGAACCTCCCTCTTGTTGTTTGTTTCCCTCTCTTTTACAAATTCATTGTTTTGAATCATGATTGAACTGATCTAACCACTATTCTAAGTGGGCCTGGCCACCAGTTTTTCTGGTTCTTACAAAAGTGTTAACACCCTATTTTGCAACCTACATTTAACCTCACGTAGAGGGTAAAAGGGTAATTTCACCTTGGAGATAAGCATCTTAATTGTGGCCATTAGATCCTTAATTTCATTTCATCAAAATAATCTTGATATTGTAACGATCAAATCGTCTGGTCATAAGCCTTAATCGGACCATCAAATTGAAAGTTATCATCAAATTAAATTTTAATGGCCGAGATGCACTATCACAAATTGAGTCCGACTATATGTGATTATGAACAATTGATTCCAATTGGTTATAATTATAATCAACTTGAGATTAATGATGTGTCATAATTTGATTGGCTAGGACTACATCTTATGGTAAGCTTGCACACACTTAATAAATTAGATAGTCAAACATTAATTATTCAATGAGTAATTTGTGTAATTATATTTTTAATTATGGTAAATTTGGAACTAAGTAAGTCTGAAAAGGAAATAATTGGAGCCTATTAATGTTAATTGGGAAACTAATTTGGGACCTATGAATGTTAATTATGTTGAAATTATTTTTTAACAAATGACATTTGCTCACCATTTCATTGATATCTCTCAAACTGTATTGAATCTGTAAGTGAGGTTAATTTTTCCAGAAACTAGACATCTAGGGCTTCAATTTGAGCACAAGAAAGAGATAAATAAAATCAAAATTGAATAAGATATGATTTTTTGAATTTGGCTCTACAGGCTTTTACAATAGCTACGGGAAAAACCGAATTTTGCTTGCTCATCACTCCCACCAATCTCTACATTTGATGCACCAGCTTTCCCCAAAGTTTGAAATAGGGTCTAGGTTCATGATTTTTTTTTATCATTTTTCAACCCTCATTAAATGACCTTCCATTCATATTTTTTCCACTACAACTATATAAACCCTTCCCCCCACCCCCCCTCTCATCCATTCCAAGACACAAAAAAAAACTCCTCTCTTCTCCTCTCTTGATTTCTAGTAAAAAAGAGTAGTCATGTCTTGGTCTTCCTGAGACTTAAGGTATTAAGTGAGACTCACTCTCCATTTCCTAGTTCTTCTTTTCTACTCTATCCTTAGGACCTCTATCAAGAGTCCCCTCCTCCACCGTATGGATCTTGCATGCAGATATAATTCATTTCCCTAACTTGTTTTTTATTTTTTATTTTTTATTTTATTATGATGAGATTATGATTAGAGCATACTAGTGTTTATTTAAATTCCTTGAATATGTTTGAATGTTCTTAAATGTTCATATGTGTTCATCACATGTTCTTGGTTGTTCATCACATTTTCATGCATAACACTAGCTTTGATCTTAAATCCTCATAAAAAAAATATGAAAAACATATTTGTTTCATAATTCTCTCAAATCCTTGAATCTAGGATAACACCATCCACACACATTCACTAGAATTTATTTTTCAATTCAAATGCAATGCTTAATAAATTAAATTAGGATTTATCACATGCACACACATTAAATCCAACATGCAAATTGATTGATAACATATTGGAATGATATTATATGATATGAATTTTGGCCACCATAGTCTAAAAGACCTTTTTCTCCGGGCAAAATGAGTGTCTAACATCTTCTCATCTTATAACATAGCCTCCAAATTTAGATCAAAGGTTGATAAATCAATGTTTATCCATGTAATTTTCAATTTCTAGATTGTAACTAGGAAACAAAGCCATGTATTTTATCTTAGATTGTATCTAGGAGCAAAGCAACGTATTTTCTTATGATCAATGTAAATTCATTTGCAAATCAATAAAACGAGAAATTTTTCAATTTTGATTTTCTTATTTATTCCAATAATTAAGTAAATGGTGACTCCATTGTAAAACTATTAATCTAAAGGGAAATTATAATCAGTCAAACCTCCATTTTGAGAAGCAATAACATGACTCCACCCATTCACGTGAGTTTGGCCCAACACCAAAAAATGGGTCAAGGGCACAGTCTCTCATATAAAGATTGTGTTGATTTTAGACCCCTAGAAAATACGGTTTGTTTAACCTTATTTGAAGCCAAGTTATTACTTAGTTCAATTAAACAAATCTGTATTAAACAAATATCAATCATATCACAAATAGTGGAAAAGTAAAGAACACACGCGATATGATAACTTAGGAAAACCAATGAAGCAAACCAGTTTCAAGGTAAAAAACCTAGGGAGGATTTAACCTAAACAATCCACAAGGCATCAATTCACTAATAGAATGGAAGTTTTTACAATAGACTTAACCTTAAATCTACTATTACCTCATGTAGTACTTACTCACGTGACCACATGCAACTCCGAATCCACGGACTCTTCTATTATGAATCTGTTGCACACAAACACGCCAATTTGTGACTTTAAGAGCTCCACTCAAAGATTTAGTTCATCAACTGTGATTGATTTGTGATGGCAACAACTTCTACAACATCGGATCTTGAGTTTCTTCAAAAAATATTGCTAGTTGAAAATTTGAGAGAGCTTTGGGTATAGAAACCCTAGATCTACAATAGGAGGCACAAGAAGCCCTTATCTCTCTTTAAAAAAAAGTGCTTTAAGGTTTCCTTTAAATACTAGGAGAATTAGATCTGAAACCCTAATCACTTAATGGGCTGATAGGCTTTAATTAAATTCTGCAGATCCGCATCTCAATTGGTCGAACCTTCTTCTTGATCGATCAAGCCTAGCAACTTTCGAATTCCCTAAACCTGCAGCTTCCTTGTTCTTGTATTCTGACTTGCAACACCTTGAGCATTGTCTAATATATTCTATATACTCTAAGATCTAGACCTAGATAATTTTGTGTTCACGGTTTGCTAATTGTTCTAAACTTTTAGAACCTAACAGATTGTAATCAATGTAAATTTTTAGAAAGTACCTTGGATAAAGTTGAGTAATGAAATGCGAATGATTGTGGTTGAGCATTGCTGAACTATGAAAATAGAGGGTTTGGGAGAATGGTAGTCAAGAGAATGAGAATGATGGTTTAAAAAAACAAAATTTGTCAACTACTCTTTAAAACCAACTTAAATGGTTATGGCGGGTAGTCTAGTAGCAAGACACTCGCCACACACCCGTTATACCATCTGATCAAAGACATTACTCAACCAACTTAAGTGGTTCTGGCAAGTAGTCCAATTGTGAGACACCTACCATATCATCTGATCGATGACATTACTTAACCAACTTAAGAAAGCATTCAATATTCTTAAAATTGAGTTCTACATTACACAGGACTCGATTTTCCTAAAATTAAGTTCTAAGTGGAATTTTTATTTGAGAAAAGCCAGGAACCGAGTGCCATGGCTATAAAATCGAGTTTTATGTAGTACTTGATTTTTCAAAAATCGAGTTCCAAAAGAGTGGTATTCTACTACATATTTCATGAACAATGCATTTAGCGAAAAAGTGCTATTTTGCCACTTTGCCCATAATAAATATGCCATATGTTATTCAGTGGCTTCTCAAGTAATCTCTCAATTAGAAAAAAGAATCACAACCAATCTCTCCCCCACCAATTCACATTTGCAAGATCCATCCTTAGATTCAAATTAAATGTAATTCTAATTTAATGATATAAAATTGACAAAGAATCTTTATATATATATATATATATATATAAAGGTTTATATTCATAAGAAAATCAAGATAAAAGAGAAAAACTTTTGGAAAATTTTTCCAATTTTTTTTTTAAATTTAATGAAAATAATATGATTTTTGTAAATTCTCAAATGAATGTGTAATTTTATTGAAAATGCTTTAAAAATTACAATGACTAATTAGTATATTTACTTTTTTCTTGTGATTTTAATAATCATAGACTGTATGGTGTGAAAACCTGCATGAATATGAGCATATGAGATTGTTAATACCTTTTTGTTTAGTGAAGAGATGGTTAATACCATTACTGTGTAAACCAAAGTTAAGACTTGCCAATGAAATCATTAGCAACTTCGTAACATGCCTTTCACATTTTAGCACCTGGTAGCGGCACGTGTCAACCATATCAATTGGTATAGGTGGAAGTAAGAATTCTCTTGGTAAATAATACTATAAATCATTCCCTTTTTTGTCTTTTGGATTTGTTGGTAGACTTTGCCATTCTAAAGGAGTAAGATGATTCTTGAGCTGATGTGCAAACACCCTTTCCTCTCCAAAAACTTCAAAGTTGAAATCTAAAGAGTGATTCCTCTTGTCACTGCAGAAACTATAAGTTCAAATTTTGTCTAACGTTAGGGATACAACTATTTTCTTTTTTATTTTTTTCTATAATTCAATAATTACTATGGGTGGATTTGAACCCAAGACTACAAGGTGTTGATTGAGCTACTAGGAGTCCGTTTGGGATCTATTTATTTTGCTAAAAGTACTATAGATAAAAGTAAAAGTTAGTTGAAATAGTGCAGTGAGTCCCATGAATAGTATCAAAAAATGTAGTAAGACTCATAAATAGTAGCAAAAAAAGTTAAATAGTAAAATAAATTGACAAAAATAATTTTTGCCAAAGGCACACTAGCTCCTAACCTTTTCAAAACTTTTCTATTACTTTGTATAGGTGATAAGTTGTTATTAGAAAGACATTACTTTTATGTTGGGCCATCGATTTTTATCATACACCAACGACATCATTGCAACCAGCTATCTTAAATATTATCAAAAACATTTGTTCATCAACAGACTCTTTTTTTCCCTAATGAGATTGCTGTGCTTGTGTAAATCTGGTCGTTGCCTCACATGCTTATGTTATTGTTGTGTTCGAATAGACTTTCTTTGCCTAATACTTTTTTAATAAATTGGAGGCCCATAAGGATTTTAGCTACATGTAGAGGAGCTAGGGTAACATTTCGGCCGTAGGGTCTTGGGCAGCTCTTGTTATTGTATAGAAAAAAATATTGATTCTAGTTCTTTCAGCTTCATCAATTGAGCTAGTTAGTAGTTACACTAATAATTTTTTTTATAGTAAAAGTGCCAATTAATTCTAGTATTCTATGGAGAAACAGGTGTACAATTACCAACATTCTAAAAGCTAATCATTACCTTAAAGAAACAATTTTGCCTTAACGTGTGAGCCAAATGAGACACGGAAACTAACAAAGTGACTTTTAAGAGATGCAATATTGACAAGATACTAAAAATAACAATCAATTGGCTCAACAAATCGTGAAGAAGAAAACCAGGCATTTTCATAATAATTCCATTCAAACAAGGCCTCAATTTGTTAGCTAGGATCTAGGAGATAAATATAAGGGTAACAAATAGACTAAGGGAATTAGTTTTTAAAAAATTTTAGAATTTTTTTATGAAAAAATAAAGTAATTGATTTTTTTTACAATAATTTTATATATCTAATAAAAGTAGTATCAAAACTTTTCTAAAATAATTCATTAACAAATACCCTAAGGGTACCCGGGAGCAAGGGATTGACTTCTTCAAGAACCAAATTTAAAGGAAGACATAATAGCCTTGACCACATCTCCTAAAACAGTGACCAAGAGACTTAAAGAATTTAGTTGTAAACTCAATACCCATTAGGCCCTAGATATGTATCCTTTTAACTCATAAAAGCACCTTGTTTGTTTGGTTGATGGTTGAGGCCGTTGGTCATGTTTGTTTTTATTTTTAGTGACTCTAGGATAGTGAGTCACTTGCATTTTGCTAGCAATTGGCAAACCAGGTTCTTGGATAGTGAACCTGTTGTTACTCGTTTCCTGAATAATACCTATGGGACTTTGGACATACGAATCCCACGCAACTCTGCGGAGTTGCATCCCTCCCCATATATGTGTGCGTGGGTTAGGCTCGAGCTGTATGTCGAAACAAAATGTTGTTCCTCTTATTCTTTTGATTCCGTTAGCGAAGCTCACAAATCAAAAGAGGGGTATCTGTAGAAATCACATTTTGTACCATTTACGACTTAGGCTCCTGTTGCCCAATGATGGTAGTACTCTAAAGCCCTAGGGCCAAATCAAATTAAAATTGACTTAAGGTAAGTGTTTGTGGAAAATATAACTTATTTTTAGAAGAATAAAACTATTTTGGGAAAAGAAAGGCTGCTGGAAACCCTAAAGTGTGCACACACATACGTACTTATGTGTACGCACACTGAAGCTATGCGTACGCATGCTTATGGCATGCGCACGCATACACGAGCATGTGTAGGCATGCTAGGGTTCCAAAAACTAAGTAAAGAAAGCTTTTTGCACTTAATTCTAGTTTAGAATGAATCCCACATTGTCTAGGAAGCCGCCCCAAATCTTTATTTTTTTTTTACTATATAAAGCCATAAAAGGCACTTTCAAAGGAGGACAAAAACAGTGACAATACACACAAGATCCATTAGAAAATAGTGAATCAAAGAAGGAGTTTTCACAAAACATCCTTGAATCAAATTTTACTTGATTGAGACATTTTCTGGTCTTGATCTTTGAGTTCTGAAGTTTACTAACCCATTTTTGATTAGGTTGTGAATAAATTGACTAGAGAGAACCGTCAAAATCAAGCTCTAAAGAGTTCTAGTGTTGAGGTAAAGGTTCTAACTTTGGCTCTTCATTTTTCTTTGTCTTTGTTGTTGGTATATATGTTTTAATGTTTTAACATGTTTGTGTAGTCTAGGTTTACTTCGTATTTATGTTAGAAGCACGCTAGGTTGTTAGTTTTCTTGTTTTCTTTGTGTTTTCTATTCTATGTTTCTAGGTTAGGGTTTCAGGTGTGCATGCGCGCACGTGCTTCATGCACGCGTACACATACTCGAAGTGTGCGTACGCATACAGTTGCGATGTGCACGTATACCCTATGTATGCACACACATACTCTTGTCTAGAAACCCTAATTCGTTCATGTTTGTTCTTTCTTTGTTTTATTTACATGCTTGGCCTCAGTTTAACCTAGTTTTCATATCCTTAAGCCTTTGTCTCTCTTTTTTGTTTTTTTTTTTTTTTGATTTATCTCTTTTGATGTTTATTGGGTTTTAGTTTGTTTGAATACCATGAACATGCATATGAATATGAACATACATTGATGCATAGGTGCTGGGATGTAGTGAGGTAAGTCATGCATAATCACATGGGCATGCATTTGATTTGGATGATAGGCATGATATGGTTGATGAACATGAATATGC
Source organism: Castanea sativa (assembly GCF_040712315.1). Classification (NCBI taxonomy): domain Eukaryota; kingdom Viridiplantae; phylum Streptophyta; class Magnoliopsida; order Fagales; family Fagaceae; genus Castanea; species Castanea sativa. Next base: position 45,425,055 of record NC_134016.1, read on the forward strand.
TTGGTTGAATACCATGTGTTCGATGCTTAGATGTTTGGTCCAAATATGTTTTATGATGTTTTCGCCTTTGATAATATATGCTTAATGCCATGATAAATGAATGCTAGGCTTAGGGATGATTATACCATGTTGTTTGCTTTAGATGCATGTTAGGATGTGTGTGAGTTAGAATAACATGTTAACTATGTCTTTAATGAGATTAAAACTTGGAACACAATGAGTGGAGGCCAGCCCACGAGTCGGGTGGGGTTGAGTGCCTAACATCTACCTATCCTAATACCTAAACTCTGGACGTGTACTTTGGTAAAGATCATTCCTTCTACACACAAAAAAAAAAAAAAATGATATATTTATGGTTCCTAAACCTAAATTAGGTGGAGACTCCATTTACACCCTCCGCCATGGTCCACCCTAGGGTAAGGCATGCTTCCCATGAAGAGGAAAATTGTCGCGGGCGCTTGCGCCCACACCACCCTTTTCCTAACATAGCCAAACTTCTCTTTATTAGTTCTTTTCAACATTGCTTTAATAGCCTTTAACTTTGAGTAGAGTTGAAACATATGGGAGAACCTACACATCACAATGATAACTTAAATTATGCACTTAAATTTATGAAATCCTAATTTTGGGAGAAAAAAAAAACCAACAATAACAGTAACATTAACAATATCAATATCAATATCAATATCAATAACAATAATAGATCTTCATGCTCAGGAATGATTAAACATTAATTATGATTATATCTAAATACAAAAAACATAAATAATTTGGTGTCAATTGATGCAAGTATATTACAATGGACTAACTAATTATCACCCATCATCTGGTGTTTTCAATACTTTGTTCCTCATGTTATGTATCCAACACTTGTACTAGTGTAAGAGCATCCGCAGTGGAAATGCCAAATGGGAAATGTAAGAATTATTTAGCATTAGAGCCAATAAAGCACCCAGCATTAGAACTTGTTAACATTTGGAATTGTAAAAAATTTTACAATTGTGCTACAGTAGTATCTTATTAATAAGATGCTACTGTAGCACAATCGTATTTCCAAAAATTGTTTTTTAATTGTCTCTCTCAATATTTTTATAAAAAAACTCCATCCAACTTTCTCTCTCCTCTCTCTCTCATTATTTCTTTTCTTTTCTCTATCTTCCTTCTCTCTCTCATTCTACTCTCCTCTCTTTAGACTTAACCCCATAGCCACCATACCATGGCCTGACCCAATGTCACCGGCCATGGCAAGCCACCACCCACTCATTATTTCTCTTCTCTCTCTTGTTGTATATTAGTGTGGTAGCGTGGAGATCAGCGTTTGGGGTTTGGAGTTTGGCGCAAAGATTGATGTTTATGTGTGGTGTGGAGATCAGCGTTGGGTGTGGTGATCAGCGTTGGGCGTAGAGATCGGCGTTGGACGTGGGATGTGGAGATCGCCGTTAGGCATGGAGATCGTGGGATGTGGAGATTGGCGTTGGGCCTTAGGTGTGGAGATAGGCGCAGAGATCGGTTTATGGGTTTTGTTCATTTATGGTGCGAGTTGTTCATTTATGGGTCTGATTTTGCTAGGTTTTTGTTGGTCATTTGTGGGTTTTGTTTTGGCAGTGGTGGGTGATGGGCAGTGAAGTAAGAGTGGTTTGTTTGAGTTTTGTAGCCTTTTTGGACGGTGGAGGTGGTGGTGGTTTCAGTGGAAGAGAGACAAAGGAAGAGAGTTAAAAATTAGAGAGAGGAGAGAGATGGGAGAGAATAGATATGGTTTTGGGATATATTATTTTATTGGGTAGATATATTATTTTAAAGAGTAGAATAAGAAAATAAAAGTTGGAATGTTGGGTATGTTGTAAAATGATATGGTATAAATAATAAAATAGTTTTTTGAGATGGTAAAATAGAATAAGATGACATTAACCAATGCTAATGCTCTAACAACTAGTGCTAACATAGAGTAGGTGCACTAAACAATTTCTTAGTCTCTTCTTTATAGGAATTAGCTTAGCCAAAGATGTTTTTCCATGATAACCCATATCATCCAGTTTTACTGTCACTTATGTCATTGCCTCTCGCATTTTAGCACTTTTTTGCAAGATTAGTATGTTTCTTTAGTTACTGTATATTATCTCATAGCCAGTTGGCTTCCAAGTCTTTCAAATAAAACATTCTCATGAATCTTTGCATTTCCAGATTCTCTAAAAGAAAGTGATATACATCCTACCGGTCAATATTGTATATTTTACAGGTGTTACATATGTCCTTTATCTTTATATTTATCTTGCAACTAAAATTTCAAGTTCAATTTTTCTTTTTAAGAAAATTGTAACATATAAAATTACGTGCAACTCTAATTTTCAAAACCTAACAAGCCTCATCAAGATCATTATTGCATTTCTACAGGTTTTTTGTTCTTTCTCTTCTTTTTTCTCTCTTATGACTCAACTTCAATTTTTTTTCCTTTAAGAAAATTGTGCCATATGAAATTATGTGCAACTCTAATTTTTTTGAAATCTACATTTGGAAATAATAATAATCATAGTAATTAATATTATTATTAAAATTATTAAAAAATTATTATTATTATTATTATTACTAACAAAAACAACAATATTGAAATAATAAAAATAACAATAAAAATAATAATAAAAATAAAAATAATAGATCTTTATGCAAAAGGAAAATTAATAATTTGGAATTGTTCCGAGAAAAAAATTTGACATGCTATTCAGTGGCTTCTCAAGTAGTCTCTCAATTAGAAAAGGAATCAGAATCAATACCTCCCCCACAAATTCACAATTGCAAGATCCAACCCTAGATTTGAAATTAAATGTAATACTAATTTAACATTTTGAAATTGACAAAGAATCTTAATAAAAATCAAGATAAAAGAGAAAAACTTCTTGAAAATTTTCTCAAAAAAAAATTGATTTAATTTAATGAAAATAGTATGGTTTTTGTAAATTATCAAGGGAATGCATAATTTTTTTAAAAATAATTTAAAAATTAAAATCACTAATTAGGAGATTTTATTTCTCCTTGTGGTTATTACTTATTATAATCGTAGACTCTGTGAAAATCTACATAAATATGAGCAGATGAGATTGTTAATACCTTTTTGTTTAATGAAGAGATGGTTACTACCACAGCTGTGTAAACCCAAGTTGTGACTTGCCGGTGGGATCATTAGATACTTTGTGACATGCCTTTCTCATTTTAGCACCTAGAAATGGCACATGTACCAACCTTGTCAGTTGGTATAGGTAGAAGTAAGAATTCCTTTGGTAAGTAATACTATAAATCATTCACTTTTTTGCCTTTTTGATATGTTGGTAGAATTTGCCATTCTAAAGGAGTAAGATAATTCTTGAGCTGGTTTGCAAACACTCTTTCCTCTCTTAAAATTTCAAAGTTGAAATCTAAAGAGTGATTCCGGTAACTTAAAATTCTAGGTTCGTCACTGCCAGTCAGTGTAGAAACTGTAAGTACAAATTTTTTCTACTAAGCAATTTTCAAGACACTGCGATGCTGTATTGTGGTATTTGTTATGCTAAAGTCGATGTTGGATAAGTATTTTAAAAAAGGGAGAGGAAAAAAATTTGAGAGAGAGATTTGCAATAATTCTGCATGAAACATATGGGAACAAAGAATATTGCAGTAGCTCATAGATGTTATATGATTATGGGAAACCATGATTATATAACAATTGAAATTATTAACATAAACATTGGCACTTAGCTTTTCTTTCTCCTTTTGTGCCGTAATTATGGAAAAAGGAAGGGCGAGGGAGAAATGTAACCAGCTGCTTCTTCTTCTTCTTAATCGACTCAAATACTTTACACGTGTCATGTACTCTCTTTTCCTTGATAAGAGATTTAGAGTTATTTTTTTTCTAATTCACTATGTGGGAATTGAAAAAATCATCCATATGTAGTTTTAGTCACATAACTTTTTTAATACTCCTACATATGTGTAGTCTTATAAATTGACACGTAATAAGTTGAAGAAATAGCTTCAAACCGTTTTGTAGCCAAACTTTGTTTGTGATGTTACTGATTACCAAATTTTTAATATGTAGATTTTACAAAATGATGTGTCACAATCATGATTACCTAAAAAACAAGTCAAACATTCATTTATTAGGTAGTTTAAACATGCATACCAATCACATTAGTTGTCAATTTGTAAGTTTTATGTCTCTTCTCTTCAAAGTAATGTTAGGAATATGAATATTTTCATTTTTTTTTTTTATAATTTAATAATTACTATGGGAACACCATGTATCCTTAATACGATGGTCACTCTATAAGTATAAAAGCCTGTGGGGTGTGGGAGGATAAGGACCGGGATTCAAGTCTCCAAGAGAGATTAGGCTAGAGTAAAATTTTTATCTTAAATAATAATAATTTACCATGGATGAATTTAAACTCTAGACTACAAGGTGTTGATTGAGCTACTAGCTCCTAACCTTTTCACAACTTTTCCACTACATTGTATAGGTGATAATTTGTAATTAGAAAGACATCACTTTTTACACCAACGACATCATTGCAACTGGCTTTCTTAAAGATTATCAAAAACATTTGTTCATCAATAGAATCTTTTTTTCCCTAATGAGATTGCTGGGCTTGTGTAAATCTGGTCATTGCCTCACGGGTTATTGTTATTGTTGTGTTTGAATGGACTTTCTCTGCCTAATACTTTTTTAATACATTGGAGGCCCATGAGGATTTGGGCTACATGTAGAGGACCTAGAGGTAACATTTTGGCCATTGGGTCTTGGGCTGCTCTTGTGTAGATAATAAGTTGATTCTAGTTCTTTCAACTTCATCAATTGAGCTGGTTAGTGGTTACACTTATAAATAAATAAAAATTAATAAAAGTGCCAATTAATTCTAGTATTCTATGGAGAAACAGATGTACAATTACCCACATTCTAAAAGCTAATCATTACCTTAAAGAGACAATTCTACCTTAACGTATGAGCCAAATGAGACATGGAAACTAACAAAGTAACTTTTATAAGAGATGCAATATTGACAAGAGACTGAAAATAACAAATCAATTGGCTTAACAAATCGTGAAGAAAGAAAACCCAGCATTTTCATAATAATTCCATCTAAACAAGGCTTCAATCTCTTAGCCAGGATCTAGGTGATATATATTAGGGGAATGTTAACAAATGGCTTGAGGGTTTTAAAAAAAAAAAAATTAGAAATTTTTTATGAAAAAAGAAAAAATTAATTGATTTTTCTGACAATTTTTTATATTTCTAATAAAAACAATATCAAAATTTTCTTAAAATAGTTCATTAACAAATGCTTAAGGGCATCTGTTAACTGAAACAAAAAATTGGCTTCCTTCAACAGGATCCAAATTTAAAGAAAAACATAATAGCATTGACCATATCTCCTTGAAAAATGGATCAAGAGATTTAAAGAATTTAGTTATAAACCCAATACCCATTAGGAAATAGAGATTTATCCCCTTCATAGAAATAGAACCTATTTGACCTCTCCTACCGTGACTTTTGAGATAAGGTGTTCTCTTTGCTTACATGAGATTTGAGAATTCAACAAAATAGAAACTCTTAATAGCATAAGGATCAAGAAACAAAGATTGAGGACCTAGGAGTTGCTTATGGAAATTGACAACAAATTTTTTCAATTGCGTTGGGCCAATATCAACGCTCTTCCCTTGTTCATTCATCAGGTACTTGACTAAAATGTTCAAAGTTCTAGTAGTTACTAGTTACAACTTTGTGGGAAACAAAGAGTTCTAGTACTTAAGATTTAGTCAACTAATTTTAGACTTTTGCTTCAAAAATGCTTCCTTGGCATTATTAACGGACGTATGGTTGTGCAAGAACTTTTTTTCCTTTACAATAAGGTTGAAGTTCCATAGAAAAGATAGCAATTGGCTTTTTACCGTTTCTAGCTCCATCCTAGTCCTCTCCACCATTTGCCTAACATTGCTAAACTTCTCTCTATTCATTTCAACACTATTTTGATAGCCTTTAACTTTGAGTAGAGTTGAAACATATGGGAGAACCTGCACATCACAATGACAACTTAAATTATGAACCATAATTTATGAAAACCTAAATTTTGTTGGGGGGAGGGGGGGGGGGGGACAATAACCAACAATAACAATAACAATAACAATAACAATAACAATAATAGAGCTTCACGCTCAAGAATAATTAAACATTAATAATGATTATATCTAAATAATAAATATTGAAATAATTCAGTCTCAATTAGTGCAACTATATTACAATGAACTAACAAATTATCACCCATCATCCAGTGGTTTCAATACTTTGTTTATCATGATATGTGTCCAACACTTGTATTAGTATGACAACTGGTGCTATCAGAGTAGGTGTACTAAACAATTGCTTACTCTCTTCTTTATAGAAAATAGTTTAGCCAATGATGTTTTTCCATGATAATCCATCCATCCAATTATATTGCCACTTATGTCATATTGCCTTTCACATTTAAGCACTTTTTTGCAAAATTAGCAAGTTTCTTTAGTTGCTCTATATTATCTCGTTGACTGTAATCTATTGACAGTAATTCAACAAGGCATTTATCGCCGATTCTTTCAAAAAAAATATTAATGAAAGCCCATGCCTTTTGTAACTTTAACCCATAACATTTTTAGGTTTTCTAAAAGAAAATAATATATATCCTATCAGTCAATATTGCAATTTTTTCTTTTAAGAAAATTGTAACATATTTAAACAAGATTTAAGAATTGAACAAAATAGAAATTCAAGAAATAAGGATTGAGGACCTCGGAGTTACTTATAGACATTCACATTAAGTTTTTTCAATTGTATGGGACGATATCAATGCTCTTCCCTTCCTCATTCTTTAGGTACTAGAATTTTTTTTTTTTTTTTTAAAGTTCTAGTAGTTACAACTTTGTGGGTAAAAAAGAGTTATGGTTCTTAAGATTTAGCCAACTAATTTTAGACTTTTGCAATTTTACTTAAAAAATGCTTTCTTAGCATTACTAATGGACACATAGTAGTACAAAAACCCTTTTTTTCCTTTGCAATAAGATTGAAGTTCTCTAGAAATGATAACAATTGGTTTGGCCCTCTCCACCTTTGCCTAACACTGTCAAACTTCTCTTCATTAATCCTGTAGAGGTGAAACATGGGATAACCTGCACATTACAATAACAAATTAATATCATGTAGCTCTAATTAATAAAAACTTATATTTGGAAGAAAAAAAAAACAACTAACAACAACAATAACAATAATAATAATAATAGTAACAATAACAATAACAATAAAAATAATAGAACTTTATGCTCAGAATTTTTTTTTTTTAAAACAATATTCAATAAGAATTAAACATTAATAATGATTATATCTAAATAATAGATACATCAACAATTTGGTCTCAATTGATGAAAGCATATTACAATGGACTACATATTATCACCTATCATCCAATGATTTCAATACTTTTGTTTCTCATGCTTGTGTATGCAGCACTTGTACTAGTATAATAACTAGAGCCAACAGAGAGTAGGTGCACTAAAAAAAGTATTTAGTGTCTTTTTTATAGAAAATTAGAAATTAGTTTACCCAGTTATATCTTCTTTATAGAAATTAAAAGGTCTATCCTTACCTCTCACACTTCTGCACTTTTGTGAAAGATTAATAACTGTCTTTAATTGCTTTATTTCATCTTAATAACAATTAATCTCAAGAAGGTAGGGGTATGCAATCCTCTCTGAATACACAAAGAGTACTCTTGAATATCTATCATCTTCAAACCTATTAAAAGAAAGTGTTATCCTGCCAGTCAATATTGCGTTTTCAACAGGTGTTACGTAATTTTTTTTTTTTAACCTTTATCTTGCAACTAAACTTTCAAGTTCAATTTTTTATTCTTTCTATAAAAAAAAAGTTCAATTTTTTATTTTAAAAAAAATTATGACATAATAAATTACGTGCAGCTCTAATTTTCAAAAAATGACAAGCCTCATCAAGATCATTATTGCATTTTCTACGAGTTTTAAGTTTTCCTTCTTCTTCTTTTGTCTTTCTTATGACTTAGCTTCAACCTTTTCTTTTAAAAAATTTGTGACATATGAAATTATGTGTAGCTCTAATTTTTAAAAACCTACATTTAAAAATAATAATAATAACTAGCCCCATCACATGTGCTTTGCGTGTGCGATGAAGCTTTTTTTTAAAAAAATTTTGAGTGTAGTGTCATAATTTTTCATTCATAACCAAATTTTCTATAACATCTTTCATATAGTTCATGTATCATAGAAGATTATAGAGTTACCGATTCACAATATACGTAGTTGAGAAAGCACAATACACAATATAATTAAATTTATAAAGTAGGATATAAATTTTGGTAAAAGGCTTACCAATTTTGAAAGGAAAACGCTTAACCATTGAGCAGAATTTAGTATATGAAATAGTAAATATGGAAGCAGATAATGTTGGTTAGAAATAGAATGAAATAATATAAAAAAAAAAATTGAAGGAATATTTTGAGTTTGGATTTTTTTGAATTCTAATGTTATTAGAATTTTTTCTCATACATTCCACAACATTGGAAAAGGGAGAGAGGAACAAATGAAAGGAAAAGTTTTTTTTTTTTTTTTTTTAGGAAGTTGTAATTGGTTTCTGCTTGGTTGGTTGGTTTGTTTTGTTTTTTGTTTTTGTTTTTTTTTTTTTTAATTTTATGGAAGTATTATTTTTTTAATATAACGTAAGAAAGGGAATAGGATAGTGTTTTTTTTTTTTAATCGTAACTGTGAGGACCCGAAGACCTGAGGACTTAAGATGAACGACCGAGGATCAGTTGTGAAGTATAAGAAATAAAAGAGGATGGAAGTCAAGGGCCCGAGGATCTGAGAAGGCAGAAGTAGGATTACCTGGGGAAGTATAAAGGGTAAATCAGTGATGCATTAGAGAAATATTGAAAATATCTGGATTGCAAGTAGTTGACTGTGAATACCACGTTGAATGCTCTGCACCAAGCTTTCTAGCCGCATTGAATAGAGAACACCAACTTTATCTGTTACATTAATGTGGAGGTGACCTGAACAATATAAGGCACAGCACCAGAACTTCTTTCCATTACCGACTATAGGTAAATGGACACATGTCAGCAAATGAGGTTAGTAAGGTGAGAGATGAAGGGTTGAGATAGCAAGGGTAAGGAGTATATATAGGAGAGGTAGAAACGAAGAAGGGAGGGCCAATGCTAGAGAAAAAGAGTCTTAAAGAGTGTATTGTGAATTTTGGTAATTGGATCAGAGTGCCAATATCTTTATTATTTTGTTCCCTCTTTATAAATTTATTGCTTTGGGCCTTGAATTATTAAGTCTTCCTTTGGCTCTTGAGCTTGTGTTTGATTTTTGGTCCTTACAATTGGCGCCGTCTGTGAGAACAATAAAGCGTGACGTTCTGGTTTGAAGATAAATGGCGGAGGCAAGTCAGGGAAGGGAAGAATCAGTGGGTTCACAAAGGGAGAACCAGACTAGAAGCATGCAACACAAAAACGGTAGGCAACACACCCCAAGTGTGGTGGTGGAATTGTATCATAGTGATCGAGCAAGTGGGCGACGATTAGATACTGAGGGTCAGGTCTCTCGTGATGATGAGTTGCAACAAATGCAATTAGAGATAGACTATCTGCACAAAAGGCTGAAGTGGAGGAAACGTGATAGTCGGAGCCCATCTTACTCGTCCAGTGATAGCTCCGAGGAAAGACGAGGGGGGGATGATCATCAGGCATCTAAGTCCCTTCCTAGTGAGTCCCGTTTCATTACTTCTTCTGGGGGCAAGGCAAAGAAAGGGGGGGGGGGGGAGAACGAGTTGGGGAATGGTCATATCAAGGTACGGGAAATGATGCTATGAGTAAGGCTTTGAGGCAAATCTCTAAATCCCCATTCGTGACACGAATAAACAAGGCAAAGCTCCCCCATAGATTTTCTCAACCTGTATTTACCATTTATAATGGCAGGACTGATCCCGTGAAACACGTTAGCCATTTTAATCAGAAGATGACAGTTCACTCGAATAATGAAGCGTTGATGTGTAAAGTCTTTCCTTCTAGTCTTGGGCTAGTGGCTATGCGATGGTTTGATACTTTGGAGGAAGGATCCTTAAGGTCCTTTGAAGAGCTGACAAGGGCATTTGGGGCTTGGTTCATAACATGTAGTAGGGTCCCTAAGCCTTTGAATGCATTACTATCTATGGCAATAAGGGAAGGAGAAACGCTCAAAACTTATTCAGATCGGTACTGGGAAACCTATAATGAAATTGATGGAGATGTTGAAGATGTGGCTATAAGGACTTTTAAGGTAGGTCTCCCTACTGAGCACGGCCTGAGAAAGTCCTTGATAATGTAAGCGATTGTAAATATGCATCAGCTTATGGACTGTATAGACAAGTATAAACGGGTTGAGGATGATCAAATTCAAACCAAAGGGAAAGCCAAACTAATTCCGGAGAAGAGGGATCTTCGGGGGATGGGGTATCAAGGCAATCATCCCAGGCGAGATTTTCCAAGTCATCCATTGCCAGTCGGGACCCCTTTGGTTAATTCACTATTCAAGGAACCCATACACCAAATATTGGAGAAAATACGGCATGAAACTTATTTTAGATTACCTAATAAAATAAGTGGAGATGCCTCCTTAAGAAACCAAAGTCTTCATTGTCATTATCACCAGGACAAGGGACATACCACGGAAGAATGTAGGACGTTGCATGATCATTTGAACCAATTGGCCAGGGCGAGAAAGCTCAATCATTTCTTATCTCGACCGGAAGGACAATTTGGGCACCAAGGGACGAAAATGTATTACGGAAATACTCCCCGACCAGCTTTAGGCACCATTAATGTCATTTTGGCACAACCAAGAAGAGGAGCCGAAGAGCCTTCTCGGGTCATGTCCGTGCATGGTGGTTTTGGGAATGAGGCCGTGAAAGGGGGTAATCAACTAGCTAAAAGGATGAGGTTCTCGGCAACTCCCGTATTGGGTTTTTCTGAGGAAGATAAGGAAGGAACATGCCAACCACATGATGATGCTTTGGTAGTAACTATTAGGATTGGTGGATATGACGTGAAACGAGTCTTGGTAGATGACGGAAGTGGAGCGAAAATTATGTATGATTCACCGTTGGTAGGCTTTGATGGGAAGCCGATGATTTCGCAGGGGATGATTAGGTTGCCCATGCAGGTTGAGGACGAGGAGGTCTATGTTAACTTCATAGTAGTCAGGGCATATTCACCGTACATGGCTATATTGGCTAGGCCATAGCTTCATGCAATGGGGGCAGTTTCATCAACTTTGCACGTAAAGGTGAAGTATCCCATCCGAGGAAGGGTGGGAATGTTACACGGTAGTCAGTAAGTAGTCAGGCAATGTGTGATGTCCGCAATTGTTAGAACAGGTGAAAACTCAGAAATGGGGGCAACTCAGAAAACTTTATAGCAATTAAAGAAATTTGCCTGGGGGGTAGGTATTGATTTGAATGAAGATTCCGCTGAGGAGCTTGATAGGGTATTTATAAGGGAGGATAATGAGAGATATTTCCAAGTGGGATCCCTGTTGCCTGCGTTGGAAAAGGTGGAATTAGTTAAGTTCTTGAAGGCTAATATTGATGTTTTTGCCTGGACGACATATGATGTTCCGGGGATTAACCCAAAGTTCATTTTCCATCATCTGAATGTTAGTCCCGAGGCAGTGCCCCATAAACAGCCTCCTCGGCATGCGTCTCAGGAGCATGCCAAGGCTGTGAAAGAAGAGGTCAATAAGTTAAAGCAAGCTAGGGAAATTAAGGAGATTTTTTTATCTTGAATGGCTTGCTAACACTGTTGTGGTTAAAAAGAAGAACGGGAAGTGGAGAGTTTGTGTCGATTTCACTAATTTGAACAGGGTATGCCTAAAAGACCCTTTCCGCATTCCGAGAATTGATCAACTGGTGGATGCAACTGTTGGGCATCCTCAGATGAGTTTTCTATATGCTTTTCAGGGTTATCATCAAATACCTTTGTCATTGGTTGATCAGGAGAAAACGGCTTTTCGTGCTCCTAATGGCAATTATTATTATCGAGTAATACCTTTTGATCTCAAGAATGCAGGATCCACTTACCAAAGAATGGTAACAAGAATGTTTGAATTGCAGTTGAGGCGTAACATGGAAGCGTATATTGATGATATGGTAGTTAAAAGCAAGAAGGTAGGAGACCATTTGATGGACTTGAAAGAAACCTTCTTAGTCCTTAGGAGGTATAAATTGCGCTTGAATGCTTCCAAGTGCTCTTTTGGAGTAAGTTCAGGAAAGTTTTTTAGGTATATGATAACGCATCGGGGAATTAAAGTTAATCCCGACCAGATTAGGGCTATCATGGTTTGCATCCTCCTTGGAATCCTAAGGAGGTGCAGAGGCTGACTGGTATGGCAGCGGCGTTAAATCGGTTTATTTCACGATCTGCAGATAGGTGTCGACCTTTTTATCATCTTCTGCATAAATGGAGAAACTTTCAGTGGACTGATGAATGTGACTTGGCTTTTGAGGATTTAAAGCAATATTTGGCGAATCCGCCAATATTATCAAGACCGGAGAAGGAAGAGGTGTTGTATGCCTATTTGGTAGTCCCGGATTATGCTGTAAGTCTTGTCCTGGTACGGAATGACGATGGAATTCAAAAGCTGGTGTATTATATTAGTAAATCTTTGCAAGAGGCAGAAAAATAGTATTTACCCTTGGAAAAGGCTATACTAGCCATTGTGCATGCAACAAGAAAACTTCCCCATTACTTTCAAGCCCACACGGTGGTTATACTTACCCAATTGCCTTTATAGGCTCTCATGAGGAAGTCAGATTACACTGGTCAGGTGGCAAAGTGGGGAACGAGGCTTGGAGCCTATGATGTTAAGTATATGCCCCGGACAGCTATCAAAGGACAGGTTCTCGCCGATTTCGTGGCAGAATTTACAGAGGGAGGCGTTAAGCAAGAAGATGTCGTGCTTACCGTGATGTCTATTGGGCCCGATAACGTTCTCCTTTGGGAAGTTTATATGGATGGAGCATCTAACCGAAAGGGGGCAGGGATTGGGTGTTGATCACCCCTGAGAATTTAATCATGGAAAAGTCATTACGGCTGGAATTTGTAGCCACTAACAATGAGGCCGAGTATGAAGCTCTTTTGGCAGGTGCTCAAATGGTTAGGCACTTGGGAGGAGAAATGGTAGAATTCTATTGTGATTCTAGGTTAATTGTTGGACAAGTTAATGGAGAATTTGAGGCTAGAGATGAGAGAATGAAGAAATATCTCAACAGAGTCAAAGGGGTGTTAGGCATGTTTAAAAATTTTAAAGTGAGACAAATTCCAAGAGGGCAGAATGCCCATGCTGATTAATTGGTCATGCTAGCCACATCCTTGGGATCGAAGCTTCTGCGGACGGTGATGGTGGAGGATTTGATGAGTTCCAGTCTCGCTGGCGTCCCGGCAGTTGGGATTCATAGCATTCATGTGGGGCCGAGTTGGATGGATCCGATTATGGCCTTTTTAAAACATGGTTTATTACCCGAGGACAGAGTGGAAGTAGAAAAGGTACGAAGAAGTGCTCCCCGTTATTGGCTTTCCGAGGAACAGAAGTTGTACAAACGTTCTTACTCGGGACCATACCTGCTCTGCGTACATCCTGAAGCTGTTGAGCCCATATTGGAAGAATTGCATAAGGGAATATGTGAAAGTCACGCCGGGGGGAGGTCGTTAGCTCACAGGGCCATAACTCAGGATTATTAGTAGCCAAATATGTAGAAAGCTTCCCAAGAGTACGTAAAGAAGTGTGATCAGTGTCAAAAGTTTGCACCAAATATTCATCAACTAAGGGGAGTCTTAAATCCATTATCTAGTCCATGGCCGTTTGCTAAATGGGGCTTGGATATCGTCGGACCTTTTCCTCGGGCGATTGGTAATAGAAGGTGGCTCCTCGTCTGCACAGACTACTTTACTAAGTGGGTAGAAGCCGAACCACTAGCTAACATCAGGGACGCAGATGCTAAGAGGTTCATTTGGAAGAATATTGTTACTCGCTTTGGAGTCCCGCATACTCTAATCTCCAATAATGGACTTCAATTTGACAGCAAGGCTTTTCGAAGGTATTGTGGGGATTTGGGAATAAGGAATGGGTACTCAATACCGGCTTACCCTCAGGGAAATGGTCAAGCTGAAGCCACAAACAAGGTCATCTTGGCTGGGTTAAAGAAGAGGTTAGATGATGCTAAAGGAAGATGGGTAGAGGAGTTGCCTCATGTATTGTGGACTTATCGCACTACTCCCTGAAGATCAACTGGCGAGACACCCTTTTCAATGACATACAGAATGGAGGCAGTAATCCCTCTAGAGTCAGGCTTCCCCACCTTGAGATCTGAGCAGTATAATGTTGAGGGCAATCAGTGTATGCTACGCGATAGTTTAGATACTATTGAGGAAAAAAGAGAAGTAGCTAGCGTGAAGATGGGCAGTTATCAACAGAAGCTCAAACAAACATATGATAAATGAGTGAAGCCGAGGCCCTTAGTGCCAAGGGGTTTGGTTTTGAGAAAAGTGGTAGGAACAGCAAAGAATCCTGCTTAGGGTAAGCTAGGACCCAACTGGGAAGGACCATATAGAATCACGTCTGTAGCAGGTGTTGGGGCTTATCGTTTGGAGGATTTAGATGGGAAAACGGTCCTTTGCCCCTGGAATGTAAACAATTTACGACGTTATTATTATTAAATAAAGGGCCTTCTTTTGTATAAGTTGCAGGCTTATTTTGTTTTATTAGTCTATGTTTCTTTATTGGCATAATTATTATGGCTATAGATACTTTTTAAGTGTTAAGCTAACCTTAGCCTTGTTCGGCTCCTCGGGCCACAAGTCTAAGAGAAATTAACCCGATGATAAGGCGTTTTAAGTGTTAAGCTGACCTTAACCTTGTTCGGCTCCTTGGGCCACAAGTCTAAGAGAAATTAACACGACAACAAAATACTTTAAGTGTTAAACTAAACCTAAGTCTTATTCGGCTCCTCGGGCCACAAATGTAGGGAAGTTAACACATTGAAGCTTCGTGCTAAATGTTAAACTAAGCCTAAGTCTTCTTTGGCTCCTCGGGCCACAAGCATAGGAAAACTAATTCATTGATTCTTCTTTAAGCTAAGCTTAGTTTAAACGTTGAGTTTAACTGCGTAAAATGAGCTTAATGTGAGTGTTTTAGCTTAACAGTTAGATCCTTTAAGTGTGAAAAGTGCACGTGAATCGGAAACATCATCGATTTGTTTTCTCACTGATAAAATTAAAAACTAAAAGCAACATACATGAAAAAAAAAAAAAAAAAAAAAGCATAAAATGCAAAAGAGTAATAACAAAAGTCTCGTTGGCCAAGCCTTTAACGGCAAGTGACAAAATGTTGATAAAATCCTAAGGCTAACATTTTAAGCTATGGATTGTTTTTCCTTAGGATCCTTTTTTTCTATGTCTTTATCCTTTCTCTTCTTTTTAGATTGCACAATTTCGATCACATCTTTTTCTTCTGCAGCAGTTCCCGTTTCGGTGGTTGGCAGTGCATCTCCCTCTTTTTCTTTTCCTTTAGCTGCAGTGGAGGAAGGTTGATGGTCTGGAGAAACATTGGATGTAGGGGGAACAGAGCTAAGATCAGCTGGAGGCTTGGGATGCGGGGGTGCTACGTGCAAGGCCGAGGGATAATATACTTGTTCCAGGGATCGAAGTTCAGAATCAGTGGATACCCCTGCGGCATCCAAAGCCTGACCCCACACTTCCAAGCAAAAAGCCTATGCAACGTCCCTGAGCTAGGCAGTCAGACTTTCTGCGGTCTTCTTCATCCCAACATCATAAGTTGTCTGTTCCACATCAGCTTTCTCTTGGTCTTTGGCCTCAAGTTGCTTTTTTGTTTGCTTTAATTCAACTATAGTCAAAGCTAATCTATTTTGAGCTTTCTTTTGGACTTCTAGGGCATCATTAGCCTGTTTCTCATAACTTTGAAGTGCAGACTCGGCATTCTTGTAGGCTTTTTCCACTTCGAATAGTTGAGCAAGAGTATCTTTCAATTTCTACTTGGCATCCGTTTGAGCCTTTATAGCTGCTTCCATATTGCTTTCAGCTTTTCTGGCCAAGTCCAGGGAATGATCTACCCATTCTTTAGCCATAAAAGAGGCTTGGACGGCCTATCACGTAAACATAGAAAAAGGGTGATGAAATGTAGGTTTGGTAGTAATCATAAAAATATGAAGCCAATGAAATTATGTTTGGACAGAGTAGTACTGTAATACCTTAGCTAAATCTTACTTTAATGATAAAAAGATTTCTCTTTTTCGGAACGACCTCAGTTTAGCCATATCCTCGGGTAAGCAAAGTGCTTTTTCCAGGCATTCAGCCACTAAGCTTGAGCTGCCTTTCTTCGGGTCCCTCAAGTTGGCATCATCAAGCACTGGATTGCCCGAGCTCAAGGTGAAGGTGGGACGCCATACTAAAACTTTTCTTGGTGGGTCTCCACTTTTCTCTTTAGAGGTCCCAGTGTGTGGGGGCTTCTTTGATTGACCTTTGCTCACCCGAGGTTCTTTGGTAGGAGGGTCGGTTTCTTCTTCCTCAATTTCAATGGGGTTTTTACTCCCCTGACCTCTTTTTCTTTTTCTTTCCACGCCTTCAACAGGCACGGTGTGGCTGGTCACAAGAGTAGCTGGCTAGGTGGGTACGGATATGGCTAATGAAGAGTCTCCAGCGTGGGTTTTCAGCAGAGCGAGAAGATCGGGTTCTTTCTCTTGATAGCCCATGTTGTTTGAAGGTTGGAGGGTGGAAGTACTAGGAGCGTCCTCGCGGTAAAAGACTTCAAAGTCTTTTTCAGTTACTTCGAGATGATGGGGTTCGGAGTTTGCTTCCTTTTCTTCGTCCTCGGGAGCAATAGGGGGTACTTGGGAGTAAAGGAGTTGGGCTGCCAAGTGTGCCAGAAGCTGCGCATCTTGGATCCCTTCTAGAGGAGGTGAAGGCAACAGAAAGCCGGGCACTGCTACGTCAATACGAGCTAAGCGAAGATCTTTAGCTCTGATAATGTTTTTTGGACTCTGAAACCATTTGGTAGAAGGTTTGTAGCCATGGATAATGTGGGCTGCTCTAAGCTGCCCATCCCTATGCAGGAATATTTCTGATCGGAGGATTCTGTTCAGATCCTGAAAGTTGACCGAAGGCTTGTTGGGAGCAGTGTGGTAGTCGTCTTCCATAAGGAAAAAATGCTATTAGGAAGATTAAAAATATGGAAGTACAAGGTAAAGAAAGATAATTAATGATCCCGAGTATAATTTTGGTCATCGGGAACCCTACCTGGCACCCCATCTTGGGTAGGGTAGTGTAATCCATCGTACCAATTCCCCAAGACGATGAAGTAATCCTCGTCCATGTCTTTGCTTGAGTCAGGCAAGCAGGAGATTAGCCTAACAGCTGGAACCCTACACTTCATGTAATATTTGGTTTTCTCTCCTTTTTAGCAGTTATACACCCAATTTACATCATGCCAGGTTAGGTTAGTCCCCATTTTACGATTAATGGCATCTATGCATCCTAAAATCCTAAGGACATTGGGGGAGCATTGGGCCGGGGTTAATCTGTAGTTTAAAAGGAAATCCCGAGTTACCCTACCCATGGGGATTTCCATCCCACCTTCAATAAAGGCGATCATGGGAATTACAACTAACTCGGGAGGCCGGGGTAAGACTAGCCACTCTCCTTCCTCACAATGTTGAATGTCAACATCGTCGGGAATTTTGTATTGGGCCTTAAAATTTGCCTTTGCCTCATCAGTTTTTACTAACTTAGCGTATCTACCCATTAATTTTTTTTATAAAAAGTAAAAAATGAAAATAAAATGAACAATGAAAAAGAATCAATAAGAAAGCTGACACACCTCTGAATGAATGCTTAAAACCGCTCCTCGGGAGGTTCCTTTCCTTCAAAATGCCAAAAATGAGCCATCACCAGCCTCAAGTCTTGTTTATATAGGAGTAAAAGAGCGCAGTAATTTTCCCGCTCATAAATAAAAGAAAAATCAGGGTCGTACAATGTTGATTGAGCCGTAGAACGTGTGAAGACAGGGAGCCGCCTGACACCATAAATGACTGATCGTGGACTCCGAGGCGTCAGGAGTGTGTCACAAGAAGTGAAAAGACGTTTGTACGTGTGAAAGCAAAGGGCACGTGGGGGAGTTATTTGTGGAATTAAAACTTGGCTATTAATTCAGGATCAACAGCCTAAGTATTAGGAGGCTATTGTGAGGACCCGAAGACCCGAGGACTTAAGATGAACGACCGAGGATCAGTTGTGAAGTATAAGAAATAAAAGAGGATGGAAGTCAAGGGCCCGAGGTAGGGATGGCAATGGGGCGGGCGGGGCCAAAGGATGGGATCTTCACCCCCGCCCCGTATAGATTTTTCTTGCCCCATCCCCACCTCGCCCCGCATGACGGGGAAAATTTCTTACCCCATCCCTGCCCTTTAAGGCCCCACGAAGACCCGCGAAGCCCTGCCCTACACCGTAAAACTTTATATCTTGTTAATTTTCCCTATAATTATTACCATTTTTTCAAATAAAATGACATGTTTCAATATTAAAAATATACTTAAAATTATAAATAAATTTATCCTATCAAATCAAACTAATTTTTAGCAAAAACTAAATAATATTATCTAAATGTTTAACAAGACAATGTCACAACAAAAATCTCAGAGTATGACACAAAAATCTCATATTATGCTAATGATAAAAAGTAAGTTGAGAAAGACATATGAATCATGAATGAAAAGACAAAAAAAAGAGTTAAAATTGGTACCTTATTTCCAATTTTGCTTGAGAGAAAAGAGAGGTAGAACCACGTTAGGTAGAATAAAATAAGCTGATGATATTTTTGTTTAAATATTAGGATTTTAGAGTATGAAAAAATTACAACTTAATCCTTATTAAAGCAGGGTGGGGCGGGGGGGGGCAGGATGGGTCTAAAAAGTGTAAACCCATCCTCGCCCGCCCCGTGGTGTGGGTCTAAAATCTCGCCCCATCCCCACCTCATCACCTTTGCGGGGCGGGGAAAACCCGCAAGGGACGAAGCGGGGAGGGGCGGGGAAAAATTGCCATCCCTAGCCCGAGGATCCGAGAAGGCAGAAGTAGGATTACCTGGGGAAGTATAAAGGGTAAATCGGTGATGCATTAGAGAGATATTGAAAATATCTGGATTGCGGGTAGGTAACTGTGAACGCCACATTGAATGCTCTGCACCAAGCGTTCTGGCTGCATTGAATATAGAACACCAGCTTTATCTGTTGCATTAATGTGGAGGTGACTTAAACAGTACAAGGCACAGCACTAGAACTCCTTTCCATTACCGACTATAGGTAAATGGACAAATGTCAGCAAATGAGACTAATAAGGTGAGAGATGAAGGGTTGAGATAGCAAGGGTAAGGAGTATATATAGGAGAGGTAGAAATGAAGAAGGGAAGGCCAATGCTGGAGAAAAAGAGTCTTAAAGAGTGTATTGTGAATTTTGGTAATTGGATCAGAGCGCCAATATCTTTATTGCTTCATTCTCTCTCTATAAATTTATTGTTTTGGGCCTTGAATTATTAGCTCTTCCTTTGGCTGTTAGGCTTGTGTTTGATTTTTGGTCCTTACAGTAACCATGGGCAGTTTTATTTTTATAAGAACCGTGTGGGTAGCCTTTCTTTTCTTTTTCTTTTTTTGGTTAGAAATGTGGGATAGTAGGGCTGGGAAGTGGGAAGTATGAGGGTAGCGGGAAGATTTTTTTTTTTAATTTACCATTTTAACCTTCTTTTTTTTTTAACGAATAAGAATAAGTTAATTAAATTAAGGGTATTTTTAGAAGTCAAAAAGACAATAACTAACTTTCAGATTCCTCTTAATATATAGAGGATTAGAGATAATAATTATATTATCATCATCATCATCATTATTATTATTATTATTAACAAAAAAAAATATAAAAATAAGAAAATAAAACAACAATCACAACAAAAATAATAATAACAATTTATTGTTGTAGCGAAATGTCTTAGTCACAATCCAAAGGGGTTGGTCTAGTACTTCACTTTAGTGACACCCAAAATTTCATAAAATTCATAAGCTCTAGGTTCTTAGTTCAAAATATTGGAACCACTCATAAAGGATTCTTTTTTTTTTTTGTAATTATCAAGCATATGGGATGGAGACAAAGACTACACACCCGAGAATAATATGAATTTGATTCTCAAGGAACTATGAGGGAAACAAAGAGAGATATTCTAGTTGCCAAATAATTTGGGTTCACTTAATATTTTGAGGACATCCTTGGGTCTATGAAAATTCGTATTCCAAAAAAATATATAAAGCCCAAAGTAAATTGTTTTAGCCCTTAAAACTGACAAAAGTCTGCCCAAAGTTTGTTAATTATGCCCGTGAATAACTTTCACTCTTGTAATTTGTCTCATGTTAAACGTTCAGGCAATTCAAGTGCCCATTTTTTTGGCTAGACAATGAAACGTACCAGAAGATATAGCTCCTCTTGTAACGCGTGATGCTGTGTAATTTTTTTCAGTTCTATTCAATAAAGTAGGCCTACCGATCCTGGATTCTCAAACAAAAAAACAAAAAAAGTTGTTGTTCCGGAGTTCAACCCAAAGAGTCTGCAATTCGTGAGGGTAGATCAGTAGACCAATGCTATCAGCCCCAAGGCCCACTGCAGTGAACTAGAAGGTCACAAGACCACTTGATAAAATTGTCCGACTTGGGCCAACAAAAATAGCACTAGCCAACCAAGGCCCAATGCTGGGTTTTTTTTTGGTCAATGACCCAAAATAAATTAAAAAAAAAAAAAGGTAAATTACAAATTACACCTTAAAGTTTGGAGTACTTGACTTTTACACCCTGAAATTTTAGAATTTAGATTTTACCTCCTTAAAGTTTGGGGGCGTTTAAATTTTACACCCTAACATTTCAAAATTTGAATTTTACCCAATAAATTTTAGGGGTGTTTGAATTTTACACCCTAAAGTTTTAAAATTTGAGAATGCAAAATCCAAACACCCACAAACTTTAGAGGTAAAATTCAAATTTTAAAACGTTAATACGTAAAATCTAAATACTCTCAAATTTTAGGGAGTAAATTCTAAATTCTAAAACTTTAAAGTGTATAATCTAAACACCCTCTTTAGGGGTATAATTTGCTGCTTAACCAAAAATGAAAATCCTTCATAAAGTTGGGTTAGGACCTGTCATTTTGGGATTAATTTGGGTTTAAGGATCAAGCCTAATCTTGATACATTAAGTTTAGGTTTTACTACCATCACAGCTACAGGAAAAAATAAAATCCTATCAAAATTAGGCCTAGACAGCTTCATTTAAGTTGTATTGAGTACTAGCATCAGACTAGTCAAACCCAAGTTTAGCCAAAAATATTACTAAAATCATTCAAAAACCACTTGCATTAGGCTCTTCAATGGTTTGTCAAAAAAAGTAAACAATGAACAGTGTCTCAAATGGGTGCGTAGCATCTAGGGCCCAGCCCACGTCATCTGTTGGGGTCTAGTTAAATTACTATTGGGCCGGTGCAATCCTCGAACTGTTATCCATTCGGGGTCCAGACGTCCAGTTCTTTACTTTTCTACATTCCTTGATCATGAAAAAAAAAAAATGCCTTCTTTAAATTTCTTTTTTTCTTTTTCAAAAAAAAAAAATGAAAGGGGATTATAAAACTATTAGACCAAAAAAAAAAAATTATTTCAGTTCCATTTTGTTACAAATGGAAATCAAAGTAAATATCCACATGGCTTCATATGAGAGCCAAAATTTCAAAATTGCCCTTGTTAACTTAATTTCTACAAAGTTTGATCTACTGCAAAACGAATTCAAAAAAAATAATAATAATAATAATAATTCACTTGATCACTAATTTCCATCATGTCAAACCCAAACTCATCTTCCGAAACCCTTTGACTAAGTTTGACAAAAAATCTTACCGTCCGTTTGTGCCAAAATCAATTCCAATTGAAAGACCATAAAACTTCCTTTAAAATGACTGCTTATAGGCTTAAATTAGACTTAAGATGAGCAAGATGTCGCAGAAGCATTGAGAAACTAGCTAAAACACCTAGCCATTTTCGAAAAAGTGACATAAAGCTTGTTATGGCTTAATCATGAATGAATCATAAACCAAAGAGATTTAATTGGTACGAATGAAGTGTCGTTGGAAAGTTCTAGCAATAGACTTTGTTTTGGCATGCTTAGAGCACTAAAATTTCCCATGGGTGAAGAGGAATAACAACAAACAGCAAAATGAGATTTTTGAACAAAAAATTGTGTTTTGTATGATTTTTCAACTAACTAAACATGTTTTTCACTTTGAAAACACAATAAATCGTTTTTTTTTTTTCAAACATTACCTTAATTTCATTCCTTTTTTTCATTACTTAAATACATTTCATTCGTCTATAATTTATTTTATCCCTTCCAAAACATTCCTTTTATTATGAAAATTTCACCAAAACTTCTATAATGCCCGTAATATTTTAGTAAGAACAAAGTTTAGTTACAAAATTTGTTGTAAGCTTAAACTACAACTTTACTCAATATTTTCTTGTTGGAGGTGAATTTTGAGAATGTCACCATTTTATTACATCTTCTTCTTATATCCTCCATACTTGCAAAATTTCTAAAAAATTAAAGATCAATAATTATGTCATCAATATATTGTTTAAATTGCTAATTTTTTAGTTTAAAATTATATATAAAATATAAGCTTATAAATTATATGGTATATAATATCCAATTGACACAAAATTTGACATGTGTATTAAGAGTATAAAGAACATATAATTCAATAGTTAGATTTTCAAAATATATAGTAATGTTTATTTTATTGAGTAAGATTGTAGTTTTAGGTTACAATCAATTTTCTAGCTAAATTTTATTCTTTTAGTAAAATACCATATAGACATTCAATGTTTTTCCCCCCTAATCAGCTATACAAATAGCATTCTTATTGTTTTATCTTGTGTTGTGTCTTTCTCATGCTATTTAGAGCTTTAGAGCATTAGTATCTAAGCGTGTAAAACTCCCAAATTGCTATTTTAGTCACCAAAACAACAAAAAAAGACAAGCTACATCTAGGTTGTTATACTTAAAAAAAATATTGACACTTGCTACAATAAACTCTTACGAGCATTCACATCAAAGGTGTTAAAAAATTTAGCTTTAGCATCTCAAAAAATTACTTTATTTATATTATCACCCCACTTTACAATACACCCTACACCAAATCTTCTATTTTTATGTACAACTCATTAAAATAATATAAACAACCCATTAAGTAATATAAACAATCTAACAAATTAATAAAAATCATTAAAAAAAAAGAGTTACTACAGTGAACTCTTATTTATATAAGTCCACTATAGCTTAATATTATTATTTTTTTTTTGATATAACACTTTTGATGTAGCATAACTTTTATGGTTTGAGGTGTTAAAATGGCTTTTGAGTAGTTTTACCATCTCTATTGTAAATGCTCTTATAAAACTGACTGTAACGACTTCTACTTTTATATTCTCTCTCTCCTTGCTAAATCTGTTGGGATTTAAGGGTTTTGTTTGCAGTTTTTTGGGTTTGAATCGATGTTATTTTTAGGATTGGATTGATGGGTTTTATGCTAGCTGTGTTCGTGATGGGTGTTGCTAGGTTGTTTCGGACGAAGAGAGAGAAAGAGTTAGAGAGGAAGAGAGAGAAAAGAATAAATAAATTAGTAGCGTTGGCTAAGATGTGAAAAACTAAGAAATGAGACGTTTGAGCATTAGCATTAGGGGTTTTAAAACCCCCAAAATGCTATTTTATACCATCAACCAACAAAAATTGAACATTATTCGGAGTGGTAGTTTTAAAATATTTTATTACTCTACTACATTACCATCTTCTTTTTAACACCGTAGCAAGATGGTATTTTTTTTAAAAAAAATATTTTTTATTGGGTTTTAGGTTTTATTTGGGTATTGGATTATATTATTTTATTATGTAGATAAATTATTTTAATATGTTGTATGATAAAATAAAAGTTTGTTGTTAGATGTATTATAAAATGGTATGGTATTAATAGATAAAATAACTTTTGAGATGGTAAAATGAGATATTTTTTAGAAACAGGATGCTAATGCAAGTGAATTGTAAAATAGTATGCTAAATAGATAATAAAATAGTTTTTTAGAGGGAAAAAGAAGGATTTTTTAGAACCTAGATGTAAATGTTGGCTGTATTGTTTTTTTTAATTGATAATTACACTTCAGCATCAACTAGTAGTCAAAGCACACAAATGTACTACATAATTACAGTTACATTGCCTTGGAGACCAAATTTAGCTTACAGGTCCGCCACACCTAGAATTAGCACGCACAGGCAATGGCAGTCGTGAAAATTTTATCAGTGTTAATGAAGATTTTATCTTTGTTAAGTTACTTGGAATTCTTTTTAAGGTTATCAACATAGCTCAATTATCACAATGTATCTATATACTCGTTAGACAAATTATTTATCCAAGAGCAGATAGAGAGAAGTCTTCTGAGTTAGAATTGTACATTTTCACGCTTGGTTCCCACATCCAAAATGATTTGTTAGACATTGAACATAACAACAAACGAAAACAGATTGTTAAGCATAGGAAAAAAAAGACTTAAGAAAATAGTGCAATAATAAGTAATAAATATCCATAAAAATGGCATTGTGGCATCGACACTTTTGACTGATTACAACCACAAGCAGAGTACGCCGTAAAACAGATGACAAATTCACGGATACCCTGAATTGCCTTTCCATGATATGTTTGAAGAATTATAATCATCTTTAAAGATAGAACTAATGCCTAGATATTATGTTCAATGTTTTTTTTTTTTTTTTCCAGAACCAAAGGTTGTCACGAAAAGCGTACTAAGTTTGGAATAACAATTTAAAAATTTGCACTTGAGGGGCAGATTGTTGATTATGCAAATGTAAATGCCAGCAAGAGTATTGTGGCTTAGTAATACTGTTAAGTCTTTAGGGAGAATCTGAATTCAAATCCCCCTCCACCAATTATTGTTCAAAAAAAAAAAGGTAGTACAAATCTTATATGGAGGGAAAGTTTTCTGAGAAACTAATATAATATAATTGGAGGCATATATATAAGACTTTAAGTTTTCAATTATGTGGTGTCCAATATCTTAACTGATTGGTTCCTCCTAACCAAATGGATTTATCACTAGAAGCATAACAAATTATTGAAAAGGTACTAGAATAAGGGAATTAGGAAAAAAAAAGTACATATCATACCAGCAAAACCTGAACCAATGGACAAAACAGAGGAGCACTGGCCCTTGGGCATCAGCCTGCCACCAAAACATAGCAGAGCAGATGAAACCATCAACTTTTTCTCACATAGTTGGGTCCAGAGGTGGATAGAAGCTTACATCCATCCCTCGTCTGCAACTGTTGAAGCACATCTGCCAATGTCGAACATGGACGTGAAACTTTCACATCCTGCAAGCCAGTTAAGAACCATACTGGGGGCCGACAAACAAACAGGCAACGATCAATGACCAAACGTTGAAGGCTTGGCATTGCACCTTTCGCCATAGTCCATTGTAAAACATGGATACGCGCCATTTTAAGGACTTCAAGTTTACTAAAACTGCTTTCATTCAAATTGAGTCTGATGTCCCTGTAGTAGACAGGATCGTCCCTTGCTGTTACTGCTTTGAGTATTCGAAGGTTGGTAAGGCAACCCAACACTCTCATGATGGCTTCTGATAAGTCTGCGTCTACCAAGGTTATCTTTGTGAGTGACAATTGAAATGAGGATGGACTTGAAAGCTTGAAATGTTTATAAATCTTCAAAGTTTGCAGCTCATGCAAGGGATGTAGGCATGACAAAAGCTCTGAATCCACTGCTTTTAACGAAAACAACCCTAATTTTCTTACATTAGGAAATCTAGCCTTAGCAAAGAGACTCTCACTATCTTGATCTATAGCTATACCAGTAAGGACTTGAAGATTGGGTAAAGCAGCTTGATTTCCAGTTCTAGGAAGAGATGTTGGCCCATCCATGTACAAATGTCTTAATTTTTGTAACTTCCATATCCCCTTTGGCAAGCATTGTATTGTAGATTTTCCCCCTTCTTTTGCTGAGTCAAAATTTCTCATGTCCAGTGTCTCTAGATTCCAAAGGTTGCATATTGATTCTGGAATAACATGAAGCTTATCAGATCGAATGCTCAAGTACCTTAAAAGGGTCATATTTTCAATACTTTTTGGGATTAAGCAACAGCCCATATTTCTAAGGTCTACCACCCGAACCAACTTGTTACTTTCCCATAGTTTATCAATAGAACTCTTGTGCTCAGCAACCCCCCCAAAGCCTATTAAAGAACGAAAATTTGAACGCTCACAATGGTTGGAAGAATTGTATACACGGTTGGCATGGTGGATGGAAATCCTACGGGATTTGCTCATGGGTGAAAGGTTAACATCTGAACGAACCTCAAGAAATTTCTCTTCAGTGCTCTCCGATATACAGAGGTCTCGTAGAAGATCATGGATACGACATGTTTTGACTCCTCCATCTAGCCTTTTCGTTGCCACTTGAATCAAGCTCCGATCAATGAGTTCCTCCAAGTAGTCCTCAGCAACATCCTCTTTTTTTCTCATCCCAGTTTGCTGTATGAATCCCTCAGCTATCCAAAGTTGGATCAATTGCCTCATAGGTATCTCAAAGTCTTCTGGGTAGATACCAAAATATAAAAAGCATGGTTTCAACTCTAAGGGTAAGTGGTTGTAGCTTAGAGCCAATATGTCTCTGCAAGATGATCTATCCTGAGCCAGATACCAATTGACATGGCCAGTCAATTTTGACCATGTTCGATGAGTTTTCTCCTTTTTCGCCAAAAGACCCCCCAATACCACTATAGCAAGTGGTAAACCATGGCAACTTTCCACAAGTTGTTCCCCTAGAATTTCAAGTTCTTGAGGACATGTACCTCCCCGGAACGCCTTCTTACAGAATAGTTCCCAACTTTCATCTTTTTCAAGTAATGGGAGTTCATATGGGACACTACTTAAATGTAATGCTACATCTTTTATTCTGCTAGTGATCAATAGTCTACTTCGATTCAGATCATTAGGAAAGGCAGTACTTACCTCATCCCATAGTTCAGTTTTCCAGACGTCGTCCATGACAAGTAGGTACTTCTTGCCTTTCAAGCATTTGAACAACACAGTTTTCAATTCATCATCATCCATATCTTCCCATCCTTCTCCATTCTTTTTGTAAGTATCTTTCACGAAATCTGACAATGAACTTTTCAATTGACGGTCTTGTATGTGTTCCAAGAATCCAAATAATTCCTCTCTAAATTCTTCATCATTATTTTCCTCAATACCTTTCAAGTTTTCGACTAGTGTCCCTTTCAGCATATCTTTATTCGCACTATACTTAGCTTTCAAACCATGGAGTAATTCCTCTTTCAATTCAGCTTTTAAGATAAATTTTTTCAGCTTTGGCTTTGGAGCCACGCCCTTCAAAATTTCAAGCAACAGGTCTCTGACTTTATATTCTTGAGAGACATAAACCCATCCACGGAAATCAAAGTAGCTCTTGACATCATTGTTGTTGTAGATCTTCCTAGCAAGAGTGGTCTTACCTAAGCCACCCATGCCTATGATTGATACAACATTAAGTTGCAAACTCCCTTCAGTAAGTTGCTTCATCAATGCCTGTGTATCATGACCAAAGCCCACCACGTGATCTTCCTCAACATATCTCCTGCGCCTGTGAAGTATCTCCGCTGCTTCTGTAGTTGCTCCAGATGATTCAACTATTTCTATGCCGAACTTGCTCATATTGTTGTTAATTCCGTTCATGACATTCTTGATTCTCTCTATCTCGTTTGCAACCTCGCGAAGAGCGCTTCTTCTGTCATAGGAATGGATTGCCTGCCCCAGAAAGTTTCTTTTCCTGTGGTTTGTCTCCGTCACGAGGAATGTATTAATAACATCCTCAGCCTCGTAGGCTACGTCCCTGATTTGACTGACCAGCTCCTTCACCAAGTTGTCATGTCGTTTCCCTGCAGTCTTTTGGAGGAAGATGTTGATCAGAGACAGATCGTTCTTAAGTAACCTGACTTGATCCTCTACTCCATATAGTAATTTTGCTTCTTGGGTGAGCAACTGAGTCAAATTCTCCAATAGGAACGTCACAACATTGTCTGCCATATTTACTTATTTCCCCTCCCTTGTGGATAAACACTGAAAACTTCTATAAGACTAACTAGCCACACCACCAACCACAACAACAATAATCACCACCACCACCACGCCATTACCATGCCATACTCAACAACAACCACCAAAACCCAATAACATTAAATCAAAAACCACCGCAAATCACAACTCAACCACCAAAGAACCACTGCCACACAGTTAAAATCGCACCCAACAACCACAAAAATCCACAACACCCAAACCCATCAACCACCACGTCTGAAGCAAGCCACGAGCGACAAACACTGTGACCAAACCGCAAACCAAGAACTAAACCATGAAGCAAGCCACAAAGCAAACCCCGATCGGAACCACTAACCACTGCCACCCTAACCTAAATTGGGAAGAAAACCCAACAAAAATTAACCCATGAATCCCGTGAATTTAGAACAAACACCATGATCCACTCCCAACAAACCCTATCAACCAAAAACCCAAAAATCTAAGACCAGCGACAAAAGCCAAATGGGTTCACGATGAGCTCACGCCACCGTGCCGCCGCCTTGGACCTGATCTGATCAGGCCGATGGGTTCACGATGAGCCGATGGTTTTCAGGTGAATGTGCTCTGCGATTTGGGAGTGAGCTGATAATGGGTGTTGTCTTGTTTTGAGTTTGGCTGAAACGGTGTGGCATCATTAAGCTTGAGTTTTGAGTTTATTTATTTACGAGAGCTCCTGACGGTAAGTCAAGACGTGAATTATATCTTATTCAATCATAAATATTTTATTAGTTAATTTGACAAAAACATAAATAAATAAATAATAATTTATCACTTAATTGCAAAAATTAACTATGTGTGAATTGCCAAGGTGTAAAATTAAATTTGTTTAAAATGTAAAATTTAAATAATTTTAAATTTTAGAGGTATACTCTGTAATTTGTCCTTTTAATGAGTGGTGCCCTACAAAGTAAGAGATTAGATTCTAACGAGTGATGTGTTTAAGTAACAAAAATAGTATTTTGGCATCCTAATAAAGTAAAATTTTTTTTGCATACCAGATTTTAATGCTCTTATTGATAGAATATCGCAGTGTAGAGTTGTATATATCTGGTGCTTTCTTTTGCATACCAGATTTTTTTGCATACCAAATTTTTATTGCAAACCAGATTTTAATGCTCTTATTGCAAGCCAGATTTTAATGCTTTTATTTCATGAAACTACGTAAAAATGTGTAGAAAGTAGACGGCGAGACCGCGAGAGTAAAAAATAAAAGTAAAAAGCCAGATTGTGCAGAATAGCATAAGGCCAAAATTTTGCTCAACCAGTCTGAGTTCACCCAAATCTATGTACGCATTCATTGTGCATAATGCATTGTTGGCTTGTTACTATGGTAACCATGGGCACTTTAGCTATGCATTTTAATATATATATATTTTTTTTATGTAAGGTCACAATTTGCATCTAAACTCAAAAATGAATAAGGGATCGGCCCAATATGCCTAATACAATGAAATTTATAGAGAGTGAGCTTAAAATCTAAGTTTTAGTAAGATTAGACAATAGAGAATGATAAGTTAGATTACCACATTTCATGCAACGAACTGTTTACGTAACAGAATTTGTCCTCGGACTCAGGCCGAGGATGAATTGTGTTATCTTTCTTTCTGTCTTACAAAAATAGATTACCAGTATCAATCTTAATGTTTACAATCTTTTTCCCCTCTTTCTTCCGATCCTTTTCTTCAATGTCTCCGTTTACCTTTTATATCAACCTCCTTCTTCTCTCCATCCTCCACGTATGGATCAAATTATTAAGTTAGATATTTGTCCCATCCCACTCTCCCTGAAGTCTTTGGAGGCAGCTATAAGGCTGAACTCTGATGCTCAAGCATCATTTCCCCATTAATGCAGCCATAGAAGTAGTTGCAGAGTATTCAATGTAGTGGTAGCAGCCTTTTCTTAGATATTTCTCAGTCCTTCTTCCTATCTCCTACCTCCACCATGCCTACCTTTACATTTACGATCTTCTAGAATACTGTCTTTAGACGTCAGACAATCCTTTTCAATCTCGACTTTATGTAACTGAGGACACGCCTGTCCTTAGACTTCTTTCTTTAGATAACCCTGACCAGATATGACTCCTTCCCCTATCAGTATTGCCTCATGGGTGGACATTCCTATATCCTCGAACCAATCAGTGTCCTCGGATTGGGCCTTTAGCCCAACAAACAATCTTAGGCCAACCCAACATGAACTCTTGGGCCCAACGACCCCACAATAGCCCCTCAAGATTCTTATTCCTACTTCGGGAGGAAAAGAGGATCTCGACACATGTCACCGTTAATCTCCATTCACCATACCTCTTCCCTGACAGTGATGACGTCCCTTGAATTGCCTACTGCACATCCCTAATGTTTCGGAATGTGGAGCGTCCCTTAATTAAACTCTAACGGCTCCCTGTCCCCCACGTTTAGCGACACAATGCACATCCAACGGTGGAGGATTGCACTAGAACATAAGCGAAAAATTTCCCGCTTCATAACTCTCACTGATATAAATATCAACAATTCAAACCTTCGTATACACTACAACACTCATACAACGTATCTGCCAACCTTTGCGATCTACACGTGCCCTCACACTTTCCAAGAATTAGGCCGAGCTGGTTTTTTCGTTCTAAAGTAAGTCTTCCCGAACTTCCTTATTCATTATCGTTATTGTGTTTCTTTTTCCTCAGTTCACCTACTTTTTAACTCTTCAACCATACCCATAACCCACTCGTACAAATGGGTAGATTTGCATCCCTAGTAGATTCCGATGAAAAGATAGAACAATTTAAGACTAAGTATAGAATTCCACCGGGGTGTCTGTTACATATTGTACGGAAGGGGAGTGGCATGAAAAAAAACAAACGGGAGTGGTAGTAATCTCGATGATAGCTTTCATAGAAGGAGGGATGAAAATTCCAATGGGGACGGTCACTAGGGACTACCTTAGGGCCTTTAGATTAGCTCCAACGCAATGCGCTCCAAATATGTTTAGGATTTTGAGTTCCATAAATGCCTTAAATGAAAGGATGGATCTAGGGCTCACCCATCACGACGTAAACTGGATCTACAACCTCCACCATCTAAAGGGGCAGGGTTATTACCTAAAATCTAGGTTTCCCGAAGTTAGATTGATCCAATGTCTTCCTGAATCCAATAAGGGTATGAAAAAAGACTTCCTAATCATATCAGGGGATTGGCATGACGGCGTCCCCTGTCCGACAAAGGAAGGGACACCAGGTAAAACTCTAGGTTTAGATAAAATGCTCGCAACTATATTACTTAAAAGTAGACATAAAAATGTTTGCTTGATCTAACCATTTTCTTTTGACCATTTTGCAGACCCACACGCAACTATTCGCCACCGTGAACTTGTCAACAAGGACAAATTGGACGAAATATTAAGGACCGAGGTGTTTGTGCACTCAAATAACCAACTTCGAGTAGCTCATTTGATCCTCGGCTACGATCCTAACTCCAAAGCTTTCAAGGTGTCGAAGTGCGTGATCAAAGCGAAGGACCCACGCTTACATCGGATAAGTGTCGTTGTCGAGGGTTTCCTTCTACCAGCGGATACCCCCATCCCTTAAGGCACCCTTGTCACACAACCAATACCGAACGGCATTCCTCTAATTCCTCTTCCAACACAACACACAGCTGGTGAAGCAACCTCCTCCCAACCCAGCGTAAAGGAAGAAGAAGAAATTGTGGAAGTGTCAAATTCCGAGGACGAGTTTGAAGTCTTCAACCAACCCCCTTCCCCTAAGGATCGAGTTGATGTCCTTGGCACATCCTCCTAAAATCGTCTACAAGAAGACAATCTACAATCCGACATAATGGGAATTCAGCGCAAGCCTAAGCAGAGTCTTAAAGATGTGCTAGAAGCCCAAGTGGGGACTCAAGAGCTCTCGAAGGTAGCTCAAACCAAGACAAAAGATAAAAGGCTTGAGAAAACCTCTCAGCCCAAACTCCCTTCTCCTCCTCCTACGCAATCCCAACGCACTAACCAAGCTAATCACAAAAGAAAAAATGATCAACAGAAGGGGAAGGATGTGATTAAGGGAGGGAAAGACCCACTTCCTAAGGATCTGGAGCCCGACAAGGGAGGAAAACAGGCTCGCACTATGCAGACAAGGTCAGAAAGACGGACCAAGACTCATGCACCTGTACCTGCCCCAATTCGGGCTCCCCCAATGACCATGGATGACCATGCGGTTACCGCTGATGCATCCATCAGGAATTCTGACGCAAGAACAGCTGTGTGTGTAGCAGACGCTTTGGAGCAGGCTCTCCTATTGCCCTAGGACATGGATGAGCTCAGTCAAATGAAGGATCAGAATGTTTTCATGACATTAAAGAAGGAAGTTGCTATGGTAAGAGTCTCATTCAACCATTGTTTACATTCGTTTCCATTACACTTAAAAATTTTAACTGCGATTTCGTGCTTTACTGTCTATTGTGTATAGGCTGTTCGATCTACTCACAGAGTTGAGGAGATCGTCATTAGTATTTCTCAATTAAGATTTTTTTTTTCTTTCTTCCATTTTGTCCTCATCCATTCATTTCATTTCTTTTTTTTTTCTTTTTATTCTCCTCCACACAAGTGTCCTATCTCTAGCTACCCACTTTTATTTTCTTTTTCGTCTCAAGAACATTCCAGCAGCTCACATTTACTTAACATCAGAGAAAAGAGAGAGAGTGAGGAGAAGGACTGCAAGGCCGGTGGAGATTGAGGTCGCCAAAAGGATAAAGCCGGTGGAGATCGGCGTTCTCCATGCAACACTACCACATCTGCTACCATTAAAAGAATTACTATAGCAACTTCAAAAAAAAATTTGGAAAAGTTTTATGTTTAGAGAACCTATTGGAGTGTGAACAGTAGGTAAACAGTAGCATTTTATCTCCAAAAAATAGAGATAGAGCATCTGTTGGAGATGCTCTAAAGTCACTTTGGAGAGTGAAGACAAAAGTTCTTAGCTGGAAAGGTTATGTAATAACCTGGCTTTTGTTTGCCGATACTTTTTTTTTTTTTTAATTAAGGTCATTTACTATTTTAATCTCTAAATTTTATTAAAAGTTTTTTTTTTATCATTATTTTTTCAATCTAAACTATTGAAAAGTTTGTCTGTCGTACTTATACTATTGAAAGGTTTTATTTATATCTTTAAATTTCACTAAACATTTGTTTTTATTCCTAAACTACTAAAAAAAAAAAAGTTCTTTTTCATTTTTACTTTTTTCTTTTAACCAATGAAAAAACTCTTTATAAGATTTAGGGAAAAAAAAACTTTTTTAAATTTTAGAGATAAAAAATAAACTTTTGTTTAAATTTAAGAATTAAAATAATATTTTACTTTTTAATTAATTTTTTATTTATTTTTATTATTATTATTATTATTATTATTATTATTATTATTATTATTATTATTATTATTATTATTATTATTATTATTATTATTATTATTATTATTATTATCGGAAGCATTTGTGAAAGGCGCAACAAGGACAAGGGTCCGTTTGGTACATGTGTTTAAAAACTAAAAATTGTTGTTTAAAAATAGTTGTGAAAATAC
This sequence comes from Castanea sativa, assembly GCF_040712315.1. Classification (NCBI taxonomy): domain Eukaryota; kingdom Viridiplantae; phylum Streptophyta; class Magnoliopsida; order Fagales; family Fagaceae; genus Castanea; species Castanea sativa. Next base: position 45,458,984 of record NC_134016.1, read on the forward strand.
ATATGAGTGAAAAAATATATAAAAATAAATAAAATATTATTTAAAAACTAAAAATAATTGTTTAAAAATACAAACCAAACACCCCCAAATTATCCAAGCTTCTCTCCCTTGAGCAGAGTATCGTTCATGTTTCTCTTTATAAAAAGAAAAAGTAAAAGAAAAAGAAAAAGCAAAAGCAAAAGCAAAAGCAAAAGCAAAAGCTTTTGACTGGATGAATATTTATCAAAGATACTTTTTCAATTTTGGGATCAATAACGCGCTTTTTAGGCTCAAAAAGCTCAACCAAACGGGCACTAAAGCAAAGAAGTCGTTGTTCAACGATTTTTTATACTTCCCTGAAGCTTCCCCGAAGCTTCCCCTTACCAAGGTCCACGATTCACGCGTAGAAATTAAAAATGCAAAGAATTCTAGTCTTCTCTCTCGTCAACATGTTTCTTTCTGGGAGGTGGGTAAGCCCACACTTTTTGTTTTTTTAGCTAAGACTGAGTCAACCCCCCACACTTTTTCTTTTGTGAAATGTGTCCACTTACTATTCAATCACACATTACTTATTTTTCTTTATATTGCAATAAATTCCTTAAAAATAATCTTTTAAAATAATTATGAGATGGGTCTTGTAGCTAGATGGTTCTTATTGATGTTTCTAGTGGAGACTCGTGGTTCAAATTTCCCATTTTTTAACTATCCTTGAGTCTTAAAAGGTCCTTAAATATAACCTTATAGTGGGTATAGAAAAATAATTATTGACGTAGCATCAATTGTAATTGATTGATTTTTACAGCATACTAAATGAATAATTGAGTTATTTTTGTTGGAAAATTGCCTCAAATTCCAATTGTGACTTGGAAAGTCAATTAAGTTTCCTAACTGAAGAAAGAAAAATTAATTTAGATTTTCTTGTTGTGGATGGAAAGATTATTTCTTAGTATAGAAGGAAAGTCTATTTCTTGTTGAAGAGATAATGTATTCCTAGTCTAAAAGAGAATAGATTCCTTGTTAAAGAGGTAATGTTTTCCTAGTCCAAAAGGGAATAGCAAAAGAGCCTTATAAATAGACAATATTACAAAGAATTTGATAGCTTTGGCCCAAGAGTCATCTCTATAGGGAGAGGGAAAATAGAGCGTGAAACCAAGAGAAAAAAAGAAAAGAAAAGATTTTCGCTTGGGAGAAACGCAAGAGGAAGGAGAGAGCAATGTATTACCGCCTTCAAGAAGATAGCCAAGGAGGAGAAAGTAAAGGGTTGTCGCCTTCAAGAAGATAGCCAAAGAGGAGAGAGTAAAGTGTTGCTACCTTTTAAAGAGATAATTAATGTGTGTGTGAGAGAGAGAGAGAGCAAAGAAAAATAAGAGAGATTTTTCTTTAACCATGAGACATACACAAAAAAAATTATTGTAATTGATTTGATAATAGTGAAATTATTCGGAGTTTGTCCCGTGATTTTTTCCCTTCAAGAGAAAGGGTTTTCCACGTAAAAAATTATGTTCTTGTGTATGATTGCTATTTTGAATTGATAGTTTTTTTGATAATATTATTTGGGACCCAACAAGTGGTATCAAAGCCAGGTTAGAGTAGAAGTAATGGTTGGAGAAGAAGGCAAGGTTTCAGGAATTGAAAAGTTTGATGGAACAGACTTTAGATATTGGAGGATACAAATTAAAGATTATCTCTATGGGGAGAAATTGCATCTGCCTCTTTTGGGGAGGAAACTTGATACTATGAAAGGTGAAGAATGGAACCTTCTTCATAAATAGGTATTGGGAGTTATTCGATTAACTCTATTAAGATTAGTTGCGCACAATGTTGTGAAAGAAAAGACCAACAGTAGCATTAAAACTTGGTTGATTTAGTGAATGACTCTTTGTGTGAATTAAGATGGAAGAGAAGGGATTGCTTTGATTAAGGTGTGTTGACACCCGGCCTCGATCGGCTTAGTGAAAAACCGCCACCGTCATGCCTTCATATTACCACCCGCAGTGGCGACAGCTCCCGCTCGCGCGGGGCCCCGTTGGAGGGGCCCTCTCGATGTATATGTGTGTGTGTCTCGCACAGAGCTTTAGGTGCTCTCTCTTTCTCGGTGGAGGAAAGTAGGTCTACCTTTAGCATTTGTGGAAGGAATCTAAGCCAAATTTTAAGGGATTACTAAAGGTAAGTGGAGTCGCCACCAATCATTGGGTTTTTCTAAAGTGTCATGGGTCACCTGTTTCTAGTTGATTTTATTACCAATCCTAGATTAAGAAAAATGGCATTTTTCCTAATCTAATGTGAATGGCAAGAAAATCTTGATTCTTAGATCCGAAAGTTTGGTTACGTGTGGGGAAGGCATTAGGCACCCCATAACGCCTGTCCAAGGATAGTCTTTTATTTTGATAAAACCTTAATTTTCGAAGATTGACAGTAAAAACATGATTTCAGCATCGGATTTCGAGGCTTTGCATGCATAGGGGTTTTAAGGTTTGGCTTTTGAATGGGTGTGGTCTCAATCTATGCTTTCTTAAGGCATTCTAGCAAAGTACTAGATTTCCACAGTGAAAATCTGGTGACAAGTCATCTTACTTTCACGACAGAAATTAGGCATCGCTTGCCTTAGGTAAGACGAACTGTGACAATCACATCGAAAATGGGTGAGCAAGTATATATACACACATACATCATGCACAATACTAGTACACAGAGCAAGAAAGTAAATGCATACATCCCTAAAGCATGCCCTAAAATATAGGTGCGGGAAAATAAACAGAGTTCGTCATACTTTAGAGATGAGGACGAATGGTACATGACATGATATACCCAATACAAACCATCTAAGGGAGAAAGGGAGGAGGAAGGGAGGGGCTTAAAAGAGTACATAACCAAAGGGAAATGCTAAACCCTAAACCTACTGACTGCAGCGACTTGACTCAAATCAGCATGCTCGCATCCTTGCCCTTTTTGCTTGTGCCTGGGAAACCGTTCCCTAGCTCTATACGTCCTCGCTCCAAGTGTGTACATGCAAAGGCAAAGACAAAAAACCAACAGACAAGCAATGGAAAGGAAGAGATGCATAGATAATGGGAAAAGGGTGCAAAGCAAACAAACAAGATAGATATGGCAAGCGTAGCATGTGACAAAAGCAAGAAAGCTAACCAACAAACAAGCAGGGAAACAAGTAAGAAAGCAAACAAAAGGTGGTGTCCACGAGGGAAAAATGTAGGTTTGGATCGAATGTCTATAACTTCATTGTGTTGAAGTGTGGACAACACACTAACCAGCAAGACTCATGTATGGACATATAAGCAAGCGTGTAGAAATGCACAGAAAGCCAACGGGTAGCATAAATAAGCATAGCAAGCATAGACATGAAAATAGGGTGATCCAAACCTTTTGATATAGGCCAAGGAGTATGGACAATGACAAAGACCATAGGGTCTAGATCGGGTCCGAAACAATATGCCAAAATATAAGAAAGAAAGATAAAGTAACAAAAGGGCTACAATAGCACATGGCATGACAAACATAACCTAGGTCTAGGCACACAAACATGGCGTGGAGCACACAAGCACATGGGAGATGGCATAAAGCAAGTAGAGCATAGATCCAAGCACACAAGCATGTGAAAACCTAGATCTAGTCATACAAGCGTGGAAACATGCATGTGAACATGTGAAAACTTAGCACATAAACATGATAGGACATAGATCCGAGCATATGGACATGTACGGATGTAGATCTAAGCGTGAAACATGGCGAAAAGCGCATCAACACATAGATCCAAGCAAAGCATGACAAGCATGTGAGCACATAACCCTAGCATCTAAACAAAGAAAAAAAGAGGAACGAAATGAAGAAAAACATGGCATAAAACGCTAAGCATGTAGATCTAAACATATAAGCATGTAAGAAGGTAGATCTAAACATAAAACATGGCATAAGACATAACAACCAAGGGAACTAAGCTAGAAACACACATAAAGCAAGAAACATGCTAAGGAAAGTAATAAAACATGTTATTCAAGCAACAATAGCAAGATGAAGGCTAGAACAAGATTTAGAAGGTTAGGGGTGTGGATGATAATCAAAAAGCTACATCCACACCCCTAAACCCCAAATCCAAAATGTAGATCCAAGGAAAAGAAGATTAGGTATATGAACAATACCTTGTGTTTTTGGGGAAGAGAGAAGAACCAAGAAGCTTTGATGTGTTTTTTTTGGTGTTTGGAAGAGAGAAAAAACGTGTAGAAAAGCTAGGTAGAATGCAAATTTCAAGAAAAAATGTGGTATCCCTGGTCTGAGGGGTGCCTTGGAGGACTGCCGGCCTCAAAAGGCCAAAAATGGGTGGATCTTGACACCCCTGGAAAGATCTTGACTTCTTGTTTCTCAAAAGGCATGGAACTTGAAAATCCAACGGTCGGATCAAAACTTATGGCTCTTGAAAATTTGTGGCGCATCGATCAGTGTGTCATCCCGGTTTTTGTGCTATCCTAGCCGTTCTAACTCTGATTTTGACCCAAGAACAGTCGTTGGAATAAGAATTTGATAATCTTCGCAATGACATTGGTTTCAACCCATTTTGACAGCCATATCAAAATTAAAGTTTTTGAGCCCAACAGAGATCGACTTCGGGTCAAACTTGTTAAAAATCTCTAAGAAGCTCGGGTTTGAAGTAAAACTATGAAAAACGTTGTTTTGTGAGAGTTTGGACCTCGTTTGGCCTTCAGTCAAACCTTGTTTTGATAATCATATATTCTGGAACCTTAGTACATGAATCCATAGAAAGTTTTGTCACCATGGGCTAAAAACTAAATTTGGAATTCAATTTACCAGAGGCTTGATAGATCAAGAGGTGTCGAGAAGGTATTGAAGTTCATTAAATCTTGAAAGATCAACAGATATCAAGCATGTGTCAAGATCTGCAGTTTCATCTTTTCTTTAGCAGTTTTTTGAGTATCTTTGTGTCTCAATAATACCACTTGTTTGTCAACTTCATGGTCTTTTTGAACACATTAGAAACTAAGACTCAAATTTATATAAAGTGCATTTTGATCTCAAATATGACAATAAAAATATGACCCTTACACTTTTTGATAATTTCATTTCATTCCTTTATGAACAACCAAAGAAAATCTCAAATAGCTACGATGCTGAATTTTAAGGTTACAAAACATAAGGTATTATACTTTAGGTAGTAGTTACAGAACTAAGGTAGCTATGTGACATAAAAGAATTATACCTACGTTTTATTTGTTTGAAAAAGTAAGCTAGAGGCTTGATAAAAAAAAACTAAATAAATCTAGTTTTTAAAAAAAATCTAAATGAATTAATTAATATTACTATAACGATATTTTCTAAAAATTATTTTACACATTTTAACATGTTTGTTTTGTCTTAAAAAATGGTCAAATGTAAAATCAAGCCAAAAACAAGTATAATGTTTTAGAGCATCCACAGCAGTGGAGCTAAAATTTTAGCAATTTAGCTCCATAAAAAGTTACTTTATCTAATTTACCTACTCATTTTACAAAACATGCTGCAATAGTAGATCTATTTTAGCTTTCAACATAATAAAATAATATAAACATCACAATAAAATAATATATCTACTACAATAAAATAATATATCCCACTACTCAAAAAATATTCAACCACAATTTAATTGGAAAGGTGAATAAATTTTTTTTTTTTTTTTTATAGCTCTCAGCTACAGTGCTCATGTATTGATACATGAGCACTGTAGCACTTTAGTTAAATTTTTTTCTTTACCTCTGCTGCAGGAGAATTTTTTGTGTTTGAGTGGAGCTAAATAGCTATATAACTATTTAGTTTTACGGCTGCAATTGCTCTTACGGCCAAAAAAAAGCGTAAAACATTTTGCATCTTCAGCTCCTTACATGTTCAGCTTTCTCATGTACTAACTACAAGCCACTCCCCCACCCCACCTTCTCATCAGCCATGACCACCATGGCTGAAGCCCTTGCATCGCCGACTACAGCCTCTCATCACCGCCATCGCGATGGTAGCTTCCTTCATCTTCATCTGTTATGATCGGTCGATCTCTATCGTTTTCTCTCTTTCGGTAAAGCCTCCATGGCCAGTCGGCCTCCATGGCAGTGGGTTCCTCTCAAGTTCTGATCCAACTTTTAGGGTCGTGGGTTTTTGGGTTTTTTTTTTTTTAATCTGGATTTTGGGTGGTTCTTGGGGTGGATTTGGTTGGATTTGTGCTGATTTGGTGGTTTAATGCTCGAATTTGTGGGTTGATAGTGGCTGGTCGGTGCTTGTATTTGGTGGTGGTGGTTGGTGGCTGATCAGTGTTTTGTACTCCAAACACTTGAAAATCTTTTCACTGCAAATGTTTTACAGTAAAATTTTTTACGTACCTACCCTCTCGTTCTTTTCTCTCGGCAACTCAGTTCTAATGTCTTTCCCCTCAATCTCATTGCATTGAGTCGCAGCATTTGAATTTCCACATCCCCTAAAACCCAATATGGGCCGCGAGTCTAACAAGCGAAAAAGAGGCTGGAAGCCAGAAACCCCCTGTCTTCTCTGTTAGCAACGTTCAGCTCATCAACCCACCCAACACCACCGCTGACAATGACCCCTGTCCTCCTCCGCTGCTGATGAGTGGGGCCCCACCGAGTGCTGTAGAGAACGATGGAGAGTTCATGGACGGGGTAGGAGCAGCGGTGGTCCCGGCGATGGTCGCGGTGGAGAAGCTGTTTGGCGAGCACACGGAACTGGAACTGAGAAATTCAGGCCTTGGAGGAGGATGGAACAACCACCAATACGATCAAGAATGGCATTCAGCACTTGTTGGACTTGAAGATGCTGAAAAGGAGCTGGTAGCCCGATTGTTGGACGACAATGAAAAAAGGCTTCGTGTGATTTCACTGGTGAGCGAAGAACCACTTGGCAAGACAGCTCTGACAAGGAAAGTTTATAACAGACTAGACATTCGTCAGCATTTCAAACTCCGTGTGTGGGTTCGTGTTCCCAAAGATTTCGCATATAAGGATGTTACATATTGGGGTCTGTTGCTTAACATACTCGAACAGATTCCATTAGCTGAATATGAGGATTTTGAGTCAATGAGCAAGGAGGAACTGTCTGCTATGCTATTCAAAATTCTAAGGAAAGTCAGGTTCCTTATAGTCTTAGATGATGTCTGCACGGTTGATGTGCGGTTCTTGCTTCCATATCCCTTTGCGAACTTATTGAATGGAAGTAGGATCATCCTCACTACCCGTGACTCTAATGTAGCGTCGCTTAGTGATTTTTGGAATTCTGGTTTGAATCTTATGCGTTTATCTGATGAGGGGAGTTGGGCATTGTTCTTGAAGAAAGTAGGTAGACCACAAAATAGCTCAGACATAAACAACTTCAGAGAAGACATTTTGAGAATATGTCACGGTTTGTCTCCAGCAATTATGCTACTGGGAGGAGTGTTGTCGACTATGGAATCAAGTGAGTGGTCAAGAGTGATTGATCTGGTAGTGGCGGCACACTTTGGTAAAGGTCAATTACCTCTCTCAAATTTTGTAGTTTTGAGCTATCAAATGTTGCCATATGTGTTAAAGCCATGTTTCCTTTATTTGGCTGTATTTCCTAAAGCATACGAGATCCCCATAGAGAGGTTGTTGCAGCTGTGGCATGTACACGGATTTGTTCAAACATCACCTGAGGCAAGCGTCCCCGAAGATGTGGCCAAGAAATATTTGGAAGAACTAGTGTGTAGAAACATGATTGAAATAGTAAGATGGAAGTCAGTTGGAACCCCAAAAACATGTCATATGCCATGTTATCTCTATGATGTGTTCTTGCCAAAAGCTAAAGATATAGGATTTCTTGATCTCCACCATGGCGAGTCAGAATGTACGTCTGCAGACTCGCTTCAATTTCTACAACCCTGTGTTTCTTTCAACACCGGAAAACGTGATAGAATCAACTGGAAAATTACGTTTACGAAAATAATCAATGAGGGAGGATTTTTGATGCCGAAGGTGCTCGATTTGGAGGGTGTCTGCGATCCTGTGTTACCTAAGAAACTTGGTATCATGGTTAATTTAAGGTATGTGAACTTGCGGGGGACTGATCTGTACTCATTTCCCGCATTTATTGGGGATCTACCACACCTGGAGATTTTAGATTTGAAGCACACTCATATATCCAGTTTGCCAAGTTCCATTTGGAATGCAAAAAACCTTCGGCATCTTTACATGAACGATGTATCTATTCCGAAGCCATCAAATCAGCCTCCGACCAACCTTGAGGTGTTAACGGGGCTCATGATTGGATCTAAGGACCCCAGGAAATATGGCTTGGATAGGTACACTAGCCTTAGAAAATTGCGTCTGATATGCCATCCAGAATTAGCGCTGCAAACTGCCGAGTGCATTTCAAGACTTGACAACCTTCATACCTTAAGGTTGCAATCAAATGGTATGTCCGGTCAGCTTTCAAACCTCGAGTTGAGTCCAATGAAAGATCATCAGTCTCTCTCAAACTTACATTTGATTGGAGTGATAAAAGATCATCAGATAGGTAACCTTCCTCGCAACCTCAGTATCCTTACATTGGTGAGGTCTAGACTCATAGAAGATCCAATGCCCGTGCTAGGGAAGTTGCCTCAGCTGAGAGTGCTCAGCGTTGCCGCTTGCTCCTATCTAGGTCAGGAAATGACTTGTCATGCTGATCAGAACTTTCCTGAACTCCGTGTCCTGAAATTGTGGGTCCTAGAGAAACTAAAGCTGTTGACAGTTGAGAATGGTGCCATGCCACAGCTTCGAGAATTAGAAATCAAAAATTGTAGAGAACTTAGAAGTTCAGAGGGATTAGATCAGCTCCCAGCCTTGAAGGAATTGATTTTAACAGACATGCCGCAGGATTTTGTGGAAGATGCAAGAAGAAGGTTGGGTAATGAGAAATTACTCATCAACAACTATACATGCATGTGATCCTTGTAAGTTTTATTCTGTATCTGCCGTACGTCAGTTTTTTCTTTTTGTCATTTTGATTTAAAATATGCGTGTGATTCATGTTTGCTAAAGAGTCACTGGTCTTACACTACATAACAAAAATGCTAGCTAAGAGTTGGTTCAACTGTTTTACCAATGCACATCAGGTATGCTGAATTTGTAGTCCATCAAACCTCTAGAGTTATACCATCGTTTTTAACTCTCCAAAGTAAATTTCCAATCTGTATCTCTTTAAAAGATAAAGAGAATATATTAGATAGATACATAAGCCTAATCTGAATGAAATAAAGTATGCATCATGTGAGTGGACCGTGAGTTGGATTGGGCAATATGTTAGGTAGAAAACTGGATACCACAAGAAATTACTTAGCGGTGCAAGCTTTCTTTTCTTCCCTTTTTGAAAATTACTCAGAAAACTAGTATGATATTCCCTCAATCCTTTGTTTTTGCCATCAAATCTTAACGACTTTGCATATAATAAGGAGGTTCTAAATGAATTGATGTTCTTAATGCAGAAATTTTAGTGCTCATGGAGTCTGGGACAAAATGCAGTCTTTGGAGGGTAAAACTGTCAAGAGTTAATGAGCTGCAAAATTTTGCAGTTCTTCACAGTTCTTTTATGTAAAATAAGTTGCAACTTTATTTTTAACTTGCGTTTGCTTAGTTAAATAAAGCTGAGTTGTATCTTTATGAAGCGGTCCATATATTATGCTGAAATGATGGACTTTCATGTATAAATATAACTTATGCACATGCAGGGACTTTCATGTATCTTCTCTGTTTTTTTCCAGTTAAATCATTCACATCAATCTCCACACTTTCTTAGCTAAACTAATATAAATAAAAAATAAAAAAACTCTAGTTTTTCTTGTGTAATTAATCATTTTTCAAATACACCTATTTCAGCCTCAATGCTCTATCCCCAATTTCATTTAAATATTTATTTTTTCTCTATTCTTTCAACCCCAACAGCAAACCATTTTCTATCTCCAATCTCTTTCATCATTTTCTTCCACACACACACCATCACACAGCCACCATTCGCTGGGCATGAGATCCGCAATCAAAAACCCACACACCGTCACATAGCCAAAACACCTTCGCACAACCACTGCCTCACATATTTCCTCACTTATTTGATCATTTGTAACATATTTAAAGAGTTTAAATTAGTTAATTAATTTAATATAGTTTTTTTATGTGCACCAAAAAAATAAATAAATAACTAAAGAGAAATTTTTTTTATTGACATTTTGAGATTCACTATACTTAATTCTCTTCATTTTTCATTGATTTCATTCTTTTATATATATATATATATATATAAAAGAGGGCAAATTTCCTCCTCTCCCTTGAGGTTTGAGGAAGTAACTCCCCCAAGTCTGAAGGTAAAAAAAAATTTCCCCCATTAACATTAATTTGACCAAACATTTTTAAATTAAAGTTAAAAATATTGTACCTTATGCCCTTTGGTTAAGGGTAGATTTCTAAAATTATCCTCTACTTATCCTTAACAGTTTTACTAAACCCAAAATTACCAAACATGTTTATTTCATAAATTTGGATGCAAAACATTGGTGACAATGGATAAGGTTTTTCTCCAAACTAGTTTGGAGAAAACCTTTCAAACTCTTACATTTTTTTATTGGATGTAAATTTTGAAAACTTACCATTGGATTTCATGTTTTTTATGTTCTTAAAATATATGTCAAATTTTGTTCAAATTAGATGTTATTTACCATTCAATTAATAAACTTACTTTTTATACATAATTTTAGATACCAAAAACTTGAATTTAAATATTTGATTGATGATATAGTTATTGATTTTTGATATTCTTGAAATTTTACAAGCATAAAGAATATAATAAAATCATGCAATTCAATTGTTAAATTTTTAAAATTTACATCCAATAAAAAGATATAAGAGGAGTTTTAAGAATTTATCTCCAAACTAGTTTGAAAAAAAAAAAAAAAACATTTTTCATTCAACATATGATGTGTTGAACCTACTAACAAACACTCCAAACACATGTGCTTCTTTTTTACAACCAAATTGCTCCAAATTGCACCAAATTTCAACAATACTCAAATTTTTTAAATGCTTTTTTGTTATGCTTTGAACAATTGACACTTCAGTTTGTAAAGTCTATATAGTAAAATTTTTAAAATCTCTAATATTACTATATCCAAAGGAAAACTGCTACAAACTGAAGTGTCAATGAATGCAATAAACACCATCCACAACACAATAAAATCACTTTTGTGTTAAATCTAAGTAGTAAATTTCTTTTGTATTTCTAGCATTATCCAATCACAAAGGCTAAAACTACCACCACTTTTAATAATTTTTAATCAAAATTTTCATGCGAGTTTAACTTTCTCAAGTTTTGTCAGAAACCAAATAATACAATCAAACAAGAAATTGTTGAGAGAGAGAGAGAGGGTACCTCCATGGGGAAGAAGAAAGAGTAGCTCGTGAGGAAATTAGGGTTTTGGAAGTGAGGAGAGAGAGAGTGATGAAGAGTTGTGGTTGTGTGTGATAACAAGGGAGGAGAGAGGGAATGATAACGATAACAACGATGATGATGGGATTGGGGAAGAAGAAGAAGAAGAAGAGTGGTGAAGGTTAAGCATTTTAGAGGAGAAAATGGGTGTGCACAATAATGACAACCATACGCTAATGATGCTTTTTCCTTTGGAGAATGAACAAATACATTCCTCTCTCTCTCTCTCTCTCTCTCTCTCTCTCAATTCTAAATTCTCCCACCTGGCCACTTTCTACTACTATTTTTGGCCAATTTACCACCCATGCCCACTCACCACTTTCTACTACTATTTTTTGGCCAATTTACCACCCATGCCCACTCAAATACACTCGACATGTGTCATGTACTCCCTTTTAAATGAAATCTAATTGAGTAATGTTATAGCCACTAATTTTTTACAAATTTTTTTTTTTTATAAATTATTGATATGGCAAATTTATACTGGTTTTTATCTGAGTCTACTATTAACATCACTGTTTTACTTACCAATAATCACTCATTGATGTGCATGAATGTATACAATAACATACTCTCATATTTGCATATTTAGCTATACTTTTGTGATTGATTATAAGTTATCTTTGTCTTATAAATAATAGAGGCTATTCACATGGACATACTACAAAGTGGGCCGATTTTCAAATAGAAGTGCCAAACGTGGAAGAGATCCAGTCCAGGCGTGAAGCGAAGCAAAGAGAAAACAAAAGCCTAGTTCAAGTGAATAACTTACACAAGCAGAGGCTAGGCAAGTCCAGCAAGGCGTGAAAGGAAAGAAATAAGAAGTGAGGCCCAAAACCATATTGACGTGGATGAAGTTTACAAGAATACTAGTTTTCCAAGTCAAGCAATTTGGTCTATCACTAAAAAAACAAAGTCAACGTGTTATGTGAATATGAGAAGCAAAAGAGAGCTCCATGACAATTGACAGCACTGTGATTATTTCTTTTTATTTTTTATTTTATTTATTTAATTTAATACTTGGTATTTTATTTCTGGGTTTTCTTTCCATTATTATGAGTAGCTAAATGTTCAATTAAGGTTAAGGATGAAATCTTTGTTAAGAATTATCAGTGATATGAGATCTAATTTTTCCCATAGCAGTTGTTCTTTAATGATTAAAATTGTTATTGCTTCATCTCAATAATATTTTTCTCATGATTTAAGATTTATCTTAATTAACTGAATGCTTGGTTTTATTTTAAAATTGGATATTTTTTGTGATTTTTTTGCTTATAGATACAATTGATGATTTGATTTTATACATGTGGGGAGTAAAAGGACCCAAGCGGGCATTTGGGCCTTTGGGCTCTAGCAAGGAGGGCCGATCTATTCTTGAGCTAAGAATTTGTTAGTACTGCGAATCGGCCCATATGCCGAGGGTCCGAGGATACAGCCGAGGGTGAGTTTCTCCTCGGACAGACCCAAGAGAACTCGGAGATTCACTACGAAGGTCAAGGCAGAATTCTGGAAAGACTGTTGGTTAAAAGGGGGAAATCCTGAACCTTCTAGATACACCGGTGTTAGAAAAATATCAAGAGCAAAGGCTGTCATCTCCACATTAAAGACTCTACACCTATCTCCCTGGCCGCATTAATGGGGAAGTAACCCCTGAACAGTAGAACTGAAACTTCTGGTCACTATTCAAAGGCACTAAGAGAAGAAATATCTAGAGGGGAGGGGGTTTGAGCAACACGTGGATAAAGTATCAAGAAAAGAAGTATTTAAGGGGGGTGAAGGCCAAAGAAAAGGGGGCGGTCGGTAACCAAGAAAGATATCAAGAATTGTAATCTTTAAGAAAGAAAGAGAAATAATACAGAAGTGGTCCTCGGCTCGCGTCCGGGGAGGTCCATTGGCAATTATCATTCATTATTTACAAGTGTTTGTACACCATAGCCTGTTATTCAGTTCTCAGTACTTCTGATCTAGATTTCAAGTCCACACTCTACAAATTTCATTGTTTAAGGCTCATTGGGCCTGAGCCCATAATTGTCCAGGTGCAATTGTGCACTTACAATACATAAAAAACGACTTTAGATTTTTTAAACATAATAATAATAATAATAATAATAATAGTAATTGTTGTTGTTGTTGTTGTTGTTGTTAACAGTATAGGAAAACAACAATATAAAAATAGTAAATAATAATACAAAATCACAACAATAATTAAAATAACAATAACAGAAGTAGATCTTTATGCTCAAGAACAATTGAAACATTTCTAAAATGATTTGAATTAATCCAAAAATAAATATGCCATATGTTATTTAGGGGCTTCTCAGGTAGTCTCACAATTAGAAAAAAAGGTTTATATTTATAAGAAAATCAAGATAAAAGAGAAATTTTTCTTGAAAATTTCTCAAAAAATAAAAAAGATATATATATATATATAATTTAATGAAAATAAAATTTTATTTCCGTAAATTCTCAATTGAATGTGTAATTTTTTTAATGCTTTAAAAATTACAATCACTAATTAGTAGATTTTCTCTCCTTTGGTTATAATAATTGTAATCTGTGTGAAAACCTTTGTGAATATGATTAGATGAAATTCTTAAGACCTTTTAGCCTAGTGAAGAGATAGTTAATACCATAACTGTGTAAACAAAAGTTATGGCTTGCCCATGAGATCATTAGCAACTTTGTGACATGCCTTTCACATTTTAGCACCTAGCAATGTCACATGTACCAACCATGTCAGTTGGTATAGAGAGAAGTAAAATTTCTCTTGGTAAGTAATACTATATAAATTAATCATTTCCTTTTTTGCCTTTTGGATATGTTGGTAGAATTTGCCATTCTAAAGGAGTAAGATAATTCTTGAGCTGATGTGCAAACACCCTTTCCTCTCTAAAATCTTTAAAGTTGAAATCTAAAGAGTGATCCCTCTTGTCTCTATAGAAACTATAAGTTCAAATTTTGTCCTCTAAGCAATTTTTTAGCCACTGCCATGCTATATTGCGGTATTTGTTATGCTAAAAGCCATGTTTGATAAGCATTTAAAAAAGGAAAAGAAAAAAAAAGTAGGAAAAAAAACGAGAGAGAGCTTTGCAATCATTCTACATGAAACATATGGGAACAAAGAATATTACAATGGCTTATAGACGTTATATGATTATGGGAAACCATGATTATATAACAATTGAAATTATTAAGATAAACATTGGTACTTAGCTTTTCTTTCCCCTTTTGTTCCGTAATTATGGAAAAAAAGGAGTGTTGAGATAGGGGAGAAATGCAATCAGCCGCTTCTTCTTCTTCTTCTTAATCGACTTAAATACCTACAGTGTCATGTCCTCTCTTTTAGAGTTATTTTTTTTTCATCCTATTATGTGGCAATTGAAGCGACCATTTATATGTAGTTTTAGTTATATAATTTTTTTAATACTACGACATATATATTTTCTTATAAATCAACACATAATGGGTTGAAGAAATAGTTCCATACCGATTTGTAGCCAAACTTTGTTTGTGATGTTATTGATACCACAAAATTTAATATGTAGATCTTACAAAATGAACTGTCACGATCATGATTGCCTAAAAAACAAGTCAAACATTCATTTGTTAGGAAGTTTAAACATGCATACCAATCACATTAACTGTCACGTCAATTTGTATAGGTGATATGTTTTTTTTTTTTGGTTGCCCACAGTGTATCCTCAAAGCTTTCAACCAGAGACTAATCACTGTTCGCGACGGGTGAGCCCATAACGGGGTAAATCGCTGGCCCAGGGAGTTTGTTTCAAAGTGCTGTTGCCGGGACTTGAACTAGGGAGCTCCTAGTCAAACCCCAGACAGCCACTTTGAGACCAAGTGCTCAACCACTTGGCCAACCCCACTGGGTTGTATAGGTGATATGTTGTTATTAGAAAAACATCACTTTTATATTGGGCCATCGATTTTTATTATACACCAACCATATCATTGCAATCTTAAAGATTATCAAAAACATTTGTCCATCAATACTCTTTTTTTTCCCTCATGAGATTGTTGGGCTTGTGTAAATCTGGTCATTGCATCACGGGCTTTTGTAATTGTTGTGTTTGAATGGACTTACTCTGCTTAATACTTTTTAATACATTGGAGGCCCATTAAGATTTTGGCTACATGTAAATGACCTAGAGGTAACATTTTGGCCATAGGGTCTTGGGATGCTCTTGTTATTGTATAGAAAAGAAGATCGATTCTAGTTCTTTCGACTTCATCAATTGAGCTAGTTAGTAGTTGCACTAATATTTAAAAATAAAAAAATAAAAGTGCCAATTAATTCAAGTATTCCATGGAGAAACAGGTGTAGAATTACCCACGTTCTAAAAGCTAATCATTACCTTGAAGAAACAATTCTGCCTTATTGTGTGAGCCATATGAGACATAATAAAGTGACTTTTAAGAGATGCAATATTGACAAGATACTGAAAATAACAAACCGATTGGCTCAACAAATCTTGAAGAAGAAAACCAAGCATTTTCATAATAATTTCATCCAAACAAGGCCTCAATTTTTTAGCTAGGATCTAGATGATATATATTAGGTAGGAAAAGGTTAACAAATGGCTTAAGGGCATTAGTTTTTTAAAAAATAAAATAAAATATTTTTTTTATGAAAAAAAAAGTAAATGATTTTTTTGACAACTTTTTTATATATCTAATAATTGTGGTATCAAAAATTTCTAAAATAGTTCATTAATAAATGCCTTAGGAGCACCCTCTAACCAAAACAAGGAATTGACTTCCTGGAACCAAATCAAAGAAAGACACAATAGCCTTGACCACATCTCTTTGAACAATGGAACAAGAGATTTTAAAGAATTTAGTTGTAAACCTAATACCCATTAGGATTTAAAGATGTATCCCCTTCATTAAAAATAGAACATATTTGACCTCGTCTCTGGTGTGACATTTGAGATAAGGTACTCTCTTTGCGTACATGAGATTTGCAAATTCTACAAAATTGAAACTCTTAGTAGAACAGGGATCAAGAAATAAGGATTGAGGACCTAGAAATCCACATTTTTTCAATTGTATTGAGCCGATATCAATGCCCTTCCCTATTCATTCTTTAAGTTCTTGACTAAAATTTTCAAAGTTCTAGTATTTACATAGTTCTTAACTAATATTTTCAAAGTTCTAGTATTTACAACTTACAACTTTGTGGGGGAAAAAATAAGAATAGAGTTTTGGTCCTTAAGATTTAGCCAACTAATTTTGGACTTTGGCTTCAAGAACGCTTCCGTGGCATTACTAATGGATACATAGTTGTACAAGGACTCTTTTTTCCTTTGCAATAAGATTGAAGTTCCCTCGAAAGGATAGCAATTGGTTTTTTAGTTTTTACCGATATAAATCCAACCTAGTCCTCTCAACCCTTTGCCTAACATTGCCAAACTTCTCTTTATTAACTATTTTCTACACTGCTTTGATTGCCTTTAACTTTGAGTAGAGTTGAAACATATGTGAGAACCTGCACATCACAATGACAACTTAAATTATCAATTATGCACTCTAATTTATGGAAACCTAAAAGTATTGAGCGCCACCTCATCAAAATCACCATCTATCTCATTAAATATCTCCCAGTACCGGTCGGAGTATGCTTTCAACGTCTCCCCTTCCCTCATGGCCATGGATAACAGTGAGTCCAATGGCCGAGGCACTCTGCTACACGTAATAAACCGCGACGCAAATGCTCTAGTAAGTTCTCCAAACGAACCTACAGACCCCGATTTAAGGCCGTTGAACCACTTCATAGCAACAGGTTCCAGGCTAGAGGGGAAAACTTTACACATCAGGGTCTCATTATGAGAGTGCACTGCCATCCTCTGGTTGAAGTGACTCACGTGCTCCACCAGATCAGTCCGGCCGTTGTAGATGGTAAAGGTGGGCTGGGTGAACCTCCTGGGGAGCCTCCCCTTCTCAATCCTTCGTGAGAATGACGATTTAGAGAGTTGGTGCAACGCCCGACTCATAGCATCGTTCCCCAAGCCCTTGGAAGGGAGCTTCTTGTGCTTACGAGCTAACGGGTCGTCCTCCTCACAAGAGGACGTTGCGCTAGGGGGCGACCAAGACCTCGAGCTGTAACTACTTCCCCGGACCTCCACTGAAGAAGGATTGGATGAGGACGGTGAATGCTTGCGTCTGACGCGGCGCAGTTTCCTTTTCAAATGATTAATCTCCTTCTGCATGGCCTTAGCACCATTCTCATGAGTGGTGCTGCCCCCGCCATGAGTATGGCTCACCCTAGGGTATTCTGTGTGAACGCTTCCCTCGCGATCCCTTCGACGCTCAAGGCGCTCGAAAAGATCCTCCGGTTGTGATCCTTGAGACTCTGCATGGTGTGAGCCTAAGCCTGCCATAGTATCACAACTCCTTTCAGACTAGATTCCCCACAAACGGCGCCAATTGTAAGTGCACAATCGCACCTGGACCCAAAGACAATTATGGGCTCAGGCCCAATGAGCCTTAAACAATGAAATTTGTAGAGTGTGGGCTTGAAATCTTGGTTAGAGGTGCTGAGAAATTGACAACAGGCTAAAGTATGAAAATACTTGTAAATAATAGATGATAATTGCAGATGGACCTCCTCGGACGTGTGCCGAGGACCACTTCTGTATTATTTCTCTTTCTCTCTTAAAGGTTGAAATTCTTAATTTCTTTATTTACAATTAACCGATCCCCCTTCTTTTGGCCTTCACCCCCCTTTAAATACTTCTTTCCCTAATGCTTTATCCACCTGTTGCTCAAATTCCCTCTCCCCTAGATATTTCTTCCCTTAGTGCCTTTGAATAGTAACCAGAAGTTTCCGTTCTACTGTTCAGGGGTCACTTCCCCATTAATGCGGCCAGGGAGGTAGGTGCAAAGTCTTTAATGTGGAGGTGGCAGCCTTTGCTCATGATATTTTTCTAACACCGGTGTATCTAGAAGGTTCAGGTTTTCCCCTCTTAGCCAACAGTCTTTCCAGAGTTCTACCTTGACCTTCATAGTGAATCTCCGAGTTCTCTTGGGTTTGTCCGAGGAGAAACTCACCCTCGGATGTGTCCTCGGACCCTCAGCGTATGGGCCGATTCGCAGTACCAACAAATCCTTAGCTCAAGAACAGATCGGCCCTCCTTACTAGAGCCCAAAGGCCCAAATGCCTGCTTGGGTCCTTTTACTCCCCACAAACAACAAAAACAACAAAATAATAAAAATAACAATAATAAAATAGATCTAATGCTCAATAAAAATTGAAACATATCTCAAATGATTTGGAATTGATCCAACAATGAATTCTCCATGCTATTCAGTGGCTTCTCAAGTAGTCTCTCAATTAGAAAAAGAATCACAATCAATCTCTCACTCCCCCCCCCCCCCCCCACAAATTCACAATTGCAAGATCCACCCCCTAGATTTGAAATTGAGTGTAATACTAATTTAACATTTTGAAATTGACAAAGAATCATTTTACGGTTTATATTCATAAGAAAATCAAGATAAAAGAGAAAAAATTCTAGAAAATCAAGATTTTATTTCTCTTTGTGGTTATTACTTATTATTACAGCAGATTGTGTGTGAAAACCTGCATGAATATGAGCAGCTGAGATTGTTAATACCTTTTTGTTTAGTGAAGGGGTGGTTAAATACCATAACTGTATAAACCAAAGTTGTGACTTGTCCATAGGATCATTAGCAACTTTGTGACATGCCTTTCACATTTTCGCACCTGGCAAAGGCACATGTGCCAACCATGTCAGTTGGTAGAGGTTGTAATAAGAATTCTCTTGGTAAATAATACTATAAATCATTTCCTTTTTTGTCTTTTGGATTTTTTTAGTAGAATTTACCTTTCTAAAGGAGTAAGATGATTCTTGAGCTACAGTGCAAACACCCTTTCCTTTCTTAAAGCTTCAAAGTTGAAATCTAAAGAGTGATCCTTCCTGTCTCTGCAGAAACTATATATGTTCAAATTTTGTCTGCTAAACAATTTTTTTGTCACTGCCATGCTGTATTGTGGTATTTGTTATACTAAAATCCATGTTTGATAAGCATTTAAAAAAAAATGGAAAAAAAAAAGTAGGAAAGGAAATATGAGAGAGCTTTGCAATCATTCTGCATGTAACATATGGGAAACAAAGAATATTGCAGTAGCTTATAGACGTTATACTGAAAAATTAATTAACAAATGTAACAATCCTAGTAGCATACTTTATTGGTTCCCTTCTATATCTTTCCTTTTCACTTTTTCTTTTTCCTTTCCAAATAAGAAAATAGTAAGATACTCTAAGCAACATCCTTTTTGCATATATAATTGCTGGTGCAATGAGTTGGCGACATTGCATTTGATCCATTAACAAACTAACAATAAACTTTAACCCAACATAAACTGTAACAATCATCGTCAGTGAAAGATAAAATACTTTTTTTAGCTAAACTACTTCTAAATTCTAATTAACTTTTAACTTGTATGGTATGTTATATTTATTTAATAAGTGGTAGGAGATGGCTAGTGAATGCAATAGTAAATATTTATTCAAAGTTGTATTTAGCACAAATGACTGAGGTATGCACCATATATAGCTTAAAAATCTAGGTGATTGGTGCCTTTTGACTGGAAATCCTGGAAACCGAGCCAGCTTTATGCTGACAACAAAGTAAGGGGCCACTGTAGTAATATAATCCTATCATATTGATGGCTTTAGCTTTGTTTACACCCCCTTGCAAGCAAGGTACAACAAGGCTTTATTCCATCTTCTTCTTATTATATAAGGCCAAGATTGCGTAATTGAAAAACCATGCACACAAACCAAGTATATCCTTCTCTTGCTTATTGATATCCTAAATAAGCTTGGCCAGTACACAGCCTGCTCCCAAAGATGCTGCAAATGATTAAGAGTGATCACAGGATGTTCTCAGCATCTGATGATAGTACAATGATGAAGCAAATTCAGGCAACACATGCTCCTGATGGTCGTGAACTTGATGTCAAGCCTTTTCTCCATATCATTGAAGATATCTTGCGTCGTGCCAATCCTATCATTGATGGTGGTTTCCATGTATTACTCTTTCCATTTTCTCTTTTTGCTATGTTAGTTCACTTGCACTTGGCCTTATTGCCTAGTTAAAAAAAATGCAAAAAAATAACATTCAATAATTTTTATTATTTTTATTCTTAGTAACTGATATGATGTTATACTATGTAGGGTACTCAAGAACATGTCGATCATGTGGAGGACAGTGCTAGTCTGGCTGGTTTTGATGGCATTCTTGAAGCATTGGCTTACATCATACATAAAATTTCCTGCGAGGTTTATTTTGAGACCTGAGTCAAGATATTCTCAACTTTTATCATATTCTACTCCTGTGCCATTCTGTTGCTAATAAAAAATGCTTTTCATACTAACAGTCTAATAAACTCTTCTACAGAAGCAAAACAAATACTTTCTTATCCTCTCTTTTTATGGGAAAAGGTACTTCTCTCCAAAAAGAGAGTAGTTCTCTGAGGTGCTTACATAGCACACTTCTTTGCCATTGATAACAGACAGAAACATGCATACACTAAGCACTTGCCTTTTATGTCTAATGCAATTTAACTTTTGAATGAACATAATACCCTCTTAAACAATTAATGTATTTATGTGTGTGTGTGTGTGTGGACTGTGGATGCTCATGTTGCAAATTGAGATTTTATCTTTTTCAAAAAAATCTTTTTCATAGTTATTCTTTCTTTTCTTTTTTTTTCTTTTTTTTTCTTTTTTTTTTTGAACATCCCTATATTGACCAAATGATCATTTTGAGTTGCCTATTAAAGTAATCAGCTAATTGCTTAATTCCATGCTGAACTTGAGAAGATTAAGCCTTTCCAGCATAATGTGATAGGCAAATCACTAGTTCAAAGTACAAAACCACAGCTTCATCAGTTAAGGCTAATCTCTTGTGCGCTAGGGTGTGTAATTTATGGTTCTAATGATGCTATCTGTTGCTATTTAACTTGGCCTATTCAAGTGAAGTTTTTATTCCCCTCTTACTAAATTATTGGAAGAAATGAAATCAGGTGAATGATTTTTACATATTTGTTACCAGATATCATGTAAATGCTCTGGCGGTGGAGATGCACATGCAACAACTATGGTGTTATTCAACACCCTTACGAGCTATAGTTGGGATGCAAAAGTGGTTCTCTCACTAGCAGCTTTTGCTGTGAATTATGGGGAATTCTGGCTCGTAGCTAAACTTTCCACAACAAATCCACTTGCCAAGTCCGTGGCATTCCTTAAGCAACTGCCTGACATCGTAGAGCATTCAAACTCTTTGAAACCCCAGTATGATGCACTTGAGAAACTCATCAAGGCCATGATGGATTTAACTAGGTGCATTGTTGAGTTCAAGGAGCTACCACCTCAGTACATTTCACATGACACACCAGCAATGTCAACTGCCATAGCCCATGTCCCTGCTGCTTCCTATTGGATCATTAGATGCATAGTGGCTTGTTCCTCACAGATTGCAAGCCTTATAGGTTTGGGACATGAGTAAGTCTTCCATGATCAAGCAAGCTCAATCAATTTTATATGAATGCCATATGTAGATATATCATATATGACACCCTTTCTATGCTGCTTTTAGGTATACTGCATCAACCACTGAAGCATGGGAACTATCAAGCTTGGCTCATAAGGTCAACAATATACACGAGCACCTGAAGAAGCAACTCACTCTCTGCTATCAACAGATAGGTGGGTCGTTAACATTCATGTACTCAAATCATATTACATAGACAAGCTAATCAGTTCAAATTCTTGAAGAATACTCTTTTTTATCTTTTTGAGAAATCAGTGGTGTATCTAGGACTAACACGGGGAAACAATGAACTTTGTTGTGTTTACCTCCCATACTATATTTTATCAATTTTTGAAAACCAATTAATCATTGAGGAATTAATTTTATTTCAACTTAATTACAAGTTTTTTATTTTTATTTTTTTTAACATCTACCACGGGATGCAGATGAGAAGAGGCATCTAGAATACTATCAAAATCTCGTCCACCTATTTGAAACACCACATCTTGATAATATGAAGATTCTCAAGGCATTGTTAAACCCCAAGGATGAGCTGCAACCACTGGTGATTGGTTCAACCAAGACAAGGGTTTGTTCTCAAATCACCTTTCCATTAACTAAGCTCAATTTTTAGCTTGTAAATATAAAACAGTTGAGTTCTCTGTTGACACAAACAGGCAAACCTTGAAGTACTAAGGAAGAAACATGTTTTACTGCTCATATCGGATCTTGATATCTCCCATGAAGAAGTTCTCTTTCTTGATTCTATGTACAAGGAGCCGAAAAGGCCAGATATCCAATATGAATTGGTGTGGCTCCCAATTGTGGACAGGTTGACCCCTTTGAGTGAAGAGCATCAACATATATTCGAGCATTTGCAGTCAATGATGCCATGGTATACTGTGTACGATCCTTGGATCGTTGAAACAGCAGTCATTAAGTATATCAAGGAAGTGTGGCATTTTGCAAAGAAGTCAATTCTAGTGGTATTGGATCCACAAGGAAAGGTGACTTCCCGGAATGCACTTCACATGGTTCGGATATGGGGAAATCATGCCTTCCCTTTTACTAGTGAGAAAGAAGATGCTTTATGGAAGTTGGAAAATTGGAAGCTTGATCTACTTGTTTATGGCATTGATGTAGAAATACCAGATTGGGTATGTCCATGTTCACAACCTTCTACTCATGCTTTTGCATACTTGTATGTGTGTATCTACTTATCTACTTATTTACACTAACAATACATGTGGTGATGGAATTTTTTTATTAAAGGTTTGTACTCGTGCGTGCATATATATATATATATATATATATATGCGTTTTTTTTCTTATTAACCCACTAATTATAGTACTAATATGTAGCTTCTTTCTTTACCAGATAGCAAAAGGGAGAGTTGTATGCTTGTATGGAGGTGAGGACATTAACTGGATCCGGAAATTCACAGCTACAGCAAAAGCTGTAGCTGAGGCTGCTGGGATCAGCTTAGAATTGGTTTATGTAGGAAAGAACAATGCCAAGGAGAGGCTGCGGAAAAATATTGCTACTATCAATGAAGAGCAGCTTAGTCACTACTGGCCTGACATCTCATCCGTTTCATTATTTTGGGCACGACTGGAAAGTATGTTGTACTCAAAATTGCAAAGGACTGTCGAAAATGATTACATAATGCAGGAGGTCATGACTATGCTTAGCTTTGATGGTAGCGATCAAGGATGGGCAATATTATTTAGAGGATCAGATGAAATGGCTAGGGCCAAAGGAGACTTGGCTCTAAGAAGCCTGCAAGAGTTCAGTGAGTGGAGAGAGGAAGCTGAGCTTAATGGTTTTGTACCAGCACTCAAAAATTACCTACAAAAACTTCACACGCCACATCATTGCAACCGGCTTATCCTTCCTGGGATTGATGGGGGCATTCCAGAGAGGGTGGTATGTGCAGAATGTGGCCGTCCTATGGAGAAGTACTACATGTACCGTTGCTGTACTGACTAGATGACATGGTTGAGCATGTTACTAATATCCATGTGTATTGTGAAAGCCCATTTTGTTATCTTGGTTAATTGGAATGATTGGTAGTGTGATCTCTCTACATGAAACGTGGTATTTCTGTTCTAGTAATGATGTTTGTGTGAAATGTCAAGACTCTAGGAACCATTTGGGGTAGTTGAGTCTGTGACTAATTAATAAAGTGTGCTGTAAGAATTTGGTATAAATGTACTGATACTTTGAAGGCCATATTGACTAATAAAATATTTCTCTCTCTCTCTCTCTCTCTGAGAAAAGGATCAATTTTCGGTGCCCTGCCAAAAGCTTTAAACTTATAATGAGTTTATAGTAACAAATATGTAAATCTCAGCACAAATTGTTTTTGGGGATCGACCATGCCTTTGTCAAGGCAACAAAATTGCCCTAAAAAATCTAGTAATTAAATTTCAAGTTCATAATTTAAAACAGAGACAAAGAACTCATTTCATGTAGAGATCACACATTGGAAACACCAAGAAATACCATTTGACCTAAAGGTCATTGGCAACACGTATATACATAGTTATAATATGTTTGTTAGCATATTAAATGAAACATAGAAGATATGATCTTAAATGCTAGCTCCAAACACCCTGTTAAAAGCGAAAGGCTTAGAGTACTTAAAATAAACCAATATATCAACAAACATGGCTTTTTCACTTGGGAAACTGTTAAACAAGCAAAATCATCCTAACCTCCTTCCCTCTGTTTATCACATAAATCAAGTCCAAGAAAATATCAAAATGTTAGCTCAGGTATAAGTTATCAGGTTAAGGCTATAAAGGAAACCGAGCATATCTAAGTGAGAAGCTACTTAGAAGAATCATTTTCTATGGTTGAGATGGGAAGAGTGTGAGTCTGTGGTTGTTTTCCCTGTCATCTCTTTGAGGCCATATATGTTTATTGTAATAAGGGCATTAAAATTCAGCAATATAATATTTAGTTTGACCCTTTATATTTTAAAAAATGGTCAAAATTTAAATACAACTCTTTAGGTATTGTACATTAGGTTCCCTAGTTAAGTTCAACCACATGGTTACATTGATCAATGAAACACATGGTTGAATCTAATTTTCCTAGAAAAAGATTACTTTTTTTTTACTGCATTGGTTAATACAATCATGTAGTTAGGTTCATTCAGAGAGCCTAAGATACAATATCTAAAAACAATTGTATCTAAGTTTAAACCTAAAAACAATACCCCACTTTTGCAAAGGTTTTGAAAGTAGCTAGCTTGTCCATTATTTGGACCAGGTAAGTGATGAGTGATGACTGTACTTCACTGGAAATCATTCCAATGTTCAACATCACACACTGCCAGATACGAGGAGAGCTCCCACAGATAGATTCTGCAGGGCAAAGATTTAAAAAACCAGTTTAAAAAAACAACTGCATAACTTAAGGGTTCAACATAGAATTGAGTTCTTCCTAGGAAGACATTGAATTCAAAGTAATGTATAAAGAACACTATTACAAAGTTGACATGGGAACTTGGGAAGGATGACAATTACTTATTCACAAGGCATTTAGATGATAACACTTGTCAACATGAACTCTCGTTCCACCTCCCTTCCCTTCATTTGTTTTTCCTATTTCCCCTTTCCTTACTCATCAAATTTTCAGAGACTAGACTTTCAAAGTCAATGTCAATATAATAATGGAAAAATTTGACATTTCAACCCTGTGCCTGAGAAATTTCCATATCTGCTATTCAAACCTACCTATCATAAAAAAAAAGCAACCCATGGACTGTCTGTTTGTCTTAATAGGGAAAAGAAGAAAAACAAAATCAGTTATTATTACATAATGTTTAATACCAATAATTACTGTCATTTTTAGCAGTACTTCTAATAATTCAATTCTGTAATCAAGCAGGTAAAAAAAATCCTACAGTTTAAATGTAATTGTAAGGCTTACAAAATTCCCATTAAAGTATGCCAATGACAGTAAACAAAAGCTCTCATTAAAGCAAGGAACAAAATCTATGATTTTTTTATGTTTCTTAGTTCTTTTCCCTTCTTCTTGGTACCTTGTCTTGTCCATTCCATGCACACCATATTTAGCATTACATAATGGCTATAACTATAAGCAAAGCTCTTATTGAAGTTTTTTTTTTTTTGACTCATCCCTCATAAGTTCCATCATGCACATCATAAAAAAAATCACCTAAAAAATTGGAAGAAAGTCCCTTTCTTTTTTCTTTGCATGGAATTCATAACTCTTCTTCCTGTTTTTTATTTTTTTGATTTGTGGTAAAGAATGAATTACTCCTTCATTCCCTTGCCATCATTACTTATCTAATAGCTTCGGAATATTCAGAAAATCTCCACTAGATATTATTATATCTTGCTTTATCTTGTGGTGTGGTTATTTTGGGGCAATCACTTAGATAGTTAGATCTCTAAGACTATGATGGCTCTAGTGACTTAAAAATAAATAATGAAACTAAAGCCATCCTGCAAAAGACTACATCATCTTTAAATATGTTAAATATGTTGTCCAATGAAATGTTTTGACACTGGTGATGGATTATAATGGTAGAGCATTCTTAATACGTGTCATGGAATTTGTCTTAGTACAAATAGAATAATGTGTTTGAACAATTACACAAGGCAGTGAGATCTTTAAAGAGGATACAGTTTTTGAAAACATTACTTCCTTTTGTTATCTTTTCTTTCTTTTTTGCACTTTATCAAAGAGAGGCTGAAAGCCTTTTTATTTTTATTTTTTACCCTTATTGCTATTGGTCCAGACTAACATCAACCAAAAAGCTTCTTTTATTATTTCATTTTGTGTTGGCCATGAACCAAGCAAACTTTATCACCAAAATAGACAGCATTAAAAGATTTTCCAGGAAAGAACACAAATTATTGTCAGCAAAAATTGTTTAGAATTACTCATATTTCTCCAAAAATAAACAAAATCAATATTGTTTCACTCCTTCTATGCTTAAGGACTTCACAAAGAATCACAAACTAGTACTTCAATAAATTTCAAATAGAAAATTGCAAAGGGCACTATCAAAAATATTAAAACAATTAGGTTTTTTTTTTTTTAACAAACAAGGGTATCAAGACCTTCTCAAATATCTAATTATTCCCTTGAATGTATGCAGTCCCCATCTCACACATCGGATGGTCCCAAGAATAGGAGCAAGAGGTTTAAACTCAAGATTTCATAGATTTCATGAGGTCATAGGAAACATGTAGTCAATCCCTTAGGTTAAAACTATCGAATGTCTACAATTGAAAGCTTTTGTCCCAAGTGTGAACAAACGATAAAAAGGTCACTTTGACGTTACAAAGGGGGCAGCAAGGCAACCTTGAAATCAATTAACATGTTGATCTAAAGTCTAGACACACCTTTGGTTACGGCTGAATGAATCAACACTCTATGCAGTAAAAACGTGTAGGCTAACTTTTCTACAAACTGAGAGCTTTTGTTCTCTCTTTCTTTTTCTTTTCGCGGTCCAAGTTACTCAGCTGGAGAGTCTTTTTTTTATATATAAAAAATAAAATAAATAAATAAATAAATAAATAAAATCAAGTACTTGGCTGGAGTTTGTGAGGATGATTCTTATCCATTTACCAATTGGGAGCTGGGAACATCAATCAATGTTTGGTTGTTTATTATTTGATTCAAGAATCAACATAGCAATTGCAAGTTGGCCCCACAAAGAGAAAAACACTTTCCAACAGTCCAAATCATGCTGCAGACTGTATTAACGTAACGCGGTTAACGTAAGGTTTGGGTCGGGAAAATCAAAATCTAGTAAAAAGATTCCCAAAAAGTCTGAATATCCTCTTATTAGTAAAACAAAATCCTAAACAATTTTCCACCAAGAAATTTCGCTATAAATAAATTCGTTATCTATTTTTTTCCCCTTTGAACTTTTAATATTGGACAACTAAATTTATTTTTGATGAAATATCAATTTACATAAGTTGATATTTCATCTTACATAAATTCTTTTTCTCTATCTATAATGGAAAACTAAATTTAGAATCACAACAAAAATATCAATTACATAATTTAAATATAAGATGGCATCAATGTAATTGTTAATTGTTTCAAACATACATGTCGCATCTATATGAATTATTTTGGTGGAAAAATCAAACCTAATTTTTTATTTATTTATTAAACCTGATAGAGACAATAGAAACATTCTCTACTTACTAAAAATAGTCTTATTCCAAATCCTATTTCTCCCCCTAATAATTGTAGATATCATTTTCATTTTCAAGATCAGCAACGCCGAGCTAGTAAACATGAATGAATTTCCACTTTCATTATCAGGCCAAACTATTATTTTAATTCTGAAAATTCTGTTACATATCTAAACTTTTGAAAATGGCTTAATAATACTTTAATAATGTCACCCGTATCTTTATTTATCATCAAAATTAACTACCATAATCATACAAATCAAGTAGTAACTCCTTCAAACTCTTTGATCTAACTACTAAATTGAATCATTTCATTTTTAGAAATCAATGAACTTCTTTAAAAAGTAAGGTATCTACTTTTGCTAAGAAAAAAATGGATAAGAGGAGGCGATTAGAGTAGTTTTCTTATCTAAACGTTATTATAGTAATATTATACCTATTAAGTTCAAGCTTGCAAGTAAGAGAACTAGTGAACCATAACTATTATTGCAGCCCCACAAGGCACTAGTGGCCATTGAGCCGGGATTTGGGGTTTTTCCCAAGCACTTCCTATTACGGAATTCGAATTTGAAACCTCCACCCCTCAAACCACTTGGAAATAAGCTCAATAACCACTAAACCACCACTTTTGATAATTAAAAGAGAAAGGTATTAGTAATATCAGTAATATTGAATCATTATTATTTAATTTAAAGTAATTGACATGTTCCAGACCAAATTAAACCGATAATTTATAAGAATTGATATCCATCCTAATTGATATGTTCTAGTTTAAAATAGATATGTATACCGTTCTTCTTTTACTTATTAGTATGATAAAAAGGAATTCAAATTCATATTCTCCTTATTTAGAGAATCAATCGATATTATTGAACAAAAAAATCTTGATTCATGCCACATATTGTGGATTCCGAACTAACATGCATTAGTGTATAAAAATGAAACTAATATATTCATTAGTGTTAAAAAACATAACCCATATAGAAGTCCGAAATTGTAGAAAATTAGCAACCTAGTGATTGGCTGGTGTAAGTCTCTCACTTTATGTCGCTATCAAGACGAAAATCATTATATGATCCAACGGCCCACAATGGGCTAAGGACTTGTAATAGTGGTTGTTGACTTGACTTGCGGTAAACCCCCGAGTGTTGACTAGAGGCTTCTCAGAAGCTTCATTTCGTTTTGTTAATTCACCCAATTAACATGAAAGAAAATTTTCATTCTTTATTCTTTAATGAGAGAGTCATTAATTTAAAATATTGGGCGTGCTGGATGGCCTTAGACCCCTCAGAAAAATAGTAAACAAAGAAAGTTTAAACGAAATACTATGATTTTTTTTTTATAAGAAAGTTTTTTTGAGAAGTCTTACTTGTACGAGGAGAAGTATATGTAAATTAAAAATAAAACACATGGTTTCAATTTACGTATTCTTCTCTTCTCTTCGAATTTAACTAGAGAAGTATACGTATTTTCAATTTACGTATTCTTCTCTTCGTTCGAATAAATTGAAAAGCTTATAGCTTATTCTTCTCTTCGTGCGAATAAATTGAAAAACTTACTTGAAACTTTTTAAAAAAAAACTTTGCTAAGAAATATTTTCAATTTACGTATTCTTCTCTTCGTATGAGTAACCAAAAAAGAAAAACACTATGATTGATTAAAAAAACGAGACAATGAGTACAATGCATTTTCTAATTAAAATTCATTTTTTTGTGAATATGGAAAAAAGTATTGATATCACTTTATTAAAATTTATGTCAAAATTGAGAAAATTCTAATACTAAATAATTTAAAAATCAGTCATTTGCCTAGGTAATTTCCTACCACAAGGGAGCAATAAAGGGTTTTTGTATTTTGGTTTTTTTTTTTTAATATAAGATAGAAATTTTACTTATACTTAATTTAAGTATATATGTATGTGAAACTCCCATCTAAAGACTTGAACTCCGGCCATTTTCCCCCACACCTCACAATCACTTATACTTATAAAGTAACTATCATATCAAGAGTGTGCGGTGATGTATTTTTGTTGTTTTAATTGAAAGAAAGAAACGAATAAACTTAATCTTATATGGAAAAACTATGAAGTTTAATTGATCTCATTTGAGGCAGCATACTTGAGTTCCTTAGACAGCATGATCATCTTCTAATCTCCTATCACTTGCTAGATAGTAAAAATAGATCAAGATGCAATCCGTTTCTTTCAATATGAAGAAAGCTTATTGAAATTTAACTTTCATGAATTCAAAGAGGTAAATAATGTTACGTTGTTCAAAATTTTATAACAAAAAAAAAAAAAGAGGATAATAATTATTTTTGAATGACATGTTATTATATTTACTCTAAAATTTGTAAACTACTAAGGGAGTGTTTAGTAGAGTAGTTTAAGATGAGATTTTTGTAGTTTTTTGTAATTTTTTAAAATACGTGTGGGTGAAAAAGTGTTTGAAAATGTGTGTAACGTTGTTTAAAATGTAAAAATGTGAATTTGAGATGGAAAAATAAACGGGCCCTAAATCTCTACTATAAATTAGACTCTCTCCATTTCAAAACAAACGAAGAATATCATTTTTTTTTTCATAAAATCTAATTTTGCATTTATATAGAAACATTATTGCAATATTGAATAAAGCAATTACTAAATGATTCATTTATATTTTATTGTTTAATTGTTTTGGCATATAAGAGAAGCCCGAGAAGCAGGGTGGTCGATACTGTACTGGCCGGTACATACCATACCGGCCAATACATCGGTATCAGTACACTTCTATCTTGTATCGGAAAAAATACCGGCCGTACCGGCCGCGTACCGACCATATCGGCCAATTTCGGGCAATACCAGCCGGTACAGAAAAAAAAATTTTGTTTTTGTTTTTGTTTTGTAATTTTTGAATTTTTGTAAGGGCATAATGGTCACTTATTTACATTAACTTATTAGTATTATTTTTTTTCTTAAAATGCAATGAACAACTAAGCTTTCTATTTTTTATATTGTGTTTTTTTTTTTTCCTTTTAATTGATACTAAAGTCTAAAACTATGAATAATTTGTTCTGAATTGAAGTAATGTTTTATGATAAACTTTTATATTTGCTATAATATAAGTGAAATATTATATGCTTATAAACATAGTTCTAGAAATTTTGGTGTGTGTATATAATATATATATATAAAATAGCAATAAACCCAAAACAGTACACCGGTATTGACCGGTATCCGAAATATATCGTACCGGTGGCCAAATCGGTACAGCCTTCGGTACGGCATTGACTTCCTTGCCGAGAAGAGCCCACTCACTCAGAGTTATTTATTTCCAAATAACTTAAAGGAAAAACTTGTAACAAATAAATTTTTTAACACCATATGATGTTAACAAAAATATCAAAATTTGACTCTATCAATAAATTTCACCAATTAAAAGAATTATTATACTTTCTATCGAAGTACATTAAATTTTAAACCAACCGAAAAGAACAAAAAAGTGTGATTCTTACCAAACCAATAATCAAATCCTAGTTTTATGAAAAATAAAAATAAATAAAATCCTAGTCAGCACGTGAAAAATGGAAACCAAAGTCCATCTTCATGGGCTCCACATCCAAATTTTTCCACACGGCGTGCGCTTATAAAAGTCAAAAACTACAAACGAGTCACAGCCAGAAACTCTTCCTAAGCTGACCAATTCCAATCTACCTGCAACACAAATCACAGAGCTCTGCCGGAAATGGCAGCCTCTCCAAGCAAAACCCACCTCTCCCTCTTCACTTTCTTCTCCTTCTTCCTCATCATTCAAGCAAGATTGATTCTGAACCGTTCTGATCTCAAAGCCCTCTCCAAAATCCAAAAAGACTTGGGTCTTAACTGTCAACACTACCACTCTACCAAACCATGCAACTCCCCTGGTGTCATTTGTGAGAGGAGACTCTCAGACAACCACACCTATGAGCTCAGAGTGACTAGACTCGTCTTTAAGTCCCAACAGTTCGCTGGGTTTCTGTCCCCATCAATCGGACGGCTTTCTGAGCTCAAAGAGCTCTCTTTGTCTGAAAACCAGCTAGTTGACCGAGTACCATCCCAGATAGTTGACTGCCGGAAACTTGAAATTCTCAGCCTCCAAAACAATAAGTTTTCTGGGGATATTCCATCTGAGTTATCCTCACTTATTCGCCTTCGAGTTCTTGATCTTGCTTCCAACAAATTCTCTGGGGACTTGAGTTTCTTGAAATATTTTCCCAACTTGGAAAATCTGTCTCTTGCAGACAATCTCTTTACCGGGAAAATTCCTGCTTCTATTCGTTCTTTTCGTAATCTGCAGTTTTTTAACATCTCAGGAAATGAATTCCTTGAAGGTTCAATGCCAATAATAAACCGGGGTGAATACTCAGAATCTGATGTTCCTAAACGATACATTTTGGCTGAGACTCCAACTAAAAGCAATCATTCTGCAAATACATCAGCTACAAATCATAAAGCTCCCATTTCACCTGCTTCAGCTCCTTCTCCGTCGGCATCACCTCACCATCACAAAAACAACAAAAGGAAGCTAGCTGGTTGGATACTTGGATTCCTGGCCGGAGCATTAGCCGGAAGTATATCAGGGTTCATCTTTTCTTTGATATTTAAGCTGCTCTTGGCTGTTGTGAGGGGTAGAGTGAAAGACGCAGGCCCAGCAATCTTTAGTCCTTTGATCAAAAAGGCAGAGGACCTAGCTTTCTTGGAGAAAGAAGATGGCCTATCTTCATTGGAACTCATAGGAAAAGGTGGGTGTGGAGAAGTTTACAAGGCTGAACTTCCAAATAGCAATGGGAAAATGATTGCCATAAAGAAGATAGTTCAGCCTCCAAGGGATGCAGCAGAATTGACTGATGAAGATAGTAAGCTTCTGAACAAGAAAATGCGCCAAATTCGATCTGAGATTAATACTGTGGGTCAAATTAGGCACCGCAATCTTCTTCCTCTATTAGCCCATGTGAGTCGGCCTGATTGCCATTACCTCGTGTATGAGTTCATGAAGAATGGTAGTTTACAAGACATTTTGTGTGAGGTTTCAAATGGTACTAAAGAGTTGGAGTGGTTTGCTCGTCACAAGATTGCACTAGGAGTGGCATCAGGGCTTGAATATCTTCACTTCCACCACAGCCCACGTATAATTCATCGAGACCTCAAGCCTGCAAATGTACTTTTGGACGATGACATGGAAGCTCGAATTGCTGATTTTGGGCTTGCCAAAGCAATGCCTGATGCTCATACGCACATCACAACTTCCAATGTGGCAGGAACTGTGGGTTATATATCACCAGAATACCACCAAACTCTGAAGTTCACAGACAAGTGTGATATCTACAGTTTTGGGGTGTTGCTAGCGGTTTTGGTAATGGGAAGGCTCCCATCTGATCAGTTTTTCCAGGAGACACAGGAGATGAGCTTGGTGAAATGGTTGAGGAATGTGATGACATCAGATAATCCTAGACAAGCAATTGATTCAAGGCTCATGGGAAATGGATTTGAGGAGCAAATGCTCTTAGTTTTGAAGATTGCTTGCTTTTGTACACTAGATGACCCAAAGCAAAGGCCTAATAGTAAGGACGTTAGGTGCATGCTTTCTCAGATCAAGCAGTAAGTATGCAAGGGCAGGTCTGAGGATGACTGAGAATAATGCTGCCATGTGACAACTGTTATGTTTAATTAGATCAATTATATTTCCAATGCATCTTTCTGTGTTAAATGATTGTACCTTTTTTCAGCATGTTGATTTACACAATGTAAACCAAAATATGTCAAAAATGTAGCATAAATAGCATATGCTGCTTTAGGTTATAAATGTAATGGCTCATAAAGTAAAGGAAGATATTTAAGTTTATATATCGAAAGAAGTGCAATGTTTAATATTTATTTCTTATTAACAGTTTAAATATGAGCACTTCATGTTCAAATTTTAAGCCAGACTATCAAAGTGCAACTATGATAAATGTTGGCTATGAGAAAAATTCCGTGCGCACAATCAGGTTTAAGCCAGACTTGAACAAAAAATAACTACTGTTTTAATGGAGACATAGAGAGAACTACAGGGGTCAAAATAAATCCTTACACAGGTCTTCAGCAGAAATTATATCAACTAGACAGATTATCTATGGGGCATTCTATTCTAACTTCCAACCAGAAGCCTCTTACTCCAGAAAAATCAGATTAGAAGTGTGTTTGTGCAAACTCTAAAATACACTATTCCCAAAAAACAAAAAAGCAATTAGCATGTTGTAGTCCAAAATTAAGCAAATGCCCTAGGACAGTTGTGTTGAATGTTTTCCCAATCCTAAAATCACTCGGAGACAGTACAAGGAATGAAGGAAATGTCTTCTTCACTAGGCATTCAGGAAAAGCTATAATATTCATTCCAGAAGAAATTTATAGATTTCAATAAAATGAAAGTTCCATGTAAGTGCTCTGCCTTTAGTTTTTCCTCCATTGGAAAAGACTGAAGTGCTTTCTAATGCAACCAATCAAGTTTCACATTACTTTCTGCTTTTCAGTCTTTTCCCCTTTCCTTTCAGGAAAGTCTGGTTCATTTTTCCGTCATTATCTCAAAGGCTGATTGTTAGTACACGCATCATTGCACACACGGCACACAAATAACAGTAAAGAAAGGCCTAGCTTTTACTCCTTGTGACAGTTTTTAGTAACTTACACGGATGTAAGCATACATTACCAGAGAAGACCAGATAAAACAAAACATAAGTCAACACTTCAACTCAAAGAGGATGACTAGTCCACCAACATTGTGTGAACAAAACAAAAAGAACATTTCTTTTATCAGGAGAGCAGATGGTAGAAACTGACCTGAAGGTTCACTGAACTAACCAAAAAAAAAAACACATGAAGATTCAACAAGAAGAAGCAAGCCTTAGCCCCAAAACTTTGGGGTCAGGTATGTATCCTCAACAAACTAATAAGGGTCAGTGTTTTCCTTTTCGCCACCAAAGGATTCACTTGAGGAAAATAAACAAGTTTTCAGCCCAACAGACTCGAAAGAAATATGGACCAAGTCAACTTACCCCTCATTCAATTTCCTGACGGAGTTTAACCATCAGGCCTAACAATTTCAACAGTGACTTCTACATCCATTGTTAGGGTACACTCACGTTATTTCGAAGTAACTAGAAGTATTGTAACACTAGGCCCATGAATGATATCTTAGTTGCCTAACTTACAAAGCTTCAAGGATCATTTATATATATAAATTAGCTGGCATCGCAAATTCATTTTATACAAAGGATCTTAATAAACAATATGAAGCGCACTGCTATCTTAATCAAGCTTACAGAGAAGTAAGACGGTCCGCACCATAAACCATGTTAATGGCTAATGAATCAATGTGGACTAAACCTTCAATTAAAGTTCTCCATCTTATTGCCATGTAACAGACAAAGTACATCAGATGCCCTATTTGGTACTGAAAAATTACATTTTACTCTCATATTGCATTTTCTCTTTTACAAAATCACATGCTATAATCTCTACTATCTGAACAGGTTAGAAAGCACCCAAAGAAAACGAAACCCATATGAATATATCCCCTGGATTACCTTAAAAATCCAGAAGTAACTGCGGAAGAATCCTCTCCAAATGAGTCGCTTCGATTTTACTAGCACCCTCAGCTTCAGAAATTGTAGCAGCACGCTGCACAGCCTCTGCAAATCAAAGCAAAAGGTTTTGTCAGAAATGTCATAGCATCAAAATGCAAACTCAACTATAATCTTAAGAAACCAAGCACTAAGCTTTCATTTTAGATTGATGAACCTGTAATTAAGATTCGAAGAAGTTCACAACTCAGCTTTATTGCTTTCCCATTAGCTGCATCAAGAAAAGTTAAAATAGAAAAAGAACATCATCTAAAATTTGAACAAGCTCTTCCAAAAAAATGAGAAAACCCCATCAACAGAATGAAGTAACAATACAAGATACCAGATGTTTGGCGATTCTTCTTTGAAGTTCCAGCTCCTACCTGCACCGATCAAAAAGTCCAATTGCACAAATTATAGAACGTATTTTATTTTATCTATTACACACTTCAAATTAAAGATAGCAGGACCTTTATACTAACAATACTCCTCATTTTCACAACCATTTGGTTTGGCTTTAACACAATTTTTTTGTCCTCAATGTATTTTTTACAATATATGTGTGTGTGTGTGTGTTTTTTTTAAATCCATAGTA
Source organism: Castanea sativa (assembly GCF_040712315.1). Classification (NCBI taxonomy): domain Eukaryota; kingdom Viridiplantae; phylum Streptophyta; class Magnoliopsida; order Fagales; family Fagaceae; genus Castanea; species Castanea sativa. The sequence goes on from NC_134016.1 coordinate 45,495,411, forward strand.
TTCATTTCAATTGTTATCCCTCAATTTTGATTCAAAATTCAATTTCTACGGCTATTACAAATTTTACTACATGAGCCTTATAAAATGACATGTCAACTTTTAATTCTTTTTATTTTAAAGTAATTTAGAAATTGATTCGTTACGTGCACCAATCACGTTCATTGTCACCGTCACGTTAGTTTGTAACCCTATTATGATAAAATCGGAAGTAGTTTTTAGCAATTTCGTGAACAGTAGTAGTACCAAAAATGCTAGTTCATGAGTAAAAGTATGAAATTGATAACTTTAGATATTTCCAAGGACAAAATTGTAATTTAAAAAAAAACATAAGGAACGAAAATCAAAGTTAATCAAGATTCAAGATGAACAAAGAAAAAGTATTTCAGACCTAAAAATAAGAATCGAATGAAAGATTGAACAATTAGTATAAAGCTATTGAACTGCGAAAACGAAATTAAGAAAACAAAATGCGATGAAGTGTGAAAGGGAAACAGTTTACCTCGCAGTCCAAAGCATCAGCGACGTCGTTTCGTTCTCGCTCTGAAAATTAAAAACACCAACAAAAAAAAAAACGAAAGATTCGGAAAATGATTTCACGAACAGAAATTGAAGAGAGAAAGGAGAATGCTCAAACCGAGGGCTCTTCTGGTCCAAACGAGCTTGAAAATAGCGTGAATCAGATCCTGAAACGTACACAGAAATTATATTTTTTTTTAAAACACGAAAGAGAAAGTAGTGGAAATGAAATGATAGGGGGAATTGGAATTTCTTAGGGATTTGGAGAGTACAGGATCGAAGGTGTTGTTTTCGTCTTCCATTGAGAGAGAGAGAGGGAAATTGTGTTTGTTTTGGATTTTTAATTCCAAATCTCTATGGCGCGCAAAGTCAATTGTAGTGAAATGTGGTGTCATGTAAAATGTGGGAAATTGGAAGAGCGAAATGGCCCCTATAGCTCAGTGGTAGAGCGCCAGTCTTGTAAACTGGAGGTCTGTAGTTCGATCCTGCATGGGGGCATTCTTTTTAAACTTTTCCAATTTGCAAAGCTTTTTTATTTCTTTTTTTCACTTTCCCTTTTTTGTAAATCAAATGAGATTTGAGATCTAAATGCAACACTAGCACCCGACTTGAACGATGGATAAGTCAATGTCCCTACATCCTAATCCAACTGACACTAGCACTTGACAAGAATGTTGGTGTTGAATCTTGTCCCTGCAACAACCAAGGCATTTAGGGGGTGTTTAGTAGAGGTATTTAAACAACAGTTTTTGTTGTTTAAACAACATAATACGTATTTTCATAACACTTTTTCACCCACACATATTTTCAAAAAACTTAAACAACGTTACTAGATTAACATTACCAAACGGATCCTTAATCACCTTGCTTCATCTAAGTAGTTTTGTGATTATGTTCCAGTTGATAGGTACCTAGAAGGTTTTATGAGTATCAACCCTATTGCAATACAAAAACAATGGCGTGAAAATTTTGGTGCATATTTTCAATGGCTTTTGGTAATTTTCTTTCCCAAATGGTCATTCAAGAGTTGTGTTAAGTGTTGTGGCAATATATTTTCCTCTTCTTCCTTCTTCTTTTTTTTTATATTTTTTTCTTTTTTTAAAATTAGCACAAGAAGTGTCGAATTCATGTTAAATTTGACATTTCGAATTTTGAATTCCATGGGACTCACATGCTTGATCTAATTGACTCGTGACATGGAAAGGGACAATATTGCAATGAAGAATCATTCAAATCAAAATTGAACTCAACAATTGAAGTGATTAATTCAACCATCTAGCTACCGAATTATGCCTTCTAATGAGCTATTGGATCTAATCAGTTTTGTGGGTGTGGCATGACGATGACAAGTAGCAGATTGGCAGCATCATGGCAACTGGTGAGAGTGGAGATCTCTAAATCTCTAATCCCCTTTGTCAAAATGAGTGACCCTTGAAATTCTTTGTTGAAGCCTGAAGGGGTTAGGTGTGTCAAATCCAAGGAAGTCAATCTCGTACTGGAAGCTGTACCTGTTTGATAAGTGAAACGATATATTTCGACACCGATCAATATCAGTGTACCGTTTCAGATTTACCATTATTATTTTTTATATAAATATGTGTGTGTGTGTGTGTGTATGTTTGTTATGATTCAAACAACAGCAACAGACCAACAACATATGCATGTAACTGCACTTGGACTCTCAACTTGCACATCAGTTTCTGCAGAGACTTAGGATAAGGATAAAGAAGTTGTAATTGGAGTTAAAGATTAGGAATGATAAGTATTGGGAGCAGTTTAGGAGTTGAAATAAATTAGGAGTTGTTTATTAAGCCATCCCTATTATGTAGGAAGAGATAAGTGTAGATTGGTTGTTAATAAGCAGTTGTTTGTATTTGTAATTTGAATTTGTGATGTAACTGTCATATGCCTTTTTAAAGGGCAGAACATATTAATGAAAAATAAGCAGAAAAATTATCCTAATTTCTCTTCCTTATTCCCCATTCAGGAGAGTGGTTATCTTGAATATAACCAACAACCCTTCATTTAACTCTACAAACATCAGGTTTTAACAGTGTTTGTGTGTTATAATAAATATAAAAGTTTATCATAAAACATTTCCTCAATTCATAACAAATTATTCATGGTTTTAGACTTTAGTATTGATTAAAAGAAAAAAAAACACAATATAAAAAATAGGAAACTTAATTGTTCATTGCATACTAAGAAAACAAATAATACTAATAAGTTTATGCAAATAAGTTACCATTCTGCTTTAACAAAAATTCAAAAATTACAAAACTTGAAAAAAAAAAAAAAAAAAACTTTTTCTGTACAAGCTGGTATGGGCGGTACATGGCCAGTACAGCCGGTATTTAAACCGGTACAAAACATTGACGTTTCAATACCGGAATACATACCGGTACAGTATATACCAGCCGGTATCAGTGTGGTATTAACTACCTTGGTCGAATCTCTTGTGGGAAACTTGGCACTCAACTCGATAGAGTTGGGTTTTGAAGTGTTTAACCCACCATTGATCATTATAAGCCCGTATAGATAAATAAATAAATAAAAAGAAGGAAAGATTCGTCAGGTTCAGGATTGATCTTCGATAAGAGGCCAGATCGCACCAATATCAATCCATTTTATTCTATTTCTTCCAAGGCAGGGATTCAACAATCATGTAGCCAAAATCAAGTAACTATTCACACGTTATTGAAGAGGAATAAGGAATGCCGATCTTTTATAATTTTTTCATCATCTAATTTTTTTCAAATAGGTCCATTCAACAATGTAAAATATTACAATGATGTAATTTAAAAATAATCAATGAAAAGAGATAATCTAATTCCAATTAGGAATTCCTTGGGACCTTTAGGACTAGAAAGAGCTCCTCAAAATTGCGCATTTTTATTCATTTTACCATTTAATAACTTATAATTAGATCTGTAAACTAGTTGAAACACATTGAGCCACCCTAAATTAGGCAAATGTAGACATGGTAAAACGGGCACGTCTGGTTAAGTCAAGTCAATTGGGTTGCGGGTAAAAACAGGTCATTTTAAGCAGGTTAAAAACAAGTTCGGGTCAATCAGGTCAGGTCGGGTTGACCTGTATTTTCCACATGATTATTTTTATAAAGAAAATAACATGTATTTGCCATTTGGAAAGTTATGTAACAAATAACTTGATATAAAATGCATTACTTTAACTTCACTACTTATATCAAGAATGAACTCAGTTAAACTTATTAATACTTGTTCAATAATTTTAAAATTATACAAATCCTAACATTGCTATCGAAAACAAAATAACACAAAGATAGTTAAACAAATACACAAGTTTTATTTATACACAATATCAACATTCCAAAATATAAAACAAAATTACAAATGACTTATTGGATAATTCATTTGATAAAAAATAAAAATATATAAGAAACTTACAATCTTGAAAATTAATTTTATAATCTATTATCAATTATGGTTGGCACTCTATTTCAGTTTGAGATATACATTAAAATTTAATTGTTTACTTATTTATACATGGCATCTTTTATGAATATCAGATCATTGTTAAGAAACACACACTCTATGAAATATCATAATTTATTTATGAAAAGCCGTTTATTTTGGACATAAATTGTTAAAAAATAGGTCTAAGCATTCATAATTTATGCTAATTTGATACTTTAGCTTCATTATTTTCACACTTGTGAATGTTTCTCACACATGTTTACAATTTTAAATCTATATTTTTAACTCTACTGTAACTAGACTATCTTGGCATGTACTTTGCTATTTGATATTTAAAAATCTTTACTCATTACAAAATGCTCAACTATTCATCTTTCAATTAATTTGCATGCAGTTATGTAAGTGTATCAATTGTTTCCTTAAAGCTCACAACAATTAACTAAACCAATATTTTCTTAATTTTAATATTTTTTTTTTACCCAAAAAAAAAAGTTTTAAAAAATTGGTTTGAGTTTGGGTTCAGGTCGGGTCGGGTTGACCCGCAAAAACACGGATCAACCTGTTTTTGTTTCGAGTAAAAAATCGAGTTTGAGTCGGGTATTTTTCGAGTAGGGTCAAGAAATTCTTACCCGTTTTGCCATATCTAGGAAAATGGGTCGATTTTGGGTGTATTTGGGAATTCTATTTCACACACAAACACACATATATCCATTGTTGTAATTTACCCCCAAATTCAAAGGGTTAGTGAGTGCTTCAAAAAACTGACAAGGGCAAATTTACAATTACTCCTAACTACAGGGGACACAATTTGTAATTAACACCCTTTCGAGTTTTAAGTCTGATTTGATTTTATCCAACTCATTCTTATTTTCTTTTCCCTGCCCTCTTGGTCGAATTCGAAGCCAGCCCCATCTTTCATCTTCTCCCAACGGCAAGGAGCTCAATTTCTCTCTGTGTAGCTCTAAAGAAGTAAAGACTGCAACTCTTTTTTTTCTTTTGAGTTTTTGCTTCTTCTCAAAAACAATTTATCCAAAGCCTTTCTCTGTCTAATAATGGCGAGCCTTATACACAAGCTTACCAAAAACAGATCCTCTATAAGAACCATCACAACCCTCAACACCCAACTGTCTCCAAAACCCAAACTTTTTATCATTCCCCACCAAACCCATATCGCAAAAACTCAAAAACCAGAAGAGTATGCAAACAACCCAATTCCTCTTTCGGGTCCCACAAGTGGACCAGATGTGGAACCCGCTCAACTGTTGCGATTTTTCCCAAGTTTCCCATTTGGGTATTGCTTAAACCCTGTTTTCTCAACTGGGTTTGAGAGATTTGCTGAGGGAGAGGCTGGTGAGGTCGAGTTTGATGATTCGAGGACGGTTTGGGCTGACAGTGTGAAGAAGAAGAGGAAGAAGAAGATGAACAAGCACAAGTACAAGAAGCTTAGGAAGCGCCTTCGTCGAAAGTCTAGGACGTGATTGGTGAGAGTTCATTGTTCAATGCATTGGTGGATAATTGTTACTCTCTTTTTTTTTTTGTTGAAGGTTTTTGAGATATAATTCACTGACTTTAGAGTTTTGAATGGAATTGTTAGCCATTCTTTCTCTTTTGGGTTTTTCATTTGCAACTATTTTTAGAAATGGCTAACATTTTTATGTTACCATCTGAAAGTTGCCTACTTCTTTTCTTTCTTTGGTTATTTATTTAGTTTTGGCATAATGTGAGTTCAAGTTAGCTCAATTGATGAAGGCTCTTGTCACTAATTAATAATCCTGTTGTACCTATCAAATCAATAGTTTTGGCATAATAATTGTAGGACAAAAGTTAGACAAAGTTCTTTAGGAACTGTATCTTAGGTCCCCAGTATTTAACTATGTTGCTGCATTGGCCATGGCTAGCCACATAGTTGAATTTAATTGTGCTTGGGGAAAGATAACAGCTTGATGTTGCATTGGTCAATGTATCTGTATATTTGGATTTAATTGGGGAACCTAAGGTACAACACCTTAGGAATTGTACCTAAGTTTTGCCCATATTTGTATGAAATTCCATATGCATTCATTATTATCATTCTTGATGAAAATGCAGTGTACCTCAAAATCCATGAAGGTGAATTTTACGAATGGTTTTGATCTTTTCTGTTTGTAGGAATGTCAATTTGTACAACATTAATGTCTAGTTACATGTGCTCAACAGTAATATGTTATGTTCACAGAGTATGACCTGCTAATGGTTGGCCATCTATCTACCACAATTAAACCGGCTTGAACGGCCTAATGAAGTACTGCTTGTAGTATGCATCACTATATATCGGAACAATGGGATGTCATTAGAATAGCATATTTTTCAGAGTTACAATTAAAATATGCAGTTTATGCGTAATCAATAATTCAATATTTGCTTCAGTAAAATAGGATAGTTTCACAAATGACTAAGAAAAAACAACTGAATGCAGTGCAAACCCTTTGTTGGAAAGATCATTATTTTCTTTTCTCAAACCTAGAACAAGCAAACCGAATTGGAACTTCCTCTTTATGCAGATTTTATCATACTTAATGTTTTTTATTAGTATTACAAGCTATGCTAAAGAAGTTGTTGGGTATTTGATAAACAACTTGTTGATCTAATGTATATTTCTAAGTGTTAACTAAGGATGTTGTGAGGACAATTGGTAAAAAAGGAAAATTGTAAAACAAAACATTATAGATGCATTTGTGATATGGTAGATGTTGTACTAATCCGGGGCACAATGAGAAAAAAGTGGATGAGATGTGTACTGTCTGGAGGTGTTTTAAGGATGAGGGGACATTTGGATGGAAGTGGATTGGGGTAGTGAGGGAAGATATGTTAGTCTATGAATTTACCAAATTTTCAGTTTAAAATGGTGATGGTCAATTGACAATTCTGGTGACATGCACCTGAATAGGTATTATTCATGTAATGTTTGGTCTATGAATTGCCACCTTAGAGGGGAGCCTAGTTTCCGAATTACCCTGTAATATTCCTGCGGCTCATAAAAAAATTTGGGTTGGTTGTGTAAGTATGATAGCTTTCACTAGGGATATCTCTTGGACTTTGTATTGTTTGTTAGGTTTTTTTTTTTTTTTGGGGGAGGCGGGGGGGGGGGGGGGGGGCATTCTTCTGTGTCTTATGTGGACTATTTGAAGAGAGTGGAATCATTGTACTTTGGAGGGGGAGGAGCATTTAATCTTGTAGTTGAAATGGTCTTTTTTGCTTTCTTGTATGATTGGATGACTGTGATGAACGGTCTTTCATTTTCTTCCCTAGTGGATTTTTCAGATCAGTGCACTTTTTGCCAATTTGTCTGGCTTTTTATAGTACACCACTTGTATACTTGGGGAGCAGCTTGTAGATACTTTTAATTTCTTTCAATAAAGATTCTCATTACCTATAAAAAAAAAAAAAAAAAATTATGTGACTTCCTATGCTATTTCTTTGCCTCAAAGATGTATGTTTTTATTTTTGATTGTGTATACTTGTTGTTTTAAACCTCATAGTGAGGGACATAGATCAATATCTAGTTTGCCTTGGCAATTGTGTATTGAGCCAGATTCTTACACTAGATCTTCTTGTTTCAATATCTGTTACCTGTCATAGAATGTTCTCCTTTTATAAGATTGTGTCACAGAGTATTGTTACATTCTATTGTTTCTGTTTGTAGTGGTGCATAGTTTTGCCGAACTGTGGATTGCTAGAGGACATATTTTTCAGTAACACAGTGGAAATAGAATGAATTTTGTGCAAGTGGTGTTTTTCACAAGAGAGCTCTGTAACCTTCATCAGCTATCCCCCAGTATTTTAGAGAGAGCAGCTCCTTGCTTTCTTTTTGTCTAAAACTTCCATATGATGAGCTTGTCTTTCACTTCTCAGCCTTAGCTCTTGGTCTCTTATCAAGAAATGACTTGTTTTAGGCTAAATGAGTTATGTTTGTAGCCATGCTATCTTTTGTTTCCAAAATCACAAATACACTCTCTTCTTTTCACTTATATATAACTTGCACAAATACAGCGTTCACTAGCACATCTGAGCAAGTTGAGTGAAATCAAGTATGAAATTTATGTTTGTAGCAGAAATATGGAAGGCCACAGTTAGTGGCTGGGTCCTTTGAGGTCACCTCTTGTCCATATTTTAGTTTCTACGATTTATATGATGCATTCATGACAGACTGGTTCAGTCTAGTCCGGATTACATTTAGAAATGTGCAATAAGTTCTTTTTGTACTGCCTACTCACCTTTATCTGTTACTGCATTTGGAAGCTTGGTCGTCCGGGTCTACTGTGATTATAATTAGATGTCATGACAAGAAAATCCTGAGATTTTTGGTGTAGGAGATTGCCCATATTGGCATGGGAGAACTTGAAATTAGACTTTTTTTCTTCCATCAGAGTTTTTTGTACCACTGAAGTTTTCTATGTTCTTTGTAAAAGCTCCAGCTACCTGTTGGCTCTAACTTAGTTCTAGTATGAAAAGGGTCCTAGGAAAACTTCTTTGGTTCGAATGTTCTCTAACAAAAAAAAGTAAGGAAAAGAAAGCAATGCAAAGAGAACTAGATAACTTGTGAATAATATAAATTGCAGTTAGTTCAACTAGTAAAGTATTTTGTTATTGAATAAAAAACCTATGATTAAATTTTACATATATAATAAAAATAAAAATAAAAATAAAACTCATTAATGGTATATTATATAATAATTATCATAATAATTATGAACAATTGTTAATTCAGTCAAAAAATGAACAATTGTTAATGGGTTTGGGTTGGCATTTGCCCAAGCCTAGCCTTTTTAAGAAGCAGTACCCTCAACCCAGAATCAACCCACCATTTTATACTTTTATTCCATCTTCGTGCTGGGTTTGGGGCTAACCGATATATTATTTGTTCACTTTATTTTCTGAATTCATTTTTCATCTTTTATGAAAACCTCAAAACCCTCTTTTGGGGTTAGTAAGAAAAAAGGGTGGGGGAAAATCAACAGCATAAATCTTAGCCTCTGAAGTAATTAGCAGGAACCACAGGGCCCTCTTATGCAATGACATTATCTATAGTTTTCAACTATAATTTGGTGACAAGTCACCATATTATTGGATTTTAGTTGCTTTGAAAACAACATATCTCCATTATGAAAGTGAATATTCAAAAGCACCCACTGCATAAAGTATGTGCATGCTAACCTTTAGCTTAGATGAACAGCTTGGACATCTCAAATGTGGCCTAAGCACAATGACAAAATCGGTTGGACTTGGACCTCAACTTTTATGTACAGAATCTTCCGTGGGTCTAGAGTCTAGATATCGAAGTGGACATCCACATTTACATGCTGATTGCTGAGTGGTCTCTGTTGTGATTTCATCAAAACTTGGTCTTAGCCAACCCAACTATTTTCATAATCATTCGGCAGTTTCTCCAACTCCATTGTATAGTGACAATCCTCCTCCCTAAGCAAATATTGAAAATTGGCATCAAAGAGATGTGCCTTTTAACCAGATTTGTTTATAAGCCTGTCTTTACTCTTCGGGCAATATGGAGTACTTGGCCTCGGATTTGGAAAACCACATCATTCTCCAATTTCATCTAAGATTAAGTACACAACATTCTCTAATCTCCACAACTGCTAACATGATCCATTGTGATTAACTCATAATATAAATGATGTTAATGATTAACTTATGTGAAAATGATATTACTCCAATTATAACAGAACATGATATTAATTATGAAAAATGGTATGTCCTTAATATTACTTTTCATCAAATTTTAATTCCAAAGTCTTAAAAAAACACTAAAAAATAACAGAGTAAAAATCAAAAGGTTTACATGAGAATCTTAGTCAATACTTTAAAAAAAAAAAAAAAAATCTTAGTCAATCCACACGTGCAGTGAGTGACATTTTATTGGGTGTTGAAAGTTGGAACCTTGGTTTCTTTTGTTAATTGTGGTTATCACGGTATGACATTGGAGGAATACATATGCGAAATACATGTTATCCTTGTCCCCCAATCCAAAACTCTCATATATATATATATATATATATATATATATATCATCTGTTGTCTGGTTTATTTTATAGAAGAAAAATTCAGTTTGGCATATGATAAATTGAGGAAGGCTTATAATTTATATTAAGTGTTGTTTTTCATCATATTTATATAGCAATGCAACTCTCTGTTGACAAGTGACTAATTACTAAACCTCTATGGTACCTTGGGAACTTGAACTATAAACTTGTAATTTAAGATGTTTTATTAGGAAAACCTCTCATACTATGGACTATATGGAGCCATAGACACAGGCTTACTGTTTCTGACTTCGGATGGCTTAAAGGACAACTAATATGGACTAGCACTTAGTTAGCCAGACACCATGAAGACAAAAATGAGAAGACAAATTGTTGTAGATAACGATACAAAGGGATTTTAGTGCATGGAGATGAAGGTAAGAAGGAATATTTTGTAAAACTTCAAGTTCAACCTATATTCATGTTCTCAGCCATTCTAAAACATAAATAAATAATTTAAGTTCAAACCCCCCTCCCCCTTTTTTTTACTTGTAAAGTTCAACCTATTCATACATGTTTTCAGTTATAAAGTCATACATAAATGAAAATATATATGAATAGTTAGGTTAGAGTAATTATTTAGAAGTCTAAAAGTATAACTCTTTTTTCCTGTTATATAATAGTGGGTCTTATAAATTATATTCATTGTAAGATTCATGATTCATGTGAGAGAAATAGTATTATGTGATTATACATTATAAAATGACGAAACATTATATTATTGGTTGTTAGAATCACATGCTTATGAATCTATTATTTATGATAATGAGAGTAGTATCTTTGCTAACCGTAGAGGAATATTTAGGGAAAACACAAATCTTCAACAAACATTTAAATCACAATTTGTTTGCAGCATTTCACATAAAGAAATGTACTCAAATAAAGCAATAGTCCAATAGTTGGTTTTGAAAATGACTGATTCCATGGAAAGATGATTATTATAATTGCTATGGATAGGTCTATTATATTGAAAGATGAACATGAACGTTCGTTAGTTTTATGATTTTATCATAAACCACCGACTCTGGTTTGCCCCTGCACATATATAGTGTGCATGCATAATTAAAATCTCACATAAATTAGTAATTGGTACCACCGACTCTGATTGCTAATTAATTTTAAAGTGATTGTCATTAAACCTACAGGACAGTGACAATAGCATTAGTCAATAATCATTCTTAAGTGGGATCACCTAATCAAATGAATTATAGTAGGCCCTTATAAACATGGTCAAGCTCTAGTGTGCTTTTCCATTCAAAACATGAATTTTAAAGGATCCACAACTTTTTTTACAACTCTATCATGACAGACTGTGAGTAATATCTATCACTTACACATAGATCTATCATTTTTCTTTCATCACTTACATTCTGCATATATCAGAGTTGTAGCAAAAAAGTTGTATATTAATTTGTATTATTCATAGTTGTCAAAATCGCGATTTTGATCGTAGGATCACATGATTTTACGATTCCACTTCACCAAAATGTTTAGGATCACACTAGGATCGTAAAAATGGTAGGATTGTACATAGGATCGTGTAGGATCGTATGAGATCCTACCGATCCTACCAAAAACATAAATTTTCAGTTTTTTTTTTATGGAATAAATTTTTCGTTTTGATGAAACTTTAAGGGTTTTTATTTTTTTATGTTGTGATGGTATGCCTTTTTATTTTATTTTTATAAAATTATGTTAATCTAAGCAAATGTTTTTTAATTTCTAGTTCACTTGTAATCAAAATGAAAGAATGCTTCTTCATTTCTAAATGAAGAATTTGATGCTGACTTTGTTGCCTTTTAAGCTATAATGTTGTTAAGTTTGTTTGATCAATATACTAATTTGTGTTTTAATATTACTAAAATATTTTTTTATATATAATTTTATCAATTATGCTTGTACAGTTGTATTTGTATATTGATTAATTGATTTTTTTGAGCATGCTCTTTAATTGATGCTGAGTAGTATAACTTGAATAGTTAAGTGTAAAATTATATCTTGATGTCTTTTGCAGCTCTAGTATACAAATATATAATGTCTAAGAACCTTAGAATGAAAATAATTAAATGTTCACTTCACCTTAATATTCATCTTGCTTTTGGATTTCATATTGTAGTTAGCTAGTTTTCATTTGCTAACTTATTTTGGATTTCAAACTTGGAACTTAGAACTTGGAAAATATTTTCCATGTGTTTTGATAAATATTTTGATATTTGGTTGCTAATTAAACATTCATTAAACTTTTTAGATACATTGAGTCAAAACTTAAATATATTTGTTTCGTTAGTATAGACTTAGTGATATATGATATGCAAATTACATCATATATATATGATGCAAATCTTAGTTTTTTTTTTGGATGAATTTATAATTTACGTGATTATTCAACATACAAAATCATTATTAATGTGTTTTTTGCTTTAAATCTGAAAATATGTAGGATCTTACGATTCACGATCCGATCTTACGATTCACAATCCCACCTACCTTCAACAATCATACGTACGATCCTGATTTTGACAACCTAATACTATATTTTTTCATATATGAAAAATATGTTGCTGGTTAATTTCAATTTAAACTATATACGTAAGCACTTACGCTAATTAAGAGGCAACCACCAATGTTGTTAAATGGGACTAAACTCCTTTAATTTCAGGTTTTTAAATGTAATAAACCTAAATCAGTTGCATTGCTGCACTGTAACCCACTTTGTCCCACTTTGCCGGAATGCAAATTCATATTTGCTTGTTCTGAACGCCCTTTTGAGTATTTTACTGTTTTGTGTGTGTGTGTGTGTGTTTTTTTTTTTTCAATTTCAGATTCCAAATGCATGGAGTTTTAAGCTTGGGTCACATGAATTTCATTATATATGTTCACATATAGACAATCTGGATGTCACTGATTGCGTCATGTACATTATTTAAATTAATACTCAAGCTCTCAAACAACTAAACTAACAAACAAAACCTTAACATTGGCCTCTCAATTATCAGGAGGGACTTTCATATTAAGGCAATGAAGCTTCCTCTGTGTAGTTTCCGCATATTACAACATGTGGATAGCACTTTTGAGACATTGATCGTCTCGAAGAAAAGCATGTCACCATGTGAGAGACGATGAAGTAGGTCCAAAATATATGCTAAAACTAAAAGTGCGGCCATCACTATGAAAGTATATATAAATGTTTTATTTTATTGCTTCCAAAAGTAACTAAATAAAACGAAAGAAGAAGTTTGGAATGCTATTTGCAGCTTTAAGCTTCTTTTTTTTGAAAAAAATAATTATTTGTTTCTCATTCTTTTTTCCTGTGCTATAATTGTCACCCAAGCAAAGGTCATGAAGACCATTAAAGGCATGGACCAAGCAAAATCAACTTGACGTAATGATTTCATGTTTCCCATATTTTAAAACTCGGAAGTGTCCTAAACTGTCAATATGTAATAAAACGTGCACAATCATGTTTTTCACCCACTAATAGTTCAAACTTGTTTTATATACAGGGGCGGTGCCACCCCGGCCTGGACCACCCTGACATGAATTTATATATATATATATATATATATATATATATATATATAAAATAATTTAAATTTTTTTATTTGGGAACACCTTCAGTTTTTTTTATACCAATAAAATTAAATTTTGCTCTATAATTTGTTCTATATTCAGTGGATAAATGATTGGTTGGTTGTGTACATTGAAAGAGATGTAATTTGCAGCATTGATAATGAGACTATCATGCAATGATTTCAAAATATGAAAACTTGTAGAAAACAATTGTAAACTTTATGTATTTGCATATTTTTTTTTTATTGTTTATTGTTGTTGTCAATATATGAATTTTTTTTTTTATTAAATTATATGATTTATGCTTCTTAAGGAACACCTTTAGAAAAATTCCTAGAACCGCCATTATTTATATAACATACAAATCTTGAAAAATGCCAAGTTTATACTACAATAAATCTTATTAGTAACATATCAATAACATAATAAATAATTTTCTTTCTATTTTTAATTTGTATTTAAAAGTTTTTTTATTTTTGAGAAATAATTACAACATGCTGCTAACTCCGCAGTTCGAACTCTTTCTCTCCTAAACTTCCATGCACTTTATACATGGAGAGGTGTCAATTCAGCTACAAATTAGCACATTGGCAATCATATTTCAGTATTTAAAAGTTAGCATATCATATTATAATGTTTATATGGTATCCTTATAAACCACTCCACTAATCTTACCCAAAAAATAGAACATGATTTTTTAATTTCTAATTGAGATTTTCGTTGAAACAAATTCAGGAAAAGGCACTTACGCAAAGAGGCAATAATTAACCACCATTCACCAATGTTGTTAAATGGGACAAAACTCCTTTAATTTTCAGGTTTTTAATTGTAAACCTAAATCAATTACATTGCTACCCTGTAACCCACTTGCTCCCATTTTATGGAATGCAGAATCATATTGGCTTGTTCTGAACTGATCCCTTGAGTATTTTACCTTTCTTTTTTTTTTGGCTGTGTGTGTGTGTGTTTTCAGATTCAAAATGTATGGAATTTTAAGCTGGGATCACATGAATTTCTTTATGTTCACCTATAGCCAATTATTTGGATGTCACTGAATACGCCATTTACATGATTTAAATTAATGCTCAAACAACTAAATTTAACAAACAACACCCTCTCAAGTCTCAATTATTAGGAGGGGCTTTCATAATATGCCAATGAAGCTTCCTCTGTGTAGTTTCCGCTTATTAAAACAGGTAGCTGCTACATAGCACTTTTAAGACATTGATCTTCTCGAAGAAAAGAATATCACAATGTGAGATCGATGAAGCAATATGTACCTAAAATCTAAATGCTATAAAACGTGCAGCCACCACTATGAAAGTATATAGATGGCATATTTATTTGCTTGAAAAAGTAACAAAAACAGAAAGGAAGAAGAAGAAGAAGAAGAAGTTATTTGTGATGTTATTTGCAGCTTTTAAGCCTTTAAAAAAAAAATTCTCGTTTTTTTTTTGTGCTATGATTGTCACCCAAGCAAAAGTCATGAAGACAAAGACATGGACGAAGCATAATTGACTTGGAAGTAATGATTTAATGTTTCCCACCATATATTATAACCCAAAAATGATCTAGCCTAAGTTTTCAATATGTTACAAAATAAAACATGCAAAATCATGTGATTTCATTTCACTAATAGTTCAAATTTGTTTTTGGGTTCTTGGTAAGTTCAAATTTGTTTTATATATATACCATACAAATTTTGAAAAATGCTAAGTGTACTAAAAATATTATAATCTAATTTGACTTTGAATCTTATCATTAGTACCACTTCAATAACATAATAAATAATTTTTTTATTTTTTATATTTTTTATTTAAAAGTTGAAGAATTACTGGTTTAGATTGCACTGTTCATATCAAATTTACATTGTAAACGTATATAACATTTTACACATTCATGCAAAATGTATCATTTTACATATAAACGAAAATCTAATATAAATAGTACATTGTAAACTAATAATTTTTCATTAAAGTCAACACATCATTTTATAATGTTTATATCGTAATACATCAGATCTTACCCAAAAATAGAACATGATTTTTTTTTAATTTCTAAATGAGATTTTCATTGAATCAAATTTGAGGACATATGTTGATCCTAGAACCCGAGATGTCCCAAATCTTAATCTCCCCATCTAGACTTCCACTACAAACTGAAACAACACCATTAGAAACCTCAGCAGAAACTGCCACCAACGACTTAACCGGTTTTCCATGTCCTTCCATCACAACCAAACATTGATACCCATGTTCTTTACGTTGCCAAATCCTTACCGTCCGATCAGATGACCCACTAGCAAACAAGCAATCCTGCACGTTGATTAAGCACAGTACAGCCCCTGTGTGACCCCACAATGCCTCCACAAAACCCATGTTGTTCTTCAGACCATTCTTGATAATCATCTTCTTCTCCCACACCATGATCAAACGGTCAGAACCACCCGAAAACAAAACCGACCCATCACCATTCAAAGCTAAAGCATTAATGGTGGACTTGTGCTTCTCTAAGGTACTCACCAAAGTGTGTCTTTTCACACTGTCATTTCTCTCCCATACCCTAATGCACCCATCAGCTGAAGCAGTGTAAACAACTCCATTATCAGATACTGCAATAGCATTCACTGCATCTTCATGAGCTTTGTTCACTGACTCTAAACAATAATAGTCAGAAGTGTTCCATATTTTAAAGCTTTTGTCCCAAGAAACCGAGTACATTGAACCTTTGTTCACAACTAGGCCTGAAACTGTGTCACAATGTTCAATCCAAAGCTTCTTCTTGTGCCTTCTAACGTGGACGTAGTTCTTTGGCAAAAGGGAACGATACAAACGGTCTTTGAGAGTGGGAAGCGTGGAAACTAGGTGGTGGTGTGTGAGTCTTATTTGCCATACACGAATCTTGGAGTCTTGGTGAGCTGTGAAGATGTTGGTGTTGTTGAATGCAATGGATTTGACTGACCCAGAAGTGGGATTTTCGTTGAATGAATCGATGTGATTGTGGTTGGATAAATCGAAGACATTGATAATGTTGGTGGAAGCAGCATAGAGGAGGTTGTTGTGGACTGCGAGGCAGGTGATGATGTGGGAGTTTAGGGTTTTGAGAGTGTTAATACATTGGTGTTTGATGAAGGTTTCGTCGGAAAGTAGGGTTGGTATTTGTTTGCAATGGAATGTTTGAAGAGCCAATGAGGTTTGTGGTGGTAGTGTTTGATTGGTATGCATTTGGCTGGAATATTGATTGCTGTGAGAGAGAGAGAGAGAGAGAGATTTCAGTGATGAAATATGTAAACAAGGCCAAAGATGTAGTACTACTTAAGCCAAAGAATCTGTAGTATATATATATTTTTATATATATAAAAATTAAAAAGAAGACCAATGTCTTGGGCAAATAAAATTTTGACAGCTTGCGAGCACATGTGGGGTAATGGACTCACTTCATGTTTTGTGTTGATTAGGGCCTTATGCGATGAAATGTGTCACTCTATGGACTATGGGTTACACTTCCTTTACATAAAATGGGAAGGTTTGTTCTAAAGTTTGCTATTTTTTAGCTAATGGAATGTACCCAATGGCATGTGTTTGTGGCTTTTAGATTTTGATTTGCGTAATGATTAAAATACATGTGACCTACCACTTAAACTTAGTGATAATTGATATAGAATCGCATCTGTATGATTTGATTTGAAGAACATTAAGTGCTGAGTGGGGAACATAAGAGTTAAGGCCTCTTTTAGGTCAACAAATACACAATTATAGGACTTACACACATGATTGGCTTAAGCACATTATGCTGTTTTGAAAATGTAATGTTACTCTCAATCTCAAGTACCCATTGATAGATTAATTTCACCTGTTGGCCACTATATAGCGAGGTCAAATAAACCAAGTTATAAAACAAGCTAAGTTGGGCTAATGCTAGCAAAAAGATAATAGCTCATAACTCATACAAAAGTTAGCCCAAATGCTAGACCCAAAATCATCCCAATTCCGAAAGGGCCGAACCTCCAAAGGCCTGATATGCATCCTTGCGACAGGTAAACGTAATAATGGACAAAATTATTTTATAGAAAAAAAAAATTAAAGGACACAATTCCTCTATGCTTATCATTATTTATGGCTTTTTGGATAAGCCCTCTATTCTCATCACGGTAAAAACAGATTATGTTTAGTAGAATTATTTGCTTGACCAAAATCATCAATTTGAGAAGAAAATCACAGGAAAAAAAAATTATAATCTATCAGTTATAAACAACATGACTGTACTTTACAAGTAAGCTTTCTTAAGTTGAGAATTTGTTGAGATTGTGTATAGTGGCCCGCTCTATCTTTGTGAATCATGATGTTTTGATTTTAAATAAATTGATAATTACAATAATAAGAAAAAAAGATTTGAACTTTGAGGCTTTGAGTCATTTTTCTAATAAAAAAGAGTCAATCTATATCACTAAACTATAAGACTCCTAGCCATGAATTATGATCTAATCATGATCGTGTTAAATAAGTGGATAATTTGTAAAATATAACTAAAATTACCATTTGCCAAATACAAATGAGTACAAGTAGAAAACAGTATTGAACATTTTAATTTGTACTTTGTTGAATTTTCATAACACAATGAAACACATTTAAAAAAATAATGTTATGTATATTACAAATTTTACTATATAAATATTACAACTTTATATACCACCAATCATATAAAAGTAAATAAGTTATTTGTTTATTAGTTATTTGTTCATATAACTTTACCATTTTCCATTTTGAGCATTGTTATTTCCAACTAGATTGATATGAATGCAGCTAACATTAGGTCCTTCATTTTGAGCATTGTTGTTTCCAACTAGATTGATATGAATGCAGCTAACATTACGTCCTTCTCATCCACTAAGCTGAGTTAGATTCTATCTCCATGTCATCTACTCAACTTGAACGCTAGTTAATCCAAACAGTTTAGCTCGAAATGACCAGGAATAATTGAGATAACCCCTACTCAATCTACCTAAAAAATAATCAACCTATGTATTAATTAGGTTTCCTAGAATCACAGTAGAAGCTATAATCATTATTCCATATATATTAACCAAAAAAGACTCAGGAAAAAGGCACTCTGTAACATGCCATAAAAATTCTTTATAAAATGAGGGAAAACAAAGAACATAGGTTTGCATTCAAATCATTTATAAATAATCTACCATCTCTCTAAAAAAGAAATTTACGGACTTTTAAGTATTGGAGGTTCGATATGGCTGGCTGGCACAACTAGTGTCCTATTTATCATCCTTTTTGCAAGTGTCAAGTGCAACCAATTGATTTATTTTGTTAGCCCCATTTGTGGAAAACGACTGATCGTCTTTTTTTCTGTCATAAAAGTTGTATGGTTTAGACTCATTTAATGGATGCTCGATAAAATATCATCGAACAAAGTAGCCTATACACTGGAGTACGTGGTTGGTGAAAGACTTGATGTAGGGTGTGCAACACAACAAAACCAAGATTTGTTGCAAAGATCGATTACTCCCTCGTCAAGATGCTCTTCAAGAGCAAGAATGACAATAGAAGGATGAAGAATTAGTGGCTAGTATCACTACGATGAGAAAATCACTAGTGTTGGAATGTGGCCCAAGTGCAACAACTTAATTCTGGGATCATACTTATTGGTTAAGTTTTAGTTTATTTGTTTAGAGGTAAGACAAAAAATAAATAAATTTAAGTAAATCAACTGACTTAAAAATCAATCAATTAATTTTTCTAATTAAGTTTATTTGCTTAAAGTTACTTTTTTTTGTCTCATTTTTAAAACAAAAGTAAGTTTGAGCAAATAAGATAAAGAAACGCATTAAGGCAAAGATTTGATATTATAACCTCTAGTGTGTTTAAGCAAGAGAACATGTAGGCAAACATATGATATTTCGACTGTTAGGGGACCGCAATTCGTCTACTTACGATCTTTATAAAAACAAATTTGTAAGACATAATGTTGAATGTCATAAAAAAAAACTTGCGTGTATCTTCTTCATTACTGATTAGGTTTTTTAAGGTGAAATAACATAATTTATAGTCTAACAACTGATATTAATCAGAGCCAAAATCATGAGTTTAAGCTGCAAAAATGTCATCGTGAGGAAAGATTGTTGGGGGCACATTTCAACAGGTCTGTGAGGATGTTGAATGCTATAAAATTAGTGAAGTAGCATAGCTCACGTTCTGCTAACCAAAGAAGAGAGGAAGAGCAGAGAAGAACAAAGAAATGGAAGGGAATCAAATTTGCTACAGTGCTACTATAGGCTCTAACCACAGTGAAAGCTGTTTCCAAGAGCAATAGATCCATTATCTATAGTTATTCTAGTACGTGTGCGTGGAATAAAGATAGTACTTGGTGTCTTGTCGAGGTTTGTCAATTAAAAGATAGTACTTGGGCGAGTGGGGTCTCCTGAGAGTTTTGAAAATTAAGATACAAAAGAAATGGATATATAAATATCCCTCCCAGCAATTCATTTTTCATTCATTTATAGGCTTTTTATAGTAGGTAGAGAAGATAATGCTGATTGTAAGTGGTACACTACTGGTACCCAATATGATTTGATATTTGATTGATGAGAATTAATGGACCGTACGTACTTATTAATTGAATATAAGCTCAATTACTCATTTTAAAAGATAAGAAATTGGAATGCGAATTATGTATCAAGATTATTGAATCCTTGTTTTTAAGGTGGATTTGAATAGAACTTATTGTTGAAAGTTAAAAAATAAAAATTAAAAATATTGTAGTAAAATAATTTTTAAATGTGTGAATAGTGATGCAGAATTTATTTTTAATAAAAAATTGATGAAAAAGTATATGAACAGTGCGCGCACAGTGCACGCACAATGCACGCACTGCGCATATGTCCCCCGCGGCTGCAGCAGAAACCAAAAAAAAAAAAGAAAAACGTGAAAACGCAACAAATATAATCTTTATCCAAACACCATCTTAGTAGTTTAATTGGCATATTTGGAGTGTTTGATAATATTGTTCTAGTAATGTTGTTTATATTTTTTGAATATGTGTGGATGAAAAAAAATACGTGTAATGTTATTTAAAAACTCAAAATATGTGTTTAAACACATGTACCAAATGAACCATATACAAAATTTTTGAAGATTTAGGTGTGTTTGTTTGGACGTGTAATAAAGTGGATGAGAAACTTTGAAGAGAAAATGAAAAAGAAATTTTTTTTTTTTTTGAGTGTGTTTGGTTGGGTGGAGAGGAAGGAAAATAAATGATAAGGCCCGAGTGTTTTCTCCCAGCCCACCAAAAATTTTTCTCCCCAAAATAGGGATAAAACTGGGAGGCTTCCAAAAATACCTTTCATGATGGACTTCACGTCCAATGTGTTGCCTTCTTTTTTTTTTTTTTTTTTTTTTTTAAATTTTAGAAACAGTTATGAGTTAATTTCTTATACTATTTTATTTTATTTTTTACTTTAATGAAGTGTCCATCTATACACAATTTTTTTAAAGTATAATGTGTGTGTGTTTCTAAAAAAAAGATACTCAGTGTTGTTGAGTCGTCCCACATTGGTAAGGTGTGATATTGAGAAGGTGTTTATTACTTGCTCCGCGACACTAACTGCCACATGCAGTTTCGGTGTTGGCATGTGAGTGTATTTCCTTATCTCATCTCCCTTTTCCTATATATATGTGTGCGTGCGTGTGTGTGTTTCTCAAAAAAAAAAAAAAACTTTATTTTCAACCAAACAAAAAAGTTTTTCATCCCTCCACTTTTTCACCATTCCAAACAAATACAAATAAGAGAAACTAAAATCTTTTCTATCCTCCCACTTTTCCATCCTTTCTCCATTTTCCATCCTCCCACTTTTGTATTTTCCCAACCAAACGAACCCTTAGAGAAATGTTCAAATTACAAAAATTAACAACATACTGTAATTATCTAAAAAAAAAAAAATCTATCTCATATTAAAAAGTTAAAAATCTCATATAATGGGCTTTACTTGTTAAAATGAAGTTTTTTTTAAAAGAGGAAATGATAGAAGATTTTATTCATTCAACACCAAGGTGTACAATGGGGAAAGAGAAAAGAGGGTCAAAACAATGGCCTTCTCATTCTCTTTTGCAAGTTGCAACACTAGTAAGAGCTAGAGCAACACAATTACATCTTAAAAGAAACTAAAAATAAAATATAAAAAATATATACTAAAATTTTTTTCACAAATCAGCTTAATATTCTTCAAGATCTAACCAACCACTTCCAAAGAATACAATCTAATCTTGATCACATTGACCTTTATGAACTCCATAGTGTAAGTAGCAGTTCGAGACCATAGACTTCGAAGATCAATTCATTTTACTTCTAGAAAAACCTAAACATGCATGACCGGCCTGAAAGAATTCCAATAAGGAACATGAAGCCAAACAACTTATGCAAAGGAACAATCTCGCAGCAGATGTATACATGATTTAGTCGGATCAGAGGTTGAAGCCATGTTGTCTTGGGAAGCATCACAATGGTTGTCAATTATTTTGAACAAATCTAGTTTTTACATAGAAACAAAACTTGGGGATTTTCTTCAATTGATAAACAACAAAAGTTGTAAACTACCTTTGGGATCCCAAGCCCATGGTAGTTAAGGTTGAGAATTTTCATAGATTAGATTGGGGTTGAGTACCAACCCCAGTGATGGGAACAACCAAATGGATGCTGCCTTTCTCAATCATCTATTTTTTCTGTTTATGATTCAAATCAAGATCCTTGATAGAAATAGAGGCTCCAGCAGACCGTTTAGAAGGTAATGGTGTGGATATGAGGGAGTCGTTAGAATTCAATTTGGCCTTATTCCTGATAACCCGCTTCCAACTACGTAAGGATGATGTCTTCAGTTCTAGACTCTCGGTAGGTACCTCAAAAGAGAATTCCATCTCAATATCCTCATAAATCTTGAAAGTTTCTCAATTGAATTTTCGAAATTACTTACCTCTATCTCAGAAACAGGACAGCTGTGGTGAGTAGACTTAGACCTTGTTTGGTTTGTCACTCACTCATATCCCAACACTCATAATTCAAATCTCCTCACCCAAACTCATATCTCAATATCTCACAACTCTAACTCAACAAAACCTATAACTCACTCTCATGCTCGTTTGGCAGCTTGTTCTCACAACTTTAAGTAATAGTGGCTTCCATTATGTCACCTGCTTTACTTTGTTGTATATAAAGTAAAATACCAACACTCGTGTTGAGACCCCTTAAAAGTTCCCAATTTTTTTGTGTGGAAAACTTAAGTTGTTAAAACCCAATTGTATAATAGCCCTAACTAGGTCTTATGTTCCTTTAAAGCTGCTAATATGATTTTTTTTTTTTTTTGGTGGGGAGGGGAGGATGGTCTAAATTTTTGTGAACTGTTTATGTTTTTTGCTTCCTAGTTTGTGGTAGCTTTTTTCGTGCAATTTACATGGGAAAGTGATTCTTTAAGAATGTGGGTGCCAATTACTTTGGTTTTTAGTAGTTATCATAGGACATTCAAGAGTAAACAAGCATTCACAGCCAACGTAGAGCGTAAACACAAAGCAAAGTAACTGATTGACAATGAATATATATGTAGGGGTGGAGGTTTCAAATAATGTCGGAGGCAAGTGCAAGTAGCTATAACTCCAACTATAGGGGGCATGTGTGTGTCATGGATCAGTGTGTGTTGTGGGCATCTTTGCAGCTGCATACTTTCGGTAGAAGGTTTTATGGCTGTAGACATTGGAAACCTGTAAGTATCAACTGCGCTTACTGTCATTATCCCTTTATGGTTAAAGTTGCTATGCTCCTCAACTCATGTACTTACCAGCTTTGTTTGATATGCAGGGCAACGATGAACATTGTAAGTCCTTTAAGTGGTTGGATGGCATGCCATGTAGGCATGGTGCTGAAACATCACCGATTTCATCGCGAAATTTACTAGGCTTGAGGCCGAGGCAGCTATAGCAAAAAACAATGAGACGGAAGCTCGTGCAATGGTAGCAGAAGCACTCCACAGGGAAAGAGTAGCAAAGTGTAGTGCTAAAAAAGCAAGTGTTGCACAATGTGTGGCCAATGCTCGAGCACATAAATATAAGAATGCTCTACTTATCTCATGGTTGGCATTTGTGGTATGGTTTATATTTTCACTTGTGTCTAGGGACGTTGGATTACGACAAATGTTTTTGCCATGATTTTGAATCTGGCTTAGTGGTTTGCATAATGAAATTCTATTATGTGGTTGGACATGGAAATGTATTATAGGTGTTGGAAGTGCCTTGTAGTGTAGGTGTTGGGCTTGACAACGTATGTGTTGAATGACAGACCTATTGTAACCTTATATATAACATTGTTGTTTTGTAATGGCAACATTATTATTTTTTGCTATTCCTATTATTTATAATTCAGTTGTGTTGTTAGGATAATTTGATTGTATTTGAATTAAGTTGTTGTTGGGATAGAGTCTACCTAGTGGTAGAACTCTAGCTAATAGGATTAGGAGTTATTTCATTTAATTTGAATTTCAGTTCAGTGTATTTAAGCATCGATATAAATAATATGAGGCAATCAGTATTTAATCCCAAATATCCTTCTCTCCCTTTATTTCTAGGAGGGTAGTCGCCTCGAATACAACTAAGTTATCTAACAAACTGCAGTTCACTGCACATAGTTTATAAAATCACGCTATACCATTACAAAATCACCCATCATCACCAATGTAAAAAGTAGGCAAAATGTGGACTTGACAGAAACTTCAAATACCATTGACATGGTATAATAGTGCATAATACAATGGTACAAATACTAACAACCGAACTTATACGCATCATACATTTTTTGTTCCAAAATATACTGTTATAAAAAAATACATAACATCTGCTGAACATGCACCTAGTAAATGCTAATTGCCTGGCCTATGCTACCAAGTTTATAAATATCAAAATGTAAGCATTTACAATACAATTCCGAGGGTGAATCAATGTTGACGGGCGACATAATCAGCCCACATAGCATCGGTGATGTCATCCCTAAAGTGGGCCATACGTCTCTTTGATGTATCCGACATCTTCACTACATGCCTCTGGTTTGCGATGCTGGTGGAAGCTTCATTGTTGCACTACTGGGTGGAAGAACATGATTTCCTTCATACTTTACATTGTCCCATGTGTTAAACAATTCATCACTCCGGTTATGAATACATATAAAATTGTGTAGACAACAACATGCAGTAATCACATAGCGTTGCTTATTGCGCTTGAAATTTGGCATTAAATTGAGGATGGGAAATCGAGCCTTTAGCACCTCAAACGATCGTTCAATAACCATCCACAAGGAAGAGTTTCGATAGTTGTATAACTCTTTCTTGGTTGTTGGATTCCTATTACTAGAATGGAATTTCTAGGCATGGTCCCTAGTTAACTTGTGAGGTGGTAGGAAACTTGTGCCAATAGGCAAGCCTGAGTCCACTAGGTAGTATGACCCTACATGTGAATGAAGCTATTCAGTATTGGCTACAATAACCATAACAAAAACATGTAAAAATTGGTAGCCTTTGAGATTAATTGCAGTACCTGTTGATGACCTTGGGAATCCATGCTTCGGGTCACTAATTGATTCCTCTAACACCCGTGAGTCATTAGCACTACCTTCCCACCCTGTATGAACATAAATAAACTACATTTCCATGTTACTCACACAAAAAATATTTTGTGATTACGGTAGCCTTCCAGCTCCTGTAAGCTTGAGTCACATGTTTAGGAGGTTGAACACTCACATGGTTACCATCCATTGCCCCAACACATTTTTGCACATGACTATGATGTATGCACCTAGTTAAAAAGAATATGTCTACAATATAATTAAGTGATGTATATTACCTCGAACCATAGCCAGTACTTGTTCACCTGAAGATGTTTAAGGAGGCCAACTACATCTGGATCTGGCTGAATCAGATGTTTTGCATACGAGTGAAAAGCCCACAACACCCTGCAGAAGTGGCGAGACATCGTCTCAATTGAGTGCTGGAACCTGTTTGCAATACACCTCATTCGGACATTGTGGCCAAGTATGTATAATAACATGGCGACCACCTACGTGGCATCCATATCACCTTGCCCTTCTATCAAGTATCCATGACCAAGCAACTTATCCACTAAATGTAACGGATACAAGCGTGTCCTGCAAAACATCTCAAAGCACTTCTTAGGATTACTATCAAGTTCATCCATGTATCCTTGCCCCGTGAGGATACAATCACACATGGGCTGTTTATCATAATGTCGCTGCATATAGGTGAACATCTCACCTACCAAAGGATTCACAAAGTCAAACTTTGCTTCATCTTCGCTATTGCACTCTAAACCCCACCAGTCATCATCATTAGTAACATGACTAGCATCATCATAATTAACGTTGTTGAAGTATGATTCGTCTAAATCATAAGCCAGGAATTCATCTAACCATTCACTCTTTGATGCCATTGTCACTTACACACCACAACAACATACTATTAACCTATGTGATGTATACAGCAAACTAATGCGAATAACAAGCACTCAACAATAAACCAAGGAAAATATGGGAAATTATCATAAATATTCCTAATAATAACTTAAAATTGTTCAACATAGCATCCCATCAAGTCTAGAAATAAAAAAGGCAACCTGACAAACATCCATAGTAGAGAAAACAAAAACCAACAGTACAACAGTTTTTGTGACATAAGGTACAAGTACTACACTAACCATAACATAATACTACAATACTACAATTACCATAACATAATAAAATATGATCCATGTCTCAATCCTCTGGGTTAACAATATCGTCCATCCATGCTCGCCTTCTATGCTCCAGCATGCCCATGAACATCACCCTATTCTCCTTCACATGGAGAGCCTTTGAGATCTTCAAATATGCCTTGTTTCCTAGATCCTTATACAAATCAAGCCTGTCAATAGCTTTCCCTAGAGAACATGGATCACCTCCAGTTGCTGATTGGGCAAATTGCTCTGAAGTGCCATTTGACTTGCCCCTCTTACCACTAAACCTCTCCCTCGTCATTGCGGTGTACTCCTTTAGGGCCACAATCATCCCACTTACTTTATTGACTTTCTTCGCCACTTTCTTACCCTTGGCACTTGCTTTTTGCATGGGACGCTTACCTGCAACTTAGGTTTAGTCAACAACATCAGTCTCCTTCGTAGTCCGAGGAATACTATCCAAGTTGGGGGTGTAGTAGTCATCATCAAGATGGATAGGAGTAGCATCAGCAACAAGCTCCTCCTCCAGTGCATGCTCTTCATCACTGTTCAGTGCAGGTGTGTTTGATGAAATCTGAAGATGCCCATTTGCAATACTGGGAGCAAACAACTACTTTAGCTTATCTTAGTCGGGGCATCCCTTCTTTCGCAGTTATTTGCGTTCCGATCAGCCTACATCAACACAAGCATAAGAATAATTGTTAGGCAGAAAAGTAATCACAACAATGCAAAGGTATACCATACTAACATGAAACTTGAAATGCATTAAGTAACATACTGCCACCACATGCGCCCAAACCTCGTCAGTGCATGTAACAGTTTGGGTGGCCTCATCCCACCCTAACCCCGTACGATTCAGCAATTGACTCCACTTGCATTGTTTACCCCGAAGCCTATTATGCTTTTGGAAAACTCTCTTAGCGGTGAGATTTTTACCAGTCCTTTTATTAAGTTCTTGTGTCGTTGTTTCCCACATAAGGCCCTTAAAAACACCATTCTCCACTTTGTCATTGAACACACTTTGTATTGACAGGTAAATAAATGAACAATGAATATTAATGTGTTACCGCGACCAAGTATGTTGCGTAATGAGAAAGTGCACAAGTAACTATACATAAACAAGCAGTACATGTAAATAAAGATAACACCATACTGACATATATCCCAATTCATAGCTAAACATGTACATTGTGACCATGTAACATACAAAAAGACAAAAGACCAAATCATTGTTTTACTACAAAAGTAGTCACTAATAGCCATAGCCATAGGATAGTGCATGTGAAAGTGTACACTAACAACACCATAGTAATCTACAAATCGTAGTGGGAACAAAATAAGTTAGCAGAAACAAAATGGTTAGCTATGCACTACAATGCTTTAGCTATTCAATAGCCTCTTACTGAGACAGACCAACCCCTTCATCTAGAGCCACCACTGGCCACCCACACCTTTACCCATAACGAACTTCGTTGGCCCTACAATAATCCCTTCGAAGTACAGTGAATTGACACACAACCTGCCTTTTGTGGAAATCCTTCCCAGTCCCAGCATTGAGAGTGTTTGTGATCACATCCCACAATGGCTCACAGGGAAGCCCTGCCGCAAAATCACCCAACAGGAATTGACCAAAGACAATGTCACATAATTCATCGACACAGTCATCATCCCACCTCCTCAAATCCCCAGCCATCTAACAACAACCTCTGATCATGTAACAATAACATATAACAATAAACATTTCCATATATTCAATCAAAGTCAGACAATAGTGTTTAGGGGTCTTATCTTAAGGTACAATAGTGCAACTTTATCCTCCCTTAAAAGACCACCATATTGTTTATGGATACAGTGTACATTGTTACATACTCTATTGATCTATTGAAGAGACAGACTATCACTAGCTAGATCTTATCACTTAAACTAAGTAGTAACTAAAATGACAATCATAATAAAAAACAAGATAGAGCGACTAAGGCACATCCATCTTTGATTCTAATATATATTTTTTTGAAAAAGGTACATTCGTCTTCCATTATAAGAATATCACATAAACCATGTCGAAAAATAGTATAATCATTAAGCAAATAAGTAGGGGAACCCACACCACGGATTAAGCAAAGAAAAAAAAAATAGAAACAGAGGCATACAAGTGGAGTACTCTAACAAGGGTAGTTAATTAAAGGTTTTTCGGATTGTAATTTGTACACGGTTTTTTCTTGCTAATTGTAAAGAAAGTTATACAGAGCCCCATTACCAAACTTTTCATTCAGGTTATTAACCTCAAAGAAAACACCTTAACTCCAACCACCTTTCTTAACTTGATATCTTTCATCAAGAATAGGGTGAGCCACATTGGAAGTAAAGACTAAGTTTTTTTTTCTTTTTTTTTTTCCCAAGCCAAAAGTAGGGCAAAGCATTCACAATACATGGTTATAAATACTGAGACATTGTTCATAACACCATGGTTCTAACAAAGGAACAAGACAGAAAAATTTCTAAAATAAAAAAATAAAAACAAAAAAAAAGAGGCATAAACATGAGTAGCTATACTTGAGTAGAGAGTTAAAAAAGAGGCATAAACAAGCATTCACAACCAACGTCTCAGTAAACACAAAGCAAAAAACGGAGGAACATGGAAATGGAGGAACATGGAAAAAAAAAAGAAAAAAAAAAAAGGCAGAACCCAGCAGCTTCGGGCATGTAAAAAGATGGAGGGGAAGCATTTGGGTCTCACCGAAAAATTGAATTGGTGAATGGAGCTTCGTTGGAGCTGGGCCTTGTGTTGATCGGTGGAACTAGAGCTTATATTTTCGGATGGATTAACAGTGATGATTTTTAGTTGTGCTTGTGCTGTGGGTTTGGGAGAAGGGAAAAGGGAAAGTGATGAAGAAAAGTGGTCTGGGTGGTTGGGAAAGTAATGAGGTAAAAAGATCCGTTGCTCACAAAAGCCTGCAGTGATGGGACAAGACACTGCTGTGGGACTTGTGTGTGCTGAAAATTTACAAAACTGCCACTGATAACTCAAAACTCTTAACTTGAAAACAGCCTCACCGTATTTTCAAAATTGCTCACCCATCACTCAAAATTGTGTGATATCATCACTGAGTTAATGGTTTGGAATTTCATCCAAACAAGCATGCTATCCGTGGGCCCTACTGATTTTGCGTTATGAGTTAACAAAACTGGGATTTGTTAACTTAGTTCGGGGAAATCCAAACAAGGCCTTAGTGTTTGATGAGGACTCAAAGAAGTCTATATTATGACTTTGGGCATTATCACAATGTTCCAATTCACGAGGGATAATAGTCTTACATCACAATTTAAATTTGTATCCAAATGGGAAGCCGCTATATCAGATGGAAGAAAAAAATTAGGCTTATCATGGTTTTGAACAAGGATAACATCATCAGAATTTGAATTGGATGCAATCTCCTTAATCTTGACTACCTTATCTATTTGAAAATTCGAAACACTTTTGGAAATAGGAACCAACTTCTTTTCTGGCGCTAGAATAGTTGTGTCTTCTCCTGTCAAAGTGCCAAACGGCACAGATTGCCTTGGATTAATCATCACGGCCGCCGTGGAAAGCTCAGTCTGAATTCGGCGATGATGTAGCGAATCATCAAAATCTTCTACCACTGATTGAATATCATCCTCATCTTCATCCCGTGAGTGTGATTGAGAGTTCCCTGAATCTTTTTTTCTACGACCCTTCAGAGCCAAAGAACGGAGCCATGAACCAAATTGAAAAACATCATCATCAGAGGAAAAACAACCCATCTTCAATTGAGGACACTCTCTGTCTTGATGGCCAAGAATTCCACATCTATAGCAAAAAATAGGAAGCCTTTCATATTTAAAGACAACCCAACTAGACTCAAGATCTTCAATTTGGATCATTTTACCATGCATAAGTGGCTTGGTAATATCAACATTTACTCTAATTCGAAGAAAAGGTCCCCAGGCAAGACCACTCTTGGGTGCATCCACCATGAGAAGCTCGCCCATCTCATTACCAATTCGGGCTCCTACACGCTTATTCATACTTTTTATAGGAATATTAAAAATACGAATCCAAAAGGGGGAATGACGGAAGGTGACGTTGGCTGGACTGGAATCACAATGAAATCGCTTCATCATGATCAATCTTTTATCAAAGGACCTGGGACTTCTATCTAATACATCTATCAAATGCTCTGAACCAAAAATAGCAAGAAAGAGATTCTGTCCGACCTCTTTAATAGTTACACCTTGAGAAGAACGCCAAAGATTCACAAGTGGCTTTAAAAGCTTCCTTGTTGAAATCTTTAGTAGTTTGCAACTTGAACAAGATGCTAAATTGTGCCTGCTGTTTAGAAATAGTTACCTTAAAAGCTTCCATAGTTGTAATGCCTTTTTCCACTTCTGACAATTTGAAATGTTTCCAGAGTTCTTCCATAGATGCATCCATAGTAACAAGAATAAAACAGTAGTAATAAAGAGCTATGTAAGATATAGGAAAAGGAAAGGGAGAGAAAAAAAAACAAACCTTCTACCACAATCTAATAACAGAGATTGGAGAGGTTAAGTCTCACAAAGGGAAAGTGAGTTCGTAGCTTCTACAGTCAAAGACTACCGAGAGCCTAAGAGAGAGAAGTTTTTCCAATAACTAGTTGTTAAAATGAAGTTTAAATGTATATATGCGAGTGAGTGTTTAATTAAACTTGGGATAGTTTGGAAATTTATCACTTAACATTTCATGTTTCTTCCTGTGTCTTGAAAAACTGTTTTTCTGTGTATAGAATCATAGGTAGTCTGATATAAAGGTAATCGGTTAAATGTTTTTAGAAGTGTTTAGGACGATTTGTACTTAAGACTTCAGATTCTTCAAAATTTATGGAGATCTTAGGATTTTGTTACCCTAAATTATAAAAATATTTCTTGAGACATTTGTATCTAATTAATATCGTTTGATATCACGATTAAATTATATAAGTAAAATTTCCAATCTCATGGCTGATGTGTTCAAATCAATTTTCGTTAATATAGTCCATTTGTTTGTGTTATTTCTGTTGAACATCTTATCTACATGAAATACCACTTATTTTTCCCTTTATTTCTCATGAGGGCAGCTCAAATAATTTAATCTAAAACAATTTGGGAAGTGAAAAAGAAAAAAAAAGTTGGGTTTGAATTTTCCACTCTTTGAAAAGCTAGAGAAGTAGGTGAAAAGACACAGTGGCGGCACCACATATAGGTCAGGGTGGTCCCAGGACCACCCTGACCTGAAAAAAAAATATAATAATTAAATTTATTTATTTATTTATCTACCCTTAAAAAAAATTAGGAACACCCTCAACATTTTTTTATGCCAATAAAATTAAAGAGAGATACTACGTTCACAATATTTTTACAACATTTTCACAATAAATCACAGGTGGTTAGTTGTTATTAGTTCAAATTTGAACCTAACACTAAGATTACTTTTTTGCGACAACAATAACAATCAGTAATAACTTACCACTTATGATTTGTTGTAAAAATGTTGTGACAATGTTGTGGACATATCATTTCTCAAAATTAAATTTTGGTGGATTATTTGTTACATTTCGGCCAGTACTAGTTTTTAGAAGAAAAAAAAGAAAAATCCCTAAATTGACAAACTCGTTAGTACAGTGTGTCATTACCTGCGTCAAATGCCTAAAAAACAAATCCAGCCAATGCAAAGGTCACCCCTTCTTCTTCTTCTTCTTCTTTGCTTCGTATTAGACGCTATGCTAGTTTGCCTTTTCTTTCTTTTTTTACTCTAGTTTTTGTTTTGTCAAGTTTTTTCTTTAGTTTGCCTTTTAAACTTTAGCTTGCTGACCCCACCCACGTGACAAAGTTTTGGAAATAACAAAACTCAAAAAACTGACAAAAGAGTTTGATTTCAAACTTATTTATTGAGTCTTGTCTCTTCCCAATATGATATACATATATACATTCGTATCGTACTATTTTTGGTTGTTGTTTTTTATTATTTAATTACATATTTATGTTTTAATATTCTAAAACAATAATTGTTATGTAATAACTAAATGATTTGAGTGTCAAAAAAGAAAAACTAAATGATTTGTTTTATTTGAGGTTTACTTATTCGGATCAGTAATTTTATGTTGTATAAGAAAATATAAATATATTTTAATTTTAATTTTTTTTAGAAATCCCAAAACACCTTGAAACGGTACGACGAAATAGATCGGTACCAAAATATTTTGTTCCACTAAACAAACCGAAACAGTGTCCAAAACGGTATTCATAACATTGCTTTCAAGCAAAAAGAAAAGGCTAAAAAATATTGAACTAAAATCTAAAAAAGAAAAAATTGTAATAAACAATCTGAAGAAAAAAAAATTTGTAACAGAGCAAACCCACCAGGAACACCTTGAGAAACATTCCTGGAGCCGCCAATGAAAAGACATGCATCTATTAGTTAGTTGACTGAGTGACCACTTATTAGCCATAAGGACCATATATCTTAAAAACGGAGGGATCAATTTTTATAGCCACTTTTTGAGCAATTAGGTGTTGAAGATTTATAT
This sequence comes from Castanea sativa, assembly GCF_040712315.1. Lineage (NCBI taxonomy): Eukaryota > Viridiplantae > Streptophyta > Magnoliopsida > Fagales > Fagaceae > Castanea > Castanea sativa. The sequence continues at coordinate 45,528,365 of NC_134016.1, forward strand.
TCTAATATTTGTCGGTAAATCTAATTTCATTTATTAAAGTGTATTTGGATTAGCTTTTTAATTGTTGAGCAACTTATAACTTACTTATTTGTTGAAAGTTGATTAAAAAAGAAAAGAAAAAAGAGACTTCATATAAAAGCTATCCATAAGCAAATAAACTTATAAACTAACCAAAAAAACTAATTAATCCAAACACATACTTAGCCAGAAGATCATAACACATAAGCATGCCCTTTAGCCTAACCTTGAATATTGTTATGCTTTTAGTACTAAAGCTTGCAAGCTAATTCACTCAGCTGTACTAGGTGCAAAAGCTGGACTTCGATACAATTGAAGTGGATGTGCCAGTGTTTTGTTTGTTTGAATTCCATGATACAATCCATGTCGGTTTCTCACTCTTATAATTTGTTCTATTCTTCAGGCAGGCAAGGGGGGTTCATTGCATTTTCCTTAATTCATCAATCTCAAGAAATTATAATTATATGATTCATACTGGCTTCCTTTGAGACTGAACACCCTTGTATAGATTTTGTTTTAATAATTCGATAATTACAACAACATGGCAGGAGGGTTTGAACGTATGGGAAGTTTTCGTTAGAAACATCAAGAATCGCCAGTTGAACTACAAATTTATTGACTTGTATAGATTTGTGTTAATATCTTTACAAATTAATATTTTGAATCTTATCTGAATGGTAGAAAAGTTCGTCACTCTTTCAAATTAATGAATTGGTACAGCCGCTTTTTAAATTCTGATCTGTCACCCATTACTGTGTTTCTTTCCAATACTCATATGCCATTACTCAAAACCCGTTCATCGGCTGCCTATTCAAAAAGCTAGCTACCATGTTCTACTTAATTATCAACACTGCTTGATCATTAAATTGTACTAAATAGGTGCATTAGGAAGCCAGAGCAGAAGCTTTAAGAAGCAGAAAGGAAGACAAGAAAATATGAACAAAAGGTTCCTACTTTTAAGCCTTAGAATTTGTGAGAAAAATGAGAGATACTACTAAGCCTAGAAGGTGAAAACTGAATAGGTTCCTGCATTGTATCTTCAATGGCAAGACTCATTGAATTAGTCAAAGTGATGTTAAGGATACTATAGATTTTACTGAAACTGATGTCACTAATAAGAAGAAAAAAAAAAATCGAACACTCACTTATTATCTTAAAGTGACACTAATCACATTTATTAGCGTATTGTAAGTGTTTTGTAATAAAATTTATATTAACTTCTTTTTTGTTTTTTGTTTTTTTTTTTTGTATTTTCTAATTTCTAGAGGAGCTTCGTGCATGGGGGTGACCATCGTAAACTTACCTAGCATTATATATATATAACCAAAACCTCTACAGCTCCCACAATTTTCCACGTCAGCACAATATTTAAATAAAATTATCATTTTATTTAAATAAAATTATTTTTGTTTAGTCCAAACTTAACAAGGAGTGAAATTCGATTTCTCTAACAAGTCCAACTTAAACTCAAACTCATCATTTTTTAATCATTTTTTTAAAATAAAATTATTTTTGTTTAGTCCAAACTTAACAAGGAGTGAAACTCTATTTTTCTAACAAGTCTAAACTTAAACTCAAACTCAAACATTGATAAAAAAAAAAAAAAAACTTGAATAAATCCTATATTAATATTATCCTAAACGTGGTTTTTTTTTTTTTTGTAAGTCATTGCACGTTCAAGCTTCTTTATCATATTGTAACGCAAATTGAAGTCATACAAGAGCAAATCATGCAATGGTATAGTTTTTTTAATCAATTTAAGATTTTATAAAATTATTTTAGTCTATCTCATAAATAGATAGGTTCCCGTGCACGGGTTAACGACTGGTTAATATTAATTAATAAGGTGTCGTGGTCCTGGAAGGCATGGGAATGGGCTCACAATATATAGTCTCACCGCTCAACCTATATATGCATGTCTTAAATATGCATGCTGTAATATGAAAATATTATAAATTTTACTTTAAAAAAATTACAAACCATAACATAATGAATGCAATTGATGCGTCACTTCAATAAAATAATAAATGGGTGTTTAATTTTATTGTTATTAGTGACATCCGTTTGTAAGATCTATTTAGTAAAATTTATAGTATCCATAACATCACTGCCGCATTTTAGAGGTTTTTTTGTGTGTTCCAAGTCAAATCTTCATTGAAAAAAACCAGATTAAAACATGAAAAAAAAGAAATACTAATTGTGGATTTTGAAATGCACTCGTAGAAATACCATAGCATCAAATAAAGAATTAAATACTCAATACTTAGGTAGGTAGTCAGGTACTCATAAATCTTTTTTTTTTTTTTGCTTGAGCTCTTGTAATCTTTAATAATTTTAATGTTGTAGTTGTAGTCTTTTTTTTAAAAGAAGGTTGTACTCTTTCCACAATATAAAAAGTTAGTAATATTCGAAGTACGTAATAGCAACAAAAGGTCATTTTAATCTTTCTTACATAAAACTTTGGGAAATTTTCGTTTTAACCCTATAGGTTAAGAGAGTACAAATTAAATTCTATAATTAAAAAAATAAATAAATCTTGAGCTTCAAAAAATAACAAGTTAAATCCTATAGTTTTAAAAGTAGGGTCGGCTGAACAATAGATGCAATTAATGCAATTGTCTAAGGCCCCCAAATAAAAAAAGACCTCCACTTGTATAAAAAAAAAATTATATATATAATTTATTTATCTATATATTTTAATTAAAAAAAATTAAGTACTTTTATTGGTCAATAAAATGCATTAAAATGCCACATCGCATCTTAAAATGCAAAACAGTGCACAATAATAGTGCACACAACTTAATAGGACAAGACTCCACAGTACTATGTGCACTGTGCAGTCCTGTCTACGAGCCACAACACATCACAAGGCCTTAAGCTAAGCCTATAGTTTACTCTACTGACTTCACAGCTGGCCCTCACATGGCCCTACACTAATTAATAAGTTATCACATCTTTATCTTTTTAATACAAATTCTTACTTTATCAATTATTATAAATTATCACACCAATGAATACTTTGATGTATATTATATCAACTCATTTGTATTATAGTAATACTAATTTAATTAATTTTTATCATTTGTATTATAGTAATAAATTAATTTTTATTTATGCAGGTTTAGACTTTAAAGTTTAAAAAATGATCCACTTAAAATATTCGCTTAAGATCCCCAAAATTGTTGAGCCGCCCTGTTTAAAAGTAATAGATTATACCACGATTTTGTAAAAAGTAACAAATTTAACTTTATAGTTTCAAAATAAACAATTCAAGCAATGAGTTTTCGAAAAGCAATAAACTATTAAACCTTAGTCCATATAAGTGAAATGACATTTTATTTGAGGTTTGTTATTAGTTTAGGGTTTAATTTGTCACTTTTTATACTTTAGAGTTCAATTTATTACTTTTGAAATTATAGCGTCAATTTGTTACATCCCTTAGATTATAGAGTTTAAATAATTTTCCCAGAAACTTGAATTTGATATGTGTCCTTATAGGAAAAAAATATATAAAAAGATAAAAAAATCCTTTAATTATTTATTGATATTGATAATTAACTCTCTCTCTCTCTCTCTCTTTTTAAATCCCCTTCTTTAATCTTTACCCCATAAAGAAACTATTAAATCAACTAAATTATTTATTTTGTCAATATCGTTTTGAAAATATACATTTTTTTTATAACAAATTCGAAACGTATATAATAAAGTAAAAGTACTATTTGTTTCTCAACAAAAAAAGTACAAGTACTATTAATGCTATAAATAGTAATGGGTGAAATTCTATGAAGAGAAAGTAGTATACCTTTGAATACAACCAAATATAAATAAAAATTTCATCTAAAAAAAAGTAAAAAAAACTAGGGTAAACTACCTATTTAGTATCTAATCTTTACACCATATTTTAATTTGGTCCTTAACCTTTCAATTGTGTCAATTTGGTTCTTAACCTTTTAATGTCGTGTCAATTTAGTCTTTGCCATTATATATTATATGAAAATTGTTTACATACCATATAGCCAAAATAAAATTTTAGTTTATTATCACAACAACAGAAGCTAATTTTTTATTTTGGCCATTAGACATGTCATTAATTTTCATCCAAAAGATAACTGTAAGGATTAAATTGACACGGTAAAGAAAAATTAGGGACCAAATTAACACAATTAAAAAGTTATGGATTAAATTGAAATATGGTGTATAGGATAGGGACCAAATATGTAATTTATCCAAAAAACTATAAATGAGAATTTTTCTTTGAACCAAATATAGGTAACGGATGAAATACTATAAAGAAAAAGTATACATTTTTTTTTAAACACACAATTTATATACTAAAGTTGTGTTCTTTCTTGTTTTCTTTAATTTAGTAAATTCTTTATTGAAAATACTTCACCTCCAGTACACAAGAAGCAACTAGATGCGCAGAAAGTTAGAGACAGTCATTCAAATAGGGACCTTGGTACGTAGTGAAGCATCTTAATTTTTGTGGGTGTGTGTTTTTTTTCCTTTTAAGAATTCATAATTAGGGGATAGGAGATTTGAATTCTCTCTATCTCTCTCTGTATAAAATCGAAGTCTATGAAACTCTCACAATTTTCTATGCACAATATTTAAATAAAATTATTTCATATCATTTTATTTAAATAAAATTATTTTTATTTAGTCTAAACTTAATAAGGAGTGAAACTCTATATCTCTTTAACAAATCCAACTTAAACTCAAACTCATCATTTTTTTTAAACAAAAATATTTTTGTTTAATCCAAACTTATCAAGAAATAAAACTTTATCTCTCTAATAAATCAAACTTAAACTCAAACTCAAACGTTGATATTATTATCATCTATATATAAATATATAAATATATATATATAACCGAAACCTCTGAAACTCTCACAATTTTTCACATCATCATTTTAATTTATAAAAAAAAATTAAATTTTAAACTAAATAGTGAGAGAGTCCTAATAGGAGTCTATCTTTTTTCCTTAATCTTAAAGATTTTTTTTTAAAAGTGAATCTTTCTTTTTTCTTTTTTTGAAACCTAAAGTAAGTCATTTAAAAAAAAAAATTCTAACTTGACATCATCATTTTAATTTATAAAAAAGTTTTAATTTTTAAACCAAATAGTGAGAGAGTGAGCCTCTTCTTTTTTCCTAATCCTAAAGTTTATTTTTTTACATGAATCTTTTTTTTTTTTTTTAAAACCTAAAGTGAGTCCTTTTAAAAAAAAAAATTCTAACGTGAAGTCTAATTATTAAAGAAATTATAATAATTTTTTAAATCCTAATTCTAACATAAGTATCTAAAAAAGTCAAAAATTCCATTTATATATTATATATAGATAATAATATGGAAGAAATGTGTTATGTGGAACCAATGATATGAAAGAAAAAGATTTTTTCTAAACTATTATATTGAACAAAAAATTACTTATTTTCATTTATTATCAAGTTATTATTATTATTATTATTATTATTATTATTATTATTATTATTATTATTATTATTATTATTATTATTATTATTATCTTTCTACTTCACTAACGTGATATTTTATGATAGAGTGCAAACTTATACCCATGGATTATTTTTTTGAATGTAACCCAATCTTTTTTTTATATTTTTTTTATTTTTTTAGTTATATATATTTTGTTTTGTTTCAATAATTTCTAAGTAGTGAATTATTTGATTTGTTTAATATTTTTTGGTCTTTCAGAAGTTTTAACATCTGAATTTTTGAGTCTGAAATTTTTTTTTTTAAGTCATGGCTTCTTCATTAAATTGAAACACAAATTGAAATCATATATGAGCAAATTATGTAATGGTGTAGTTCTTAATCAATTTAAGATTTTATAAAATTATTTTAATCTACCTCACAAATAGATAAGTTCCCGTGCATAGCATGGGTTAGCGACTAGTATTTTTTAAGTTACAAACTCTCGACAATTGACATGCTATTTTTATGTTATTTACCATGCAAAAATGTTTAAGGATGTATTTGGTAACTTTTTTTTATATAATTTCTAAGGGATTTTTTTAATAAACAAATAAGGGAATACGAGATTGAATCTAGGTTCTTCTTAATGTGAAAATTGGAGAATTTTTATTAAAGGATCTTAACTTTTTGTTTTCTCAGTTATAAATCTCGTTGGGCTCATGATGAAAATATCAACATGGTTTGTGTTTTTTTTTTTTAATTTGCCTCCAAATTGATCAGAGGGAAATGGATTTCCCTATTTATGGGAAGAAGAGAAAACACAGAATTAGTGTCTTTATATCTCATCTATATTATGTTAGGTAAAATGGAGGGGAGAGAAGGGAAAGGAGAAGAAAGGAACATGAATAGAAAATTTTCATGAGGTTTTTTTTTTATTTTTATTTTTTATGTATATATGATTTGTGAAAGAAAGTTAGAGAGGAAGGAAAAATTGTAGTGATCCCACAACACTTAAATAGACTGGTTTACCCAATTATTCACGAGGAAAGCAATCAATTGTAAATGATAACGTATAAAAGTAGGTGTTTGGTTTTGTAGTTTTTAGATTTAAAAAAAAAATTATATTTCATTTTTCAAAGAAAAATTTTCTTTTACCTCAAATTTTTTCATCAAAATACTCCTGTCCATTTCCTCCCAATTCGGCAGGGGAAAAAAATGATAGGGTCCAAATGAAAGGTAGATTCCTCCCTTCCTTACTTTTTTATTTCAACTGAACAAAGGATTTCATTTTCCTCATCTCTTCTTCCTCATCCTCTTTTCCTTCTCTCCTTGCTTCTTGTATCCAAAGTTTCAAATACACAGGGTCCGTTTGGATAGAACTTATTGCTGAAAACTGAAAACTGAAAACACTGTAGCAAAATAATTTTAAAATATGTGAATAGTACCGCGGGACCCATTTTTAATGAAAAAGGGGCTGAAAAGTGAAATTTGTGGGTCCGTGAACAGTGCACGAATGCACTGTTCACAGAAGATTGGGTCAACACTTGCGGCTGGAGGAAAAAAAAAAAAAAAAAAACTGAAAATGCAGACGCAGCTTCAGTGGAATCCAAACGCCCTCACAATCAACTAGTATATTTTATCTTTTTGAGCATCTGACTATTCTCTCAGATATATACAGTCTCTCTGTCTCACACACACACACCAGGTTATTATAAAAAGGAATCTCATGGAAGTGGCCTCCCAAGATACTAATAAGAAATTTCAAACTCAATATCTCATAAATATTATAAGAAATTACGAACTACTAGCCAAATTCCTTAGAATTTCAAAATCATTTCAATTTTAAAAAATAAGTGTATAGTGTGTAACAGTTGTTTTTCTAACTGTGTCTGCAGGAGTTGAAGAGTCTTTGCATGGAACTTTAAAACATATAGGTGAAAAGTCAATTAGATCTGTTCTCCGTGTGCCAGTACAGTTGACATGATATTCATCTATTCAAGCATTCCCATTTATGTATCATTGATATTCATTATACACATTTGGCATTGCACAATCAAGTGTGCATGTGATGTATCTTTCTCAACCTCATGTTTAATCTAGTTCATCAACTTGTTAATGCTCTGGTCGTTGGCCTATTTTAATCACTGACTAAGCACTGATAGCCATTAATGTCTGTATCACTCAGATCTTCTTCATTTTTTGATAAGATGTGACACTCACAGATCTGGTTGTTTATGATACATCATCTTCAAATATCTGGTAGACCGTATTGCTACCTCTTCTTCGAAGAGATTTAATTTTAATGTTTAAGCAACAAAAATTAATACACGGCTAGGAGTCCAAAAGGCACTGCCAAAAGTGCTTCAATTTGGAAACCAAAAAAAAAAAACTTGTTTTACAAAGTGTATTTTACACACACTGTGATTTATAATTGGAAGCGTGATTTAAAGTTATAAAAACACACAAATAACAAAGTGGGACAACCTGTAAAAACCAAGTGACTGAAAGTATCATATAAACAAGGAAGACTAATGTTAAAATTTTTATTAAAAAAATAGTAAAGTTTTCACAATTATTAAAATGATAAATAAAAATTGAAGTAATATTACTTTTTTTTATATGCACTCATCACTTACACTAGGAACATCATTTATGCTTTTTTTATTTATGTGATTTGAAACTCTTCCCTCTATTTCACTATCTAGCTATAAAAGCAATTCCTATCGAATGTTAAAAAAAATTGTTTTCTTAGACTTAGGAGAACCATATTCCTACAGGATTTCTTTACTGCCTAAAATCCTTAGCTTTTGAAGACACTAGCGTATAGCCATATATAGTATTGATTATTTTCGTGGCTCCATATGTCAGTCTATTTAATTAAGGTAGTTAACAAAATACATACCCATATTTTCATGCTTTTATTTCGTTAGTGTTTTAACGTGAAACTAACGGGAGTACTGATTTGACAAATATGTATAGTTTAAGAAGTAAATTGACCAATAAAAAAATTTAGGAAACGTCTTAGCCACTAGTTCAAAGTTTAAGAGGGTGTATGAGCATTTTTTCCTATATTTTTTAATTAATTGTATTATTATTTTTAAAAATAACTTTCAACTACACATTAAATTTTTCATTCGAAATAACTTTCAAAGAACAATTAAAGTTTCTATTCGCAGCAGAGATTGGATATCATTTAGCCATTTTTGAGGGTGATGCTCAAACCATTATTAATCAGCTGCTAAGCCAAGAAGAAGTTCTAGCTAAGTATGGTGAGGTAATTCAAGATTGCAAAGTGTTTAATGTCAGACTTTAGAAGAGTTAAAGTCACTCATATTAAACGCAAGGGCAATATTGTTGCTCATGTTTTAGCAAAAAAGGCAAACTGTGTAGGAGATTTTCAGGTGTGGGTTGAAGAGGTTCCACTTGATGTCCTTCCTTTCGTAATTCGTGATCTGCTTTAGTTTTTTCAATAAAAGTCAGTTCGACTTGATTCTTCACCCAAAAAAAAAAAAAAAAAAAACTCTTTCTGTCTCTCTCTCTCTCTCCTTTAAGATCACTCTTTTCAATTGACAAATTTTTCTTTCAAATTATTTTGTAGGAATTTTTCTCCAATTCACTACCAGACAACTTATAAGATTATTAATGTGTATTATTTAAACAAGTTTATAAAACTTATTAAAAAGGTCATATGATTTGTTATCTTTTCTGGGGGGAAAAAAATCATGCATGTGACTAAAAACTAAAAATTACAAATTGATAATCTCTTCAACTGCCATGTAGTAAGATTTCTCTAAACTGATTTTGGAGGTAAACTGCTCATCTATTCAATTCCATAAAATAATTCTAAGGAATTTTAAATTGTTAGTTTTCGAAAAATATTACCTGGCTTTATAAGAAAAGGCCCCAAAAGGAATTCATCCATATATTTCGTCTTACCGTCTTTAAAGGAGGATTCTTCCATTTATTTGTATTTTTGTATTTTTGTTAGATAGTGGGGCATGAAATGAATACAAGAGATCTACTCGAGTTAGCTCATAACTAAAATACATTAAAGACACAGGGAAAAAAAAAAAAAACTAACACTATTTCATATTTTTCCTATCCTGCTCCATTCTGTATGGATTTTCCTAATCTTGAAGAAGAATGGAATGGCAATAGGTTTCGACTATTTTTTGCTTCGAGTGTGTGTATATATATTGTTTAATTTTTTATACATAATTCTAATTTAATTTTTTGTTACATATTCTGTTAACATATCTAAACACACTCATCTTTCTCTTGACACTTACCTTGGGAATCTCTCTTTTCTTTTTCATCTTTATCTCATCTATACTAGAGTCATCTCATTTTTTTTCCTAAAAAATTTAATTTATTAGACATAGCAGAACAATATTACTATCCACGCAACTTTTTTACATTTTTCAAAATTATGGAAGTGATTGATTGAAAGTGGTGCTAAACCCACAACTTTTTACCACCACTCACAATCAACCCTTCCCTGACTATGAAAAATGTTTTGAAAAAATTGTGTGCTTAGCACTAAAATTCAGCGAGAGAGGTGTTTCATATCACAAACATATGGAAATTTCTTATTAAAATGTCATCATTCCAATTTGTCCTGCTTCAATTATAAAAAGTAAACCATGTATAGCCCACATATAAAAATTTCCCCTAAAAATGACAACCTCAATTTGTCCAGCTTCAATTCTAAAAAAAGGATGAAATAGACCCATCACCTAATCCCACCCTTTCTTGTTAGCATCCTTACATACCACTTTTGAACTAGATTGGAGGTGGGTTTCTTTTTTTCTTTTTTTTCCAATAAGTCTATAGTCATAATTATTTTTCTCAAACATTAGGGTGATAAGTTATAAATGGAGATGATAAAATATCATAAGTGGTCCATCTAGGTAAGAATCTAAAACAACTTTATAACTCATATATAGTAAAAATTTATATTAGCAAGTGATATTCATTATTCATCTTTAGTTCAACAAATTAAGGAGGGAAAGAAAAAAAATATAAAGAAAAAAAGAAAAAGAAAGAAAAGACAGGGATATAACACGTGGAGCATGTTCATAGTGTAATGGACAACTACCTCAGACCAAAGTGGGTACATTTATGATTGTTTCTCAAAAAAAAAAAAAAAAACTATGAATAGGAGAGAGAGAAAACACTTCCACACACTTTCCCCACAAATCTCTCTTACACACACATCTCAGTGACTCTTCTTGTCTCTTTTCACTGTGCAAACACCAAGCACAAGAAAACTTAACAAAATTCCAAGGAATGTCAATTTCCTTCTGAGAACTCTCTCTCTCTCTTATTCTCTCATCTTATAACCCAAAAAAACACAGTTTACAGTACTTACTCAGACAGTGACACAAAGAGATTGATTGATAGATAGAGAGAATAATGGGTGGGATGACTTCATCAATGGCTGCAAAATTTGCTTTCTTTCCTCCAAACCCACCTTCCTACAAGCTAATTACAGATAATGCCACTGGTCTTTTGGTCTTGGACTCTTTTTCTATCCGTGAAAACATCGAGGTTCTGAGGCTTCCAACGCGTCGTGGCACTGAGATCGTTGCCGTTTATATTCGGTACCCCATGGCCACCTCTACCCTCCTTTACTCTCATGGAAATGCAGCTGATATTGGCCAAATGTACGAGCTTTTCGTCGAACTCAGCGTCCACTTGCGTGTCAATCTCTTAGGGTACCTCATCTCTCTCTACCCTTTTGTCCTTTTTGAAAGATTTTGTTCATACATGTGAAATTTGGTCATGTTTTTGTGTGTGAATTGGTGAAACTAAGATGAGTTTTAGATACCCTTTTTTTTGTTTATGTGGGATTTTGAAGTTTCTTTGGGTAAAAGTGATGGGAGATAGTGCCTTATTGGGGTTATAAATACTCACTGCACAAAGCTCCAACTTTTTGCTGGTGTAGAACACTTGTTGAATAATGTAATTTTATGAGTGAATTTTGATTAAGCAGAGTTGTTTACTAAATGAAAGAGGGTGATAGCTGTTTTTAGTATTGAGTTTGAGGTGCACCAGGATTGAAAACTTGGTGATAGATTAGATGAAATAATGAATTCAAGTGGATTGGGATGTAGGGTGGCTGGGGTGGGGTGGTTCTTAGGTCTGAATTTTGCATCAAATGGGAAAAAAGAATGCACACACATATAGATATTGTTCATTTGTTATCTGTATAGATTTGAATTCTTACACATCTAATGTTATTGAATAGATATTGGTAGTGGATATGGAGAATCATGTGAATTTCTATTACCCTGTTGAACTTAATCAACTGATTCCACAACAGTGAACCAAATTGGCTGGTGAATGCATCTGCATGGTTGAGACTAGTACATTAATTTGTTTTTCTGGTCTACTTTTGGTCCAGGGTTTTAGTGGGACAAAAATTAAGTGTTATATGAATTTAAAGAAGTTGGTGAATGCACCTATGCATGGTCGAACCTAGTACATTAATTTCTATTTGTGGCTGACTTTTTGGCCAGGTGTAATGAGAAAAGAAAAAAGTTTTATAGATGGATTTAAATAAATGTTGGTGAATGCATCTATGAATGGTTAGGACCAGTACATTAATTTATTTTAATGATGAATTACGAAATCAAGTTTAGCTCCTTCAAACTTAATTAATTAATTTATTTTTGTTTTAGTAATTAATCTTAAGTACCATGTGGGATCAGAATGTGTGATATTTCACCAACCGTGCTGCTTATTTTATCTGTGACATTGATTGCACAAAAATTTAGCTTCTCTATACTTACTCGTGTGCATTTGTGCACTAATTATGCTTTAGTAATTTAGAATGACTTTACTTATTTTTTCCCCTTTTGAATAGGATTCTTTTACTTGCACCCTCCCCCACTCACACCCCCCCCCCCCCCAAACAAAAGGATTTTTGTTGGAAGCAGAAGAAAAGAATCTCTTTTGGTTATGTGGCAAAGAAAATTTTTTACATATGGAAGCAAAGTAGCAAAAACAAGCCTAAATGGAGCTTCACTTGCCTATACTTTAGAAAAATGTTTCCTTGTTTCAATAAGAATCACGATTATTCTTTATTGAAGATTATTTATACTTGTCATATGCATGTTCTAAGACTGAACACCACAAGATATTCCTTGACACCATCAAGTCGTAGGTTACAGTGCCCATTATTTTCTGGTCTACTTTTGGTCCAGGGTTTTAGTGGGACAAAAATTAAGTGTTATATGAATTTAAAGAAGTTGGTGAAAGCACCTATGCATGGTCGAACCTAGTACATTAATTTCTATTTGTGGCTGACTTTTTGGCCAGGTGTAATGAGAAAAGAAAAAAGTTTTATAGATGGATTTAAATAAATGTTGGTGAATGCATCTATGAATGGTTAGGACCAGTACATTAATTTATTTTAATGATGAATTACGAAATCAAGTTTTGCTCCTTCAAATTTAATTAATTAATTTATTTTTGTTTTAGTAATTAATCTTAAGTACCATGTGGGATCAGAATGTGTGATATTTCACCAACCGTGCTGCTTATTTTATCTGTGACATTGATTGCACAAAAATTTAGCTTCTCTATACTTACTCGTGTGCATTTGTGCACTAATTATGCTTTAGTAATTTAGAATGACTTTACTTATTTTTTCCCCTTTTGAATAGGATTCTTTTACTTGCACCCTCCCCCACTCACCCCCCCCCCCCCCACAAAAAAAAAGGATTTTTGTTGGAAGCAGAAGAAAAGAATCTCTTTTGGTTATGTGGCAAAGAAAATTTTTTACATATGGAAGCAAAGTAGCAAAAACAAGCCTAAAAGGAGCTTCACTTGCCTATACTGTAGAAAAATGTTTCCTTGTTTCAATAAGAATCACGATTATTCTTTATTGAAGATTATTTATACTTGTCATATGCATGTTCTAAGACTGAACACCACAAGATATTCCTTGACACCATCAAGTCGTAGGTTACAGTGCCCATTATTTTATATGATGGCTCTCTTATTGTAGAGTTATCTAGATAAGAGGCAGCTGACTTTCGACTTGAACCTCATATATTGAATATACTCTCAATCACCTTATTTAAATTTATGCAGGTATGACTACTCTGGCTATGGGCAGTCATCAGGAAAGGTAACCACAGTATGAAAAAAAAAGAGAAGGCAATATGAATTTCCTTTTATAGTTCTACTATTCAAAAATGCTGCACAAAAGCACTCTGAATCTCATATGTGAACCTTTCTGCAGCCAAGTGAGCAAAATACTTATGCAGACATTGAGGCGGCATACAAGTGTCTTGAAGAAAACTATGGTACTAAGCAGGAAGACATAATTCTGTATGGCCAATCTGTTGGAAGTGGCCCTACTTTGGATCTTGCTGCCCGTTTACCTAAACTAAGAGCTGTTGTTCTGCATAGCCCAATTCTATCAGGGTTAAGGGTCATGTATCCTGTGAAGCGCACATACTGGTTTGACATCTATAAGGTCGAATTCTTGTTTATTGATCTATAACACTGTCAAAGATTGTTAAATCCAAAAATATTGTGTTTGTTCTGTGTCTGAATATTAATTTACTTTGTTTTTGTGCAGAACATTGACAAAATTCCTTTGGTAAAGTGTCCTGTACTGGTAATTCACGTAAGTGTCTAGAATTTAATATCTTGTTTGTCAATAGTGTAATATAGGAGTGTTACCGTTATCTAATTTTGGTTACATGCTGCTTCTATTTATTGTTTCTTTAGTTGACTACATTAATGCAGTGTCATGCAATTGTAACAACCCATGCAGTCATTCTTGGGGGCAGTTGGGCTTATACTAGAAATAAAATGATACCATTTAGTCTTATAAAAACTTTAGAATCAAATTGTTGCAGAAAATAATGTCAAAATAAGTATGATAGAAAATTTGGAGATTCAGGTAATTTTCTGAAAATGGGAATGTTGAAGAATGAGTGGCAAAAGAAGAAAGGATAGAATATGTGCTTCTGTAAGAAGCCGAGATGGTGGTTGATCACCAGACGCTCATGTATCACAAGCATGTAAGAGCAGTGGCTGAAACTGTTATTTATGTAATCACCTAAAGGACAGGAGCTAAGAGATAAAGGTTTACGTCTACAGTAAGGATTGAGCAGGAATCTGTTGCAGAAAGATTAGTATAGAATGTGCAGTTAACCTCCAGTAATTAAAATAGGGCTTTGTTGAGGTGAATAAAGTGTGGAGCATAAACCTAGGCAGTTATGAACCTAGTTACCATTATTCATAAAATACGTTCCTATCATTTTTTTAAAATTTGGTTTATATTGTTGCTCACGACATCAACTAGCTTCAATTCAAGAGGAGTGAAAATTTTATGGTATGGGATGCTGTGTAGTTTCTAATATCTAATATCTGCATTCTGCCTTATCCAATAGTAAAAGACTAATTAGAAGTTTTAGAGTTGTTGAATGCCTGGCATTTAAGAAACAGGCTGGCGTATCCTAGAAAAGAGGTTGAGGTAGTGACAATTATGACAAGGAGATAATTTGTCAACAAAGACTTTAAGCGTATGCTAGCAAAGAGGTTAAATGTATACTAGCAAAGAGGTTAAATTTATATTAAGTAGGAGGCATCTAAGGACATGTCAATTAAGGGAGTAATAGAGACTATGAATATAGATAGAGTGTAATGGAGGAAAAGAATACACATTACCAACCCTAACTAATTTTTCGAGTATCCATAGCCAACCCCAAAAATTTGGGACTAAGGCTTTGTTTGTTGTTGTTGTAGGAGGCATCTAAGGAAAGAGGAAGGCTAGAAAAATTAGCAATGGAAGAAGACATGGTGGTTTGTGATTTCATAGAAGATATGAGGTTTTTTTTATTGGCAAATTACATGTGCACAGCCTTTGAATTTTGAACCCACGACCTCACTCTCCATCCCCTTTTTAGAAAGAGAGAGAGAGCGTGGGGGGGGGGGGGGGGGAGGTGCAATTTGAGCTAGAGATCATTGGCCTAATAGAGAATATAGTTTTAAATGGTGCTAAAAAAAATATTTTGTCATTTGTGGCAAACACCAACTTGTTGGGATCCAAGTACTGTTTTAGATCTGAGTTGTTCAGCATTGTAACAAACAGGTGAAATAAGTTGCTCATAAGACACTTATGGTTTTAAATGTTACTTACGTGCACACCTTCTATTAAAAAACGTTTCCAATTCTATTATTTAGGTTCCTCAAGGTAATTTGAGGTTTAAACAATATTTTCTTATATGCTATGTATGGAACGAAAACACCACCATAAAGTTGAGGTCTTGGTCCATTTTGGCACATAAAATACAAATATAACTCTGGAAGAGTATCGCTGATCAGAAGTTAAAAAATAAAGTTAAGTTTTTCTTGTTTTTGTTTTTGTGGCACTGCTATGGGGTTGCAGCTGCTGTTCTTGACAATGTTTGTCTTGGTCCACGTCATGGGATGAGTCAATCTTGCATTACACATGCATGTTCTCTCTAGTTATTTCTAGTTGTACTTAGCACAATCTCTGAATTAAGTATTAAATTATCTGATTTGGTATATTACCCTTGTCATTCAGGGAACTGCCGATGAAGTTGTTGACTGTTCTCATGGCAAGCAGCTTTGGCAAATGTGTCAGGAGAAGTATGAACCTTTGTGGCTCAAAGGAGGAAACCACTGTGATTTGGAACTTTATCCAGAATATATTAGGCATCTAAAGAAGTTCATATTGTCAGTCGAAAAGTCACCTTCACGTAGGAATGGTTCAAGGAGCAGCACCGACCGATTGGAGCAGTCCAGACGGAGTACTGATTTTTTTGAGGCTCCTAGGAAGAGTTCTGACTGGAGAGAAACACCTAGGAAGAGCATAGATAGGCCTGAAAAACTGAAAATTCATGACTACAAGTTTCATAACATTGACAAGTTAGATAAGTTAGGAAATCCATTTGACCAAATGGAAAGGTCAAGGAGAAGTGTGGAATACCATGAGAAATCTAGGAAAAGCATTGATCAACAGCTACAAAAAGCACGAAAGAGTGTTGACTGGTTGGATAGGATTCGAACTGGGTAGATCTATTCTTTGTAAAATTTGTGCACTGAATTTGTTCTTGGGGAAGGGGACCAAAAAAAAGCAACAAAGGAAAGATGAGAAAATTACTTTGTGTTTCACTTATGGTTTCAGGATTTGTATTTTGAATTTTCAGTAGTTGTGTTATGGATTGTAGAGTGGGAAATGTTGGGATCATTATCCTCGATTGTCAATGGAAGAACTCTTAACCCCTTTATTTTTTATCATTGAAAGAAAGTGAGGCTTGAGGTTTATTTATATTATCACGTTTATAAAGTGATAGCATCTTCATTGTTATTGAATTACTTCTTTTCATTCTATAAAATTTATAGACGAATGTCCAAAATGGGACACTGGGTTATATCATAACAAATGTAGCAAAAGACTTTGAAGAAAGCTAGTCTACCGGGATTTTGAATTTGAACTCTAAAAACCTTATGGACATCATTACTGGCTTTGGTCTGTTGACTGCTAAAAATAGAATTTAAGGTCACCACAAAGTTTAAGTTCTGTGAATTTTATAATATAGATGAATAAACTTATAAAAAATTGCTCGGGAAGCTTAATCGAAGTCTAACAAAACCCAATATTTAGATGGGGAATATATGGTGGCAAGGGCAAGGAGAGAAGAGGTGAAGTTCTCTCTTTTCTATTATCTCCCTCCGTTTGAAACATATCCTCAATAACATGTTTAGTATCTTGGTTAATACCAGTATTATTATCAAAAGAGAACTTTTTTTTTTATGTGCTTAACATCAGTAGAACTTAAAAAAAAAACTAAAAGCAAAACTTATCATCTCCCTCATTTATTAACTTTGTGTCATAAATTTTCAAATCTCTTAACCCTTTATAAATAATAATAATAATAATAATAATCCTCAATTGCTCTTCAAATTCAAATTATATCATATCAAAACACTAAAATTGTATAATTTACTCAAAAACTAAACTACTAGTAATATTAGCTAAGGGGATAAAGGAACATAGAAAAAGATAATTCCAAAAATCATTAAACTAAACAATTAAAAATAATAATATTACTTTTTGTCATCTATATTTTTTAATAAATTCCAATTTAGAATAGGTACTCTCAACCTAAACATATCTTTTCTCATTCTTAAGAAAGTGCACCAAAATGGACCAAAAGTAGACAGAATTAGACCAAAGTGTACCGCGTGGACCAAATTGACCTAAGTGGACCGAAATGGACTAATTTAGACCAAAATATACCGGACCGAACTGGACTAAATGAATTGAAGTAAGAGTAACCAAGAAAAAGGAAAGTGTGGCAGAACTCTTTGTAAATTAAAGTAGATAAATGTATAAATGCAAATTATATGTAAATTTAAAACCATCCAAAATATTATTAAAAAAAAACTGTCCAAAATGAAAGTGTTAAGTCAATCAGTTAATATATTTAATATTATCAAATAAATTAAAGGCAAAAGGCAATAACCAAAAAAATGGTTAAGTAATTGATGATGTGGCTCAACAGGAGTATAGAAATATTAAATGCAATGTTTTGACTTTTATATATTATATAGATATAGATAGTGAAAATTGCATTAGCCTATTTTCAATTACTACATTTACCTCCCATCTACTTTGGAATAAGTCATTCATCTCCCCTAAAATGCAAACTGTATATTCTGAACTCTCCTGATTGATTTAGAAAGGCTTGAAAAATGAAATCTTGAATTTCTTATGTTACTCTCCATTCAAATTATCATCCACACCCCTCATTCTTAGTTCCTCCAAATTAGGGAAGTTTAAAGTAGTAGGGGTTCCCATTTTTATTAATTTATTATCAATTATCAATTTTACCCTTATGAGTTATGATGTTAATTTATATCCATTCCTTTATATGGCATAAAAGAAGGATATAACAATCAATTTGAATGGCGTCTTATCATTTCTCCTCCCCTCCTTCCTTCCTTCTTTCCCGTCATATTCTCTACTCCTCTCCCTCCAAACTTCCAAACTCACTCTAAATGGCAGTTAAGCTGGGAGCCCAGGACCTGGTGGGGTTTTGGTATCATCATTCTCACCTGCCGCAAGGAGGTCAGTATGTATATTGTGCAGTATATCTTGGGAATTACCGAATGATCTAAATATCTTCTCTAACCATGCTTACCCACTATGGTTTCAACTTTCCAGTGATACATAAGGAGTACAAGACAGCGAGAATTTGAGGTGGAAGTTTCTAAATCCGTGATTATGTATTAGCCAATCTTTTTTTCTTTTTTTTTGTAGGGAGGGGTAATCACAATGTACAATTCTTTAAAATTCAATATCTACACCAATCCCACACCTAATTTTAACTAATATACAGTATATGAAAATGTAGATAAGAGATCTGAACATCATGAAACTGACCAGACTCCGTGTTACTAATTAAATATTGACACTGTACCCATCATGTCCAGGTACATATAATTCCATTCCTGTCTGCCGAGGCTAAAGGTTTCCCCAGCCCACTCCAAGAACAACACAGCACCGGAGAAGTGTGTTCCCTCAGAGTGCTCACTATATCAGCTTTAGATATAGACCAAATGGAGATAGAACCATCAGCGGATCCAGCAGCAACATAGTTGTCATCTGGACTGATACAGGACCGGCTCCAATTAGATGCCACTCTATTTCCAGATGCTCTAAGCGTGCCACACACTTCCAGAGATCGCATATCAAACAAATTATGCATGTTGTCCCTTCCACTAGTCAATACTACATTTCCGTTCCGAGAGAGAGATATAGATGTTATAGCAAGTGAATGTGCAGCAACTTCACTAAGTAGCTTTCCTGTCTGAATATCCCATAATCGAAGATTCCCATCAACGTGACCAGAACAAATGGTTTGTCCATCCATGCTGAAGCAAAGAGCATTGCAATTGCTGTGACAAATGATTGTGTTAATGCAGTAACCTTTATTCAAGTCCCAAACTTTTATGGTTCGATCATAAGCTGCACTCAAAACATGACGACTCGAAACTTTGCTTACATCTACAGCACAAACTTTATCAGCATGGCCAGTGAGAGTATGGCGGACCCGACCTGAGCTGACATCCCATACATACAAGTTGTTCGAACTGCTTGCTGCTATGACAGATCTATTATCATGGGTAATGGTAAGATCAAGAACAGAGCCAAGGCAACCATAGAGAGTATGGCTTAGTGATCCTGTGTTTGTATCCCACATCTTGATCGTCCTGTCCTGCCCTCCACTGACCAACTTGCCAGAATTGTACTCAAACAATATGGAAGCACAGCCACCTTCATGGGCATTGATCCTGTGCTTGCATATAGAGGGAATGGTTGACTCCATAAAAAATTCAGCACCATCTTCATTTCGGCGGACCACACCATCTACTTGTTGTTGAGCAAGTTTTTCTAAACCACTAGCCTTGAGCCGATCAACCATTTCTTCATATATTGCATTTGCCTAGTAGATCATAGAAAACTAAGGTTATTCAGATATACACTATGTATAACAGGATTGCAATAAATAAACCGAGACTCATTTACAATCAAGGGAAACAGATCAAAACCTTCCCCTGATTAATCTGTGTCTATATATTATATGTCAAATCAGAAGCTAACAAAGAATTGCTCCAATATGTGGTATTTATAAAATGAGTTCATCCATGATATATAATATGTGGTTTTTAAAGGGCAAGCCTCATGTAAAGTGTAACAAAATATATACAACTGAACCCACAAAGAAGATAACAGGAGCCCAAGAAATAGGTAAACCAAAACTTAGTGATACACAGAAAACAAGTAACAAGAAAAGAAAATCTCCCCTTGTCCAAAACTGAAAGGAAGTACATAAAATTTCCCAATTCCCACTAAACCTCTTGCAGTCTTGCATGTATATATATCATTCTTTTGGTCTTTAATTGGTAAGTTACACACACACTTGGTGGGTTTTGAACCTGCAATTTCACCCTCCACCTTGCTCCTACAAGGAAAGGAGGTGCCATTTAACCCAAAGTTCATTGGCTTTTCATATATATTCTTTTCTGGGAAAAAGGTTATGCCTTGTAGATCATTTGGCACCCACAAAATGATATGATTATGTTCCTCTAAAAAACATGACAAGAGAAAGGCAATTACATCTTCATTGTGAAGCTTGAGAAATATCCACAATTATCTTTAACACATGACAAGAGACAGGCAATCTTACACCTCAATAAAATAACTTTTGGTATTTTTTATTTTTTATAATTTGATTGTCACAATAAGTGGAGGAGGGGTTGAACCCTGATTCTCCTCAAAAAGGAGAACAGTAATTTTCAGTGAGCTACAAAGCTCTTGGCAACATTTAATACATCTTATATTAAGGTTTCAATTATCTTACCCACAAATTGAATGCACTAAACATTCAACATACATGTTTTTGCATAGTTCCCCCAAAGCACTATATTCTGGTTTGTGCAGGAGCTGTTCTTCCTGCAGTTAGGTTTTTCTAAATCATCCATAAGAAAGAGGGCCCCTATATGTAACTTGAACAAATCTCATTTTAGTAGGGGGTATTAGTGATTCCTAGACACTCACAAGCTATGACAGAAATGTACAAGCAAACACATTAGTATTTTTTGATTGGTAAACACAAAGGTATTCATATAAATAAATTATATAACATTCCAACTAACAACAGTTTGATGGAGTTTCCTACAAGTAGTGGCATAACTCACACACACAAATATATAAATAAATAAATAAAAACACTTCCCGCAGGCAATCCTTCTAAATCCCAATCAATCTTCTGTTGGAGTGTTATTCTTAATACTAGAGGATTCCAAAAAAACTGGGAAAAAAACTTTTGACACTATATTCTTATACCCAATTACATGCTTTGATTCAAATTATGCAAAAAATATGAAGTACCTCATTGAGTCGTTCTGCATCCTGCATCTTCTGCAGCATCCAGCGATCAACTAACATCTTATTTTCAGCCTCAGCATTCTTAGCTTTATTGGTCATCTCTTCCAGTTCTGTTTTAAGTTGATGGTTCTCACTCACAAGCAATTCTAAAGCTTTAATTTTTTCTTCTAGGTCTGCCTGTAATTGAGAGCATTCGTCCCTGCAGCAAATACCTGAGTTGGAGTCATCCATTCCCACAAAAGCCTGAAAATTTCAAACTATCTGTCTAGTGGGTTAAAACATGTGCAAAAGGTAACCTTGTTTGGGTCAACTCTGTCTGCAGATTAGTGATTCCTTCTTCTTTCTCTTGAAGCAATGCTTTTAAAGCTCTGGACTCAGCAACCTCCACCACAAGTTGCTCAGACAATCGAGATTGAGCTTTGTAACATTGCTGAAGTTCCAACTCCAAATTTTCTGATTTCTCTTTCCATTCTGAACCCTTAACAAATACGCACCAAGGATCTCACTCACAACATTCAAAATTACGAAAACAATATAAAGTTGCAATGTAAAGTTGCATAGAAATCAAGAACCCAGAAAAATAATAGCAAGTATTCATTTCTAGCAGCACCAAATTCCTCCATGAAGGGTTACCACACCCAATCCCAAAATGGTCACTTATTATCAGGTATAAACTACATCTAGTCCAGGTCATAGTGCCTATGGAGGCAAGCAATTCACAAACTTATTTCTTCATCGGAAAACAACTTCTATGCTTACTAACTTATGCACCATCATCAAAGTAACATTGCAGGTTGCAACGACCCAAAACATTAGGACTGTAAATAAAAGTAATTCGATCAATTTATTAGAGTCCCTTGGACTCGCCAGACCAGCTGCCGGGTAGTCCAGGGGCAATCACCCTTGACGAGCTAAGCAGTTTATATCACCTAAGATCATTTAACATTGCGTTTCACAAATGAAATATCCTATCTTTCCCTAATCAGCAATTCAACAAACACTTGGAGTGCATTTTTCAACAATTTGAAAGTTCACAAGCTCACAAAACCAAAACCCAAAAAATCACCAATTTTGCAAGAGATGGAATACCTGAGAGGCGATCGGCCCTGAAATCGCGATGAAAGCCGGAGCATGAGCACCTTCTTCGAGCAAATGCCGCTTCCGCAGAGCCTTCAATGCGTGCTTTATCGCTTCCCTCGCTATCACCTCCTGTGACCTGTGGAAAAAATATTCATCTCCATCATCATCAAATTCAAAAAAAAAATCACACACAGAGAGCTCTATCATCAACGTATCCTCTGGTTTAATTGGTGAACTCTTTTTGTTTTTTTCTTGTATTCCTTCAATTTTCTCAGCAACCAAACAGAATATCAACACACAAAAATTAAATAAATAAAAAAAAAGCGTGTGAGAATTGAGTAATTTTAATACTTACATATTGATCGAATTAGATTGTGTATGAGAAATTGATGGAATTAGGGTTTGCGAAAGGGAGAGAAGCCCTGTTCTTAATCATTATTGTGTACATAAGGGGACAAGCCCATGTCAGCACTCAGCATCATGGAGTAGAAAGAGATTTATATCAATAAAATGAATTTTTTATTCTTTTATTTTTTTATTTTCTGACGAATAATATTTTTTGATCTTGTTTATCAATAATAAATATTAAATTATGAGCTTCATACACATTTTCAATAATTAATTATTTAATTGAATTTTATGTATAAAAATTTGGTGTCATATTTATGAATCATAATTAGTAAAATTTGAATGGATGAACTTAGTACTTTTTTCTTTTCTTTTTTTTCCAGAATCAATCAACCTAGTACTTGAATGAGTTGAATCGATGTTGTTTAATTTGACCACTTATGTAATTGAGTTAGTAAAACACTAAAACCCGGAGAGTGTTTTTTGCAACCGGGGTCATGTCATTTTCCCTCACAAGTTTCGTAATTTTGAACAAAATTATCCTCATAAGCCCATTACATTATTATTATTATTTTAAGAATGAGGAGTATAATGAGATTGATGTTGTACTTTTCAATCAAGATAGAGTTTTATTTTTTACTTTCTTGAGGATAAGATAGAGTTTCAAGTCTCAACTCAAATTGTAATTCATGAAATTAAAGCAGCTAGTAAGACATTTAATATGCATAGAATATGACTTTCGAATATGAGATATGATTTTGTTTATAAAATTTTAAGATATGTAATAAGATTTTATTTAGCATAGATTTTTATTTTTGCTAAATATAGTTATTATTTAGCGAATATTTGGCTGCAATTATATAGCATCCTTTATTTTATATTTTCTAGTGTTTATTAAGAAATAAGAAAAGCATACAAAATATGGTTATTAAATTTAGATTATACCTTAATAATTTAGTTTAGGAGTTGGGTCATTGAGATACTAGTTCAACCAAAATATTATTGGTCAGGAGGGGTCCACATGCACATGGAGGGAGTTAATTGGATTAGTGAGCCAATGGACTTCTAACGGGTGGAATATCCATTCTGCTTGGACATCATTTTTTATATTTTCTAGTGTTTATTGAGAAATAAGAAAAGCATACATAACATGGTTATTAAATCTAGATTATACCTTAATAGTTTGGTTTAGGAGTTGGGTCATTGGGATATTGGTTCAACCCGTATATTATTGACCAGGAGGGGTCCACATACACATGGAGGGAGTTATTTGGATTAGTGAGCCAACGGATTTCTGGCGAGTGGAATATTCCTTCTGGTTGGATATCATCTTTTGAATTAAGCTTGACAAGCATGGATCTACAGTGATTTAGTGTCAAAATCTTGGATGAACTGTGGTAATATATTGTTTCCAATTTCCATTATGAACATTATTTTTTAGGATTTCAAACCAAAATTTTTCAAAATATTTATTATTATTAGGGAAAAGGAGCTTGTAAAATCCTGGTTCAAAATAAAAGCATAGGTAATCTAGTGAATTGATACTTGAAAAGTTTTGGCTGTTTAATTTGATCACTTATGCAATTGAACCAATAAAACAAAAAATCCCAATGAGTTTTTTGGCAACCTAGGCATTTCGTTTTCACCCACAACACATTGTATGCGTATCCCAATGACCCAACTCCTAAGATAGGCCCCCCAAAGGAAGGTTTTTCACTCCGTCCCTGCAACTAGGAGTGGATCCTTTAGACTTTGGTCCAAATAGGTTGCACTAAAAAACTCATATTACTTTTTGAGTCTTAAAGCTCATCTTTTGTTGCAGGGAGTGCTAATCAGAGAGAGTTGACTAGGATGAGAGTAAGATGACTTGTCTAATCAATGCATGTAAATATATTTTTGGTTCTCTAGTTCTCATTGTGCGGTTGAATATTTGCTATTATGAAGTTGGTGTTAAACTTTATGATTCAGTTCTTGCACATTGTATTGTGAAACAATTCTGTAGCTAGCTAGTGTTTTACTGTGTATGTGTAGAAGTTGTGCTGCACCTTCTTTTTTTTTTTTTTGGTTTCATGGAATTTTCCTTCCTCATAAACAGAAAGCATATTGGCATTCATTCAAGTATTGTGAAATCTGTTGTACCTCTAGACTTATTGATAACTTATAAGTCATACGCTCGACTTCAAGACATCATTTATAAACTACTTCATTTGCTTCATCCAACTTATACTTACTGCCATTTAATCTGAACCTACACTTAAGGCTTTGTTGTAGGATCTTAAATAAATGTACAAAAATTTCTAGTCTATAATCACATCTTGGATATATGAGAAACATTCCCTGGCATTTGGCTTTTTTTTTTACTAATTCTTTAATATCAATTTGCTTTGCATATCTATAATCTCATCACATTCACAGATGTGCAAAATAACACATACCACCAAAACCAAAATGCACAGAATGACATGCACTACCAATACATTGATGTGCTTAACCTTGCCAAGTTGAACATAAACTCATTTTTCCCTAAGCTCACTTAATGTGTGTTTGACAAAAATTAAAATACCACCTTATTTTAATATTCAGCTTATTTTTTCTACTATTTATGGGTCTTACTACATTTTTTGGTACTATTCATGAGTTCCACTGTACTATTTTAGCTAACTTTTACCTTTATTTACAGTACTTTCAGCAAAAAGTTTCAGTTTCAGCAAAATAAACGGATCCTAAACATACCCTTAGTCACTAAAGAGGTTATTTTAGAAAACTATGACAATATTACCAATTCCACACCTAGAGGTAATCTTGTTTCTAGTTGCCTCGCACAAGCAATAGCTGCTAAATTCTTCTCATGATCCCTAGAATCAGGTAGCATTTCCTCCACTTCCGGACTTCGTGTATCAATAATAATCTTCTCCAACGACACAACATTGTTGATTATGTACATGGCAAGCTCCATGTCGATTGCACAACCAACAAAACCAATCAATTCAAACACCTTGAGGCATTGGTGTGGATATTCAGCCCTCGTCACCGTTCTGTTTCCTTCCGCAGGTACATCCTCAAGCCCTATCAACTGTCACAAGGAAGAAGTAAATGTGTTATGCTAGTCAAAAGAAGTAGATAATCTCCTATGTCAATTGAGACCGCTTTAGGTTCAAAGGCTTGTAATCGGCTTATTTCAAAATGAAATTTAGAATATCATTACAATAGCAGGAAAATATAAGCATACTAAGACAAACAGTTTAATCTTACATCTGGAAAGACAAGTGCTGAGATCTATTCTTATGAACAAAAGTAGTTTTTTCTAATCTAGGGGCATCTAGTATTATACCATATTCAACCAAACAACATTTTCAACCAAAAAAAAAAACTAATAACAATTAGCACTTGAAATAAGCTTATCATGTTTATCCTTTACACTGAATTCTATCCACTAAAGAATGGACTCATTTTGTTGGCAGCAAACACTCAAAAAATTATAATTCTTGAGATAGAGAGAATGATCCACACTTAGCAAGTGCACTATGGACTAATTTAATTCACAGACATCACAACACAAAAAGGGGGGAACACCCACACACATATATATAGGGTTAGCCAAATCACACATTGACCACAGACTAACTCTTTGGTAATGTTACACGAGCCAAATTTCATGTTAAGTAAATGTGATTTATTATCTAATCCATAAACACATGCTATGTGTATAATTGTAAGAACATAAAACATAAAAGTTGAACATTCTTTTGTATAATATAGTGATTGAACTCTAATAACTTTGATATTTGCAAACATGGAGGATATAATCAAGGAATCTAACGGTGGATTAGCCAAAAAAATTCATCCAATAAAAAGTTATTCAGTGATTGAACACAATAAAAACTGCCTGGTGAGGGCTGTACAAGGGAACAAAAAAGGAGTTTGAAAACAGAGTTTAGGAATAACTTTTGTTGTACATTTTTCAGAATATTAGACACAACAATAAAGAATCACGTGGGAATTATAGGCAGTTGATAACAAAGCAAACGTGGTTATATAATGCACATGCATAATACAAACTGTAGTCAATGTTAATGCTAAGGCTAAGTGAAAATGTGCATTATAAAATGTTTCAACAATAAATCCCACAACTTTAAAATTAACGTCTGAAGTAATCATCTTTACCTTGATTATAAATTTGTGCAATACAGGGGAGGCATTCAGCAAGGAAGAGCAAAAATGGAGGCTGTCAACCTGAATTGCATAGAAAAACAATTTCCATTGCTTGAGATTTCTTAACTCGGAAATTTGGGGAGGTGAATAAATTTCTGAACATGTGAACCACATAAAGAACCTTAAGATTAGGGGGGAAACACAATGGGATTAGCAAACATGAAAGTGTTTTTATCACTTACCATAGCAGGTAATTCTAGAACAAGTGTCTCTAGTAGAGAGAAATAACATGAATTCAGGATAATATTGTCTAGCATGTCAGAATACTGAAATGACAAAGATATCTCCAGAAGATTATTTATAACTGTCTCCAATTGAGGGAAATAATGTGAAGGCAGGATACGATTGTCAACTAGAATGTCAGAATATTGCAATGACAGAGACATCTCAACAAGATTAGGAAGATCCCCTAGAAGCATCCTTGTTACCCTCCCACAATATTTGAATGACACAAGATTTATAGCAGAAATTTCGACAATTCTAAGAAAGCTGCAGCATGATATCATTAAATGCTTTAACTTGAGCAAAGGGAAAGAAGGCTTAAACTCCACCAGAGATTGTGAGCCTTCCACACGTAACACTTCGATAGATGGACAATTAGATAAAACACAGTCAAGAACTTCTGCGGTCACTTCCACATTGCTCAAACAGAGGTCTGTTAGGAAATCCCCACATAATAGATTTGAAGAGCTTTCTTGAAGAAATTTCATAGTAAGAGTATAACGAAAGTCTGACATAATAGGTTTGAACTCCAACAAAAGCCTTTTAACTTTCTTTCTCAATGAAAAGCTTATCCAATTGTCAATTTCAGACTTGTATTTCATTCCATTCACATCAAAACAAACTCTAAACTCATCTATAGTATGACCTTGATGCAATTTCAATACGCGGTTAACCATTTTAACAAACCTACGCTTTTTAAATTTTAAAGACGTTGTAACCAATCCCTCCCCATCAAAGTCCAAGCTACCAGTCGTAAATGTCCACAGATATCTCCACCTTTTAGATAAAACACTTGTCCTCCCTGCTTCTTTCAATGTCAACACTGACAGAATTGGGACAAGAATATCATCTGGCAATTCACTTAACCAATCCATGTCGAAATTGTTCGTTTTCATCACACTGAAGATTTCAGACCATGAAAATATAAAAATATGTTAGCATCTCAAACAAATATCTCAAAGAGATAAACATTACACAATGAGTTTAACTATCAACTATGAGACTATGAAGAAGCTTGTAAAAATAGCAGAGAGTACTGCTGGAGCTTGCTTCTATTTTATATATATATTTTTAATTCAAAAATGAGTTTGAATTGCTTAGATTAGATTTTCATATACATGACTGTTTCTGAAACTAACAAAAACCATTACCTAAAAACTCCAATACCCATTTTTATTTTTTCTATTGCAAAATGACAACCAAACAATTCTGTCCATTCTAACAAAATTATCAAAGGGTACTAGACAAATACAAATTTGAAACCATGTGGGACCTGACATTTAACATAAACTCAATTAGTCAACTATATAGCAAAACATGTAACAAACTCAACTCTCTGAGGCATTTTGTCAAACATGTAGCAGATAAAGACTGATATTTTTTACCCAGAAAAAGAAAAACCCAAAATTTGGACAACATAAAAGGATTAGAGACCAGAAAAGAAAAACCCATTTTCATTAAATGAATGAAAACACAAAAATCATAACAAATCCAGCCATGGCAATTATGAAAAATAAAAAAAGAGAGAGACCAAAGAAACTCACAGTCGCCGTCGCCGTCGCCTTGGACCTGATCTGGTGGAGGTGGAGCCGTCGACGGTGGAGCTGAAAGCTGGGTTTTGATTTGGATTGTAGCTGTCTGGGTATTGATGTTATTTCGGAATGGCTTTTGGGTTCTGGTGAAACGGCATCGTTGCATATCTTTGTTTAGACTTTTGTGTATTGATTTCAGACCAAAACGGCGTCGTTCAGTGGGCCTGTCTTTTGGAATTCTACCTTATGTAAAACGGTGTCGTATTAGGTTGGTTGCAAAGGGTTATGAGTCAAAAACTAGCATGTCATTTTAAAGCCACTTGTGAGTCCCTGATGAAGGGTCGGTTTGGATACCGCTTATTTTGCTGAAATTAAAAATTTATTACCGAAAGTATTATGGATAAAGGTAAAAGTTAGTTGAAATAGTACAGTGAGATCCATGAATAGTACCAAAAAGTGAAGAGGAGTCATGAATAGTAATAAAAATAAACTGAATAATGAAATAATTTTCATTTTCATTGGTATCCAAACGGAGGCTAAGTGTAAATTTCAATTTTTTTTTTGTAAAATTCAAGGAATTGTGAATTTCGGGGTTTATTTTGCAATTTACCTATTTCTCTTTTTCTTTTTCTTTTTTTTTTTCTGATTTTTAATTTTATCTAAATTGGGATCATAAACTTAGTAAGAGCATATAAAAACCATAAAATTACTCGAAGAGTGAAAAACCCTAGGAAACACAGACCCTTCATTTCCATGTCAAACACTTGACACTCTTAGAATACTTTTACATGCATGTCCCGACTGTGTCATTTAAAAAATATATATATTCTAAAACACTACCAGGACATGAAAATAAGAGAAATTAAATATCATTCTACAAAACAAATAGAGCATTCATGCTCAAAATAGTAATAGTGCATTTGAAAATTAATAAATATTTTTATTTTAGATTTGTATTCTAATTTCTTAGCATCATTTAATAGCATTAATTTTCTTTATAATCTATTACTGACATGTAACCCATACAAACCACAAACGCATGAATACATTTAAAATTAAACACAATTTTTATTTTAAAAATGTAAATAATTAGTCAACTTTTTTTAATTTAAAAAAAAAAACATATAACACATGTATACATTATTAAAGGCCACAACTCTCCAACTTCAAGGGCACGATTATGAAATAGAACTAAACCTTGTTGAAAAAGCAAGGGAATCAATAAAATTGGAAAGTGCTGTTAAAAAAATAAAAAAGTAAAAGAAATAAAATAAGAAAGAAAAGAGAAGAGAAGAGGTTGTCGTCAACTATAACCTTTTTCGATTATTTTTTCTTTGTCTATATTGTTATATTATACAGAACTCACACGAACAGGATACTCACAGAACCCATGATCCCTAACCCAATCCCTTCTAATTTCTTAGGACACTTTAAAAAAACAAATTATTGTAATTGACACCAAGTTGGCCCTTGGCCCAACGTCTCCGCCATTCTTCTTAAAATAATTTAATTCTATAATATATATATATATATATATATATATATATAATTTATCTTCAAAAAAATTTAATTAGTTCAAGAGGGCTTTAAAATGGGAAGTTATTCTATAACGTATGACTACTCCAAATGAAAACTTTTTAACACAGAAAACGTTTAAAAAAATTTTGGGTAAATTATAAATTATACTTCTAAAGTGCTCCCAAATTTTACGTAGTAAAATCTAAACGACCATAAAATTTAGGGTGTAAAATTCAAACACCTCTATACTTTAGGGAGTAAAATTCAAATTCTGAAACTTTAGGATATAAAATCTAAACACCTTAAATATTAGGAGTGTAATTTTCAATTTACCCAAAAAATTTCTAAGAATTTTTCATTTTTTGGTATTTAAACTTTTAAAGTGGGAAAAATCCTTTAGAATTTGTTTTTTTCTTAATCAACAAAAAAGTTAAGGGCAGAACAAAAAATAACATACTTAACCAAGATTACTATTTTATGTCTATTTTAAATTGGTTTCTTACTTTATTTATGTGTGCACATGCGCTTAAAAAAAGCATAAATATTTTTTTTTTTTATCATTTTCTTCTAAGCTGTGTCAAATGATTGTAAGAATTCAAATATCAACAAATATTTTTGTATTGTCTTTTATTAATGTGTGAGCAATTTTTGTACTCTAGGGAAACTTATTACGTACTCCCTGGAAACTTATACTGTCCCACATCGAAAAGAATTTCCCCCACTTTCTGCCTTATAAGCGTGAGCTGAAGGAAGTAGTGTACCATCAGTTATTAATAATTGATGGTACACTCCTCACCATGGCACAAGCTTATAAGTGAGAAAGTGGGGAGGAGGGGGGGAGCAACTGATGAGGTGGTACCCAGTTTTCCTTCCCTCACTTTCTGCCTTATAAGCGTGAGCTGAAGGAAGTAGTGTACCATCAGTTATTAACACAATTAATATATTGCTAACATTAAATAGATAGGAAGTTTATTTTTCATAGTATATATAGTTTTCGGTATTACCACATTTTTCATTTTTGAATCCCAAATTTATTTGGTTCATGCCTTGGCGGCTTTGCCTCTAAAAGTCAAAACTAAATTTATGGTTCCATCCCGAATAATAAAAACACAAAAAATGAGGAAATCAAGGGGATGAAATCATGAAACCACATTAAAATATGTGGAATGAAATAGAGGGAAAAAATAGATGTACCTTCTTTTTTCACCGTTGAAAAATATGCCATTTACTACCATAAAAAAAAATCAACTTTTTGCAAGGGAAATGATTAATGGGGAGCTGAGCAATCAAAAAAGTGGGAAGAATTCCAGAGAGTACGAAGAGCTACTCTATTGCAATAATTTACCCAAAAATTCAAATTTTTGGGTAAATTATTTAACAAGCCAAGTATGTTAAATTATGATGGAACCCATGTTATTACTTGCACGTTAATCAAGGTTTTCAGATCCAGACCGTTCATTGAACCGTAAAAGGGAGAGGTTCAAGGTTTTTGAGATCAAACTAGGGTCGAACCGTGATGACGTCATAATTAATTTAATAACTAATTAAAGCCTAAATATAGATATTAAATTTATAAAACTAGCAAAATTGACTAATATATCTATATATGTTGGGAAAATTTAATAATTTTCAAGCATATATTTAATAATTAAATAAGAAAGTTAATAAAATAAAATAATAACCATGAAAACATTAAAATTTATGATTAATTTTTGAAGTAAAGTTGAATATCTTTGAAGGATTTTAATTATAATTTTATTTTATTCCTTGTAAAAGATGGATAATTTAATTAAGTAGAATAAAATTGTGTTAAGTTGTTTTTATTAAAAAAAAAATTGCTAAGGGGTTGGACCGTAGGGGTTCACGGAATTGTCACATATGCCCGGTTCTCTATGCTTAATTTGGTTCTCAATTTTCACGGTCCGACATCCTGGTCCGGTCCGAGTTTGAAAACCTTGACAATAATACGTTAAGATATTTCAAAACCTAACAATGACTTTTTACCCATTAAAAAAAAAGATTTTTTTAATTTTTGAAAACCTTAAAGACATATAAACCTAGAAAATTAGGAGAATCTTATTGATGCAAATCTAAGTTTAAAACACAGTTTTATGCAACTTTTCATATAACATAAATGTCTCATTCGATTGAAATTTTTACAAATTAAGTGAGAAATGAAGAGTGTTTTGAGACAAGATTTCTTTCAAGACAATAACAAATGATCTGATCATATTGAGAATTACAAAAATAGAGATACTTTTGCAAATTGCTATTAGTATAACTCATCTAAATCAATGATAGATTTGCTATTAGTATAGCTCAGGTTCAAATTACCTTTGTTTTTATATAAAAAGTTTTAAATAATAAATAAAATAAAATTACGTATGTAAATAAATAAAATCTATTTACCAAAAAGTCAAAAGTTTGAGCCACGTTTTAGAGAGTTTCAATGTTAACGAGTTAGTGAGAAAATAATTCCATTGGCGTTGTAGAGACCATATAGCAGAGAGCTATAGGTTGATACGCATATTAGAGATCATGTGGCAGAGAGCTATAGGTTGATACATGAATATGTGGATCAATCCCAAAAAAAAAAAACCCTATTCCCAAAACATTCACAGATAAATTCTAAAAAAAAAAAAAAAAAAATCTTTATTCCTAAAATGTCACACGGATCGTAGTATAGTAAATAATCCAACGGACACGTATCAAGGTAAATAATCCAACCTATATGGTTCGATCAACAAGAGGTAACATTGGCCACTTATGTGGTGAAGAATGGACTGGGCGCGACAGTTGTGATGAAGAAGTCCAAAGCAAAGATTAGAGGTTGGATGGAAAAGAGGAGGGCTCACAGAGGGAATACTTCTTAGCAGAGGAGGGGCTTAATTAGCTGGGGGCAAGTATGTGCTTGTTTTCCATTTCACTCTATCAGTCGCTAAATGTGACGGGGACGATGGTGCCTATTGGTGACATGGATGACTTCCTCTCCTTGGAGGTCATTCATGCCATCTTTCCTTTGACAAAGAGTGTTGTTCTTCTATGCAAGTCTGATAATCTACTAGGGAGAATCAAGGAAAGAGCTACTATGCTTCGTCTTTAGATCAACTTTTCTAAGGACAAGTTCAAGGGAAATTGATTTGTTGTGAGTATTCTAGTCAGTTCTACTATGACTTTTGTAATAGGAGAGAAAAGGGGAAATTGATTTTCTTTGGGTTTTCTAATTAGTTCTATTATGACTTTGTAATAGGAGAGAAAAGGGAAATTGATTTTTTGTTGGTTTAATAGTTAAATCTACTATGATTTTTGTAATTCCTATGCTTAGAGGGTTGTTCTAAGCAATTCTATAATTGATTTGGTTGAAACCAATAGAGGATATAATGTTTCAAACCCAAAATAATCCAACAGTTTTTTCAGAATTTGTCGCCACCCAAAAAATTTTAAATTGCTTTAAATTCCCTTCTCTTACAAACTCAACTCAGGCTCATTCTCTCTCTTCATTCAATTCCCTCTGAAATTAATAATTTCCAAAGCTAAAAAAAAACATACCCACATTCACTCATGGTGATTCTCGAGGCTAACGAGCTTTACAAATTGGTGAAAAATTATGCTATCAATATATCTGGATTTCTCCTTCCAAACCAAGAGTCCGTGAGGAAGCAGCTGAAGAGAATTTGGGATGAGTTTTATCACAAAATCTCCAAATGTGATTTTTTTTTTCTTTTTTTTTTCTTTCCTATAATTTTAGTTTCTATGATAATTAGTTGTCTTTGGATTGCTATTAATTTAGTCTCTTTGGAATGTTGTGTTTATTTTCAATGTGTGGGATCGAAACACTGCATATATGGTTTGATTGATAGGAGGTGACGTTGGCCACTTATTACTGCAATAGAGGGTATGAAGAGCTCATGATTTGGATCAAGCTCCTGTGACACAACTTCATTGACTAGAATAGAGCCAAGAAGAAATTGGCGGAATTGAAGCTGAATTTACTTGCTGGATTGAACGTGTCGAAGAAATTGGTGGTGAAAAATGAACTAGACGTGATAGTTGTGATGAAGAAGTGTAGGGCAAAGAATAGAGGTTGGATGGAGAAGAGGAGGGCTCCTCTATACAACATGGAGATGGAATACTTCTTGGCCGAGGAGGGGCTTAATTGACAGGTCGCAGGTATGTGCTTGTTTGCCATTTCACTCTATCAGTCGCTAAACGTGACGGGGACGGTGGTGCCTATTGGTGACATGGATGACTTCCCTTCTTAGAGGTCATTCATGCCATATTACCTTTGTTAGAGGGTGGTGTTGTGCAAGATTGATAATCTACTGGGAAGAATCAAGGAAAGAGCTACTCTGATTCGTCTTTAGATCAACTCTCCTAAAGGCAAGTATAGGGGATATAGATTTGTTTTGGGTTTTCTAGTTAGTTCTACTATGACTTTGTAATAGGAGAGAAAAAGGGGAAATTGATTTTCTGTGGGTTTTCTAGTTAGTTGACTTAGTTCTACTATGAATTTGTAATAGGAGAAAAAAAGGGAAATCAATTTTTTGTGGGTCTACTAGTCAAATCTACGATGACTTTTGTAATTCCAATACTTAGAAGACTGTTCTAAGCAATTCTATATATTTGGTTGAAATGAATAGAGGATAAAATGTTTCAAACCCCAAATATGTGTTCAAATTTCATTAAGTTGGATCATATCTACTATCTTGTATAAAAAAAAAAATTGTATTTTAGGAATTTTTTGGTATTTAAACCTTAAAGCAGTAAAAAACCTTTGGAATTTATTTTTTTTCTTAATCAGCAAAAAATAACATACTATAAGCAAGATTGCTATTTCATTTATATTTTAAATTGGTTTCTTACTTTATTTTCGTGTGTGTGCACGTGCTTTTTAAGCACATATATTTTTTGATTTATCAGTTATTTCTAAATTATGTCACATGATGATTTATATACTATGAAAAATATTTTTTTTTCATTTTTTTAAAGGTTCAAATTCTCCATATCTATTGTAACTTGTAAGTATTGAGTTTATATAAAAAAGGTGTTAGCTTCAATAAATAGTAATATGATTCCTGTAACGTGTAACTATTAAATTATATATATATATATATAAATATAAAAGTTATTAGATAAAATAAAATAGTTATATAATTATATAAATACATATATAGGTCACTATAACAAAAAATATTTATTATAACGAAAATAATTATTGCAATATTATTAGATTTATTGCAATAATTTTTGCGAAGTGTTATAATAAAATTTGAGGTAATAGATTTGTGCTATAGAAAATTTTACTACAATAAACTTTAAATATCAATGACAATTTTGATATAATATTATATTTTTTCTTGAAATAAAAAATTTACTACTTTGAATATCCTGTAGCAATACACTATAATTTCATTAATTTTATTGCAATAGACTGCAAATAATTAACAAAAATAATTTGAGGTAAGTTATTGCAACAATATCTTCATTTTAATAGATAATTGTTTCATCTTTTTCATTACAATAGATTGTAAAATAATTGATACTAGATTGTTCTAATAATATTTTCGTTGCAGTTTCATGTTTGTCATTGCAATTAATTGTAAAATAAATAATATTTAGTAATTACAATAATATATTTGTTGCAATAAGTTATTACTTTGAAATTTCCATTGTAATAGATTGCAAAATAATTAGTATCAAGTTATTACAACGATTCTTCAATTTACTATTCTTTTTATATTCCTCTCTCTCCCTCAGACTCTCTCACACTTCATCTCTCTCTTCATTTGCTTCCCAAATTTCACAAAGTTAAAGAAATAAATAAATAAAAAAAACCATACCCACTCTCATCCCCGTAACTCATCAATCTCTTTGCAATGTCGATTTTTGAGGACAACACAATTTATGACATGGTGAAAGGTCGTGCAACCTTGATTTATAAAGCTCTTCCCGCTGCAGGTTTGGTGCGGAAGCAACTTAAGACAATTAGGGATGAGTTCCATAAGAGGATCTCTGAGAGTGAGTGAGTTTCGTGAATTGAGTTAGTTGTTCTTAATTCCAATTTGATTTGAATTTAGTTACTAAATTTGTTCTATATTGATTTTTGAATTCAATTGAATAGATTGTTCTATAAATTGAATTTTGATATTGTTATTGGTTGTGTTCAAGCTACAGAATTGGACATTTTCCAATTTGGTTTGATAGATGGTATATAATGCCTAGTTTTTGTGTCCCTGTATTCCAAGTTTATTGGGATTTGAATGACCAATTATGTTCTTAGTAAATATGGGATTGAATTGCCTAGTATTTTTGGCCATTTTTGTATTCAAGTTTGGATTTGAATGACCAATTGATGTTCCTAGTAAATATGGCATTTAAATGTATCTTCACTTTCTATCTTGAATTATAACGCATATATGTAATGAGAATCTTATTAGGTTTATTTGGGAAAAAAAGGTTTGCATAGATGATAGAACCACTCAACTAATAATATTTCAAAGAATACAATCTAAGTTCATATTATATTATGTAACTAACTATGTTCACTAAGACAAATACCTTGTTTGGCACCTCATGCTTACAACGTATATGCTTTAAGAGTATAGTTAGCACTTTTTTTTTTAATAAGTAAAAAAGCAAACAATTAAAGATTTTTTGTAACACACGAAAAGAAAATACAGCTTAACTTTTACATTCACTCTAAGCTGCATGAGATACACCTATACATTCAATCACTCCATTCATTGACAAATAACTTCATTCTTGCAAAGTTGAAGCTTTCTGAAAAGCTACCAAATCTGTGTCTCAAATCTTTAAAGAATATTATTGAATGTGGTTAAGTGAGAAAATGGTACTATTTTCCAAAGTTTACTAGAGAATTGGACCTATACTTTAAGAATTTGCTTTGGTTGGCTTTGGTGCGTGACTATAATATATAGAGACATTTGGGCATGACTAGTGGGCAATGGTAATTTTGTAGGTGGGACTAAAGAGATGTTTGAAATTTTCTTCCCCAGTAGTTCCCCTTAATACTAGTTATTCCTATACTAGAGAGGGTGAAACATATTCCTATACTAACTATTCCTATACCATTAAAGAACATAAAAGGATTTAAAAAAAAAAAAAAAGAGATCGTGAAGCGTGGATAATGCACAAGAATACGGAGAAAAAAAAGAAGAAGATAAAAACTACGATGCTTTCTACTCAGATTAGGTCAAGTTGAAAGATTTTTTCAATCTAATATATTATGGCCGGGTTGAAAAAAACCCAACCTATTAAAGGGGCCTAATCCAACTCATGTGGATTGGATTGGACATTTGAGCATTAGAACAATAGATTTATAAGATTACTAACACAATCAATAACATATTTATAATATTATTTGTATTGGTTTGATGCACTAATCAAACCTAAGCATTGCACAAAATCAATTCAAACTATTTTATTAATTATTCCAAAAAAACATAGAGTAATAATAATAAAAATTTATGAAATGACGTAGTATTAATTGAATTTCGTGCAAAAACACTACCTCACACATGCTCGCATCCTCTACCTTGCCTCTAGGGTGAGTTTGGTTGGGCTTTTTGAAAAAGTGCATAATGAAAAAGTTGAGTTTTTAAGAAGTGTATAATGAAAAAGTAATTTTTCAAAAAGCTGAGTGTTTGGTAAAAACTGTTAAAAAGTGTTTTTTGAAAAAGCTGAGTGTTTGGCTAGCACTTATAAAAGTGGCAGTTTGA
Organism: Castanea sativa; assembly: GCF_040712315.1. Taxonomy (NCBI): domain Eukaryota; kingdom Viridiplantae; phylum Streptophyta; class Magnoliopsida; order Fagales; family Fagaceae; genus Castanea; species Castanea sativa. The sequence continues at coordinate 45,566,415 of NC_134016.1, forward strand.
GGGGTAAATTACTAAAAAGGACAATGTCTATATAAGGAAGTTTATTTCATACTTAAATTAATATTGTGAAATTATTTTTTCTCACCAATATTAGCTAATAATAACCTGCCACTTAAGATTTATTGTGAAAGTATTGTGAAAATATTGTGAAAATATTGTGATAATTGATACTGATTTTAATTTGAACGTATTATTACAATTCTTTTTTTCTCTTTCTAAAAAAATTTTTTTTTCTCACCAATATTAGCTAATAATAACTTACCACTTAAGATTTATTGTGAAAATATTGTGATAAAAAATTGATACTAATTTTAATTTGAGCATACTATTAAAATTATTTTTTTCTCTTTCTATAAAAATTATTTTTTTCTCACCAATATTAGCTAATAATAACTTACCACTTAAGATTTATTGTGAAAATATTGTGATAAAAATTGATACTAATTTTAATTTGAACGTACTATTAAAATTATTTTTTTCTCTCCTATATTAAAATTTATTGTGAAAATATTGTAATAGCATTTTCTTCTTCTTCTTCTTTTCATTTTTCTTTCTCTCTTTTTTTCTCCTCCACACATGTACTGCACCACATCTTTTTTCCTTTTTTTTTTTCTTTTTTTTTTCCCACTCTTTTTTTCTCCTCCACCCACGTATTACACTTTTCCTTTTTTCCTTCTTTCCTCTCTTCTTCCTAGCCATTTCCTCCAGCCACTTCGTCCTTACTCAAGACATTCCACAGAGCTCTCCTCTTCCTTCTTTCTTTCTTTTTTTTTTTTTTTTTTTTTTTCTCTGCAAGAACTTATTTGTCCACAGAGCTACCGCAAGAAACCCTTGTGTGGGATGGCCAATTACTCATCCGTTGTCAAGAAATCATCCGTCCACAGAACTCCATTTGAAAGATTTTGGTATATTCTGATGTTTTTTTATTTTGCATTTTGAGGAATCCTAATTTGCAAGGGATTGATTTTTTTTTTTTTCCTTAGCTGATTTGGGAATTTGTTATAAATTTTTGTGTGTTTGGATTTGGATAGTTGTTATTATTATTATTTTCCTTAGCTGAGAGGCGTTAGTGATTTGGTAATTTTCGGTATCTTTGAGAATTATTCCTAGAAAAAAATTTCTCAGGTCAGGGCTTGAGCATTAGCGTGAGAACTGATGATTTTTCATGGGTAATTTGGTAATTTTTGGAAGAACCCAACGGATAGCTTCAGAACGCGCATGAACTTTTTGGTTATGGACCTCCAGAGCTCCATAATTGACTTGCGCGTTTTTTCACAAATACAAAATGCAACTTTTTTCAAAAAGTTGCGTTTTGTGCTTAACCAAACACACATAAAGAGCTGGCTTTTTTAAAAAGTGACTTTTTGAGCTCAAAACGTTGAAACAAACGGGCACTAAAACTCTCTCATATTCCCCAAAACCCAATTTAGGAATTCACATGGGTCACCGTTGCTCTTTTACACACAATTTTGGGAATTCATGAGGATTACTGACGTCGCTTAACAGATGTCACTCTTTGGGTCCTTTGGATCAATCCAACGCTTATGCTTTATTTCAATTCCCGCTTCCCAAAACTGTTTCTCAATTTTTTTTTATATGCCTCTGTAACACTCATACTCTCTCTATTTTCACTCAATTCCCTCATTTCCTAAAGCAAAAACTGTACCCACTCTCATAGTCTCATCCTCGTAACTTGTTAATCTCTCTCTCTAATGGATATTTCTGAGGACAACCCTCTTTATGAGATGGTAAAAAGCCATGCAACCATGATCTCTACACTTATTCTTACACCGAAGCAACTTGAGGAAGTGTGAGACAAAGCCTATAAGAGAATCTCCGAGGGAGTTTTCGATTGAATTTTGTTTTTGTATTATTGATTTTGAATTGGAGTTGAATTAGTTTGTCTCTATCTAATGAATTCAAATTGATTGTATGTTTAGGTTATGACATCAGACCATTCCCGATTTGGTTCGATCAACAAGAAGCAATACTGGGGAGATATGAGAAGGAGAGGAAGACCAAAGAGCTGAGCATGTGGATTGGATTTCTACAAAAAAAAAAAAAAAAGATTGATAGAGAGAGTGCTTTCAAGGAGCTCGTCAAAGCAAAACTCAGTTTGGGTCTAGGTCTTAAAGTTTCTAAGAGATTGTTGATCAAGAAGGTGAAAAGGATCAAGCACGTGGTGAAGAAGGGATGGATGAAGAACCTGGGTTTTCTTGAGAGAAGGAGGACTCTGCTTTTTACTGTGAAAAAATGTTATTTGTTGGTTGATGAAGATGTTACATACCAAGTTGCTAGTATTTGTGTTTATGTACATTTTCTCTAAAATTCTCTGTGCCCTATTCCAATCCAGCAATTGGATGATTTTGTTGTTCTGGAAATCATCCACATTGTGTCTTCGTTTATAGAGGGAGTGCAGATCCTCTACAATTCTGAAAACCTATTGACTTCAATTCAAGAGTGTGCCAGAATTATTCGGCTTCCTATTACCACTGATTCGCAATTTCATGGGCGCAATGGAGTGAGTTTCTTGTTCTTCTTGTTATTTCATTTTGTTATTAGTAAATGCTTTATGTTTGTGGCAAATGTTTTAGACTTCTATTTAGGGTAATTGAGGTTTAGAGAAATGCTACCTATAATCTGTTTGCCTGATACATCTTTGATTTTTTGTACTTTTTAGGGTGTTGGAGTTTTAGGGGAGGAGATGAAGTGAGAAGCAGTTGGATGGAAGAACTATGAAGAGTAGTAATATATTTTTTTCATGCTTTATGGTTTAGGAATTTCTTCTTGAAAAAGCTGTTGAATATTTACATCAAGATTTACCTCCAAAGTATTTAACTTAGTTTTAGACATATAGTAGTGTAGAAGTATAGTTGTAAATTTCTTTTTTGAGAAGCAAGTATTGTTGTAATTTTTTTTTTTTTGAGAATAAAGTATAATTGTAAATGATATTTTTTTTTCCACTACTCTACTTAGTATTTAACTTAGTGTTAAATGTTTAGTAGTATAGTTGTGTAGTTGTAAATGCTTATGCCTTTTGTATTTTTCTTTTATTTAATTAACTTTTGTTATTTAATAAATTGTGGCATGGCCACTAATGATATGAACCTTTGGACCTTTTCTTTTACTTTAGTTTTGTTTTGTGCTAATTAGACTTAGCGTTAGTAACTTAGTCCTAGTATTTAACTCTACTACTTAGTATTTAACTTGGTGTTGGCATTTAGTCGTGTAGACATGTAGTTGTAAATGATTTTGCCTTTTGTATTTTTTTTTTCCTCTACTACTTAGTATTTAATTTAGTGTTAGACGTTTAGTAGTGTAGACGTGTAGTTGTTAATGCTTTTGTCTTTTGAATTTTTTTTTTGCCTTTTAATTAACTTTTTTTTAAAAATAAATGGGGGCATGGCCACTGTCACTAGTGGCTATTAAATGGCTAAATAGTGTTAATGCAATGCTTTGGAATAAAAGGGTAAAAAGTCCGATGCTTTCTAGACTGAATAAGTTGGAATACAAGGACACAAAAATTAGTATCAAATCCAAGTAAACTTGGAATACAAGGACACAAAAAACTAGGCATTATATAATATCTAAGCAAATTGCTACTGTATTAATCTCCAACTTCAGCATCCTTTCTTTGAAACTTCAAATATCTCTTGATCATCTTCTTCAACCTCTGTTCTTACTTCTTAACCTAGAGAGATAAACAAAAAAATTCAATTAAAATAAGTAGGCAATCATATTACACAACCACAAAAACTTACCTGACTGCGCCCACCATGTTTGGATTGGGCAGTGAAAGGGAGAACAATATTAACAGAACATTTCTTGATGAGAGTGAGCAAGGCATCAGAATTGCAGAAGATGTGCACAACCTCAGTAAATGGACGGACAGAATGGATGATTTCCAAAGCAATGAAATCATCGATGTGCTGAATTGGCACTTTCCATAGTGAATCGCAGAGTAGATCAACATATAGACAAATATTAGCCACCAACAATGGACAGTGCCAATTCAACACATGGATGATTTCATTGCTTTGGAAATCATCCATGTTTTTCGTCCATTTACTGAGGCTGTGCACATCTTCTGCAATTCTGATGCCTTACTCACTCTCATTAAGAAACATGTTGTTGATATTGTTCTCCCTTTCACCACTGATTTCGAACATGGTGGGTACAGTTAGGTAAATTGTTGTGGTTGCGTAATCAGATTGCCTGCTTATTTTAATTGAATTTTTTTGTCTATCTCTCTCTAGATTAAGAAGTAAGAGCAAAGGTTGAATAAAAGAATAAATAGATATTTGAAGTTTCAAGTAAAGGATGCTGAAGTTGGAGATTAGTACAATAGCAATTTACTTGGATATTATATAATGCCTAGTTTTTTGTTTCCCTGTATTCCAAGTTTACTTGGATTTGAACGACCAATTATGTTCTTAGTAAATATGGGATTAAATTGCCTAGTATTTTTGGCCATTTCTGTATTCAAATTTGGATTTGAATAACCAATTGATATTCCTAGTAGATATGGGATTTAAATGTCTCTTCTCTTTCTATCTTGAATTATAATGCATATATGCAATGAGAATCTCATTGGGTTTGTTTGGGAAAAAATGTTTGCACAAATGATAGAACCATTCAACTAATAATATTCCAAAGAATATAATGAGTTTTTTTTTTTTTTTTTTTCCAGAAGCAATACAAGTTGAATTCATATTATATTATGTAACTATCTTCACTAAGGCGAATACCTTGTTTGGCAACTCATGTCATTGTTCATGGTTCAAACTTCAAACTGCAAAATGGATAGTGTAATAATAGGATCCTATTATTACACTATCCAAAAAAAAAGTTCTATAGTTGCGTTTCTAAAACGTGGCTATAGGTAAAAAAAACGTGGCTATAGAACGATTTGGTCTATAGTCGCCTTTTTTTAGGCCACGTTTTTATCTATGGCCTAAAATGCGTGACTATAGGCTTGAGGGGTCTATAACCACATTTTTTCAAACGCGGCTATAGCCATGACCAATGGCCACGTTTTTATAAACGTGGCTATAGGAAATACTCTAGCCACGGTTTGAAAACCGCGGCTATAGGGGCAATCTATAGCTGCTTTTAAAACGTGGCTATAGTATTTTTTTTTTTAAAATAGACAAAATTAAGGTATAGTTATTTCTAATACATATTAGAAATAACTATACATTAATTTTGTCTTTTTTAAAAAAGAAAAAAAAACTACAGTATTCCCAAATTACTGTGATGTATTTAGAATATTCTAAATACATCACAGTAATTTTCATTTTTCAAAATTTTTTATTTATCATTTAATATCAGCTAGTAGATTCAACATTAAACCATCAAATTACGTAATTGCATGAATATCCAATTGACTATCCAGAATAATATATATTTCATTCTCAAAAAAAAGAATAATATATATTTAGTAAAAAAAAATTAAAATTAAAAATTTTCCCCAAATTTACGTTTCTTTTCCGTTTAAGAGTTTCTTAAGGAACAACCCTTCAAGTCATGTGAAGATAAAACCAAAAGGAAAAAGTCCAAACGTACACATCAAAATCACATAAAAATATAATAATAATAATAATAACAAAATAATTAATAATAAAATTCCCAACAATTTTTCAGTAAAATTTTTTTCCAGCCAAAGTCTCCAAAACCGTATTAGAACATGCTTCAAAAACAAGATAATTTGCTAATCCCACGTCAAACAAAGTCAACATCTCATATATTACGTCTATGATCATGTTATTCAATCAAATTTCTATATTTCTATAAAATAAAAAAGTCAAATATTCACAATTAAAGAAAAAGAAAAAGAAAACAAAAAACTCATCGTATTGGCCTTGAAAACTCTGATAGCTTCAACCCAATGGATGAAAATCATACCGGACCAGAATATGATTTTCAGATCAAAAAGAAAGAAAAATTTTCAGATCCAATATCTCTCTCCCCTCTTTTAGTAACACATTAACTTACAGTCTCTCACTATACTGTTGTCGCTGCCAGAAAATCACCGCCATGTTGCTGGGGTCCCATTTCACTGATCTCCTTCTCCTCCCACTTCTTCATCTTCTACGTAAAATTACCCAGAACCTCTTTCTTGGCTTTTGTTTTGTTTTAGTTTGGCTTTTCAATTTCTCTTATTTTGTCCTTTTTATTTATGTGCTTGACAGCTTTACCCAACTTCAGCCCCTTTATTATTAATTTATTCGAATAAAATAATTTTATATATTTTTTTATTGTTTTACGTGTCTAACATACAATACGTTTGAATTCAAGTTTGAATACATCTCCCTTTATTATTAATTTATTTGAATAAAATAATTTTTTATTTTTTATTGTTTTACGTGTCAACATCCAATACTGGATGTTAAGTTTGAATTCATCTTCACGTGACTAATGTGCATGTATTTGGCTGAACCTATAGTCACGTTTATGAACGTAGCTATAGACTTAACCTATAGCCGCGTGTTAAAAATGCGGCTATAGGTTAGCTATAGCCGCATTTTTTGAACGCAGCTATAGATCCTCATTTAAAAAATATATATATTTGGTTGGACCTATAGCCACATTTATGAACGTGGCTGAAACCGCTTATAAACGTGGTTGTAGACTTAACCTATAGCCGCGATTTAAAAACGCAGCTATAGGTTAAGTCTATAGCCACATTTTGTAAAAACGCGGCTTTAGGTTAGCTATAGCCACGCTTTTTGTAAACACGGTTATAGACCCGCGTGTTTTGTAGTGGTATCACTTGCACAATGACACATTTTCCACTTGGATAGTATTTAGGAGTAATAATTCTCTAGAAATTGAGGTTTAAGTTATTGCCGATCAAATTTAAGGGAATAAAATCCAACCCAAACTTTAAGAGTATATTTTGCACTTTTAATTTTTTTTTTAATACGTAAAAAGAAAATAATTAAAGATTTTGTGTATCACACGAAAAGAAAATACAGCTTAACAGTTACATTCACCCTAAGCTGCATGAGATATACCTATATGTTCAATCACTCCATTCATTGGTGAATAACTTTATTCTTGCAAAGTTGAAGCTAAGCTTAATCCATGAATACATAAATGTTCATATTTCACAATACAGTTACACTATCACCATTTTAATCCCTAGTGATAATGTTGTTTCTAGTTGCCTGGCTCTAGCTATAGGAGTTAATTTCTTCTCAAGATCACTAATATGCTTTCCAAATGAAATTTGCGTATCAATAATTATCGTCTCCAACTACACAGCATTGTTGAGTTCTAGGGCAAGCTCCATGTCAAGTGTACCACCAACAAAACCAATTAATTCAAGCATCTCGAGGCATTTGGGTGGATATTTAGCCTTCTGATCCTTTATTTTTTTCCCTAATGCCTCCTCCCCCTCCCCTCCCCCCTCCTCCACCCCACCCTCACCCTTTTCCTGAACTGCCACCACCTTTACATACCCCTCCTTCCCTTCCATTGTGCTTTCCTCCCCAATTTGGGTTTTACCCATATCCTTATTCCCCTCCTCCATCCCTACCCCATCCCCACCTCCTCAGCAGCCTAACCAGACCAAACTGTCTAACCTTGTACCTGCACCTTTAGCCATACCAAATAATCACACCATAAAAACCTCACAAAATATCCCTCCTACAACTAGTGAACATGGGGGTAGTAAGAGGTCTTTTCACATTGATGCAAGAAAAATTTCTTTCTCTTTTGATGGGGGGCGGTCTCATTCATATGCCATCCATGAGACACACCGGGATGTTCGGAGCTCTATTTGGCTTGGACGTAAGGGTATGGAGTGGATCCTTACTTGTTTTTCCGACATACGAGACTGGGTGCTCAGTCAAGATGTTCCTTGTAAAACATTCAAGGACAATGGGAAATTGATAGAGTTTTGAGGTAAATCAAATAAAGCTGGTCTTTCTGTGGTCATAGCAGTATATTTTGGAGGGGCTCGAAGAGGTTGTGTCATGATACCAGCAATTTCTAATCGTGCTAGTTGATCTCAAAAAGAACTAAGGAATTTTTTATCTGGTGCAAAAACTCCATATCCGGCCAGAGCATCCTCAAACAATAGTGGTGGAGTTGGTCAGAAAGTCGGAGGTGGCCGGAATGGGAATAATTTGCCTATCTATGGTAACCAACGGAAGTTAAGGAATTGTAAAAAAATTGGAACCACTTTGGGACATAACGTGATTCATGGAGATCTTATAGTAAAATGTTTCAGTTATAAATGGGAGACCACCGCGGGTATTTAATTTTAAATTGACATCAGCAAATTTGGCTTTGAGAATTTGTAAGTCTGAGGGTGGGCCACGCGTGGTGACATATTTGGGCAATAAGGTTGTTAGGTGGCCCAAGGATTTAAGTAGTGGGTTGGAGGAATTAAAGAAAACAGGTGGGCTTGTTCAAGCCCAACCCATGGCCACAGTGACAGTGAACCCGATAGGAGAGAATATTCCTATCAAGCCTAACCCGAAACTTTTAAGCTCTGGTTCTCCGTGTACGTGGGTGCTGGGCGAGAGTTCGAGAGGAAGTGGACTGTGATCGAGTGGCGATTCCGAGGCACTGAAGATAGTAGTGTCAGAAAACTCTTCCTTTCACGAGCTTCATGCTCCTCTCATCGCGGTGGACGCACCTGTCAGGGTGGGGGAAGAACACCACGGCGATGTGGCAAGAGCGACAGAGGGTCGCAAATTTGGGTTCATCGGCGAGGCGGAGGTCGATCTGGGTATGGGTACTGCTAAATCGATTCCGATGTCAGGTGATTTGGGCTCAGGGGTGACAGTGGTGCCGATAGGGCCTGGGCCAGACGATTTCGATCATCATCGGAATCAATTTGAGGATCAGAACCAGTTTGCTCTTCTATTGAAGTTGGGTAACAGGATGGGTTTCGTTTTTGGGGAGAAAGATGCTTTCACGAAAGGTTCGAGTGTGAATGGAGATCAATGGTGCAATCCTCAAGATGAGTGTGTGCCATCGAGCAACAGGGATGGGTTTGATTTGTTTAAGGGTGGTTCTGTCTCTTCTGAGGCTCTTCTGCTACAGTGGAAGCATAGTGGAACTAACACTAGTGGTCCCTTTTCACGGGGAGGCAGAGAGTGGCTTATTGGAGTGTTCACCTCTATCTAGGTGGGATCCTTTTGAACAAAGGGAGTTGGAGGTGACGCGGGAAGTTGATGAGGGAAAGGTTCTGCGTCAGAGGTGAAAAATTCGAAATGGGTGGTGAGCTTGATGAAAAGTTTCTGTAAAATTGTGGGTTTTCCCATTGTAAAACATGAAGATCAATGTCTGGCTTTGTTTTGTCTTCTAGAATAAGACTGCATCGATGTGGTCAACGTTGGAAATTCTAAAGGGATAGTAAACACAAGGCAGAAAGGGCTCATGGAACTTAAATGTTTAATTTCTTCAATTAATTATGATTGGGTATCTTCCAAAGGGAGGGACAGATGTTCTTCAAATGGTACGGGGTGATCACTACTTTTAAATGAGTTTACAGCTTTTATCCTAGAATGTCAGGGAATTAAACAATCCTAAAAAGCGGGAGGTATGCAAGAATCTTCTTAAGGAGTGGAAGTGTGATATTGTTTGTTTTTAAGAAACCAAGCTGTCTTCTTTAAACTCTTCTGTTGTTCGAAGTCTTTGCTGGTTGTGTAAATAAAGGTCGAAGTGCTTTTAAGTTTGAGAATAAGTGGTTGAAAGAAAAGAGTTTTGTGGAGAGACTTCAGCAATGGTGGAATGGATATTGCCTTCTGGGTTCTCCGAGCTTCATTCTGGCTCATAAATTAAAAGCGCTTAAAGATGATTTAAAAAAGTGGAACAAGGAGGAATTTGGGGACTTGGCCTTTAGGAAGAAATGTCTTTTATCTGAGTTGCTGGGTTTGGATGCTAAGGAGGACTTGTTGGGTCTTTCATAGGAGGAACAAACTCATCGTATTCAAATTAAAGGTGCCATTGCACATTTAGCCTCATTGGAAGAGATTTCTTGGAGACAAAAGTCCCAAATTTTGTTTGTGAAGGAGGTGACAATAATACTCACTTTTTTCAACGGGTAGCAAACTCACATAGAAGAACTAATCATATTCGAGGTATAGAGGTGGGTGGTGTCCTTTATGAGGATAAGGGAGAGGTGTGGTCTAAGGTGGTTCATTTTTATCAGGGTTTGTACATGGAGTCAGAATCTTGGCGTCCTACGGACAATTTGGAGTTTTCTTGTATTGAGGAGGATAAGCAGATTGCTCTTGAGAGGGGTTTTTCTAAAGAGTAAGTGGTACAGGTCCTTCAAGAGATGGAGGGTGATAAGGCCCCAGGTCCTGACGGCTTCACTATGGCCTTTTTTCAAAAAATGCTAGTGTAGTGGAAAAGGGATGTTATGGCCATCTTTGATCATTTCCATAGGAGCTCAGAGTTTAAATGGTCTTTGAATGCTTCTATTTTATCTTTGATTCCCAAGAAAAATAATGCACTGAATTTCAAAGATTTTCGGCATATCAGTTTAGTGGGTAGTGTGTATAAGCTGCTATCTAAAGTGTTGGCTAACAGATTGAGGATGGTGGTGGATAAACTCATTTTGGAGTCACAAAATTCTTTCGTGGGTGGTAGACAGGTTTTAAATTCAGTGCTTATTACTAATGAATGCCTAGATAGTAGATTGAAGTGTCAGACTCCGAGGGTGGTGTGTAAGTTAGAAAAAAAAAAAAAAAAAAAACCTATGATCGTGTAAGTTGGGACACTATGTTCTATTTCCTGGAGAGGATGGGCTTTGAGGGTCGATGGAGAAGTTGGTTAAAGGCTTGTGTCACTACTGTTCGCTTCTTAGCTTTGATTAATAGATCTGTTGTTGATTTCTTTGGTAGCTCTAGAGGCCTTAGAAAAGATGATCTGTTATCTCCCCTTCTTTTTCTTTAGATCATGGAGGTTTTAAGTCAGATTCTGAAGAAAACTAACGCAAGTGACCTCATTCAAGGTTTTCATGTGGGACTTATTAATTCTACTGGTATTCGTATCTCTCATCTCTTTATTTGCTGATGACACCATTCTTTTCTGCGATGCATCTAGGTAGCAGTTGCTATCCATTAGGCTGGTTTTGACTTGTTTTCAAACCTTTACAGGTTTGCAGGTGAATGTAGGGAAGAGTGAAATTGTTCCTATTGGAGAGGTGAGCAACATTCAAAATTTGGCTAATTCTCTTCAGCGCAGGGTGGGCAGTTTTCCTATGAATTATTTAGGAATGCTATTGGGTACCTCGTATAAGACAGCTTCTATCTGGAATCCGATTCTAGAGAGGATGGAGAAGAAGCTGTTGGGCTGGAAGCGGCTTTATTTGTCAAAGGGTGGCAAACTCACTTTATTGAAAAGTACCTTGTCAAGCCTTCCAACTTATTATCTTTCCCTTTTTATTGTTCCTAAAGTTGTGGCAATGAGATTGGAATGTATTCAAAGAAATTCTTTGCGGGGTTCTTCAGTTGAGTTCTTCAAATACCCCTTGGTGACTTGGGAAAAGGTTTGCTTACCTCGTAAATTGGGTGGGTTGGGAATTCGGAATTTGTTGTCATTTAATTAGGCTCTATTAAGGAAATGGCTTTGGAGGTATGGCCATGAAACTACTCATCTGTGGCAAAGGGTCATAGCCATAAAATATGGGGAGGGGAAAGGAGGGTGGAGCACTAGAGTTTGCAGAAGGGCTCATGGTTGTGGTTTATGGCGAAGTATTAGCAAAGGGTGGGAAAGTTTTTCTAAGCATTTGTCTTTTGTGGTGGGGGATCGTTCTCATATTCTTTTTTGACATGATAAGTGGACTGGGGATAATTCTCTCAAATCTCTTTATCTTCAGTTATTTGTGTTTAGTCAATAAGGAAGCTTGTATTTCTGAAGTGTTAAGTCCTCTAGTTGGTGATAATGATAGAGTATGGAGTTTAAAATTTTATAGGGAATTTAATGATTGGGAGTTGGTGGCTATCTATTCCCTTCTTCACTTCATTCAAACTCAAATTCCTAGGGGTGAAGGTAGTGACAAACTTTACTGGCATCTTAATGGAAGTGGGAAATTTGATGTTTGATTTTTTTATCATAAGATTTGAAATGTAACTCTTTCTACTTTCCCTTGGAAGGCATTTGGAAAGTAAAAGTTCCTAAAAGAGTGGCATTCTTTATGTGAACAGCAGCTCATGGCCAAATCCTTACTTTGGAAAATCTTATGCTCCGTGGCTACACTTTGGCAAATCGTTGTTGTAATGAGGAATCTGTGGATCACCTACTGATTTCTTGTCTAGTTTCTCATTCTTTGCAGATGTATATGCTTTGGCTGTTTGGGATTGATTGGGTCATGCCAGGTTTCGTTGCAGACTTATTTTTTTTGTTGGTATCATTGGCTTGGGAAACATAATTCTGATATTTAGAATCTAGTTCCGAGCTATTTAATGTGAAATATATGGACTAAATGGAATCGGCGTTCTTTTAAGGATACTCGAAAATCATTGACTCAATTGTTAGATTTATGCCAACGGACCCTCTTTGATTGGTCTCGGTATTGGGGCCTCTCAGATTGTTCTACACTTATGAATTTTCTTTTGTCTCTTAGAATAGCTTAGTGTCTGTTTGCTTCTTGTTACCTCTTTTTTCTCTTTGTTCACTATCGTGAACCTTGTGTATTTTTCATGCTATTCCTTTTTCAATAAAAAATTTCCTTACCTATCAAAAAAAAAAAAAAACTAAATTCTATCTAATAAAGAATGGACTGATTTTATCTGAAGTGAATGCTCAAAATATACAAGGGAGAGAGATTCTGTGATCCACAACTAGCAACTTCATTGTGTACAGAATTAGTTTTGCAGAAAACATTAGAACATTTAACTTGTTTTCAAATAAATAAAAATATATCTTACATTACAAAGAAACTTAGTCTACAACAAGTGCTAGTTTGACTTGGGGGGAAATTTGAAGTTAGAAATATTTAAAGAAATAAAAGATAAAGATAAAGATAAAAAAAGATTCTTACAATTATATAATAATTAAAGGGCTAATAAATAAGAAAGGAGCAATAATCAACTGAGCCTCAACAATTCCACTCCAAATTCATGACTTACTCCAACAGGTAGACAGAGTTAAATAATCGTACTTCAATCGGAGATGCATCACAATACACACAATAAGGGTGGAAGAACACACACACACACACACACACGCATGTTAGATCCATATCAAGCTACCACTAGACTCTTTGGTTAAGTTACACCACTAAACAAATTTTTATTAGATTAATATTTTAAAGATCCATCATACTCTTTTCTTTTTTTTTTAATTGGAAGTTATTTACCGTCTACTAGCTAAGCTTGTCCAACAACAAAAACATTTCAACAAATATGCTTTACAAAATGTGAAGAAAAAGACAGCACTGTGCTAAGCTCAAGTGCAAATAATCCTTACAAAAATCTCTGAACAATAAATTCCATAACTCTAAAGTTATAAACAATAAAATAATAACAATATTTACCTCGAGTGTAAATTTATGCAAAAAGGGAGATGCCTTCAGCATGGAAGTGCAACAAAGGAGACTGTTAGCACAATATGAAGATACAATCAATGTTAATTGCTTGAGGTTTCTTAACTCTAGAAATTTGGGGAACCTCTGAAAAATTAAACCAAGAAAAATGAGCACATTCATATAAACAAACATTGATGTTTGGGAAAAAAGAAGAAGGAAAAAGCACAATGGAGAGTGTTTGTTTATGAGTGTTTTATCACTAACCTCAACATACATGTTTACTACAATTGACTGAAGCTGAGAGAGATAACTTGAAATAGGGCAACATTTCTTCACTAAATAGCTAGCATACAGACCTTCCACAGACACATCAACAAGATTGAGAACATCCCCAAGACGCAACCTTATCTTATGCCCAAAATATTTGAACGAAACAAGATTTACAGCTGAAATCTCAATCTTTTTTAGACAGATGCAACGTAATATCTCTAAATGCTTTTGTTTGAGCAAAGGCCTAGAAGGCTTTAAATTCACCAAAGATGCTGAGGATTTCACATGTCATGCTTCAATATATGGACAATTAGATAAAATATAATTAAGAACTTTTCCAGTCACTTCCACATAACTTACACCGAGGTTTGTGAGGGAATCAAGGCTATAACCATGAGGAAACTGAGTAGGAAGAGTGTAATGTCCCCTAGCCACCTTCTGAAAAATAGGGTTGAAATCCAATGAAAGCCTTTTCACTTTCTTTCTCAGTGAAAAAAGTATCCAATTGTCAATATTCAATTTGTTATACTCCTCATCCAGAGGAAAACAAACTTTAAACCCATCTATGGTATGAGCTTGATGCAATTGCAATACATGATTTACCCAATCGTCATACCTATCCTGTCAATTCCAGGTAAAATTTTTTAAAAAGCTCTTCTTCCTGAGATATTGTAATGATGAATCATCAAAGTCCAAGCTACTGGTCTCAAATTTCCACAGATGTCCCCGGTACCTTCTAGAGAGGACACTAGTCCTTGCTGCTTCTTTCAACTTAAAAAATGACAGAATGGAGATAATAATTTCATCTGACAATTCACTTAACCAATCCATGCTGCAAAAACTGTCTGTCTCGTCGCACTAACCATAACAATACAAACACATGTTAGCAAAGATATAACTTTTTTCACTTTATTATGAAACTTTTAGTAAATAAATTTTACAAAATCATAGAGAAAGGAGCTTCTAATATATATATATATATATTAGAAATTTGATTCATAAAGTTAAACAGATTATACATCATCTGCTAAAACAAGAAGGTAATTCTCCAAACCAAGCATTAACATTACAACCTAGCATGTGAGACCAACATTCCAAAAGATGGAACAATAAATTTTTTAACATATATTAGCAAAGACTATAACTTCCTACTCTATTATGTAACTTTCAGGGAGTAAATCTCAGAAAATTATACCGGAATTGAGCAATTTTTAAACAACAATTTTTTTTTTTAAATGACTAGATTTTAAAAAACTGAGAAATCTAATAACAAAAAGGACAGAACTTGAACATCAACAAACTACCAAAAATCGAAATTATAACTATTGGGTTGCTTTTGAGAGAGACTCACCTTCAGTAGTGGAGATTTAGATCCAGCTTCCATGGTCTTCTCAGTTCTCATACAAGTCCGCAACACAAATAAAAGATCCAAACTTTACTTAGTATTGGCAGAGACACTGAAGAGAACTGAATGCTAATGCTAACAATTCTCTCCATTCTAACAAATTTGTCAAAGGGTACTACACAAATAAAAACTTTAAACCATGTTGGACCTGACATTAACATAAACTCAATTAGTCAACTATATAGCAAAACCTGTAATAAACTCAACTCTCTGAGGCATTTTGTCAAACATCTAGCAGATAATCATAAGACTGATATTTTTTACCCAGAAAAAGAAAAACTGAAATGTGGACAACATAAAAGGATTAGAGACCAATAAAGAGAAACCCATTAATTTTCACTAAAGGAATGAAAAGCCATAACAAATCCAGCAATGGCAATTAAGAAAAAGCAAAAGAGAGAGAGAGAGAGAGAGAGAGAGAGAGAACATTCAGAGAGAAAGACCAAAGAAACTCACCGTCGCCGTTCTCGTCGCCTTGGACCTGATCTGGTGGAGGTGGAGCCGTCAACGGCGGAGCTGAGGGCTGGATTTTGAGCTGGAGCCGTTTGCATATTGATGTTTTTTGGGAATGGGTTTTTGAGTTCTGGTGAAACGACATCATTGCATCTTTGTTTTGTGTTTTGATTTCAGCCAAAACAACATCGTTCAGTAGGCTTGGTCTTGTGGTAGAGTGCTTCTAGTGTCACCTAATGTGGCACAACAAATATCACAATTTGTCTATGTAGTAAGTTATGGTTGGTGAAGCGAGACCTCTACATAGTGTTATGCCACTTTATGAGGCACAAGACTTATTTACAGGATATTCAATTTCAACCTTACGTAAAACGGTGTTGTACTGGGCAAGCAAATGTGGCAAAAAAAAAAAAAAAATTACAAACCAAATGCTAGCGGTCACTTGACGGCCATGTAAGCGAGGCCACTAATAAAGGGGCTCATTTTGCTAATAGAGGTAAAATTCAAATGTAAATTTTTCTTGAATTTAAGAATATAAAATTCAAATACTCTCAAATTTCAGAGTGTATTTTGCAATTTACCGATTTTACCTTTTCATTTTTTTTTTTAAGTTTTAAAATTTATTTAAATTAAGATAAAAAACTTAGTAAAAGCATAAAGAAACCATAAAATTACTCAAAGGGTGAAATCTAGGAAGCATTGATACTTCATTTTTGTGTTGAACACTTACATGCTTAAAATATATAGAAATAATAATAAATATATATTTAATAAATATGTCTCATAGTATTCCTGTTCTATTTTAAAAAAAATTGTCATATTGTCATGTCGTTGTATCATACTCGTACCCAATCCGTGGTTTTTAGGAACAAACCCAACACAAAGCACGAACAAACCCAACAAAAAGATTGAAAATAAACCAACAAAATAGGCAAAAATTAACGCAACCAAAAAATAAAACTCACCGACTCAGATTCACACATTGGACGTGACAGCAATCTCTTTGTGGTAAAAAGCTGATAATGGTAATTAGTATTCCAAACATATAAGCAGGAAAAGTTAGCTATTGAACAAAATTGGTGGATGAAACATGGTGAACTTGGATCTCTCACCTGATTGGATGGATATCTAGCTATTACCACCAACCTAAACTTCTTCCATAACCACATCTGAATTAGCTTTCTATAGTAAAAGAGATTTCGTGAAATTAGGTAAACAAAAAACTTTCCACATTCCATCAAAAAAAAAAAAAACCTTTCCATAACAAAATCACATTAAGATTTTATGCCAAAGCTTGGAAATAACCTGAACTACTGAGGGATCTGATTCATGTTTCCAATTGAGTGCTTCAAGAAACTGCAATTTTTATTTATTTTTAATCACAAACATGTATTTAATTTTGGAAAGTAAGTTGGCTATGAAGTATGAACACTGAAATAAAAATATATGAAATTCAAGCAACTTCTAATTTTCTGGAAAAAGAAAAAAGAAAAAAAAGGAAGCTTAATCTTCGTTTGGTACGATAATGAAAAAGAACTCCATCCTTGTCGAAAAGCATGGGAACAAATAAAATTGGAAAATACTACTTTCCATTATGATTAACCAATTTTGTTACCAAAGCAGCAAATGTAGGTGGTAAATACATTTAGAAAAGATGCCCAAGTATTTCATTTGAGGAAAGAAATGGATTAAGGAGTATACATCAATATTAAGACTATATTTGTTTCAGCGATGATATTTTCTAGAAAATAAGTTATTTTCCAAAAAATATTTTCTATAAAACTATCTCATTTTTCTATGTTTGGTAGCAACCTTAAATGAGTTGAAAAACAATATTTTAATTTTCCTTATTTAGCTTACTATAAGATAAAGTTGTTTTTAAAAAAAAAAAAAAATTAGTGGAAGACAATCTCTTAAAATAAGTTATACTTTTTATGTTGACTAAAGATAGTTTTCCTTTAATTAATTTTTTCTAATTCTATCAAAAACTGAAAACTAAAGAAAATAACTAATTTTTTCTAATTCTATCAACAACTGAAAAATACGAAAAATTATCTTTATATAAGGTTTTCCATCAAAACAAACAAAGCGCAAAAGCGCAAGTGAAATACAATTTGCTATCTTTTAAAGGAAAAGTTGTAAAGCAGGGAGAGATTCTCATAGAAGTTCATCTACGCCCATATTTTACAACTGTTAAAAAAATATGAATAAATAAATGAAAGAGAATAAAAAAGAAAGGAAAGAAAAGATATAAGATTGTCTACTTCTAGTCTAACCTTTTAGATTTGTTATTTCTTTGTATGTATTATACAGAACTCACAGAACCATGATCCCTAGCCTAATTCCACGCACTATCAATTTCATTGAACACTTTTTTTCTTCTTCCAATTACTGTAATCGACCCAAGTTGGCCCTTGGGCCCAACGTCTCCGACTCTCCCCGTTGGGCCCATTCTTCTTAAAATAATTTCTTTCTATGATAAATTATAAATATATAAAATTTATCTTCTTAACAATTTAATTAGTTCAAAGGGGCTTAAAAATGGTAAGTTAGTCTATACTCTATAACGTGTTCCTCTACTCCAAATTAATGAAAACTTTTTAACATAGAACATTTTTAAAAAATTGTTTTCTAGGAATTTTTGGTATTTAAAGTGGCAAAAACCTTTAGAATTTGCTTTTTCTTAATCAACAAAAAATCAAGGGAAAAACCAAAAATAACATACTATAAGCAAGATTACTATTTTATTTCTATTTTAAATTGGTTTCTTACTTGATTTGTGTGCGTGCGCACAGAGCACACACATTTTTTATGCACAAATAATTTTTTTATTTATTATTTTTTCTAAATTATGTCGAATGATTGGTAAGAATTAAAGTATCACATTAATTTGATGGGACCAAGGCTTTCAAGGATTCAAAACTTCAAGGGCTTACTACTAGCTTCAAAGAAATCAAGATGGAGGAGGATGAGTCATTTGATGAGTTCTAAACTAGGCTCAAGGACATAGTGAACTCAGTTTTCAATCTTGGGAAAACCATTTCCGAACCCAAGATTGTGAGAAAGGTGCTCAGATTTCTGCTCGAAAGATTTCATGCTAAGATCACCGCCATTGAGGAATCAAAGGATATTAATAAGATTCCTTTGATAAAGCTTGTTGGAAATCTGCAGACCTATGAGTTAGGTTTGTCTAGGCTCGGGAAGTCAAGCAAGAGCATGGCACTAAAGGCCAAGAGTAGTGACACGGATGAGTCTTCTGATGATGAAGATTCTAAAATGAAGTCCTACATCACCCGACAATTCAAGAAGTTCATGAAGAATGCCAATGCAAAGGGTTTCGACAAGGAATGTAGACAATCAAGTTCTTATCAGTCTAAGAGCCAAGACAAAGGGAAGAAGAATGTGAGAGATGGCGGTCAGTACACTGTTCCCTCTGGACCCAAGTGTTTTAGGTGTCAAGGTTTCGGTCACATGAAACAAGAGTGCCCTACCTATCTCAAGTCTATTGGGAAAAGTAGGGCACTTGTTGCAACTTTGAGTGACACCGAACTTGAGGATGATTCCAAAATGAGGATGACGAAATCCTAAATGCCTTCACCGCTAGTGTCAATCCTACTAAGCAAAATTTGAGAAGATGGATGAGCAAGATGACATCCACACAGCCTATGCAAATCTATACAAGGTCTTGGAAAAACATGAGAAGCTGTATAGGTTGGCCACCAAGAAGCTCAGTGAAGTGGAGCTTGAACAAGAACAACTCTCTACAAAGTTTGATGAAGCCAATCAGACCATTGGAGCACTGAGATTTGAGAACAATTTCTTGGCCGAGAAGACCAAGAAGCTTGAGGCGGAACTGTTCCAAATGAGAGCTTAGTCGGAGAGGACCTCAAGTGCAAAGCTTGATAAAATGCTCAGCATGCAAAAATCTGCCTCCGATCGATCCAGTTTAGGGTATGATTTTTCTTCTCCCAATATTGCTTCTTCTAGTACTACTGTTTTTGTCTCTCCTACTAACAATATTGATTTTAAGAATAATGATGCTAAAACTGTGATAGCCAGTGAGAACATAGACAAGGGTAAATCTATCTTAGGAGCACCCCCTAAGCTTGCTAAGAACGAAACCAAAAACCCTAGGGCTAAGAGCATCCACAGCAGTGGAGCTAAAAATTTAGCTTTTTAGCTTCACAAAAAGTTACTTTATCTATTTTACCTATACATTTTACAAAACATGCTGCAGCAGTGGATCTATTTTAACTTTCAACATAATAAAATAATATAAACCTCACAATAAAATAATATATCTACTACAATAAAATAATATATTCATTACAATAAATAACAATCACAACCAACCGCAACCGCTATCACTACCACTACCACTACCGCCACCGACTCTTCCACCGCCACCGCAATCGCTACCGCCGCCCACCGTCACCGCCGCCACCACCGCCACCGCCGCCACGTAATAGAATAATATATTCTCTACAATAAACAACAATCACAGCCACTGTCATCACCACTGTCACTACCACCACCGCCATTGCAACTGCCACCACCACTGCAACCGCCACCATCAAAAAAATTATTTTTTTCTCACCAATATTAAATAGTAATAATCTACCGCTTAAAATTTATTACAAAAATATTATAAAACATTACTTAATTTTAATTTCTTATTATTCTTTATTTTATTTTTCTTATTTATCTTATTTGTTGGTTTCATCCAAATACACGTTTTTTTTTTTTTTTCCTCTTTGTTTGCTTCATTTCTTCAATCCTCTGAACTTTTCTTTCTGAAAGTGAATGAGAGACAGAGAGAGGCACGGTGATAAAAGAAAGGAAAAAAAATGGAGCAAAACCCAGAAGGATCGGCGGTGAGCTCAGAAGGATCGGTGGTCAAACTCAACCAAAAACCCAGATCAAACTCATAAGGATCGGCGGCGTGGGTCTGAGCTAATCGGCAGCTTGGAGGGTCGGTGACGGTGTGGGTTTGAGAGCTTGGGACGGAGTGGGTCTGAGGTTGAGAGGGTTGATCGGCGGTGGGTCTCAGCTAGTGGGTCGGTGACAGTGGGTCTCAGCTGGTGGGTCTCGGCGACGGTGAGCTTGAGAGAGTTGAGAGCTTCGGACGGCGTGGGTCTCGGCGACAGTGAGCTTGAGAGAGTTGAGAGCTTCGGACGGCGTGGGTCTCGGCAACGGTGAGCTTGAGAGAGTTGAGAGCTTCGGACGGCGTGGGTCTCGGCGACGGTGAGCCTGAGAGAGTTGAGAGCTTCGGACGGCGTGGGTCTCGGCGACGATGAGCTTGAGAGAGTTGAGAGCTTCGGACGGCGTGGGTCGGTGACGGGCCGGCAGCGGTGAGCTTGAGTGAGTTGAGAGAGTTGAAAGAGAAGAGATGAGAGTTGAGAGTTGAGAGTTGAAAGCTTCAGTGCACACAGAGATGAGAGTGACAGAGAGAGTGAGAGAGAGAGAGAGAGAGAGAGAGAGAGAGAGAGAGAGAGAGAGAGGCTTTGAATTATTTTAATCGGGGCCCGAATAAAATATTTTTTTTTTATAACTTTCAGCTACAGTGCTCATGTATTGATACATGAGCACTGTAGCGCAAAGCTAAAATTTTTTAGCTTTGCCTCCACTGCTACAGGTGGGTTTTTGTGGTTTGAGTGGAGCTAAAATAGCAATATAGCTATTTAGCTCCACTGCTGTGAATGCTCTAAGAAGAGTAATGCTTAAAAGTCTAAAGAGCAGAAGCATCATCTTTGTTATCACTGTTGTGCAGTTAGACATACTCGACCTAATTGCTATAAGTGGTTAGCCACTCAACAAAGCTGTAAGTGCACAATTGCGCCTAGACCAAAAAACACACGTGGGCTCAGGCCCAATGAGCCTTAAACAATGAAATTTGTAGAGTGTGGGCTCGCAATCTAGTTTAGTGATATTTGAAACTTGATGAACAGGCTAAAATATTACAGTATTTGCAAATAATAGACAAACGGGGCAAAATGAACCTCCTCGGAAGTAAGCCGAGGACGACTTCCCTTTCTTAATATATTATTTCTCTTTCTTCTTTCAAAGGTTATAGTCTTTAATATTTTTCTCCCCCCTCCTTTCTTTACTCTCTTCCCTCTTTCAAAGGTTATAGTCTTTAAATACTTCTTCTTCTTCCCTCTTTATCCACATGTAACGCAAATCACCCTATTAGACACCTGTCCCATCCACCACCCTCTGGAAGTCTTTAAATGATAGCAAGAAGGCTGACTTCTACTATTCAAGGGTCATTCCCCCATTAATGCGGCCAGGGAGGTAGGTGCAGGGTCTTTAGTGTGGAGGTAGCAACCTTTTTCTGAGATATTTCTCTCACACCGTTGCGTCCAGAGGGTGCTTAAATCCCCCTCTTAACCAACGGTTTTTCCAGAACTCTGCCTTGATCTTTTTGGCGAATCCCAGGGTTATCGTGGGTCTGTCCGAGGAGATATTCGTCCTCGGACGAATCCTCGGACTCTCGACTCATGGGCCGACCTATAGTTCTAGGGGACTTTTAGTCTAAAACAAACTAGCGCCCATCAACAAAGCCCAATGCCTAAATACTTACTTAGGTCCTTTTAGTCCCCACAATAGCCCCTCAAAACTTTATTTTTCCTCATCCGAGGAGAAAAATAGGGTTTTGATCCGACCAGAACTCCCTTCACACGTTTCGTACATCACCATGCGTGTGGGGGTGGTCTCATTCCTAGAAAATGTCGTTTGGCGCAGCAGCAAATCTGACCAGAAGAAGGATAATCAATGATGACAAATGCTTGATTTGTACAAGGGAATTAGAGTCTACTATTCATGCACTGTGGGACTGTGCAGCGGCTCAAGACATTTGGGCTGGAAGTGTTCGAAAATTGCAGAAGTGCAAGCATGGGCAGCCCGATATGATGCACCTGATGCAAGACTTTTTGGAGCGCCTGACTTTAGAAGAGTTGGAATTGTTCTGGACCCAAGCGTGGCTGATTTGGAATCAGAGAAACAGCTTGCTGCGTGGAGGAAATATGAAGAGCCCGAATAGCTTGAATAAAAGAGCTAAGGAGTATGTTGAAGACTTCAAATCTGCCCAAACCCAACTGAATGTTCAGATCATGCAGCAATCATGTGGAGATGTATGGTAACCACCACCACCACCAGAAGAGTACAAACTTAACTTTGATGCAGCCCCCTTTTTCAGATTTAGGCAGGTCAGGATATGGTGCAATTATTCGAAATTAAAAGGGAGAGGTTATGGCTGCTATGACTGCTAGTGGACCGAAGGTGCGCACAAGTGATGAAGCTGAGTTACTTGCTTGCCGAAGAGCCATAGAATTTTCTGTAGATGCTGGGGTGACAACATCAATGTTATTCATGCCATCTCTTCCTTAGTGGAAAACACTTCATTATTTGGCAATGTTGTGGATGATATTCGACATTGTTGAGGGGATTGCAATGGTCAAGTGTTTGTTGTATTAGGAGGGGTGGGAATAGAGTAGCATATGCTTTGGCCCAATATGATAGAAACACATTAGATGAGGATTTGTACTAGATGGAGGACTCTCCCCCACCAACAATGGAAGCATTGTATCATGATTTTTCATCTCTTTAATTGAATGAATATTCCCCTTTCAAAAAAAAAAAGTAGTATTTTTATTTTTATCTTTTATGAAAATTTCATTTAAAACCCTATTCATGATTTTTCAAATAATAATAATAATAATAAGAGAGAGAGAAAGACAAAATTAAACCTCAATTTATTTTGCTTCCAAAAAAAAAAAAACCTCAATTTATTTTACTGACCGTTGTGGGCTGTTAAAAGCGAAAGACAGTGTTTCACTATCTAACAATAAAGATTAAGCATTCTACAATCGTGAGAAGTCCTACATTTTCAAAAATTTCAGTTTAGACTAGAGACCAAATGAACTAATCGAAATGAACCGTAAGGACACAATTTGGTTCCTAAACCCAAAAGATAAAAGGATCTAGGCCCAAAGAGCTCAATACAATGAATTTGTAGAGAGTGGGCTAGAAAACTAGGCTTTAATGAGTTAGATAACAATTATAGTGGGTCCAGATGATAAGAAAACAAGTATATACTGGTTTTGCCCAAAGAAAATCGTCCTCGGCACAGTCCGAGGAGACTTGTTCTTATATATATTTCTTTTGAATTTGATTACAAGTCCAGTTCTTGTTACTACGGTGTTTTTCTCCTAATTCTCTAATAGCTCCCCCTATAAGGGGCTTCTTTCTCTATTATATACCCCTTTCTGCTTCATCTCCACAGTCTATGTGTAGGTCAAGTTGTTGGCTTTGATCCTTATCCCGTCAGCACATTCCTGAAGTCTTTGGGAGTAGTTGTAAGGCTGCTGGCCACTGTTCAAGTATCACCTCCACATTAATACGACTAGAGGGTTAGCTACAGAGCATTCAATGCGATGGTAGCAGCTTTCCCTCGAATATTTCTTAGCTTCTCTTTGTCCTATGTTTCCCTGATGTTTATCCTAATCAGTAGAACCTTTCGAAGTGTTGCCCTCGAGGGCAGACCAATCCTTCTGACCTCTGTTTTGCTTAGCTAAGGAGGCATTCTTCCTCGAATTACCTTCCCAAACCTTTGCAGTCATAGTTTGTTCGTGGCGCTCTAGCTCTTACGTCTTCCCTATCGTCTATCTGTTCTCGGACTACTAAGCGTCCTCGGACAAGGCCTATGGCCCAATATATACTCTTGGGCCCTTTATCCCTATAGTAGGTTTGAAATGAAATTTCCTCTTTGCTCTGAAAAAAAAAAAAAAAAAATCTATAATGTGTGATGTATTGTAATGTTTGGTCAAACAAATATTTATAGATAATAATTATTTAATCAACTTATAAGAAACTTTATAAATAAATAAAAACCATTAACATCACTTAACTTGGTTAAAATCATTGTTTCTTTAATAAGTGTTGATACCCGTTTTTGACAAAGGACCCAACAACAAAAAAGACCCAACCAAAGGGAAAAGAACGTAAGAAATATGATGAAAGCACTCTCTGGAATGGTTCGATGCCGTAACCATCATTTATAGATAATAATTATTTAATCGACCTACAAGAAATATTGCTTCCTAACGGTCAAACCAAAACAGGAATGGCCCGATGTATTAACCTAAAAATACAATCAATTCGAATTCATTAGATAGAGACAAACTAATTCAATTTCAATTCAAAATCAATAACACAAAAACAAAATTCAATCGAAAACACCCCTCAGATATTCTCTTATAAGCCTTATTTTGCACTACCTCAAGCTGCGAAGCAAGTATAGCTGTAAATGAACAAACAATAAGTCTATTATTAGTGAAACCCAAAGTGCATTTGTGCATGGTAGGTTAATCATTGATAATGTGTTAATTGCTTTTGAGACTATGCACCATATTAGTCAGAAAATAGGTGGAAAAGTGGGAGAAATGGCTCTTAAACTTGATATGAGTAAGGCGTAGGATAGGGTCAAATGGGAGTGCCTGGAGAAAATCATTAAAAAATAGGGTTTTGCAGAGAAGTGGATACGGTTGATTATGCAGTGTGTATCTTCTGTAACTTATGCCATAAAGATAAATGGGGTTCCTAAAGGGAATATTATTCCATCAAGGGGGATCCGTCAAGGTGACCATTTGTCTCCTTACCTCTTTCTTTTATGTGCCAAAGGCTTATCAGCTCTAATCAGAGTAGTGGTTGACAATGGTCAGATGAAGGGACTAGTTGTATGTCGCAATGGTCCAAAGCTATCTCACTTATCTTTTGCAGATGACAGCCTAATTTTCTACAAAGCATCCATAGAAGAATGTGATACACTACAGTGAATCTTGGAAGTACATAAGAATGCCTCAAGTCAGCAGTTGAATAGGGTGAAGACATCCTTGTTTTTCAACAGAAACACATCCAAGGAGATCTAAGAGGAGATAAAAAGAAGATTTGTTGCTCAAGTGATCAAGCAACATGAAAAATATCTTGGCCTGCCCTCACTTGTAGGGCGTAATAAAAGGAATACATTCAATGATATTAAGGAGAAGCTTGGCAAAAAGTTAGTAGGGTGAAAGAAGAAAATGTTGTCCAAAGCCGAAAAGGAGATCCTGATTAAAGCAGTGGCCCAAGCTATATCGACATACACCATGAGCTGCTTCAAACTACTAGATTCTCTTTGTGAGGAGTTAACAAGCATGGTCAGAAACTTCTAGTGGGGACAAATGAAAGATGAAAAGAAAACTGCCTGGCTTAGTTGGGAGAAAATGTGCGAGCCAAAATCATGTGGAGGTAAGGGTTTTAAAAATTTAAAACTTTTTAATTTGGCTCTTTTGGCAAAATAGGGATTTGGGCTGCAAATGGGCCAAAATTCATTGGTGTATAGGGTTCTTAAGGCCAAATATTTTCCAAAAAGTGATTTTGTGAATGCTTCACTTGGAATAATCCTTCCTTTACCTGGCGTAGTGTCATGGCAGCCAACATTTGGTTAGAAAGGGTCTTAGATGGAGGGTCGGCAATGGAGAAAGTTTCAAAGTATGGGGCGATAAATGGTTGCCAACATCCTCCACATACACGACAGTTTCTCCAAGGTTATTTCTGCAAGTCGACACCAGAGTGAGCGAGCTAATTGAAGCATCCACTGCAAGTGAGAAGTCCTCCATTGTCGATGCTCTGTTTTTATCCCATGAAGCAGAGACAATAAAAAGCATTCCATTAAGCTCTCGCCTACCAGCTGACAGGTTAGTATGGACCGAGACATTGAATGGCTTATTCTCTATGAGCAGCTATTATAAGTTGGCAGTGAAAGCATCCCAATAGGAGAATCGGGGTGAGGGTTCGGAGAGTAACTACATTTGTCGATTTTGGAGGAAGCTTTGGCACTTACCGATTCCACACAAAATTCGTCATTTCGGGTTGCGAGCCTGTCGTGAAGTCTTACCAACGAAAGTGAACTTGAAGAGACGGCAAATTGTACAAGAACATACATGCGACAGTTGTAAATTGGAGTCGGAATCAACAGGGCACATTCTATGGAGCTGTCTGACAGCTCAGGAAGCTTGGGGTCACTCTAAAATGACAAAAAGCTCGAACCTAGAAAGATGCCGTACATTCCAGGACATGATGATGGTCGAGGCAGTAGACGATGAACAAGCAGCAAAGGTTGTGATAATTGCTTGGGCGTTGTGGCATAATCGTAATGTGGTGAGACATGGTGGGGAGAAGAAGAATGGGAAGTCTCTGGTGCAGTGGGCCCTGAACTATTTTATGGAATACAATGAGGCAATAGCTGTTTTTAGGGAGTCAATACAGGTGGCTGAGCTAGCTATTCCTTGGCGCCCTCCTCAAGCAACTTGGTACAAAGTTAACGTCGATGGTGCAGTATTCTCAGCACTGAAAGTAGTAGGGGTCAGTGTACTCATTAGAGATGATAAGGGAAGGGTCAAAGTAGCGCTGTGTAAGAAGATTATGGCACCAGTAGGGGATGTTGAGGCGGAAGTAAAAGCTTTTGAGGGGCTGCTTGCAAAAGACATTAGCGTTGAAGACTTGGTTCTAGAGGGTGATTCTGTGATGGTTCTCAACGATCTCAGTGGGAAGTCTACACCCCCATCATCAGTGGAAGCAGTGGTATTGGGAATGCAGCAAATGGCCAAGGATTTTAGGCGGATCATGTTCTCCCATGTTAGAAGATAGGGCAAAAAACCTGCACATTTACTAGCTAAACATGCATTTGGCATTAGCAACTATCTTGTATGGAGTAAAGAGCATCCTTGCTTTATCGAGCAAGATTGAACCGACGATGTAAACTCTATTTCTTAAATGCAATAAAATGTCGGTTTTAACATTAAAAAAAAAAAGTCTAACTAGCACAAAACAAAACTAAAGTAAAAGAGAAAGTCCAAAAGTTCATATCATCAGTGAACAGGCCCCCATTTATTAAAAAACAAAAGTTAATTAAAAGGAAAAAAAAAATACAAAAGGCAAAAGCATTTACAACTACATGACTATACTACTGAACGTCTAACACTAAGTCAAATACTAAGTAGTAGAGGAAAAAAATACAAAAGGCAAAATCATTTACAATTATACTTGCTTCTCAAAAAAACATTTACAACTATACTTCTACACTACTATACTTGCTTCGCAACTCGAGGCAATGCGAGATGAGGCTTATAAAAGAATCTCCAAGGGTGAGTTTTTGATTGAATTTTGTTTTTGTGTTATTGATTTTGAATTGCAATTGAATTAGTTTGTCTTTATCTAGTGAATTTGAATTGAATGTATTTTTTCAGGTTACAGCATTGGACCATTCCCGATTTGGTTCGACCGACAGGAAGCAATATTGGGGAGATATGAGAAGGATAGGAAAATCAAAGAGTTGAGCATGTAGATTGGATTTCTATGACAAAATTTGATTGATAGAGAGAGTGCTTTCAAGGATCTCGTTAAAGCAAAACTCAGGCTTGATTTTGTGCAATAATCAGGTTTGATTTGTTTATCAAACCAATACAAATGATATTATAAATATGTTATCATTTATGTTAGTGAATCTATCGTTCTAATGCTCAACCCAATCCCCACGAGTTGGATTAGACCCCTTTAATAGGTTGGGTTTTTTTTCAACCTGACCATAATGTATTAGATTGAAAAAATCTATCAACTTGAC
This sequence comes from Castanea sativa, assembly GCF_040712315.1. Lineage (NCBI taxonomy): Eukaryota > Viridiplantae > Streptophyta > Magnoliopsida > Fagales > Fagaceae > Castanea > Castanea sativa. The sequence goes on from NC_134016.1 coordinate 45,594,696, forward strand.
CTAATCTAACTAGAAAGTATCATAATTTTTACCTTTTTTTTTTTTGCATGTTCTTGTGCACTACCCACACTTCACACTCTCTTTTTTTTAAAGTCCTTCTATGGTTTTTAACGGTATAGGAAAAGTTAGTATAGGAATAGCTAGTATTAAGGGGAAAAATAGGAGAAGAAAATTTCAATGATCTCCTAAATCCCACCTAAAAAGATCACCATTGCCCACTAATCATGCCCAAATTTCTCTATATATTATGGTCACACACCAAAGCCAACCAAAGCAAATTCTTAAAATATAGGTCCAATTTCTAGCAAACTTCGGAAAAATACTACCCTTTTCTCACTTATACCACACTCAATAAAATTCTTTAAAGATAGGTCCAATTTCTTCTAAACATAATTCCATTTATATTCAAGGTAAAATAAATTTTACTTTTATTTTCCATATATTAACTAAGACCAGTTAAATTTAGGTAAATACTTGCCACCTATCGTGAGTGAGTGTGGATAGGTTTTTTTAGCTTTGGAAATTGTGAATTTTGAAGGGAATTGAAAGAAGAGAGAGAATGAGCCTGAGTTGAGTTACTTGAGTATGTGAGAGAGGGGAATTTAAAGCAATTTTCATCACAATTTAGTAAAGACATGGACTTAATATATATATAGACAATAGGTTTAACTAAAAAAACCTAAATATATGTCACATTACTAATTTTTCAAAATCTTTAAATTTAGATAAAATTCTACTTTTAGTTTCAAACGGTTTTACATTATCGTTCACACTATCTTTAGTTCTATATAAGCTACACGGCTCTTTTCAGTTTCTTTGCACAAAACTTTTAATTTCTTCAAAAAAAAAAATTTCTCTACTCTCTCTCTCACTCACAATTTTCTAGCAAAGAATAAGAAATGGCAAATTCTTGCTTGCTTTCTCTCATTACCATTCTCTTCTCTCTACTCCCAATCCTCATTGCCTCCAGACCAGTTAAAGACCCGGAATTTGTAGTAAAAGAAGTACAAAGGTAATAAATAAAATATAAATGTTACAATGTTACCTTAAAAAGGAAAAAAAAAAAGTTAGTTACCTTAGTTTTTACAATTTAAATTCTATAGTGTTACATTGTGTCATTTTTTATATGGCAGGAGCATCAATGCCTCTTTGACCAGGAGAAATTTGAAGGAGGGTTCCTCTTGCTCAACTGGGAATCCAATTGATGATTGTTGGAAGTGTGACTCCAAATGGGATAAGAATCGGCAAAAGCTAGCTAATTGTGCAGTTGGGTTTGGCAAGAATGCTGCTGGTGGAAAAGGTGGTAAGATTTATGTGGTTACAGATCCCAGTGATAATGATGTTGTAAATCCCAAGAACGGGACTCTAAGACATGCTGTGATCCAAGATGAACCATTGTGGATTATATTTGAACGTGATATGGTGATCAAATTGAAGGCGGAATTGATTATGAACTCGTATAAGACCATTGATGGTAGGGGAGCTGATGTGCACATAACTGGTGGTGGATGCATTACTGTTCAGTTAATAACTAACATTATAATTCATGGGATAAACATACATGAATGTAAGCCAACAGGGAATACTAATGTGAGAAGTTCCCCAGGTCACTTTGGGCATAGGGGTATTTCAGATGGTGATGCTATAAACATCTTTGGTAGTAAACATATTTGGGTGGACCATGTCACACTTTCAAACTGTTATGACGGTCTGATTGATGCAGTTGAAGGTTCATCCTTGATTACCATTTCAAACAGTTTATTTACACAACATGATAAGGTTATGTTATTGGGACACAGTGATGACTACACTGCAGACAAGAGCATGAAAGTCACTATTGCCTTCAATCACTTTGGAGAAGGGCTTACTCAAAGAATTCCAAGGTAAAGTGCCAAAAGGAAAAAAGAAAAAAAAAAAGGTGTAAATTAACCTATCAATTTAATTGGTTTGGTTTGTTTGTTATCTAGTTGGTACATTGTGATGTTTTAACATATACTCTTTCACAATAATTTGCAGGATTAGGCACGGGTACGTCCATGTGGTGAACAATGACTACACCAAGTGGAAAATGTATGCCATTGGTGGGAGTGCTGCCCCTACCATCCTTAGCCAAGGGAATAGATTTCTTGCTCCAGATGATGAAAAAAGCAAAGAGGTAAAATCCCCTTATTTATTATTCAATAGCTTACTTTTTCGCAAAAGTAAATGCATCATTTTTAACTTGGGTTTCTCACTTTTATTATGTACTACCAATTACAATATATCATATTCTTGAATCAAGTTGGTCCAAGATTATTGCATTCATAATTTTTACTAAAATTTATCCTATTGTGAACTTGTGCAGGTGACCAAATATGAAAATGCACCAAAAAGTGAATGGAAGAAATGGAATTGGAAATCTGAAGGAGATGAATTTCTAAATGGTGCATTTTTCACATCCTCCTCTGGATCTAATTCTTCCTCAAATGCTACATATTTCACATCCTCCGCTTCCGACATAAGTGCAAAAACATCTTCTCTTGTTCCGAAACTTACATCTAATGCGGGTGCACTTAAATGCACGAAGGGTTCTGCATGTTGATTTGTGATATCTCTCAAACATAGCTTAGAAGCCTTTTAGGGTCAAATACTTTTCTCTACTAGAGATGTAACTTTTTTTTTTCCAAAATTTCACAATTTGTTAAAATAAAAAATTGTGAAAATTTAGTTGTTAAAATAACAAATTGTTATACTGAAGATACATTTCTTCACTAATAAAACTTTGAATATGCACAGAGCATTACAAGATACATTAGTTTTCAAAATTTTATGTCTCAAGACTTGTTGGAGGTAACTTGGAGATTAAACCAAACTAATAGTGCTAATAATGTCTATTATGAAGCAAAAGAGTTGATGAGAATCGTAATCTTCTCAACCTACAGTTGAACACTTACCCCAATACCTAATTGGACTTATTCTGTAGTGATAATCTCTCTTTGTATTGCACGGCTCCCAGTACGTGACTAACCAAAAAATGCGCAGATCCCAGTATGCGAATTTATCACCAACTTGAGAAGGATGTTGGCTGCAAAATTCTTCAGTTCATCACACGATGAAGATCATGAAGTTGCTTGGTCACAAAACCCTACGGTGTACAAACACGACAGCTTTTTCAAAATGAACTAGGGCAACTAGGTTTTCAGTTACACTTGTGGAATTATGCACTTGTACAACTATGGTCTTAACTGTGTAACTTGTGACAGCCCTTAAAATAATCCTTATATATGTTTAGGGTTGTGAGAAAAGAAAGCCCAAACAAATACTCACAGATTGGATGAAAAAAAAAGCTCTAAAAAACTGAGTTTCATAAACCTTGATAGATAGTCATCTATCGAGCTAGCTGTCGAGCCACGGGTTTCAGCGACTTTTAAACCTCAATAGATACTAGCTGTCGAGATTTAAAATCCAGCACTTTCTTACTTGATTCATGGACAGACTTGCATGACTTTAATACTTGGACTTGAACTCTTATTCCTTGAAGTATTAAACACATCCTAGATCTACCCAATTACAAGTAAAGTGCATTTTGTCAAAAGATTAGCCAATACATAAAATGTTGACATATGTTCCTAACATCAAATCACATATGTCCTAACAATCTCCCCCTTTGGCAATCCGTGACAAAACCATAACAAACAAATGAACATATGAGAGAAGTCATAAATCACTTAACTCATACTCACTTGTTGAATACAATAAAATTTATCCTAACACAAACTCTTGAAAAACTTTGCAAGAATAGGGTTCATGGCAAGGAAAACTTTGACAATCTGTATTTCTGAAACACTTAAACAAAACTCATCAAAGTATCTTTATGTGAAACAGAAATAAAAGATTGCATACAATAAATAAGAAACATGTGTATAAAGAGAGAAGAAACAACACATGGAGAGATAGGTGAAATAACATACATCAAGATAAATATAAACCAAATATAAGTACAATGTATGTCAAATGGTCACAAGACCTAAGGTACAAGAGATAATGTATCTAAAATAGAAAGAAAAGAAAAATATACATAAAAATCCTCACTAGATCCCTAAAAAAAAATGAACACTCCCCCTATCTCCTAAACTAACCCTCCCCTTATGAGTATGACTACTCTCATATCCAAAACTGCTCCCCCTTTTTGTCATGAGTAACAAAGGGGTAAATGCATCAAGTAGACATCTCATCATCACTAGGCGAGCCAGCATCATCACTGCTGGAGCCATCGTCACTCTCATCCTCGGACGCCGGTGGAGATGGAGAAGAAGCAACCGTGAAACCACCCATGACAGCCCGTCGTCATGCAATACGACCTACACGTGTATTAACCTAACACAACTCATCACTAAATGTGTCAAGGCGAGCATCCATGTGCACAAGCTGTGCCATGATAGCCTCAAGTGTCACTCTACCCACTAAAGACGAAGGAAGAGAGGTGGATGGAGCGGTAGAAGCTGGAGGAGCATTTGTCTCGGTCTGAGTTCGTCTCGAGCGAAGCTGTGCAAAACTTCGCTTAATGGTAGCGGCATCAATGGCACACATGAATGTGAAGTGGGGAGACTCAGGATAGGAGACAGAAAAATGGCGAAGGAGTCGCGTGATAGCTGCAGGGAAGATGAGCTTATCACGGGTCATCGTATCCCTATAGATATCTATGAGGAAGAGTATGAAGTGAAAAGGGAAATCTATAGTAAGATCCTCAATGAGAGAAAGCAAAAGGCGAGCACGAGTCTCTGTGATAGTGTTATAATGAGATAAAGGATGGAGAACAAAGATCATCACCATATTATTGAACCTCGGACCTTTAGCAAAGGCCGAGCAACGGGTGTACTGACAGTCACCCTAAGAAGAAGGTGTCTCATAGAATAGAGACAAGAGTTCGTCTTTGGACATTGTCCTCAGATGCTCACAGCTAGGGTAGTCAGGATGTGCTACCCTAGGAACATGTAGTACCTCGGATATAATACCCGGAGTAACTACCATGCGTATACCTCGAACGCGAGTGACAAATTAGGGTATAGAATAATCAAATTCGTACATATTGGAGTAGAACTCCTGTATGATCACGGAAGGGCACGTGACCGGGATGCCACATAGTGACTCCCAACCCCTACTATGAATAACAGTAGGTAGGTTAGTGTCAGAAAAATCGGATAGAATGACTTAGCAATCCGAATGAATGCCTCGTCGTGAAAAGTTATCAAAGAAGTCTGATTTGGCCTTCTCATCACGGAACCGTACATGAAAATGAGTGGAGTCAAAAGGAGAAGAAGATGAAGATGCCCCATAACGAAGAGGGTTCCGAGACAGAATGGATTTACGTTTAGGTGCCATAACTCAACTAACGTAAGAGGGAGAGAAAAGAATAGAAAGAGAAGGTGACAAACAGAAAAGTACCAACAAAAAATATATCAAAATATATAGAATTGAAGGTACGTATGCATGAGAATGCATGAACATGTGACATGCAAAAATAAATTCATCATGGGCTTAGTCCAATCTAAACCTACCAGCACACAACATGGTCAACAAAATAAACACACATCTAAAATGCATGAAACATTGTTATAATGCACATGTGATGCAATGCATGATGATTTAAAAACTATTTAAACAAGACCCATCCCAAAATTTCACAAGAACTTCATTAATTTTGAAAAATCCCAAAATTTCTCAAAAATCCCAAAAGTTAGGTCAAAGATCATGAAAATGCATGATAAAGATGAAGAAAATATCATACCAGATGAGGAACAAAGATCTTGAGATTGAAAATTAAGCGAGGAAGAAGTTTGGAGTGCTTGAGAAGTGTTTTGGGAGGTGAAAAGGCTGAAAGTATTGAGAGAGATCGAGGGAATGAGATCTAAAATCTCGATGCCTCTTTATATAGAAACTTCATAAAGCTCGATCAATCGAGAGCTATCGAGCTTTAAAAAGACATTTTTCAACTGTCGAACCAGTTATCGAGGATCTAATGAGAGGTTTTCTCAACAAGGAAGCTCGATGGATCGAGGTAGCTATCGAGCAGCTATCGAGAAGATAGAAAGTTTCTCGATTGATCGAGCTAGCTATCGAGAGCTATCGAGATTGCGATAAAGAAAAGATGAAGGGTCTTGATAGATAGCCTAGCTGTCGAGAGCTATCGAGAAGCTATAGAGATTGCTTAAAAACAATTTTTCAAGGAAGAGAAAAACACAAATATGAATGCAATCAAGCATACTACTCAACCAAATATCCAAACAGAATTTTAAACTCTCAACATCATCTCTCAACCAAGATAAATGTCATGCATTTAGATCCAAAACACACACACACACACACACACTAAACAAGTCTAACCAATTTTATATTTAAAAAACAAGTTAAGACAATTTAGTGAGCATACAATTACACAAGTAAATCTTGTGATGGCCAAATTACATTGTACTTGCACATGTATCAAAAGTAGCAAAGAATATTGTGTGTTATGTGTAAAAACATCGCAAAATTGCATAAGTGTCTTTATGTTATGACGATTTGAGATCTGAGTAAATTAATTTAATTCACACACAATCATAATTGTTTAATGAGGACTATCACCTTCAAGGTACATCCTATAACTCCCACATCTCCTAGAATACATGTTTGCAATCATATATAAAACATTTTGATCTTTTTTCTTTTATTTTTCTTTTATTAAGCATATCATGCATGAGCATACAAGAGAGAGAAAAGAAATACCCAATTATGTTAAGTTTTTTGACATTGCACTTTTACTATGTCGAAGTATACAGATGTCAGTTCATGTTTGGCGGGCAACAATGGTGAGATGGTTATTTATGCCTTTCTCTTAGGATTTTCTAGTCCTTCCCGTCAAAAAGAGTGATACGAGTGTTAAGTACAAGAGATCATTTAATCTTACTCATCACAAACACGAGCTACAAAGCTCACTTGCTTAGTTGTGCGTAAAGATGTTCATCTAAGTTACAAAAAACACAAAGTTTAGAAAACTTTGTTTCATTGGCCATTCAAGGTACACAAGTACCAATGTACACAAACACACACTGTTTTTGTATTTTTTCTGATTTTTCAATTTTTATTATTTTTATGAAAGAAAAACAAAATAAAAACAAAATTGAAAAAGAACAAAACAAAAACATGTCAAATAAAGTAATGCATAAAAACTAGACTGTCTCAAAATAAGAAAGTAAAACACACAAATAATGCAAACACAACAAAAAGATGGAGAGAAGGAGAAAAAGTGACAGAATCACTTGGAGCCTTTTTCCCTCCATACTTTGGAGGAACCTTTCCTTTGAGCAAACCCTTGAATCGGTGGTGAGGGGGAAGAATTGAAACCGTTCAAGTTCGAAAGGAACATGAGGACTTTGAGTAGATCTCCAAAAGGGTCAAGGGAGGTGGAATCTGATTCTGGTTTCCCGACGAAATCATGTTGTTGCTCTTGTGGGGACTAAAAGGACCTAAGTAAGTATTTGGGCCTTGGGCTTTGTTGATGGGCGCTAGTTTGTTTTAGACTAAAAGTCCCCTAGAACTATAGGTCGGCCCATGAGTTGGGAGTCCGAGGATTCGTCCGAGGACGAATATCTCCTCGGACAGACCCACGATAATCCTGGGATTCGCCAAAAAGATCAAGGCAGAGTTCTGGAAAAATCGTTGGTTAAGAGGGCGATTTAAGTACCCTCCGGACGCAACGGTGTGAGAGAAATATCTCAGAAAAAGGCTGCTACCTCCACATTAAAGACCCTGCACCTACCTCCCTGGCTGCATTAATGGGGGAATGACCCCTGAATAGTAGAAGTCAGCCTTCTTGCTATCATTTAAAGACTTCCAGAGGGTGGTGGATGGGACAGGTGTCTAATAGGGTGATTTGCGTTACACGTGGATAAAAAGGGAAGAAGAAGAAGTATTTAAGGAGGGAAGAGAGTAAAGAAAGGAGGGGGGAGAAAAATATTAAAGACTGTAACCTTTGAAAGAAGAAAGAGAAATAATATATTAAGAAAGGGAAGTCGTCCTCGGCTTACGTCCGAGGAGGTTCATTTTGCCCCGTTTGTCTATTATTTGCAAATACTGTAATATTTTAGTCTGTTCGTCAAGTTTCGAATATCACTAAACTAGATTGCGAGCCCACACTCTACAAATTTCATTGTTTAAGGCTCATTGGGCCTGAGCCCACGTGTGTTTTTGGGTCCAGGCGCAATTGTGCACTTACAATTGGCGCCGTTTATGGGAAATCTAGTGCTGAAAGAACTGGAACACCATGGCAGCCTTAGGCTCACACCATGCAGAATCTCAGAGATCGCAACCTGAGGATCTTTTCGAGCGTCTTGAGCGCCGGAGGGATCGAGAGGGTAGCGTTCACACCGAATATCCTAGGGCGAGTTGTACTCACGGTGGAAGAAACAGTACCACCCATGAAAATGATGCCAAAGCCATGCAGAAGGAGATCAATCATCTTAAGAGGAAGTTACGCCGCATCAGACGGAGGTATTCGCCATCCTCATCTAGTCTTTCTTCAGAGAGATCCCAGAAAAGTAGTTATAGTTCAAGGTCATGGTCGCCCCGCAGCAAAACATCCACTTATGAAGAGAATGGCTCACCAGGTCACAGGCATAAGAAGCTCCCCTCCAGGGGCTTGGGAAACGATGCTATGAGCCGGGCATTGCACCAACTCTCCAAATCACCATTTTCACGTAGGATTGAGAATGGAAGACTCCCCAGAAGGTTCACCCAGCCCACCTTTACCATTTATAACGGCCGGACGGACCCGGTGGAGCATGTGAGCCACTTTAACCAGAGAATGGCAGTGCATTCTCACAATGAGACCCTGATGTGCAAAGTCTTCCCTTCTAGCTTGGGAGCTGTTGCTATGAGGTGGTTCAACGGTCTAAAATCAGGGTCTGTAAGTTCGTTCGAGGAACTGACTAGAGCATTCGCGTCACGGTTTATTACATGCAGCAGAGTTCCTCGACCGTTGGACTCGCTGTTATCTATGGCTATGAAGGAGGGCGAGACGTTGAAAGCATACTTCGACAGGTATTGGGAGATGTTTAACGAGATAGACAGTGATTTTGACGAGGTGGCGATCAATACTTTTAAAGTAGGTCTTCCAACCGATCATGACTTGAGGAAGTCCTTGACTAAGAAAACCGTACGGAGTGTACGTTGCCTCATGGACCGTATTGACGAATACAAAAGGGTCGAGGAAGACCAACAGCAGGAGAAAGGTAAGGCGAAGGTTATCCCGCAGGAGAGAAGGGATTTCAGGTCGGACAGATATCACAACAACAAGCCGAGAAGAGATTACTCCGGACAGTCTGGCTCGGCGGCACCTCAGACCGTTAATACTGTATTCCGAGAACCAGTGCACCAGCTACTGGAGAAGGTCCCTAAGGAACCCTACTTCAGATGGCCTAGTAAGATGGCGGGGGATCCTGCCAAGAGGAATCAGAATCTCTTTTGTCAGTACCATCAAGACGTGGGTCATACTACCGAGAACTGTCGGACCCTTTGGAACCACTTGGAGCAGCTCGTCAGTGAAGGAAAATTAAAGCAGCACCTGTACCAACCTAGCGAACAGGGCAGTCAGTCTGGCTCGAATAATCAGAGGAATAATTCATCTCGGCCTCCTTTGGGAACGATCAACGTTATCTTCGCTGCTCCTGGCAGGACTGGCTCATGTCCCACCAAGGTGATGGCAGTTTCACACTCCCAAGCCGAGGAGTGGGGCTCTAAGCCGAAGAGATTGAAGTTGAATGTGCCCGTCTTGGGATTTTCTGAGGAGGATAAGGCTGGGACCATCCAACCCCATGACGACGCCCTAGTGGTCACTCTGAGGATAGGGAATTATGACGTAAAAAGGGTGATGATTGATCAAGGCAGCGGCGCAGATATCATGTATCCTGATTTGTTCAAGGGATTGAAGTTGAAATTGGAGGACCTCACCCCTTACGACTCACTGTTAATAAGTTTTGAAGGGAAGGCCGTTATACCAAAGGGACAGATTCGGTTGCCCGTGCAATCTGGCTCCGAGACGGTTGAGGTGGATTTTATCGTGGTCGATGCATATTCCCCATACACAGCCATCCTTGCCCGGCCCTGGTTGCACGCTCTGGGGGCTGTTTCCTCCACCTTGCATGTCAAGGTTAAGTTCCCTTCGGGGAAGTGCATTGAAGAGATTCTCGGCAGCTAATTGATGGCCAGGCAATGCATATCGGCCGCAGTGCTGCATCAGACCGAAGCGCAGTCCTCGACCTCGGCTGTGAAAGACTTATAGCAATTAACGACTCTAGATGCGCCCGATGTGGTGACAGCAGAGGAAGCCATATGCAAAGATCTTGAGAAGTTTTTGATATCGGATGATCCCGAAAGGTTCTTCCAGGTTGGGGTATGTTTACCCCACCAGGAGAAGATGGAATTGGTGGAGTTTCTAAAGAACAACATCGATGTTTTTGCCTGAGACCCCTATGAGGCTCCGGGTGTTGACCCAAGTTTCATTTGTCATCATTTGAACATCAATCCTGCTATTCCTCCTAGAAGGCAGCCCCTTCGGCGTTCCTCCAAGGAGCATTCCGAAGCCGTTAAGGAGGAGGTGCTCAAGCTCAAGAAGGCTGGGGCTATTAAAGAAGTTTTTTATCCGGAGTGGTTGGTGCATACGGTTGTGGTCAAAAAGAAGAATGGAAAATGGCGAGTATGTGTAAACTTCACAGATTTAAACAAAGCCTGCCCAAAGGATTCGTTCCCGATGCCATGCATCGACCAGCTAATGGACGCCACCGTCGGACATCCTCGGATGAGTTTTTTTGATGCCTTCTAGGGTTATCACCAAATTCCACTAGCAGCAGAAGATCAGGAGAAAACTGCCTTTATTACTCCAACAGGGAATTATCACTATAAAGTGATGTCGTTCGGGTTGAAGAATGCTGGGGCTACTTACCAAAGGATGATGACCAGAATGTTTGAATTGCAGCTTGGAAAGACCATTGAAATATATGTGGATGACATGGTAGTAAAGAGCAAGGCGATATCTGTGCACGTGAAAAATTTGGACGACACTTTTCAAGTACTTAGAAAGTACAGGTTACGTCTTAATGCCTCGAAGTGTTCTTTTGGTGTGAGTTCTAGGAAGTTCTTGGGTTATATGGTCACTCATAGAGGGATAGAGGTGAATCCGGCACAGGTCAGAGCCATTCAAACCTTACAGCCACCTCGGAATCCAAAGGAAGTTCAACCGGAATGATCGCTGCTCTCAGCAGGTTCATCTCGCGGTCAGCTGATCGATACAGGCCTTTCTTCCAACTGTTGAATAAGTGGAGGGGGATCCAATGGTCCGAGGAGTGCGTTGTGGCATTCCAACAACTTAAGGAATATCTTTCTCGGCCACCCATTATGTCTCGGCCTGAAGTAGATGAGGTCCTATTTGCGTATTTGGCAGTGGCCGTCCATGCGGTCAGCCTAGTCTTCATAAGGGACGACGGTGGGGTGCAAAGACCGGTCTACTACGTCAGCAAGACGCTGAATGACGCCGAGGTGCGTTACCTACTTTTGGAGAAAGCACTTCTAGCCGTAGTTCATGCCACGCGGAGGCTTCCTCATTATTTCCAGTCCCACACCGTTGTAGTTCTGACCCAACTGCCTCTCAAGTCAGTATTGCGTAGTGCCGACTACTCTGGAAGGGTGGCTAAATGGGGGACTATTTTGGGAGCCTTTGACATCAAATTCATGCCACGTACCTCGGTCAAGGGCCAGGTTCTTGCAGATTTGGTGGCAGAGTTTGCCGAACCATTATTGGAAGAAACTTTGAAGGAATCACACATGGATGAGAAATCAGTTGGCATGATTACGAACGCAAGACCTTTAACTTGGAACGTATCTGTTGATGGGGCAGCTAACCAGAGAGAGTCTGGCATTGGACTCGTCCTGGTATCCCCCGAGGGAATTGTCTTCGAAAAATCCCTGAGGTTGGCGTTCTCGGCTACTAATAATGAGGCCGAGTACGAAGCAGTCTTGGTCGGCATAAACATGGTACATAAGATGGGCAGAAAGGAAATTCACATGCTCTCAGATTCTCAGTTGGTGGTCGGCTAAGTGACGGAGACCATGGAAGCTAGGGACCCAAGAATGCAAGAATACTTGACCCAGGTCAAACGTTTACAATCTAGCTTCGATTCCTTTATCCTATCTCACGTTTCTAGAAGTGGAAATACGCATGCAGACTCCCTGGCTACCTTAGCGACATCCTCGGCTCAAAGTTTGCCTAGGATTATCCTTGTCAAAGATTTGCTAGAGCCAGCTCTTACCACTGCTCGTACAGCCCGCATCCACTTAATAAGGCCTGGACCTAGTTGGATCGACCCCGTGATATCTTTTCTGAAAAATGACGTTCTCCCAGAGGACAAGTCTGAAGCTGACAAGATCCGTCGAAAGGCACCACGTTTCTAGTTGTCCGAGGATCGAAAATTGTACAAACAATCCTTCTCTGGACCATATTTATTATGCGTGCACCCTGAATCAACGGAGGCGCTTTTGGAAGAACTGCACGAGAGAATTTGTGGGAGCCATACTGGGGGAAGGTCCCTAGCTCATAGGGCGCTGACTCAAGGATATTAGTAGCCGAATATGCAAAGGGAAGCTCAGGACTATGCAAGAAAGTGTGACCAATGCCAGAGGTTCGCTCCTAACATCCATCAGCCTAGAGGAGTCCTTAACCCTCTCTCCAGTCCTTGGCCTTTCGTTCAATAGGGATTGGACATAGTAGGACCATTCCCGAGGGCTGTAGGAAACAAAAAGTGGCTGCTTGTAGGGACCGACTACTTCACCAAATGGGTAGAGGCTGAGCCCTTGGCAAATATTAGGGATGTCGATTCCAAGAAGTTCATTTGGAAAAACATCATCACTAGATTTGGAGTACCACATACACTCATTTCGGACAATGGCGTTCAATTTGATAGCAGAGCTTTTAGGAAATATTGTGGTGACATGGGCATCATAAATAGATACTCCACTCCAGCTTATCCTCAGGGAAACGGGCAAGCCGAGGCCGTTAACAAGGTTATAGTTAGTGGACTCAAGAAAAGGCTGGACGATGCGAAGGGCAGATGGGTAGAAGAACTACCACACGTTCTATGGACGTATCGAACTACGCCACGCAGATCCACAGGAGAAACACCATTCTCTATGACTTATGGGGCCAAGGCAGTGATACCTTTAGAGTCTGGCTTCCCCACATTGAGGACGAGTACTTTTAGCCCAGAAAATAACAACAGCCTCTTGGAGAATAGCCTAGATTTAGTTGAGGAACGGCGAGAGACAGCTATGGTCCAAATGGCTTATTATCAGCAGAAGCTTAAACAAGGGTATGATGCCCATGTAAAGCTCAAGCCACTCGCGCCTGGGGATCTGGTTCTGAGAAAGGTTGTAGGTACTACTAGAAACCCAACCTAGGGTAAATTAGGACCGAACTGGGAAGGACCATATCGAATTATTTCTAAAGCAGGCATAGGGTCATATCGACTAGCTGATCTAAATGAAAAAGTTGTACAACGTCCGTGGAATGTAAACAACCTTCGAAGGTATTATTATTAATAAAAGGCACTTTTGTCATTTGTGGTTAAAATTATAGATGTATATGGACTTATCAATTACAACTCTCGAAATATCAAACAGAAACTTGGTAACGCATGGTCCTCGGACCACATACCTTGTGGAAATTGATATGTTCTAACATATCAAACAGAAACTTGGTAACGCATGGTCCTCGGACCACATACCTTGTGAAAATTGATATGTTCTAAAATATCAAATAGAAACTTGGTAATGCATGGTCCTCGGATCACATACCTTGTGGAAATTGATATGTTCTAAAATATCAAACATAAACTTGGTAATGCATGGTCCTCAGACCACATACCTTGTGGAAATTGATATGTTCCTAAGTATTAAACAGAAACTTGGTAATGCATGATCCTCGGACCACATACCTTGTGGAAATTGATATGTTCTTAAAATATCGAACAGAAACTTGGTAATGCATGGTCCTCAGACCACATACCTTGTGGAAATTGATATGTTCTTAAAATATCGAACAGAAACTTGGTAATATATGTTCCTCGGACCACATACCTTGTGGAAATTGATATGTTTTAAAATATCAAACAGAAATTTGGTTAAGTATTGTCCTCGGACCACATATCATGTTTAAATAGAATTTTAAGTCATACATTTTTAAGTATTAAGCATAACGTTGGTAAGGTAGGATTGTCTGACCCCACACTTTACTATTATTAGCGTTTAAGTTACAAATTCTAAGTATCACATGGGTTTGCAAATGTGGCACTACTTATCATCTAAACCATGTTTGTTTTTGGTAGGTTCTTGAACGCTTTACTTTTCAAATGTTTGCAAATAGTTAAGTTAGTCTGTTAGGCGTTCGTTATTACTTCGTGCTTGATATACTCATGAAATATAGTTTGAGAGGAATTCTTATGGCAAACACAAAGATTAAATAAATACAAGCCAAATGAAAATCAAACGAAACTGTCTTTCATTAATTATTCTGACATACATTACATGCTAAATTTTAATTACAAAGAAAGAGAAGTCCTAGGCTCGGCCCTAAACTTTTGGAGGGGGGTCTTGCTGAGAAGTACTGGTTGCCTTAGTGTTTCTTAGCTCCAACTCAAAGGAAGACAGAACTTGCTTCCCTTTGCCTACTGTAGTTGTTGGAGGGACAGTGGGCTCCACACTTTGGCTTGGGTCTTTCTCGGCACCTCCGCACCCTTCCTTCTCTTTATTGGAACCCGAAGGTTCTATAGGATCCGGAATGGGTTCTGGGATCACAGGAGGGAGAGCAGAAGGAGCTGTCTCAGGGGCAGGTGGGACACCAGGAGCCTCTTCTATCTCCTGTATGTCAAGGGGAAGCCAAACGTTCTCGGGCTTCCTCAGCTCGGAAGTTGAAGGAAACCCTGCTACGTTTAGGGCTTCGCCTTAGACCTGCTGACAATATTCTCGGCACAAGGCCGCGAACGCCTCTGTCAGCTGGTCTTGTGCCGCCGTCACCCCTTCTTCGTAGCTAGCTTTCTTCTCGGTCTCTAGTAAACCTTTGAAGGTGCGAGCTTCCTTCTTCATATGCGCAAGCTCCTTCTCCAAGTCAGAGCGTTCTTTCTGTGCTTTGGAGAGTTCATCGTCCTTTTGATGAAGAAGCTTGTGCTGGCCCTCCACTTGAGTCCTCATCGTTCTCAGGCTGGCCTCGGCGCCGTCTCTCTCCCTTTTTAGGTTGGCCAGCTGAGAGGTGAGTTTCTCGTTTTCTGCGAGGGCTTGGCCCAAGGACTTCTCAGTCTCCAGTCGTATCTCCTGCTCCATTCCGGCCTTCTTTCGAGAATCCTCCACAAATTTCTCGGCAGTAAAGACCTCTTGAATGGCCTGTGGCAAAGTATCAGAGAGTTAGACGCAGGAAAACACTTACTAATAATCCGATATCATTAAAAATGAAATATTCGTAAGAAGTGAAACTTACCAGGGCTAAGTCCCTTTTCAAAGAAAGAAACAGCTGAGGCTGTCTCATTTTTTCCAAGGCGTCCATATCCTTGGGCAGCAGAAGGGAACGTTCCAACGCTTTGGCCAGGTGGTGGGTGTGGCCTTGTTGGAATGCCCTGATGCTGGACTGACAAGATATTGGTGCTCCGTCCAATCTCAAGTCGGGAGACCAGGTAGCCGGTGCTCGACGCACTTCGGCCATGTCCCTAATTTCCCCACTTTCAACTGAACGAGCACGTCCCTTGCCTTTGTCCAGCTTCTACTGCTGAGCTTGCTGAGGCTGCTGTCTTGGCTTCTTCTGCTTTTCGCCAACAGCCTCCTCGGCCTCCCCCTTTCTTTTCTTCTTGGGCTCCTCAACCGGAGGTTTAGGATCGGATGGAGGTGGAGGTGGTGGCAAGGACGGAGGAGCTTGGGTCCCTCCTGCTCTTTTTTGGGCGACTTTCTCGCCTCTCTTGGTCAAAAGGCCTTGGAGCACGTCCATATCCTCCTCCTCGGAATCGTCGTCGGGATGGGCAACTATTAAGCCTGCAACTCCGGAGGCCTCGGCGGGCTCTTCTTCTTCGTCAGAGAGCACGACAAACTGATTTCCTTGGGGTCTTTCGACGTCCTTGAGCTGAAACTGGTCTATCTCGTCGTCCAACGTGTGCGAAGAGGATACTTGCTCCTCCGGAACAGCAGTTGCTTAAGAGTGCGTCAAGAGAGGGATCGCCGCGATGGGTCGCGTGTATAGGATGGTTTTGAGGTCATCGGGGATGTCGTGGTCGGCAAGAAAGTACGGCCTTGCTACGTTTATTCTCTTACGCCTCCTATCCCCCGCAATAATCGCGTTCTCTATCTCTTGAAAATCCGAGGATATTAGGTCATACCCTAGTATCAGGTGAGCTGTTCTAAGTTGCAGGTCTTCACTCACAAACACTTCTGAGCAGTATGCGGTTCAGATCAGCAACGTTGCAGTGGCTCAGACGGGGGCGCACAAGTTGTTTATCTACAAGAAAGAATACCAAAGAAGCCAAGTATGGTCAGATTTGCAATGCATATGAGAAATCGAAATGGACAATGTGTAAAAGGAAATAAATATCAAAAGATTTTTAGATTAAAGGTCAGGGTAGAGAAGTTAACTCCTAAAGAGCCACACCTGGGTCTCCCCATACGACTGGGCAGTGAGGGCCGTCGTGCCAGTTGCCTGAGGCGATGAAGTAATCGTCCTTCATGCCTTTATTAGACTTGGGCAGACAGGAAATTAACCTAACTACACTAGACCGGGATTTAATGTAATAGCCTATGTTCCTAAGTTTGTGGCATTCGTACATGAAGACAACATCATGCCAAGTGAGGTTCAGGCCCATCTGCTCATTTAGAGCGTCGACACTTCCTAAGACCCTAAAAACATTGGGTGCACATTGGTCTGGGCACAACCTGTGGTTGCAAAGGTATTCCCTAGTTACGCTTCTCATAGGGAGGGTCATCCCACCTTCTATGAAGGCAATCATGGGGATAATGACCTCTCTCGTCTTCCTAGAACCACCTACGGCTTCTGTCGGGCAGTATTTCAAACCCACGTCACTGGGAATATGGTATTTGGCCATAAAGCCTTCATCCCAACGGCGGTATCAACTAAACACTTAAATCTACCCATCTAAGAGAAAGGAAAGGGCAAGCTTCAAAAAGGAATGTGGTTAAGAAGGAAGCCGAGGACAGAATCCGAGGAGAAAAAAGTAGAGAAAGTAAAGACTTACGAGTTTGTAGTTATGCGAGTTTCCACGGGTTTCTAGAGAGAAAAGATGATGTTTGACGCTCTGATGTGATTGAATTCTGAAGAAATGAATGAGGGCGCAGATTTCCAAACATCATGACGTGCGGGAGGCGGCCTCGAAATTGGATTCTTCCCGCCCAAATTTTCAAGAGGTGATGAGGACCGTTGGATGTTCATCTCACCGTTGAACGTGGGGAACAGGGTGTAACTTGCGGTCATAAATGTGTGCATCCTAGAAACATGGCAAGCTCTCCATCCGAATATTTTGATTTTATTTGG
Source organism: Castanea sativa (assembly GCF_040712315.1). Classification (NCBI taxonomy): domain Eukaryota; kingdom Viridiplantae; phylum Streptophyta; class Magnoliopsida; order Fagales; family Fagaceae; genus Castanea; species Castanea sativa. The sequence goes on from NC_134016.1 coordinate 45,612,283, forward strand.
AAGCCGAAGCTTCCATATTGCAGCCCATACATTTTTTGCCACACAGCCCGTAGATATCCCAGCCCGATTCCCTTCAGTTAAGAGCCTCCTAGTCACATGATAAGCGGACTTGACAGTGAATACACCCCTTGAATTATGCAGCCAAAATACAGTATCAGAGACATTCTTTCGGCCCAATGGAATTTGGCATATTACTTCAGCTTCTTCCCTATGAAATATAGCCATAATGTCTTCCTTTCTCCATGTATTCAATTCCGGATTGATCAGATCAGACACCATCAGTTCACCCCAATTTTCTTGGACCGGATTTAGGACTTAGATCACCGAACCAAATTTGTAGTACATATTGATCGAATTAGATTGTGTCAGTATCATGGAGTAGCTAGTTATATTAATAATTTTTTTTTTCCCTTGAAGAATAATTTTTCGATCATGTTTAGCAATATATCAACCTACCTAGCTGATTAGATCGGTAACCTAGTGAATTGTTACTTGAAAAGATTTGGCTGTTTAATTTTGATCACTTATGCTATTGAACCAGTAAAACAAAAAATCCCAAGACTTTTTTTTTTCAATATGAGCATGTCATTTTCACCCTCAACCCGTTGTATGTGTATATCATTTTGTGATATGAGTTTATATAATATTATGTTAGTCCTAGGATAGCATTCCGTCCCAGCAACTAGGAGTGCCTCCAGACTTTTTTTTTTTTTGTTGATAGGAGGGTCCTTCAGACTTTAGTCCAAATAGTTTGCACTAAAAACTCACATTACTTTGAGTCATAAAGCTCATCTTTGTTGCAGGGAGGGCTAGGATGAGAGTGAGATGCCTTGACTGATCAATGCAAGTAGAGATATTTTTGGTTCTGTAGTTCACATTATGCGGTTGAAGATTTGCTATTATGAGGTTAGTGTTAAACTTTATGATTCAGGTCTTGCACATTGTATTGTGAAACAATTCTGTAGCTAGCTAGTGTTTTACCGTATGTGTAGAAGTAGTGCTGCACTTTATTTTTTTGGTTTCATGGAATTTTCCTTCCTCATAGACACAAAGCATGATGGCATTCTTGCAAGTATATTGAAAATTTTTGTCTCTTGCCTTATTGATAACTTATAGGTCATGCACTCGACTTCAAGACATCATTTATTAACTACTTCATTTGCTTCAACCAACTTGTACTTGCAGCCATTTAATCTGAACCTACACTTACGGCTTAGTTGTAGGATCTTAAATATACATTTACATAAATTTGTAGTCTATAATCTCAACTTGGATATATGAGAAACATTCCCTAGCATTTGTGCTTTTTACTAATTCTTCAATATCAATTTGCATTGCATATCTATAATCTCATCACAGATGTGCAAAATAACATATACCACCAACCAAAATGCATGGCGTGATCTGCACCTATACATGCATTGATGTGCATAACCTTGCCAAGTTGAACCTGAACTCAGTCACTAAAAAGGTTATTTTACAAAACTACGACAATATTACCAATTCCACCCCTAGAGGTAATCTTGTTTCTAATTGCCTCGCACAAGCAATAGCTGCTAAATTCTTCTCATGATCCCTAGAATCAAGTAGCATTTCCTCCACATCTGGACTTCGTGTATCAATAATAATTTTCTCCAACGACACAACATTGTTGATTATGTACATGGCAAGCTCCATGTCAATTGCACAACCAACAAAACCAATCAATTCAAACACCTTGAGGCATTGGTGTGGATATTCAACCCTCGACACCATTTTGTTTCCTTCCGCAGGTACATCCTCAAGCCCTATCAACTGTCACGGGGAAGAGGTAAAGGCGTTATGCTAGTCAAAAGAAGTAGATTATCTCCGGTGTCAATTGAGACCACTTAAAGGTTCAAAGGCTTGTAATCGGCTTATTTCAAAATGAACTTTAGAACATCATTACAATAGAAGGAAAATATAAGCATACTAAGACAAACAGTTGCATCTTACATCTGCAAAGACAAGTGCTGAGATCTATTCTTATGAACAACAGTAGTTTTCCTAATCTAGGGGCATCTACTATTATATTTATACCATATTCAGCGAAACAACGTTTACCACCAAAAATAAAAAAACTAATAACAATTTAGCGCTTGAAAAAAAAAATGTATCCAATAAAAAGTTATTCAGTGATTTAACATTGATAAAATCTAGACCATGTGTAACTTGAACCAAATAGATTAACTATCAACTATGAGACTATGAAGAAGCTTGTAAAAATAGTAGAGTAGTACTGGAGCTTGCTTGTACTATATCTTTTTTCTGAAAGTAACAAAAAGCCATTACCTAGAAAACAAGTATAAGTTTTCGGCCAAAATGGCCCATTAGCATTAATTTTTAAACATTATAATTACTAGGTACTGTTTCTAAACTATATTTTTTACTAACATCTCGAGTCTAAGAGAGTCGATTTTAGGCTATAAATCGAGTCTTAAAGACTTGATTTTCATGGTCAGATCAAGTTTGATGTGGCATTTTTTTCCACGTGAACTCTACCTAAAAATCGAGTATCTGACACTCAATTTACAACTTTCACTTGTTTTTTCTTATTTTCCTTCTCTTTTTTTTTTTCTGAGTTTCATTTCCTCATTGCATCTGTCTTCCGGCACAAGGTCAGCCACCACAGGCCTATCGCCGCCGACCAGCAGCGCCGCCCCCTGCGCGCCTGGGTCGCACCTGGGTCACGCGCCTGGGTCTTGCGCCTGGGTCGCGACCCAGGTCGCGCAGGGGTCGCGACCCAGGCCGCGCAACCCAGGTCTCGCAGGAGGCCGCGCAACCTAGGTCGCGACCCAAATCACGACCCAGGTCGTGACCTAGATCGCGACCCAGGTTGCGACCTGCGCGCCTGGGTCGCGACCCAGGTCGCGCAGGGGTCGCGACCTAGGCCGAGCGACCCATATTGCGACCTAGGTCGCGACTTGCGCGCCTGGGTCGCGACCCAGGTCTCGTAGGGGTCGTAACCCAGGTCACGCAGGTCACGACCTGGGTTGCGCGCCTGGGTCGCGACCCAGATCGTGACCTAGGTGGCGCGACCCAGAGATTTCTGGGATTTTTTTTTTTTGGGTGGTTTGTAAATCGAGTCTCTAAGACTCGATTTCCAAGTGGTCACCACGTGGATAAAATGCCATATCAGACGTGATAGCCCTTGGAAATCGAGTCTTTGAGACTCGATTTTGACCCCCAAAATCGACTCTCTTACACTCGAGATGTTAGAATTATATTTACTTTCGCACCAATGCCTACTAACTATATTCTTCAGCAACTGTGGCTAATTGCCCATTTTGGCCTAAGTTTTCAATAAACTCCAAAACCCATTTTTATTTTTCTCAACCAAACAATTCTCTCCATTCTAACAAAATTGTCAAAGGGTATTACACAAAACTCTAAGCCATAATCATAAGACTAATATTTTTTACCCAGAAAAAGAAAAACTGAAATGTGAACAACATAAAAGGATTAGAGACCAATAAAGAGAAACCCATTTTCACTAAAGGAATGAAAGTAAAAGATAAAGAGAGAGAGAGAGAGAGACCAAAGAAACTCACCGTCGCCGTTGTCGTCGCCTTTGACCTGATCTGGTGGAGGTGGAGCTGAGGGTTGAGGGCTGGGTGTTGAGCCGTAGCCGTTTGGATATTGATGTTATTTGGGAAATGGGAATGGGTTTTTTGAGTTCTGGTGAAACGACATCGTTGCATATTTTGTGTTTTGATTTCAGCCAAAACGGCATCGTTCAGTGGGCTGGGTCCTATGGAATTCAACCTTATGTGAAATAGTGTCGTGTTAGGGCTGGTAGATGTGGCAAAAAAATTACACATCAAATGCTGGCGTGTCACTTAACGGCCATTAACGGCCATGTATGTAAGCAAGGCCACAAATGAAGGGGGCCATTTTGCTAATGGAATAAATTTTACTCAAATTTTAGAATATAAAACTCAAGCAACTTCAAACTTTAGGGTGTACTTTGCAATTTACCTATTTCGCCTTCTCTTTTTTTTCTTTTTCTTTTTAAAAATTTATTTAATTAAGATCAAAAACTTAGTAAAAGTGTCCCATAGTATTTCAATTAAGATAAAAAACTTATTTAAATATATTTAATAAACGTGTCTCATAATATCCATGTCCTATTTTTTTTAAAAATTGTCATGTCATATCATACTTGTGGTTGCCCAAAGCTGTTTAGACCAGACTGTTTGGGTCACAATTTATTTATACATGGGTTAAAACTTAATCCTACAGATTAGACCTCAAACTTCCCTTGGTTCCTCTTAATTCCCAAGTGTTTCCTGGTGTTTCTCCTCTCTATTACTCTCTCTTACTCCCCAGATTTTCCATCGCCCTCTCCTCTACCTTCTTTCTCTTCTTATAGTCTCTTATTAGTGGGGTCATAATCATTATCTCTCCACTTCACATATATTCCTAAGTTCATCGGAATCTCAAGGGATCCTCACGATTTTACAGGATTCCTTTGGAACTTGTTCTAGACGCTGAATAGTGTTCGAAGGTGATTCCCTGATGGCACTATCTGTCCTTGGCTACCGATCTTGCTAGATCCGTGTTTCACCTTGACTACCTTCGTTATCGGTCAACATCTAACCGACCACTTAAGAGTCTCTCAAGTTGTCTTCCTCTCAACCACAGTCCCGATCTCGGGGTTGAGCCCCTTGGGATAAGACTCAAGGCTAACTCTCTCCTTGCGTACCAAGTTCAATTCGTCGGATGGGCCTCAGCTTTATGTTGGGTTTTGATCAAGTAGGCAAACAGGGCCGCTCGGACTCGACTCACCCACAATACTCATACGGTCATACCTTTGTCCATGGTGCTTTGGAACAAACCCAACACAAAGCATGAACAAAATCCAACAGAAATATTGAAAATAAACCAACAAAATGGACAAAAATTAATGCAACCAAAAAAAAAAAAAAAACTCACAGACTCAGAGTCACACATTGGAAGTCATAGCAATTTCTCTGTCTCTCAACAAGCACACACACACACACTAGTCTCTCTCTGGTAAAAAGCTTATAATAATGGTAATTAGTATTCCAAACATATAAGCAGGTGATGTGCATTGATAATAGCTTAATTTTGCATACTCATATCATTGTTAAAAAGCATTATCATACTTATTTTGAGGTAATTCATGCATTTTATATTTGGTTTTGAAATAATGCTAAATAATCAATTTTGTGCTTAATTGGATTTTATAACATGAATTTGTCTTTTGTAGAAGCATGAAATTAAATAAGTGGATTTGTGCAAAGAAGAAAGCTAATGAACTTTAATTTTGCAAGGGCCATGATGAAGTTAAAGAAGGTCAACCCAATTAAATTTCAGTCCAATTGGAGCAGGGAATCAAAGGAAATTTGCATCAAATTCAAGTCCAATTCGGATTGGGATTCCAGCCTGCACATCAATTAGTATTTTTGGCATAACTTTCAGCTCAGATGTCCAATCGAGATGATTCAAGTTGGGCTGGAAAGTTAACTTAAAGGGTTACAATTTTGTAATTTACCAAAAGTCCAAATTCTGACGTTAAATGGTCCAAAATTGTCGGTTAAGTAAAACCTAAGAATCTAGGATTTTCCCCAAACGGGAATTCAACTTGTAATAGGATTCTTTGACCTATTTAAAGGCTCTTTAGGGCAAAATTCAAGGAGGCTAGTGCTAGGGCTGAGGGCTGAACATAGAGAGTGCGGCTACTTTTTTGGTTTTCTTCCATGACAGTTAGTTCTATTTTATTTGTCTAGTTTAATGTTTAGTATTTTATTCTTGTGTTTTATTTTAATTACTATGAGTAGCTAAATTTATAATTAGGGTTGAGGATGAAACCTTGTTAAGGATTATCAGTAATATTTATGTGATTTGATTTTTCCCACAATAGCTGTTCTTTAATGACTTAAATTGTTCTTGCTTCATATCAATTGACTAAGATGAGATTCTAGATATGAGTTCAATCATGTTTTTCTCATGATTTAAGATTTGTCTTAATTAATTGAATGCTTGGTTTATTAATTCTTGATTATAAAATTGGATATCGCTTGTGATTTGTCTGTCAATGGATATAATTTATGATTTTATTTTTAGAATTGGATATATCTTGTGAGTTGTTTGACTACGGATACAATTGATGATTTGATTTTATACTTAAGAAGCGAAGAAGAACATGCTTTTGATTTTTAAAATAAGGATTTTAATGAGAATATTTTCCATGATAGCAAGATTGATTTCTAGATTATCATGTAGTGAGTTGGGAAAAATTAATGATCATAAATATATGCTGATATGACTTACAAGGCGGATTCCAAAACCTTAATTCATTTCCCTTGATTGTTTACATCTTTTTATTGTTTTATATCTTTTGCTTAGTTTAACTATTTGCTTAATTTTATTATTTGCTTAGTTTATTTAATTTCAAAACATCCAATTTTTATTAAATTAGATTAGGATTAATTTGGTTAAGATTTAATTAATTGGTTAAGATTTTTATTACGTTCATTCAAGTCCCTGTAGGTTCGACCTCGTTCTTGTCAAACTATACTTCGGTACGGTTCGTACACTTGTGAGTATTTTAAAATTTCACAACAGCAAGAAAAGTTAGCTATTGAACAAAATTGGTGGATGAACATGATGAACCTGGATCTCTCACCTAATTGGATGGATATCTATCTATTACCACCAACCTAAACTTCTTCCATAACCACAACTGAATTAGCTTTCTATAGTATAAAAGATTTCGTGAAATTAGGTAAACAAAAAACTTTCCACATTCCATCCAAAAAAAAAAAAACTTTCCATAACAAAATCACATTAAGATTTCATGACAAAGCTTGGAAATAACCTGAATTACTGAGGGATCTGATTCAACTTTCCAATTGAGTGCTTCAAGAAACCGCATTTTTTATTTATTTTTAATCACAAACATGCATTTAATTTTGGAAAGTAAGTTGGCTATGAAGTATGAACACTGAAATAAAAATATATGAAATTCGAGCAACTTCTAATTTTCTAGGAAAAAAAGAAAAAAGAAAAAAAGCATAGTCTTTGTTTGGTACGCTAATGAAAAAGAATTCCATCCTTGTTGAAAAGCAAGGGAACCAGTAAAATTGGAAAATACTACTTTCCATTCTGATTTACCAATTCTACTACCAAAGCAGCAAATGTAGGTGGTAATTACATTTAGAAAAGATGCCCGAGTATTTCATTTGAGAAAAGAAATGAATTAAGGAGTATACATCATTATTAAGACTATATTTGTTTCAACGATAATGTTTTCTAGAAAATAAGTTATTTTTCAAAAAATATTTTCTATAAAACTATCTCATTTTCTTATGTTTGGTAGAAACCTTAAATTAGTTGAAAAACAATCTTCTAATTTCCTTTATTTAGCTTACTGTAAAATAAATTTTTTTTTTTTTTAAATTAGTGGAAGACAATCTCTTAAAATAAGTCATACTTTTTATGTTGACTAAAAATAATTTTCCTTTAATGATTTTTCTTTTTTGTTTTGTGTTTCTTGCCTTCTTCTTTCTTTGTTTTGTAAGTCTAATGTGTTTTTTAAAAATATTTTAATAGTAAAAATATATAAAAATATAAATAAAAATGTTTTTAACAATTTTTTAATTGCCGCACCCGCACCCTAACTCTACTTTTTCAAAAATTACTAAGTCCCGCACCCACACCCACACCCGCACATGCACCCGAATCCGAAAATGCACCCATGCTTCATAGGAGATAAGGCCTAAGAAGGGGTGGGTGAAGAATTTGGGGTTTCTTAAGAAGAGGAGTGTTCTGCTTTTCTCTGTGGAGAAGCGTTATTTGTTGGCGGACAAAGGAGTTACTTATCATGGATGGTGTAATAATAGGATTTACTTGCACAGTGGCACATTTTCCACTTGGTGTAAAGGTTTATATTTCGCAATACATTTACATTATCACCATTTTAATCCCTGGTGGTAATGTCGTTTCTAGTTGCCTGGCTCTAGCTATTGCAGTTAATTTCTTTTCAGGATCACTAATATGCTTCCCAAATGGAATTCGCGTATCAATAATTATTGTCTCCAATGACAAAGCATTGTTGAGTACATCTAGGGCAAGCTCCATGTCAAGTGTACCACCAACAAAACCAACCAATTCAACCATCTTGAGGCATTGGTGTGGATATTTAGCCTTCTTCTCCTTTATTGTGCCAAGGGCATTATCTAGCCCTATCAACTGTCACAAGGAAGAAATAGTAGTGTTATGCTAGTTAAAAGATAGAATGTTAAAAAAAAAACTTAGCAACATCATTAACCATGTTATCACCAATAGCTAAAAGCAGCAGAGAAATAATGACTTGGCACTTGCTATAGGTCCACTATTTTATTATTTTTCCTTGTTTGTTTAAAAGAAGCAGGTTGTCTCCTACTTAAAAAAAAAAAAAAAAAAAAAAAGAGTAGGGTGTCTCCTGTGCTGAGACTGTTGTAGCCTTGTAGGTTCTGTAACGCTTGAAATGGGCTTCTTTCTCATTAAAACCCATTCTACCAATGTCTAAAGAGCCGACCAGTTGTAGCTTCAATCTGGAAAGCCAAGTGCTAGAGCTACTCATATCGATAAAACTAGCTTTTCTAAATTGCATTCCACCCAACGAAAGTAACAAAAAAACTGAAAACAAAACCGCACTTGCAGTAGGTTTATCATGATTTTTTTTAATTATTATTTTTATACAAGTAAAATAGGGTTATAATGTTTATCTTTTATACTGAATTCTATCCAATAAAGAATGGACTGATTTTATTTGCAGTGAATGCTCAAAAAATACAAGGGAGAGAGATTATGTGATCCACAACTAGCAAATTCATTGAGTACTCAATTAGTTTTGCAGAAAACATTAGAACATTTAACTTGTTTTCAAATAATGAAAAATATATCTTACATCACAAAGAAATTTAGTCTACAACAAGCACCAGTTTGACTTGGGGGGAAATTCAAAGTTAGAAATATTTAAAGAAATAAAAGATAAAGATAAAGAAAGATTCTTACCATTATATAATAATTAAAGGGCTAATAAGTAAGAAAGGAGCGATAATCAACTGAGCCTCAACAATTCCACTCCAAATTCATGACTTACTCCAACAGGTAGACAGAGTTAAATAATCGTACTTCAACCTGGGATGCATCACAATAGACACAATAAGGGTGGAAGAACACACACACACAAACGCATATAAGATCTGTATCAAGCTACCACTAGACTCTTTGGCTAAGTTACACCACTAAACAAATTTTTATTAGATTAATATTTTAAAGATCCATCATACTCTTTTTTTTTTTAATTGGAAGTTATTTACCATCTAATAGCTAAGCTTGTCCAACTACAAAAACATTTGCAAATATGCTTTACAAAATGTGAAGAAAAAGACAGCGAAGTGCTAAGCTCAAGGCCAAATAAACTTTATAAAAATCTATGAACAATAAATTCCATAACTCTAAAATTATAAACAATAAAATAATAACAATATTTACCTCAAGTGTAAATTTATGCAAAAGGGGAGATGCCTTCAGCATGGAAGTGCAACAAAGGAGACTGTTGGCACGATATGAAGAAACAATCAATGTTAATTGCCTGAGGTTTCTTAACTCTGGAAATTTGGGGAAACTCTGAAAAATTAAACCAAGAAAAATGAGCACATTCATATAAATAAACATTGATGTTTGGGAAAAAAGAAGAAGAAAAAAGCACAATGGAGTTAACAATCATGAGTGTTTGTTTGTAAGTGTTTTTATCACTAACCTCAATATACACGTCTAGTACAATTGTCTGCAGCCGAGAGAGATAACTTGAAATAGGGCAACATTTCTTCACTAAATGGCTAGCTAGCATACGGACCTTCCACATACACATCAACAAGATTGGGAACATCCCCAAGACGCAACCTTATCTCATGCCCTAAATATTTGAATGAAACAAGATTTACAGTGGAAATCTCAATCTCTTTTAGAAAGATGCAACGTAATATCTCTAAATGCTTTAGTTTGAGCAAAGGCCTAGACAGCTTTAAATTCACCAAAGATGCTGAGGATTCCACATGTAATGCTTCAATATATGGACAATTAGATAAAATATAATTAAGAACTTTTCCGGTCACTTCCACATAACTCAAACAGAGGTTTGTTAGGGAATCAAGGCTATAACCATGAGGAATCTGAGTAGGAAGAGTGTAATATCCCCTAGCGACCTTCTGAAAATTATAGGGTTGAAATCCAATGAAAGCCTTTTCACATTCTTTCTCAGTGAAAAAAGTATCCAATTGTCAATATCCAATTTGTTATACTCCTCATCCAGAGGAAAACAAACTTTAAACTCATCTATGGTATGAGCTTAATGCAATCGCAATACGAGATGTACCCAACCGACATACCTATCCCTGTCAATTCCAGGTAAAGTTTTAAAAAAGCTCTTCTTCCTGATATATTGTAACGATGTATCATCAAAGTCCAAGCTACTGGTCACAAATTTCCACAGATGTCCCCGGTACCTTTTAGAGAGGACACTAGTCCTTGCTGCTTCTTTCAACTTCAAAAATGACAGAATGTAGATAATAATTTCATCTGGCAATTCACTTAACCGATCCATGCTGCAGAAACTGTTTGTCTCGTCACACTGAGCATGACAATGTAAACACATGTTAGCAAAGACTATATAACTTTTTCAGGTAACTTTTAGATAATAAATCTTAGAAAACTATACCAAAACGGAGCTTTATTTTTTTTATTTTTTTTGAAGAAAAGATTAGAAATTTAATTCATAAACTAAACAGATTGTACACCATCTGCTAAAACAGCAGTAAACACATGAAGGTAAGTCTTCTAAGTTCTAACCAAGCACTAACATTACAACCTAGCATGTGAGACCAACATTACAAAAGATGGAACACTAAAATCTTTACTAAATCAGCGTGACAAAGTTTTTAACATATATTAGCAAAGACTTTAACTTCCTACTCTATTATGTAATTTTCAGCGAGTAAATCTCAGATAATTATACCAGAACTGATTAAACAAAAATAAGTAAAGTGACTACATTTGAAAAAAAAAAAAAAAAATTGAGCAATCTAATAACAAAAGGACAGAACTTGAAGAAATACAGACAAAAATCCGGGTTTCACTGTTTTGGCCTTCTCACCCAAATAGCCAACGCAAGGTAAAGATCTAAAACTTTACTTAGTTTTCGCACAGAGAGAGAGAAAAAAAAAAAACTGAATGGTAATGCTAACGAATTGTTATTTTTGAGTTTGAAATTTTTGGCTTTTGGCTGAGCAAACCTATATTTTTATACTTGGCATTTTTGACAAATCCTATTCAAATTCGGAGTTGGGGTTTAAAGTTGAATCCTTTGCAGAGTCGAACTAGAACTCGCATGATTCATGAACAGAACAACCGATCTTAATTTCGTCGAGAGATGGTCGGCCCAGCCCAATTAAATAAACCGAATACGTCTAGTCTGCTGTATAGGAGGTTGCCAGCCCAGCCCACTAGCCATTTGATAATAAAGCCATTAAGTTTTCTTAGACACAGATACCTTTTTGGTCCATTTAACTTTTAAATTACTACCATTTTGCTACTCAGGACCTCGGGTATCAAAATTTGGATTTAAAATTTTTTGAGAGTTTGCGTCCGCTCCTAATGATATTTTATTATCAGACTAAGACATTAGTCAGTTTTTGGTATAGGTAAGGATTGAACTCCAAATCTCTTATCTAACCAGTTAAGTTAACTAGAACCCAATTAAATTTGGATTTAAAAATTTAACATGATTCTTCTTGGTTCCAATTGGCTCAACAAACAAATTATGATGTAATATGAATTCTAGAGTTTTAAGTTTTAACTATTCCTACACCAAAAACCAACTGATATCTTAACCTATGATAAAAGAAATCATTATAAAGTGAGAGTAATTCTTAGGTACTCCCAGAGCACAGAGAATAGTGCTCTCTTCTCTAACATTCATGGTGGGGTCCGCTCATTACATTCATGGTGGGGTCCGCTCATTAAATTCATGGTGGGGTTCACCATGAATATGAGAGGAGAGAGCACTATTTCACTATACTTCGGGACTACCTAAGAATTTTTCATAAAATGATAGCTAGATGTTAAAATATTACCATATCTATCACAGAAAGGAAAAAAAAAAACATTATTCTTCTATTAACATCAGTTAAATGCCCAAAAAAAAAAAAAAAAACTATGCCAATATCAACATAAAATCTTCTTTTCATAAAATAAAATTAAAAAAATGAAATCTACTGGTCTTTACCGTATGAACCATAATAGGGAATCAATATAGCAAACTTAGGATAAATCAACTTTTTAAAAATTACAACAAAAATAATAAACTCATGCAAGTTTCAAAAACATAGTCAGTTCAATTTGGTCCCTCAACTATTAATTATGTCAATTCAATTCATCAACTTTTGAGTTCTCTCCTTTCCATTTGAATTTAAATAGAATTAATACTTGAAATTCACTTATTTTGAAAATTTTACAATTTCCATTAGCATTTCAATGTTTGCTCCACTTGCCATACTAATTAATTACCCTAAAATTTAATCGGGAGATAAAGTTGACTTGATTTCGAAGTTGTGGAATAAATTGACACAATTAATAATTTAACACCAAATTAAACTTTATCCAATAAGTAGAGTAGATGATCATATTTGTATTTTAATTTATCTTATTATGTGTACTATATGGTGAGATAAACACTATGTTTGGCTGTATTCCCCGGGAAAAATAATCTTCTTCAATTAAATCTTTCAATTCCTTTTTCATTTTTAGTTAGATTTTCTTGACATATATTTAATTTTTAAATATCATATGTCTTACCCTACCAGAATATTGGTTTCATGGGAAGGGATATTACCCTATCTACATGAAAGGAATTTTTAAAACTTGATTTTACCCTTCTTGACAACTTTTTTTTTTAATGAAAAATATCTTGCATTTATAAACACTAATCCGTATAAAGTACACATAAGACATATCGCGCTCAATAAAAGAAATAGGAAAAATGCTAATAGTTTCTTTAAGATATACACCATTGTTAGTTCCTTTAAGACATTCTCTCATTTTCTCGTGTTTGTGTATTAAAATACTTAGTATTCAAAAAAAAAAAAAAAAGGAAAAAATGCTAGAGTAACAACCATACCATGGTTAATGTTAGCAACAAGAGATGATGAATGAGTGGTTTGGTCTTTTTTATTTATTTATTTATTTTTATTTTATGAAAAACTGATTGGAGTTTCATTAATAAACTTAAGATGTTATATCATAATGAACGATAGCGCCAATCTCCATTATTTTAAAAATCAGATCAGACTAATCTTAAACGGGCCCGACAAAATTGAGGACCGGACTTAATTTCCGTTATTTGATCGTTTCGATTTTTAAAACCATGTTAATCTCAGTGAGTGCTTTCTCTATCCATACATATTTCAATTCTCCTAGACAACGATTCTTTCTTCTTCTTCTTCTTCTCTATTTATTTATTTTTTCTCTGGTTTCTATGAGTCTATGACTCTAGTCTTGAAAATGTAATGAATTAAAAGTGAAGAACAAATAAAATGTTGAATGAAACAGAAAATTTCAAGCTTCATAAAGCTAACAGCAAGCCTTCAGCTGCTTATGATTACATCTAGCCTCCTTGCAGCTTCTCAAAATCCTAGCCACATTTTTAGACCTTGTATCTCATCCACTCTTTGTTTGGCCTAATTTACACCCAAAAAATGACGATTTATATGAAGATAAGTTGGAATCATTTCAAAATCACACAAAATCAAGCTATATCACATACATGTGCTAATGCAACCAGCGTTGTAAAAATTAAAATGCGAGCCAGGTGCTCACATTGGCGCATGGGCGAGGCAAGGCACCTCTGAAGCCTTGAGGCATGATATCTTTAGTGGTGCAAATTTTCAGGTGCTTTAGCAGTATAAGCTGTGTACCTTTCTAAAAGTTACTATATTTTTAGAAATAGACCAAATAATCCCTTTTTTTTTTTTTTCAATATTTATATTGTTGGCTACCAAACCATGGAGAATGGGGTTTGGCTCATTAACCCATGGGCTACGGGTCTTCGGCCAATGATAAAGCTCCATCTTGATAAATCTAACATAGATCCAATTACTTTTATTACCTTACTTAGTGACAAGCCTACGTTAGGCTTTGCCCATATAATCCTTAGTGAAAGGGCTTTTAAATTTTTAATACCTTTAGTAAAAAGATAATTTTCTCATTATCAAAAGTCAGTCAGACTCAGAATCAAAAAAGTTGGGTTTGTTTGTTGGGTCTTTAACAGATCAAAAAATGGCTGAAAAGGGCAAAAACCATTTGGGAAAAAAAAGTAGATCACATGTTTGCACAAAACCACTCAACTATAATTTGAGTACATAATCTAATACTTTTTGGCACCTCATGCCTCTATTCACAACCTAATCAGCCTACAACATTGTGTCAAATAATTCTAGTAGTGAGCAGCTATAAAAAGTCGAAAGAGTAATACAGTTTTGCACATACTAACTGATTTCATCTTTTCTTTTTCTTTTTTTGGTAAACCATGATTAATGCATAAAACTAAGAATTGACCAGTCTATTACAATACAGATTAGCTTTATCAAAAGCCATAATACTTTCCACCACAGGGGATGGACTCAAAAAAACAGTAAAAGATGACAGGGAGCTTGCCCCCAATCTGACCAATGCATCAGCGCATTGGTTAGCTTCACGGTAGGTGTGAGTTATTCGTCTGTTGGGGATTGTCTTCAACAGGTTCTTGCAATCAGTTAACAAAGGTTCTATTAACAAGTTTGTAGTGTTATTGATCATGAGCATTACAACACTTAAAGCATCAAGCTCAAAAATTAGATTATTCAGCTCAAGCTCTTTAGCCAATGTTAGCTCATCTCTTAAGGTCCATAGTTCTGCAATGAAACTGTTGGTGGTGCCGAGCGATCTGGCATACCCTTTCACCCATTCCCCTTTATAATTCTCTAACAAAGGCAACTTCATATCTTTTTATATATTTTTTTCCTGAGAACACAATACAACTACTTACTAATCAACAATTACAAGCCAAAAGATTACAAAGAATGGTAAATACTTCTCATCTAATGCCAAAGTACCATTGTCTTGATTTTCTCCTCCACTTTCTAATCCCCATAGTTGAGATACTTCGCTCTAAAGTCAATACAAATAATACACAATAATTATTCCAAATCACCAGATTAGCTATAAGATATAAATCTAAATGGTCTTATGAATCACTAGCCTAGTAACACTAACAATAATTAGTGTTATTCTCTCAACAAAAAAAAAAAAACAATAATTAGTGTTGTGAGTATCACAGTATGGGAGAGGAGTGAATTTTATTACCTGATCTAATTATGTAAGTGATATTATTTATTAAAATGAAAAAAATACCCCATGTCATTGTTCAAAGTTCAAACTGCAGAATGGATTATTAATTTGGACTATACTCTACTTAGGATCTGTTTAAATACCGCTTATTGCTAAAAATTGAAAATACTGTAGCAAAATAATTTTTAAATGTATGAATAGTATCGTGTAACGCAGTTTTAAAGTTAGATTTGCATTTTTCATACTTGTGGGTCCATGAACAGTGTCCATGGACCCACTAAAAAAAATGAAGCCACATTGAAACGCGCAAAACGCACTATCTAAACTCACACTTAAGCTTTGTTTGGATTGCACGTAGACGCGTTTTTGGCTACTTTTTTTTTTTTTTTTTTTCAGCGCTTGGTGCACTGTTCTTAGGACATGAACAGTGCATTTAGGCTTATGAACAGTAATTTTAAAAGTAAACAATAACCAAAAAATAATTTTTTATTATTTTCAGTTTTTAATTTTTAGCAAAATAGGCGAGATGTAAACGCACATTTATTATAGGTTCGATACAATTAGTGTATTTGGATTTCAATAACCAGCTGATTGGCTTTAGCCAAAGCTTCATGAAGGCAAATAAGTCACATCACCGGCCCACGTTATTGTAAATCACCAGAAAAACACATGGAGTGACGTCCTTTCCCTTTTATGTTGGAGTATTTAGCTTGATATCTACCATGTTGGCTATGCTGTTCAGTGTAAAACAGTGAAAACACCCATATTCTTGTTTTCTTAATATGTAGCAATTACAAGTTTTTTTTTTTTTTACCCCACCCAAAGATATTATATGCTACTTACTCGTATTCTCTCCAATTGAAGGTCATTTTGTCACTTGCAAGAAACAAGTACTCTATGTCATATAGGTAATATAAGATCTATCCCATTTGTGTTCTAACTATAGAAGTGAACAATGCCCAACACACCACGTTATTGTGTCCTGCAAGCAAAACCTTAGATTCTGCAATGCTTTAGCTAATCGAAAACTCCATAAACGATTATTTTATGGCCTTCTAAAATTTTAGATTCTTGCCATTCATTTCGGCTTACCAGAAAATCATGACAATCTAGACAAGGAAATAATTGACTATGCAACAAAAATCGAACTTTCTGAAATGCGACAAATGATATATGTAGATAAATATATACAAAATAAAACCAATGCAACTTAATTATTAGCCATCTCTCAAATGCCTCACTCAAATGGGTAACAACAAGCAAAGCAGTAACCCATTAATCGGAAGAACAAGTTTTTTTTTTTTTTAACAAAAAGAAGTACTAACAACAATATTAGGAATGCAATAATTATTTATTAAGTATTCCATTAATGCTATATGGTGGGTAGATTAACTTTTCAACTTTAGTTAAGCTTATCACTAGCATAAAATGCGTTTGTAGATCTATAGAGAAAGGGTTCGAGTTGCGAAGTTTACAGTATATTGTAATGATCTGGAAAAAAAAAAAAAAAAAAGAGTTAAGCTCATCACATAAGCAAAGGAGCATGTGATATAATGTGGAGCATGTGATATAATGTAATTCATGTTCTAAAATTCCCCCCCCCCCCCCCTTTTCTTTCTTTTTTTTTTTTTTTTTTTTTAAATGTTTATTATCAATTCAAAGATCAAACTGCAAAAGGAATGGTCTAACAATAGGATTACTTGCATAGTTGCACTTGCACATTTTCATTCAGTTACTTTTAAGATCTATAATTCTATCAAAACCATTTAAGAGCAATTGGATTTCAGTTAAAGATAAAAAGCAAAGCAGTTATATGGACTTTAATTCGCACTTGTAATAAATCGTGGTTCATCCTCTCTCTCTCTCTCTCTCTCTCACATCTTTACATTATAACTTGTATGGCATGTAAAGCTAACAAGCGCACACAGCTTTTTCCATTTAACCCCTAATTACCAGAAAAACCTTCCCTCCTTCTCCTAAAGGCATGTGTGAAATAGCTCACTTATATAAGATCTTTCTTATATAAGATAAACCAATCCCAGTCATCATCTTCTCAATAACACTCAAACCCCATTTTGTTCTTCTTCTTCATTATTAGAAATTGTTGATGCCCATAAGCAACCTGTAACTTCTCCATTTATTATACATTGTTTCTTTAATTTATTTCATTACTCTATATAAAGCAGTTCCAAGGTCTCCATTTCCCATCTTGTGTTGAATCCTAGCTAGCAAATGAAAATGAGGTTCTTTTGTGTTGCTGTCTTACTTGCTTTGCTTCTTGGGGTCACTAAGGGTTTTGATTTTCATGAGAACGATTTGGCGTCTGAGGAAAGTTTATGGGATTTGTATGAGAGGTGGAGGAGCCACCACACAATCTCCAGGAGTCTTGATGAGAAGCACAAGCGCTTCAATGTGTTCAAGGAAAATGTAATGCATGTTCATAACACCAACAAGATGGATAAGCCGTACAAGTTGAAACTGAACAGCTTTGCTGACATGACTAACCATGAGTTTAGGAGCATTTATGCTGGCTCAAAGATTAAGCACCACAGGATGTTCCGAGGAACGCCACATGGAAGTGGGAGCTTCATGTATGAGAGGAAGGACAGTGTTCCAGCTTCTGTTGATTGGAGGTTGAAAGGGGCTGTGACTAGTGTGAAGAATCAACGCCATTGTGGTAAGGAAAATCTTGTTCATTTGTTACGAGCCTTACCCAAATTGTTCATTTTATTATTTTTTCTTAAATTACACCATTTAAGCTTGGAGTCATATTGATTTTATTCCTTTTTAAGTATAAAATTTTAGATTTTTCTCCTTCATGTTATATGGCGTTTAAAATGAATCCTTCTATGCCCATTACTAAGGCAACCATTAGATATCACCTCAACTTAAATATAGTTTTTCTATTCAAAACTACGTTGTTTAATCTTTTCAAGTTCATTCTTTTGCCAATTACGCCACACCATAATCCACATCAACCTTGAAGTGCAATTCTTGTCAAATTCATTAATTCCATGTAGATGCATGCATGCACAGAACATTTAAATGGGATAACATAGTGACCTTTGCTTCTAGTGACATAATACTTTGATCTGACTGGTTGTTGGTTATACAGGTAGTTGCTGGGCATTTTCAACCATTGTAGCAGTTGAGGGTATTAATCAAATCAAGACCAATGAGCTAGTTTCTTTGTCTGAGCAAGAGTTGGTAGACTGTGACACTAAACACAATCATGGCTGTAATGGAGGGCTAATGCATTATGCTTTCGAATTCATCAAGCGAAAGGGGGGCATATCAACAGAAAATAACTACCCTTACCATGCAAAAGATGGAACTTGTGATACAGCCAAGGTATATATAAAGTTGTGCTCAACTTGAATTAAATTCTGTTTATGAGTTTATACTGTCCTTCACTATGGATTGAGAACCATGCAGATAAAGCCTATTTCTTTGACAGGTAAATTCTCCATCAGTCTCAATAGATGGACATGAACATGTGCCTGCTAATGATGAGGACGCATTACTTAAAGCAGTCGCAAATCAACCTGTGTCTGTTGCCATAGATGCTGGGGGTTCTGATTTCCAATTCTACTCAGAGGTAATACCATATGATAATCTAATGTGACATAAAATTTGTGGCAAGTAGCTAGGACCTTAATGTTGCAGCCACCAAATGTGTTTTCAAGATAGTAAAAGGGAAAAGCAAGATCAAAATAAAATACTTTCTTGAGCTCAAGGCAATAACTTGCTAATTATTAGAGAATTTACTGAGTTTTTATCTTAATTTGGTTGTGCATGAACACAGGGGGTGTTTAATGGAAAATGTGGCACAGAGCTTGATCATGGAGTTGCTATTGTGGGCTATGGAACAACCCTAGATGGAACCAAGTACTGGATAGTGAAGAATTCTTGGGGACCTAAATGGGGGGAGAAGGGTTACATTCGGATGGAGCGTGACATCTCTGATAAGGAGGGACTCTGTGGTATAGCAATGGAGGCTTCATATCCCATCAAGAACTCCTCAACTAACCCGCTAGGACCTTCATCATATCCTAAAGACGAACTCTAAACAATATTCACCGTTCACTTCAACTTTGCTCGCCTTCAGCTGTGGTTTCCTCTCTTCTAGTGTGTTAGAAGTTGCATGCTTCATGGTTTCAGAAACAAATAATGTTTTAAAGATTAGATGTTAATACAAAAATTAAGACCTGTTTGGGCGTGTGAATAAAAGTATATCTTTCAAATTATATTTTCTAGCAATCCAAAAATATCTACTTGCAACAAGGCCAGGAGTCTCCAGCTGAGGGGAAAATTAGAATCATTAATATAGGCAAACAATACAGCACATCCATACAAATAAATTGATTATCAAATTCAATACTTAAATGAGTAATCATTAATTGACATAACAACACTCCAAGAAAACACAAATACTAATATTACTAGAATCTGTTTTTTATTGGTAAACTATAATGCATTCAAAATATAACATAATGTGTTCAATATATAAAAAGCGTAAGTACAATACCAATATCTAGCAGCATTTTAAAAACCAAACCAGATGTTCGAAGCAAGAACTCCAACATAGGATTTCGACCATAGCATCAAACATTATTTGTCAACCATAGCATCTGATGGGATCATTGCAGCCCTTTTCAGCAGACTGTTTTGCGCCTCTGCCTCCTCCCTTCTCCAGATATTGTTGATGATACTCCTCAGCTCTGTAAAACTTCTTTGCGGGAAGAATTTCTGTTACAATCGTCTTGTCCTTCAATTCCAACTGCTTAGCTTCCTTCGATTCCTGAGCTAAACGAGCCTGGGTCTCATTGTAGTAGTATATTCCAGACCGATATTGTGAGCCCACATCACCACCCTGACACATGTGATTCATGTTGAAAACTTGAAATGCTTGGTTACTTCTTCAGTACATATTTTATAATTACATCCAGAAAAAAAATGTCCTTAAAATATCAGGTAAACAACCATGTCTAACTGTCTAAGCCTTTATCATTTGGTCCATCTTAAGCAAGAGAAATGAAATCTCAAAATGACTTTGGTTGGATGGGCTGTTGCAAGGCTCCAAAACTGAGCCTAGCTAGGGCATGTTGGTTGGCAAGGTAATAGAACCTCAGAATTGCAATAATTAGAGCAAAAGGGCTGTTTTGCAGAGTTGAATTGTTCTACTTTCTCCAATGAGTAGTAGGAAAATTATCAGGAACCTGATTACAAGCCTGAGTATAGGAAAACCCTTCATTATCATGTTTACTCGAAGCCTCATGGTCCCTCAGCAACAACCAAGCCTTAGTCTCAAAACTTGGGGGTCGGCTGTGAATCCTCAAAAATCGAATCAAGATTCTTAACCTTTGGGTTTGTAATTCCACATCTCATTGTTTACAACCCCAAGATCTTTGCAACTATGTTTAAATTAAATATTAAGTTGGTGACTAAGTGAGCTCATAGTGAAACAATCAAACACTAAAAATAAGATTCTTAATTCAAGGAACACAACTTGACAGTTGACTGAATCATATATCCAACAAGATTGAATCTACTGCATAAATTAAATCCAATTGCTCTATTTTGTGCTAGGAATTAGTCTTTTCTCTAGAATTTGAAATTCAATACACGTTCTTTTGACCTCCCTCATCTATCTAGAACATTCAACTTAGACCAAATCAAACCTCCTCATTGTCATGTTCATCACTCTTAGTTAAATATGACTATTATAATATTTCCATGAATAAGCATTCTTTAACCATTTAGTTGAGCAAGCTACAGATTGTAAGCATTTAACAAAAAAATGTTTTTTATTTTGACATTTCACTCTTCACACCAAAACTGTGTTCCCACTACGTTTATCCAACTATTATCAATATCCATTTGAATTACTTTTTTTTTTTTAATAATTTTTTTTATACAAGATAGAAATTCTATTCTAGCCTAATCTAAATGTATATATGTGTGAAACTCCCTCCTGGAGACTTGAATCCCGATCTTTACCCCCCATAACTCACAAACACTTATATTTGTAGAGCAACCACCGCACCAAAGTTGCACAGTGACCTTTCTTTTTTTTTGAAAAGCCATTTGAATTACCTTTCTTATACAATAATCAATAATAACAACACCAACCATGCCTTAATCCCAAATTTTGGGATCAAGAATAGATCCTCAAGCAAACTAGTCATAGTTGACTATATGTATTATTTTTCGCCATTCTATTATATCCAAAATCACTCTCTCTAGTACCTCCTTAATTCTCTCTTCTTCTTCTTCTTTTTTATTTATTTATTTTTTTTATTACTTCTCCGAACGATTAAGAGGACCACCTTTCATATGATTAACTAAAAAGCCTACAAGAAAACCAATGGCCAGTTGGCCACCAAGTTTCAGTACTATGAGCTCTCTCAATTCTGGTCCTAATTTCCTACCTTGTATATAAATATAATCCTCATTCATAATCTCACCCAGCATTATGCAATGTTGCACCAAACTACATACAACAATGTCCAAAAAATTCACTATCGTCACATCTATTGCTCCAAATCGGAGGGAGTAAATCTGGTACCACAACTAATTTTTCAACTTTGCCACAATTTTGCCACATGGCGACTCATGAGTGGTAGTGGAAATTGTTGTGACACTGGACAACTCGCCACTTACTCAATTGAGGACTTCCAAACACAATATTGGACTTAAAAGTAATAATAAATTGGACATCTTTTAACCTCCTCATTCAAATACTCTCAAATTAATAAATGAAATAATAAAAGAAGATAAATACAAAGGACACAATTTTTAATATTTTATCACCTTTTTTTCATATAATATTTTTTTAAAACTTGTCAATTTAATATCTTATAATTAGAGCAATATTATTTTCTCATGAACCAAAAAACACCTTTAGTAAGCATCACCCACAACCAACTATACAATATCACAATCAGTTAGTGAAAAAATAAATTCTGAAAATTTTGGAACCATTAAAAAAAAATTTCTCATAAAAAAAATTCTAAAAATTTGTTTAAAAGTTAAAACCAACTTTTTTTTTCATTTTTTTTTTTCACATATGATAGAATTTCACATTTAAATTTAATTCATAATAACATTTGATTTAAAACAATACTAAAAAATAGAATAGTGAAAATGTGGAGCCCACTTAAAAACCAAAATGGGGCCACCAAAGTCAACTGTCCAAAAAAACACCACAAAAAGATAAAGAGAAATGAATCGAACGATATAACGTTGTACCTGGCGATTGGGGGTTGTCGGATCATGGCGAGACCAAAAGAGAGAGAGGAGATTGGTGTACGGGCAAACTTTCGGGTCAAACTGGACCCGCACCACCTCCACGTGGTTCGTGGTTCCGGTGCACACCAGCTTGTAATTTGGATCCGGCACGTGACCTTGAGAATACCCAACCTCAGTCTTCACCACTCCAGCCACTCGCTGAAACGCAAGCTCCACGCCCCAGAAACACCCGGCTCCGAATTGAGCAAACTCGTGACCCGGGTCGTTCGGAGTATCCGTATCCAGGTCCAGAGCTGGGTTTTTGTTGTTGTTGTCAGCCATTATCTTCAAATAATAAAAAAGCTCTTCTTATCTTTGGTTTGACAAGTAGGAGAGGTTAATTTATAGAGTGTGTATAATTTAAGTGGCAGAGACTGAATCTAGCTTTAGAACTGGTCAGGTTCAGGTGCAAACGATTTTTGTGGGCCACATAATGAATGAGGCTTTTATTTTTTGGTTAGTACTGATGAGAATAAAAAATTATACACCAAGAAAAAATACCAAAATATGTTAAGCACATATAACATTTTATGCCTGCTAAGTTTCAAATATGAATTTGTACTCTTTCATATATGTTAATTTTTAGCATTTAGAAGATCGGATGTGGGAGGTTTTTTGTTTGGTTTGACATTTTATACACTGATGCTAGCATTCTAACAAATCATAAAAAATATGTTAGGCTTATATTGAGCACAACATATTTGTTAAAATGTCATACTTGGTATTACCTTACCATCACATGCCATAGCGTTGATGGCTCATCAGATATAAAGACTAATAGAATAAATTTTTAACAAACATTTTTACCATTTTAATTTGTCTATTACTAGAGCAAAATATTTCATTATCAATTTATTACCGCTTAACCATTTTTGAATTATCACTATATTTTTTTAAATACATTTTCAATATTTTATCCCATTATATATGATTTTATATCATATCATATCAATAATTTAAATTCAATCCCTTAAAAAAATTGGAATCCCAACAATAAGCATCATTAACAGTATTATTACATGACAATGAAGTTTATAAAATCCCAAGTACACAATAAGACAGTATAAGATATTTTACATAACCCAAAACTCCAAATGAAGAAAATATAGAATATTGTGATATAAACATTACTCAACATAAATATGAAAAAAAAGTCTCCAAGTCAAATAGAAGAAAAAAAACACAAGAAAGAAAAAAGAAACGGGGGAATTAAGATAAAATGGTGGTTAAACTATAATTTTTTTTTTTATACCAGTGTGGTGGGCCTTTTGTGATTTTGGGCTGGACTACCTCCTGCTGTACTGAGGCCCAAGTGTTCTGGATAGGAAAATCGGGACCAGTCCAATTGCAACCCACCTTGGGCCGGCTTGTGCACAAACTATGCCCATTTTGCTGAAACTTTGGTCACATACCCATGCGAAGCTGTTACATAAGAGATGAAATAAGGAATCCTTAAGAAAAAAGAACGATATAGCAATAAAAAAAAACGTTATAAGTGAAATTGCAAAGGCAAGAAAGGATATAATTACGATAAATAATAAAATCAAAAGGAAAAGGTTAGTCTGCCGTGTTCAGTCGTGTTACGAGACTAAGACCAAAGAGAGAACCACTTCTTCAATATAGGTAACCTCGCAAGAGGATCCTGATGTAGAAATTATCCACTTTGAGGGAACGGACCTAAATAGCTAATGCCCAAACGAATGATTTATCCTTGATAGAGGGTAGGTTTTAGAGGGAGAGAAGGGATTAGTCTATTAGTACATACCTGCCATTATACACTCTCTATCTCTCTTCTTGATTTTTTTTTTTTTTTTTTGTTACTTTGATTCTCTCCCACTCCTTTTCTTTCTCTCTTAGTGCTTACTCGTGTAGTGTTATGGTGATGGTGGTATTGTAATTCTCCCCTAGTGGTTGCTACTATTGCGATGATAATATTGTGCACGGTGAGAGCCCTTTATATATTGCCTGCCGTGACCTGTTTTTACCATTTTACCCTTTAACTACTTTTGTCTGGATGTGGGTGTTCTTCCTCACCGCCCACTAGTTTGTCAACTGCCTAGCCACCACCACTTACCTGTGTTGGCTGTACCACTCCCCACTACTTTTGTCTGGATGTGGGTGTCCTTCCTTTTCTTTTATCCTTTAACTACTTTTGTTTTCTTGTTCACCGTGGCATTCTTATCCACCACTGTGTGAGCGAGAACCCAGGAATAGGCTTTCCATTCTCCCTACCACCGGACCATACGCTCTTTTTACCTCTGACCCATGACCCTCCACTCTTGTATTGGCTGGGTACAAATTAGTGGTATATGGGCTTTGTGCATGCTCCACTTCCGTGTATGTCTAAAGCTTATCTGCTGCTCATGCGTTTGCCATGGACTAAAGGCTTACTTGTGCATTTTGCCGCTCATTATTGACCTTTTGTAGCGTGAATTGTTTTTTGATCCTCTATTCTTTATAGCTTGCTTCCCCCAAGAGCTAGGCCTTACTTGATTGTGGGCTTTTCTCTCTTTTAGTCCGCTATTTGTTCCTTCTGTTAGCTTGCAAGTATTTCTATCATGTCATTCTGTTATTCTTGCTATTGTGCTATTTGATCCATGCTTACTGGGCCTCTTTTGGGCCTACTATATATGCTCTTCCCTCAATTAGTTACAATGTCCCAATATTATCATTGAGTTTATACTCATATCACTTTGGGCTTTCTTGACCCATTATATTGCTTGTGGGCTTCTTTGGCCTATTTATCCCTCCTTGGGCATCCTCGACCCATTTTCTTCCCTTAGGCATCCTTGGCCCATTTTTAACTCTACATTCTCATAGGCTTTTACTAACTCTTTTGGGCTTCCTTGGCCCAATCACCATATCTTTCATCCTTGGGGTTTATGGGCTTCCTATCAACCCCTTACTTCCTTACTTCATTACTTCAGGCTGGCTGTAGCCCTTTCTCACTTTTCTACATCACATAATGCCCATAAGTTTACTGCTTCTTCCTTTGGGCTCCTTTGGGCCCATTTGCTTTTCCCAAGGCCCATTTGTTTACTTTATGGGCCTGTGACCCATTATTCCTATCATTTGAGCTTGATAGGTTTTTCTCTCAATCCACTAACTCTTTTCCTACCCATATTATTGGGCTTTTTCCGAAATGAGCATCAACAACTGGCTAAAACATAGTAAAAATTGAATATGATTATTAAGTGTATTGGTTTAGTAACTAGAACAAGATATTTCGACTATTTTAGCTAGAATGAAAAAAAAAATGACAATATTAATTTTTAGGGGTATTTTACATTTTTTTTTTCATACTTAAGAGTTTAGTGAGAAACTTCTCCCAAAAAAAAAAAAGTTTAGTGAGAAAGAATGGGGTATCTAAAAGGAAATGTTCATTCCATTCCATTCCAAACCGGTAGCTGTTGGATGTGTTGTAAAATTGATATGACTTAGCTGTCTATATAGGATTTGTAGACTATATTTATGTTGTTCTAAGTGTGATTTTGTGATGGTGAAGTGGCTTAGTTGAATAGATTGAGTTTAGAGAATTTGTTGTTCCAATTGTGTGATGGTGTCCAGTTTCTACAATGTAGAGGCCTTGTCAAAACTTTATATCTTGTTACATTTTTGAACGAAATTGTTGGATTACGTTTCTTAATGAAAATTGTTGAATTACCTTTAAGGGGGGAAAAAAAACCCTTAGAATTCATTGCATCTTTTGTAAGGATTTGGGATGAACACATATTCTTTTAGCAAAATATAGATTTATCTTTATTTTAAGAAATGAAAAGTAAATGATATTATGAAAAAATTATTTATTTATTTATTTACTTTGCATTAATTTTTTTTATAAACTCTCAAATAATTTAGAGAAAATATAAGACATTCATTTTCGTTCTACTTACCTATAGCCTATATGGGAAGCCATAAATGAATGCAATATTAAAATGGAAATGGAAATGGAAATGAATAAAAAAAAAATTCATCTTTTTCTTGTTTAAGGGTTTGAGAATAAAGGAATGAAAAGTAAAATAATCCTACTTAGAAATATCTTAAAAAGGAATGAATATATATATTATTGGTAGTATTTTAAGAATAAGTTTGTTTTTTAAAAAAAACTCAACAATCAATTCTAACTGGTAACATCTCAGATTCAGATTCTCTGGATTTCTTAGTATCCATTTGGATACTGAGTTTCACGTGTGTTTCATGTTTTGGTGTTTTTTCGTTTTTATTTTTAGAAGCGTGTTTCTGTCTTTTCTAGTGGGTCCCGTGCACTGTTCACGGGACCCACAAACCTCTTTTTTACCAAAAGTTTTATTAAAAATGGGTCCCTCAACACTATTTACACATTTTAAAATTATTTTGCTACAATATTTTCAGTTTTTAGCAAAATAAGCGGTATCCAAACATACTCCTAGAGTACTCTACCAAATGGATTTTCTTAAATCTTAACCATTCTTTAATGATTTAATGGTCTAGATTTTGACATGTCAGCATTCCACTAATAATAATCTTAATTGTTTTATTTGCAACATTATTATATTATTTTAAAAATATTATTAGTGGAATACTGACATGACATGATTTAGACTCTTAAATCATAAAAGAATAATTAGGATTTAAGGAAATTTATTGGTAGAGTACCCTAGGAAATCTAAATGATCTAAATCCTAAAGTCTCTAATGACTAAGTAAAATATCTGAGATTCAATCCCCGCATATACCAAAAACTAATTAGTGTTTTTTTTATAGAAAGAATTAGTGTTTTCGTTTGATGATATTACTATATATTTTTTAATGTTATCATATGATATTTATTTTATTTATTGCAATCAAAGTCAGGTTTTTAATGTAATAATTTTGATAAGGACATTAACAAAAATACAAACAATGTTAGTACAAGGATTACGTGTGGGATAAGTTTTTGAAGACCTTTCAATAATCAGTAACATCAAATTGATACAATATAGCCAATCTACTCAACTCAACCAAACCGTATCACCACAGATCATCTATTTAGCTCTCTCTCTCTCTCTCTCTCTCTCTCTCTCTCTCTCTCAATGAGTAAAATGCCCAACACACACATATATATACATATTAAAAAAATTGAGTTGAACTAATGTTCATTCCATTCCATTTTAAACTGGTAGATGTTGGATGTGTTATAAAGTTGATATGACTAAGGATCTGTTTGGATACCGCTTATTTTGCTGAACTTGAAAACTTATTGCTGAAAATACTGTAATTAAAAGTAAAAGTTAGCTGAAATAGTATAGTGAGGCCCATAAATAGTATCAAAAAATGCAGTGAAACCCATGAATAGTGGCAAAAATAAACTGAATAGTGAAATAATTTTCATTTTTTATCAGTATCAAAACGGAGGCTAAGTGTGCATTTGAGATGAATTATTTTTGTCAATTTATTTTATTATTCAGCTTATTTTAACTACTATTCATGGGTCCTACTGTACTTTTTGGTACTATTTATGGGTCTCATTGTACTATTTTAGTTCATTTTTACCTTTATCTACTGTACTTTAAAAAAGTTTTCAGTTTTAACAAAATAAGTTTATCCTAAATGGAGTGTCCATTTAGCTAGCTCAATTTTGCCAATTTATTGTATTATTTATTTTATTTTTTATACTATTTATAGGTCTCACTGCACTTTTTGGTACTATTCATAGGTCACACTGTACTATTTCAGCTAACTTTTACCTTTATTTACAGTACTTTTAGCAAAAAGTTTTCAGAGTAAAATAAGTGAATCCTAAATAGAGTTATCTAGACAGGGTTTGTAGGCTATGTTGTTCCAAGCGTGTGACTTTGTGAAGCTGTTATGGCTTAGTTGAATACATTGAGTCTATAGGCTTTGTTGTTCCAATTGTGTGATGGTGTCTAGTTTCTGCAATGTGGAGGCTTTGTCAAAACTTTATATCTTGTTATGTTTCTTAATGAAATTGTTGAATTCCCCCCCCCCCAAAAAAAAACTATTAGCATTGGTCGCATTTTCGTAGATATTTGGAAGGAACACTGATTCTATTTGTGAAATATAGATTTATCTTTATTTTAATACATGATAAGTAAGATATATTATGGAAAAGTTTATTATTTAGCATTCGTTTTTTTATAAACTCTCTAATATTTTAGATAATATACAATACATTCATTTCATATTCATTCCACTTACATATAGCCTATATGGGAAGTCATAAAATGAAATGAATGAAATATAAAATGAAAATGAATAAAACATTAATCTTTTTCTTGTTTGGAGGTTTGCGAATAAAGGAGTGAAAAGTAAAATAATCCTACTTAAAAATATCATAAAAGAATGAAAAAAAAAAAATACTAATGGTCCATAATTAGTTTCCTCAAATAAATTATATTATTATTAGTATTGTATGAAGAAAATAGTTTATTTAACTCAACAATCCCCCTCAAATAAAATAAAAAAAAAAAACCCAACAATCAATTATATACTATATGTTTTTCTAAGTGGGTTTCATTTAGCTCAATTAGTAAAATCTCTGATACTTGAATAAAAGATCTGGAGTTCAATCGTCGCCTACACCAAAAACCGATTAATGTTTTGGTCTGATGATAAAGAGTTATTATCAGAAGTAGATACTGTAAATTGAAACTCTCTCTAAGAAAAAAAATGCTTTAAAAAAAAATTATATACTACATGCATATTATTATATTATTCAATATTATTTATTTTATTTAATGCTATTAAAGTAGTGTTTTTATTGTAATATTTTTAATAAAAACATCAACAACAATACTTTCCTCAAAAAAAAAAAAAACAAACAAACAAACAAATATGAACAACAATACAAACAATGTTAGTACATTGCAATGACCTTTCAATATTGAGAATCAACCTTTCAATAATCAGTAACATCAAAATTTCATACAGCTATAGCCAACCTACTCATCCCAACCAAATCTTATCACCACATCATCTACTTAGACCAATCACGTAATTTTTTTTTTCTCTTTTTTGCCTTTTCCAATGAGTAAAATACTAAAATGCCCTCTATATATACAAGTAATTATAAAAAGAGAGCTCATAGGTGAGTTCAAGTATTGGCATGCTCCATTAATTGTATGAATGATCTCATGTCATTTACGAGTAAGATTCAAGTACTTGAATCTTACTCGTAAATGACATGAGATCATTGATACATTAAGTCTTACTCGTAAATGACATGAGATCATTCATACAATTAATGGAGCATGCCAATACTTGAACTCTCAACCACACACAATGTGAAGGGTTTGAAGACTTCCTATTACTAAAGCGCATCTGTGAATGATAAATACCCAACATATGTTATACTTGCCTCATTCTAAATTTTTAAATTGCACATTGCCATCAAATAGAGGAATATAGCTAAGATGTCTTATTTACATTGGTTATTTCATAAAATGCACGAGCAATTATGTTATTATCTCCATCAAATATAATGACTTTTTTTTATTTAAAAACAAATTGCATATTGAAAATGTTAAGAAGGTACTCGAACCTCAAAATTTTTCAAAGAAATTTATTTTGAGACACTGTCTTATCATTGTCATGAATAATATTTCACCCAACATACCTTGCACATTTAAAAAAGAAAAGAAAAGAAAAAGAATCAGCACATATCTCTTTTGCAAATTGCATCCACTAAATTTAGGGTCAATTTAATTTTTCTTTTTATGTGTAAAATTTTGGGTTTTCATCCTTAAAACTTGCATCCATTTTTATTCTTATCCTTCTATCCCTGCACGTTAATGGAAAGACTTTTAAGTGCTAATTAAGCCTTTAACATGTACTAATTCATCCCATTAAAGTAGGATTCAGATCCTCTAGAGTTCCTAGGGTACTCTACCAAGTAGAGTTCATTAAATCCTAACCATTCTTTAATGATTTAATGGTCTAGATTCTGCCATATCAGCATTTCATTAATAATCATCTTAATTGTTTTGTTTACAACATTATTTTATTACTTTAAGAATATTATTAATGAAATACTGACATGGCAGAATCTAAACCATTAAATCATTAAAGAGTGGTTAGGATTTAATGAACTCTACTGGTAGAGTACCCTAGGAACTCTAGAGGATCTGAATCCATTAAAGTATCATGTAATTTAACATATATTTTATCAATTAAATAGCCATATATATATAATAAAATTTTTAAAATAACTTAAGTATTTAAATATTATTATTATTATTATTATTATTATTTTGTAGAAGAAATTCAAACCTAAATTTCTTATTCATACCTTTCCAAATACCCACATTTATTTTTCCCACCATAATCACAAACTCACAAAGTGTACTAGTTTATTTTTGGTCTCCCTGGCCTTGAAAATGCCCAGCCCAAGCCCATGATGCAGCTGATGGAGTGGAGTGCTTCCAATTCCGAACCAAGCTTAAATTTTAGCAAATGAAAAGACGCTCAGGGATAAATTTTACCCACCAAGGTTTACGTTCCAAGCCTAAATTTTTCTGATTGGACCTCTAGATTAAACACTTGGCCCAAAATTATTGGGCTTGCGTACGGATCAATTATTTTAAGTATTCCATTAATGGAAATGTAAACCCCCCCCCCCCCCCCCCATCTCACTTTTGAGTTTTATACTTTTATTATCATACGAGAATTTTTTTTAAAATAAATAAATGAAAGACGACAATTTTATTGGTACTTGTTGAAACTTGTAGAATTAAGAATTACTATCTAAGGCAAACAAGGACATAAAAAAAAGGTTTAAGGAATAAAATTAATTAATAAAAACTCATGAACCAAAATGGGGCTAAATAATAAAAACGAAACATGATCAAATAAGGCCAAAAAAAAAAAGAATTATGCAAAATTCAAGAGCCATAATTAGGCAACCATCTTCTCAATAAGGAAAAAAGAAAAAAGAAACAATTAGGCAACCAACATACCTTGCACATTTCCCTAAAATCAAAAACATACCTTGTACATTTTAAATTAAAAAAAAAACAAGAAAAGAAAAAAAAATCACCCGCATATCTCTTTTGCAAGTTGCATTCACTAAATTTGGGGTCAATTTGATTTTGCTTCTTATGTTTAAAATTTTGGGTTTTTATCCTTAAAGCTTGCATTCATTTTTAATCGCTTGGTTTTTTTTTAATACAAGATAGAATTTCTACTCTAACCTAATCTAAGTGTATATATGTATAAAGTTTCCTCCTAGATATTTGAACCCTAGTTTTTACTCCATAAACACTTATACTTGTGGAGTGACCACCACACTAAGAGTGCGCGATGGTCTAATCTCATGGTTCTATTTATGCATGCTAATGGCAAGACTGTTAAATGCTAATTAAGCCTTTAACATGTACTAATTATTCCAATTAAAGTATCATGTAAATTATCATATATAATATCAATTAAATAGCTATAAACGGGAAATAGACTTTTTCTCTATAACTAAAGCCCAAATGGCCATAAGCAATTTCTTCACGTCTGGCTTATTTATGGTCTCCCTGGCCTTGAAAATGGCCAAGCCCATAATGCAGCATTACCATAATCAAGCCTAAATTTTTCTGATTGGACCTTCAGATTAAACACTTGGCCCAAAATTTTTGGGCTTGCGTATGGATCAATTGTTTTAACTTTTCAATATTCTATTGATGGGAATGTGATCCTTCCATTTCCCTTTAAGGTTTTATTATACGAGAAGTTTTTTTTTTTTTTTAATTTTTTAATTTTAATAAATGAAAGATTGAGGGTCTGTTTGGTACGTGTGTTTAAACAAGTTTTCAAGTTTAAAAGGTTTTTTAAGAAATACGTGTGAGTGAAAAAATGTTTGAAAATACGTATAATGTTGTTTAAAAACTAAAAATTGTTATTTGAAATCATGTACCAAACACTCCCTGAAATTTCATTGATACCTGTTAGAAAAACTTGTAGAAGGACATCAAAAAAAGGTCTAAGGAATAAAATTATTCAAAATTCATGAACCAAAAAATAGGGCTAAATAAGATTTTTTTTTTTATACAAGATAAAAATTCTACTTTAGCACAATTTAAGTTAAGTACATATATGTGTGAAGTTTCCTTTTAGAGATTTGAACCTGACCCTTACCCTCCACACCCTACAACACTCCGCAAGCACTTTTTATGAAGTGACTATTTAGTGCGCCGTGGTCTAAATAAAAAAATTGAAACATGATCAAACAAGGCTAAAAATAAATTATGCAAAATTCAAGAACCATAATTAGGCAACCCCAGTGAGATTCCATATAGCTCATTCTGTGTCTCCCACAGCTTAGTGCAAGGAGAGCTAGGCTTATTTCAAGAAACTTTTGTACACAAGTGTTCAAGCCACTGACAAAAAGAGCTTCAGTAGTGGACAGCATGCTTTAGACATATTCAAGTGTTAGAGCCAAAGCTTTTGGAAACAGGTCTAGTTTTAAAAGGGCAAGGCGGCAAGCTACTCATTACATCTATTGTTGATCTACGACACAGTGAGGAGGTCCTATACTCCACTCATTCATGCATAGATAGAAATAGAATAGTTGGACAATTCACTCATATTTGAGTAAACAATCAAACACATTAAAGTTGAGCTAAAACACTAAAATCTTCTCATTTTACTGTAGAATGACAATTTTACATTACATGGCATAATTTAGATCCAGATGCATGCATGGTTTATAATCTACTTTTTTTAGGAAACTGAAAATTTGATGACAAAAGTACTCATAATGTGTGTTAGCACAATATATATGGAAACTCTGGCCCAAGGAAAGTTAGATAAGCATTTGGCAGAGTTTGAGAGAGCCGGAGAGCCACTCAAAAAAGAACCTAATTGTTGGACATAATTAAGGCCCCAGGTTGCTTCTTTCACTGCAGTTTTATTGTTGTAATATGAAACATATTGTTGGTAGATAGGTGTCAAAAGGGGCACGCCAATCATGATTTTCATTGTTCTTAGATTCCAACTTATGGTTGTGATTGTTAAAGAATGCATGATTTAGTCCATCATACTATGCAGTAAAGCAAGGTAGCCAGTGATGTTTGACGGGGCTGTACATGATTGTAAGTTGTAACTGTGATATTGTAATTTTGGTAAACATGATGTTGCTCTTTTTTCTTGTTTTTGGCGAGTAATGTTATAGACACCACATTTTCACAACAATTTCATAGCTTAAGTTGGTAAGCTATGATGATATTCACATCTAATATCACTCAATATCTCTCATTCACAATTTATTATCTTAGCAGTTGTGAAAAAAATTGTGAAATAAAAGTTGTGAATGTAGACGTATTGATTTTTCAATTATACTTTCTGGATTTGGATAAACAACATGGATTGCATAGAAAATAACTAAAGGATTTTTTAATTTGTACTTTTTGGATTTGGTTAAACCACATCAACATGGATAACATAGAAGATAAATATAGGTAGCAAATCGCCATGCCGACGTTTAATATTTTTGGAATTGCCAAATTAACTGTAGGTTGAAAAGGTATTTTCCAATTTGTGTTGTCTGAGTAAATTTCAAATTAGTTGACTGACTTTTCTGTGATAATGCTAAACACGGCAACTCATCACCAATCAATTGCTAGAAAAATATCATATGAATTTCTATGCTTTACTTGGTGGGTGTTGTACGCAAAAAGTTTCTCAGCACATAGGACAAGTTGCTAGGAAAGTGTAAATATGCCATTTGAATATTGTAAAAGAAGATTGTAATTGGAAATGGTAGATCCAAGTAGGGTTATGAGAAGATTCCTTTGTTGCACGAGTATTTCCAACATTATCATTGATTACATACGTTTTTAACATGTTGAGCACCTTAGCTTTACTTTCTATCATGGAATTACTTCTTTTTGGACCAAGTGTGACACTATCAGACAGCAATGACTACAACCAATGGTGTATCAGTTTAGTCTTACTCTAACCAGTAACCTTTTGGACTAAATAAAGCAGCCAGCAAGCATGACTTCACCCTCTTTTGGAGAAAAAATCAACTTAGGCCTGATCCTTTAATAAAGAATATCAATGTTATGTCACCATTTTTGTCATAATTTATTGAAGTAATTTTTTTTTTTTTGAGAAACTTATTGAAGTAATTGAGTGTGAGTGCAGAAGAATCATTTACGCATGGACTCACAACAGTTTCTTTATTACTCATATATAATAAATCGTATTAAAGTTGGGACATAAAAATTGTATACCTAAACTTTCCTATATTAAACATGAGAGACATATCATTGGTATCAGATGAGTTGAGCTGAATGGTACCTCCCTATGCCTTAAGTGCACGAGGAAACACAAGTGCCTTGGTTCAAGCCCCCAAGGGAGGGATAGGGGTAGAGGTATTTATGTAGCAATATGTCTAATCAATTCAAAACACAAAACATGAGAGACAATAATTTCACCAAAAATTTTTGTTAGAGTTTCCTGACTCCTGAGTCCTTCACTCAAAACTCAAAAGTCATAGGCAAAATCATTTCCCCAACAATGTTTTACAACACAACACATGCCTATAACTGATTGTATCTACTTGACACAAATACCCATATCACCTTTTTTACTAGGATTTTCCCACTTCAAGAACAGCCCTTTGATGAAATGCCTTCTTTTGAGTTCCCTGAGCTTGCTTGAGCTCAATCACCACCTTTACAAATTAAGAATTCGTTTGAATATAACTTATTTCGCTAAAAATTGAAAATATTATAGCAAAATAATTTTTAAATGTGTGAATAGTGCCGTAAGATCCATTTTTAATAAAAAACTTACTGAAAAATAAGGTTTATGGGTTCTGTAAACAGTGCACGGGATCCACTGGTGTGCATTGTCCACCGCTTATTTTGCTAGCGTGAATAGTGCACCAGAGAAAAGTCAAAACTCACGGCTCAAAAAAAAATAAAAACGCAGACGCAAAACGCAGTTTCATCCGGATCTAAATGCCACCTAAGGGCCTGCTTAGGATCATCTTATTTTGCTGAAATTGAAATTTTTTTGCTAAAAGTACTGTAAATAAATGTAAAAGTTAACTGAAATAGTACAGTGAAACTCATGAATAGTACAAAAAAGTGCAGTGGGACCATGAATAATAGCAAAAATAAATTAAATAGTAAAATAAGTTAACAAAAATAATATATACCAAAAAAACACTAAGGCTTCTATCTTCTCTTTTACTCCATTCATATAGTATTCCATTGTATAGCATAAATAACTACGTCAATTAACTGTGGTCTAATGCAGTAGTAATAGAACTTTTCATTTAGCAAGAACTCTCACCCTAAGGTGTTGGGGGAAGATAGCACTCAAAATGATAAAAACATAACATAATGATGTTAGAGATACTATAAATTTTATTATATATAAAACTTTAGAAACTAATGTGTCACCAATTATTTAAAAAAAAAAAAAAAGTCATTAAAATATTTAGTTGTTATTTCTTTCTTTTTTTGAGCAAAGATAATTCATGTTATTATTTCTTGTCGTGGCAGTTATTACATTTATTGTCACGTGAGTTTATAAGTATTTTATAATAATATTACAATTTATTAGCTTTATCATTTTTTAAACAGATACTAAGTTTTTTGCCCATGACAGTAGTCAATCTTTCCTTTTAGATACCTTCCTGGCCGCATTAATGGGGAAGTGACCCCTGAATAGTAGAACTGAAACTTCTGGTCACTATTCAAAGGCACTAAGAAAAGAAATATCTAGGAGGGAGTGGGTTGGAGCAACACGTGGATAAAGTATCAGGAAAAGAAGTATTTAAGGGGTATGAACGCCAAAGAAAAGGGGCGGTCTGTAACTAAGAAAGAAATTAAGAATTGTAACATTTAAGAAAGAAAGAGAAATAATACAGAAGTAGTCCTTGGCTCACGTCCGAGGAGGAGGTCTATTTGCAATTATCGTTTATTACTTACAAGTGTTTGTAACTTTTAGCTTGTTATCAAGTTCTCAGTACTTCTAATTAGATTTCAAGCTCACACTCTATAAATTTCATTGTTTAAGGCTCATTGGGCCTGAGCCCGTGATTGTCTTTGGGTCCAAGTGCAATTGTGCACTTACAAGTGCCATTTTAATACATAATAAAAAACTGTCTTAATTGTTTATTTATTTATTTACAGAATTTTTTAAATTAATTTTTTATATATTTATTATTATTATTAATATAATGATATAATAACTTCACACTTAAAATTTATTTCAAAAATTATATAAACATGGGCAAAGAGTGATACTAGTAGGCAAGAAAGTACTTTTTAGATTAAAATCATTAACCATCTATCACTATGACGTGGCCGTAAAACTCCTCTCTCTTACCTAGTTGATTTGACGTGCCTTTAATCCTACTCCAACGTTCACGGTTCCACTACTTTACCATTGGTCAAGATTCCACTAATTTCCAATGGTCGAGGTTATTATCCTAACAATTGTGGAGTCTTCTTGAACGCCAAGAATATGTGGATCACGTTTTCAAGGTTCAAAGTGCAAAGCATCTCCACTTAATTATAAGGAAAGAAATGACGGCAGAACAAGAGAAAAGGAAAGGCAGTAGTTCCACTAAATTACAAAAATTTCTCTAAATTCCGATCATTATTTATTATTTGGTAAACCATCTTGTCCTTAAAAATGACAATAGAAAATTGAGTTTTTTTAAACAAAGAAAATGATTGCTATAAGTTACTAACTTACGAGGAAGTTGAAAATGTCAGTCTTTTCCAAATCTTTTATATACCAAGACCCATAAGATAAGTGATGCCTTGGAGATTACATAATTTAAACTAATCAGATATCGTGTGAATAAATTATAGACTTCATTTTCGACCTTGTATTACCCCAAAAAAAAAATTATTTTATTTTTTTGATAAACAAACCCCAAAAAAAATTATTAATAAATATTTGGTAAGGAAGATAGAAAGCTCAAGAAATGGATGAAAAATAACAAAACCATAAGTAAACTTGCTTTTCCATAAATGGAGAGATTTAAATTAGGAGCAACCACATCACCTAAAAACTCCAATTCTACATGGGCTATTATTGATTCTGATAGGTAGATAAGATTCCCTTATCTTTATTTTGTCCCTTTTAAATAAATTATATCTTTGTTTACCCCCCAAAAAAAAACTACTTTTTAAAGGTCATTTGATATGAGGTTGGCCTTATTTATTTATTTATTTTGAGAAATCAAAAGAGGATTTTTTTTTTTTATATATAGAAATCGAAAGGAGGTTAACTTCTAAAGTTTTCATTCATTTAAAAATAAAATAAAACAAATCCTCAAAATATGCACATAACTTGTGAAGGGGTTAGTTTATATGAATAAGATATGATGTATAAATTAAACACTTTTTTTCTTCCTTGTATTACTGCCCAAAAAAAATTAATAAATATTTGGCAACTAGATAGGAAATCTAAGGAAACGAAGACAAACAACAAAACCATATGTTACTTGCATTTGAATAAATGGAGAGATTTAAAATTACAAGCAACAACTCTCAAGTTCTCACCTACTAGTACTACTACGTACTAAATGTTAAATTCCGTGTTGAACCCAAACTCTCAATTTGGGACTCGCTCTTATAAAACAAGCGCAGCACAACAGTACTACTAGCCTACCTTCATATACAAAGAAGACTCAAACTTACTTAATAAAATAAATAATTGACAATAGAATAATGACACTTATATTGGCCCTAATACAATGAGCAATTAGAAATTTATAATCTGAAGCTTCTAATTCCATGGTTGTTGTCGTTGTTGTTGTTGGTCTCTTGTAGTTCCTCTCTTTTCCTCTTGGGCAATGATAAGGAAGAAATGGCTTTGGCTGACACAACCTTCCTCACCAGTAATCTCCACCTTGCATCATCTTTCTTGTTGTCTTGCTGCATTCTCAATTTAAATTGCCTGTCACATTCCCAAAAGAATTACCTCAATTCAATGAATAAATTGACAACCCATGTTTGAAAATAACACAGCAACATTCAGTGCATGCAATAGCCACCGTTAGGTAAAAAGAAAAGAAATGCAAAAAGACAATGGACCATTCACCATGGTGTGCTAGGGAAAAGGACAGAGCATTACATTGGACTTCCGACACACAAAAATCATGATATTTGTTAGAGGAGAGATAGAAAGTAGGACATGTCCAATCCTATCTTTTCTAATGAATTATAAACCAGTAAAAGATTTGAAGGAGTCGACAATATAATCTATTTGCTGACTTCTGCAAAAGCATGAAGTGAAAAAAAATATCTTATCGTCGAATAATTATATGTTTCTTTTCATAGTATATGAGTCCCAAACTTGTGATTGTGGAGCAAGTTGTAGGACTCGATAATAATTTATTTGCCGACTTCTTCAATATTATGAAGTGAAAAAAAATATCTTATTATCGCATATATGTATCTTTCTTTTCACGGTGTATAACTCCCAGACATCCGATCGAGGAGCCCATACACTCAAAAAGTAATCATGCATGAATCTAAATGTGACATAATATCTATTGCATGAAGTGAGACTAGCAAGCACCTAAAATACTTGAGGTCATGTTTGATAATGGACTTTTCATGATTAGCTGTAATTTTTAGTTGGACCCCATTTCTTGGCTTTATCAGGCTAGTTCATTTCCCCTTCCTCCTAATCAAAGTTTGGTCCATAATAAAGCTGTGACATTGATGGATAGCATTTTAAGAATGTGGTTGGCATTGAGAAAGAGCTAGAACCAGCTGACCTATGGTTTAAAAAAGATTAAAATTACAGGTTAATCGATTGTGACACAGTAGCAACTATTCCTTAGAGGCCGACCCTTCTTCTCTTTGTTTTGCTAACTTCATTGGAGACCAACCGTGCATTGATAGCCGCTAGAGTCACTATCTAATATAAACTAAATGGGGTACTACTGTACGAGTGTACAACGCAAACTCATTGATATTTATATTTAAATTGAATTGGGAAAAACATTTTAATAATCCTAAGCCAAAAAGAAAATCAGACTGGACCATGCCAATAAATTTGGACCGTTCAAAAATTTTAAATCATAACAGCTGCCAAATGTGGGGAAAGGCAAATTGAAAGCTAACCAAACACGATTCTAGTCATTAATTCGAATTTGAACAAGCCAAAATTGTCAAACTCATGTAACCTATTCACTTATATATATTTGATAAGCACATGAACCTATTTAATATAGGCTATTGTAAAATTCAAAGGTCATATATGATAATACCCCATCTCTATAACATATATATATATATATATATATATATATATATATTTTTTTTTCAAAACCATATAAAAACGTGTCTCAAAACTCTCAAATTTCATTTTCTCAATGGCCCATTTAAATGATTATATATGAAAAGCAACTAAGATTTAGTTTTAAAATTTTTGGGATAAATTTGTATGACCAATTGATGATTATATCAATTTTGTGACAAACAAACTTAATAATAAATAAATAAATCATATAACCAATTGATGAATCGTATATAATATTAAGGGAGGGTAAGACTTAGCTCCAGTGTGTTAGAATCGACATAATTTAAATACGTGACAAAAATCAAACACGTATTTGTATCGTATCGATTCTAATGTATTAAAGCACGGGAGGTCAGAGTCAATTAAGGATCAAATTAAATTACCTGCAAAGAGGAACTCTGCAACAATCATGGTGCTCACAGATTGAGGAGTGCAATCTAAGAAGCTGCCACATCCTCTTACACCTTAAGCACCCTCCATTCACCCTTTTCTTACACGTGGCAAAGTGTTTAATCAGGAGCTGGAGACCTTGACACGTGGAGAACTTGCTACAGGGCCCCTTCTCTGTGGGCTCCATGTCATATGGCCCAACACTTGTGCAACCTTCCGTACATATGTGCTCCAAACATTCCATTGCCTCACTTAGCTGTAGATACAAGCTCTGCTCCTCCCTCAGCCTTCTTGATCTCTTTCTTCTCTGTTATTACCAAATCCAAATTTAATTAATCAATATAAGTTAAAAGAACTAAAGAATTGAATTGAAAACATATCAACAGATTTAGCCTAAAATATATAATTAATTTAATCTAATAATCTAAATATACTATCAAAACTTTGAATCGATTATAGATTTTTAATTGATTAATTAGAATCGGTTACATGTATGGATAAATCACCATGTAACAAATTTAATAAAAACTAGGGTAATTTACCGATTCAGCTTCATCCATAAAATGTAAGATCTCGAGCTCGAGCCAAGGGTCATGATCTTGCAAGAACTTCCAGCCTTCAGTTTTCTCCACAGCTTTGAAATTGTTGG
Source organism: Castanea sativa (assembly GCF_040712315.1). Classification (NCBI taxonomy): domain Eukaryota; kingdom Viridiplantae; phylum Streptophyta; class Magnoliopsida; order Fagales; family Fagaceae; genus Castanea; species Castanea sativa. The sequence continues at coordinate 45,653,269 of NC_134016.1, forward strand.
CCACCAATTTCATGCACTTGAGGTAGAGATTTGGTGCGTCGCACATTCTTGCGAGTTGAAGCACATCCACCACATTCTCCATCGTAAGCCGATCACCCAATACCTTCGTGCAACTCTGCTTCAACTGTGGGACCGAGTACACGTGGGACAACGCCAACAGGTGAATCCCATACTTCTCCCTCTCCTCCTCCGAACACCTAAAACACCAGGGACACTTTTGTCATTTCACACGGTCACTCATTTTCATTTATTAAGTTTGATTTCATTTTTAAATTGATTTGATGGTTACTAATTTTTGTTGAGAGAGTTTCAACTTTATTGAGGATTACTCTTTGTAATCAAATCAAAACACCAATCAATTTTTGGTGTAGGCAGGAATTGAATTCTAAATCTCTTATATAAGATGGTTACTAATTTGAATTTGGTGTAAGCAGGAATTGAATTCTAAATCTCTTATATAAGATGGTTACTAATTTGGAAGGTTAATTTTAACCCCAAAAAAAAGATATTTAGTATCACAAAAATATATCACAATAGAACGTAACTATTGTCACATGAGAGCGACATGATATATCTCAATAACATAAAATAAAATCAAAACATAACAGTCAAATAAGTTATGAAGGCGGCTAAGATGATAAATTAATATAATCTTTGAACAAATTCAAACTTGCTGATTATTATCGAATTATAAAAAAATCTTAAGGTTCAAAATAAAAATAATTTCGAAAATTTCAGGGTCAAATGTGTAATACATTCTAAAATAAAAGAAAGGTAGGTACCGTAAGGTAAAGTAATAAAGTACCCTTTTTTATTTTATAGCACGTGTATATACTAGATTCAGTTTTGACCGTATTTAAAATTTATTTTTACACACTAGACCGAAAAGTGACAACCGTTGGATTGATTATAGGCGTAACATAAGGTAGATGAAATGGACGGCTGATATTTAGCGTGAAGTTACCGTAAAAACAAAGAGAGACTAGAAAGGCTGTACCAACCTGAAGGAGTAGAGGAAGCGAACGAAGGAGACAACAGCGTCATAGGGAACTCCGAGAATCGGAATGACTCTCTCCGAACTCCGATGCTTTCGTGGCCTGTCTATGATGTTCTCCAACACCGGTGACGCCGAAGCCTTCACAATTTCCAAAACAAATATAAATCAATCAAAAAATGAAACATAGTTATAACATACTATGTCCAAGTCAACAATACAAACTTCTGTCCAGAATAGAATACAAGCACGTGATGAATTTTGAATACATGTCAGAATCGTATCGGATTCAATATATTGGAAACATTACTCCAATTGAATTAGATCGATTATTATAGTTCATATGGATCTTCAACAGATTGTATTATTTTAGGCTAAGAAATTAAAGTATATTATATAAGTTTCTAAAAATGAGAGATGAATTGGACATATAGAGTAGAGTACCAGGATGCTAGAGTGCGCAGGGACGCGAAGAGCAGCGGAGGTGATGATGTGGACGTCGGGTTCCGGCAGCTCTCGGGCAGTGGCTGAGGAGTAACCGTAGAGGTCATCGGAAATGTTAAGAGATGTAGTTTGATTTTCTTCCATTTGTGTCTGTGAGAGAGAGAGAGAGAGAAGAATCTTTGTTGGGAAGAGAGAGAGAGAGAGAGAGAATATGAGAAATGAAATGAAACGAAATGAGCGTGTGTTGGGAGGCTGTGGTTGTTGTTGTCGCTTATATTTATAGACAGCGGAATGAGAAGGAAGTAAGAAGTAAAGAAGTGAAAAAAGTTAAATTGACTAATGCCCGAATGTTTCGCCGAATCCTCTCTGCCACGCACGCGCTTTCATCACTGTCTTTATTTCATTTTGTATTATTATTATTATTTTTGATGAGATTTCATTTTGTATTCTGATTTTTGTGAGTACAGTTGTTTCTATTCTTTTTCTTTTTCTTTTTTATTATTTTTTGGGTAAGGAAAAGTGGAGTACAGTTTAGTTCTTTTGTTGTTGTTGTTGTTGATATTCAGAGCAGAGTTTTAGTTCAGGTGATAAAGTGGAAATCCCATAAGTTTCAAAATTTTTCTTATGGGAAAATTTTACCTATTTATTAAAAAATAAAATAAATAAATCTCGTGTCATACACTTTTAATTTCTTTTTTGAAAGTTGCACTAACCTCCATTAAGATGTATTGGAATGAAATTTGAAATTTCCTTAAACTTTTGTATTAATGATACTTTTAAATGAAACAAATTAGCCTATCTTTCATTAAAAAAAAAAAAAAAAGCCTAGACTCTCTTAGGTATAATATTACTTCTCTAATAGAATGTTATGTTTAAGAAAAAAAAAATCCAAAACTTATTGGAGAGAAGTGTCATCTTGCTCATAGTTTGGGTAGAAATATTATTTTTAATAAATATTTTGTTGAGAAAGTTAGGCATAGATTTAAGGAAAAGTGTTATTTATACAAATGTTTGGAGAGTGTCATTTCAATAATCTCAAGGGATGATAGCGTGTAATTGACATTTTTTTGTAGTTAGTGTGTAATAAAAGTATTGTCAAGGATGCATTTAAACAAATATATAAATATTATTCCAATCACAAATTATTACTTTAAAAGGCATACTACAAGTAGTAAAAAAATTGTGTCTCTAATATTGCTCTAATGCATTTGACTATGACATGGTGATGAATCTTTTGGGGTGTTTGAAGTTAGGTAGGTTGGTTGTGTTGTCATCCCCAATCAAGACATAAGAGAAAAAAAGAAAAGGAAAAACAAAGGATAGCAATGATTTGCAGGTATATTGAGTTTGAACAAATAGACAAATAGATGAAACTTGTGTGGTCCTTCTTGTTTGGATAAGAAAGTTAACAATGTTTTGTCAAGCCAATTAATTCATTGAAGAGGGTTTCCCTTTTTTTTTTTTTTTCTTGTCCCTTTTTGCTTTTTTTAGGCAATTCGAGATTCTAGTTCATTTTTTAAAAAAGATTTTTAAGGGATCAAATAAGCTAATATATTTATGCAGTAGTTAATATAAATATTCATATTTTTGTTAAATAAGAAAGTGACTCCATTTTATAGATTATTATATATTTAAATTCCCAAATACGTTATCAACAACTATACAATAAAGCATACAATTTTGGTGTTGGCATGTTAGTGTATTTCTGTATCTCATCTCCTTCCCTTATATATGTGTGTGTTTGTTTCTCAAAAAAAAAAAAAAAAACAACTGTACCATAAAAAAAAGTCCAATTTCATTCAATTCTTTCGGGAAAAAAAAAAGTCTAACTGAGTAAAAAATTGGCTTACAAATTAAAAAGTGGTTAAAAAATTACTATCACAAACAGTAACGCTTTAAAGCTTAGAAAAAGTATCAATTTCCATTATCATTCTTGACCATGATATGTTTTAATGATGAAAAATATGTTTTTATATGTGATTAATATTTTTAGGAATTGTTTTCACTATTCATCAACCAGAACCATTAAAAAAAATCACATTATACATGCAAAGTGTAGAATTTATTGTCAGATACGCATCACATATAAATTAATCCGTTGAAGAGTGTTTCCTTTTTGTATTGGCCCTCTTGGCAATTCGAGAAATTTTTTTTTTTTTTTTGGAGACTCGGCAATTCAAGGTTCTGGTTCATCTTTTAAAGATTAGAAGGGGGTCAAATTAATGAGCTAATATCTCTCTCTTAAAAAAAATTAATGAGCTAATCTATTTATGCAGTATTTAATTAAATCTTCTTATTTTTGTCAAATACTAAAGTAACTTGGGTTTTGAATTATATATTTAAATTCCCAAATACATCATCAATAAGTTATAAAATATAGAAAACTCCAATTTCATTCCATTCTTACCATTTGATCAACTCATGATTATCAAAGTCTATGTGCTTACAAAAATTGCTATCACCTCTAAGTGGTTAAAAATTACTATATAACCGAAGGTAACGTTCAAAAGCTTAGAAAGTATTCATTTCCATTGCCATTATTGACCATAATATGTTTTAATAGTGGAAATATTTTTAAGAATAGTTGTCTCTAATTCTCAACCGCACCCATTTAAAAATAACTCACAATAATTATGAAATTTCAAAGTCTATATTAATTGTCATATACGCATCACATATAAAATAGAATCAATAGATCCATATGTAATTTAATGTGGCATCTTGATCGCTAACAAATGTTAGATCGTGAACCATTGGAGAATAGCCATGGCATTTACACATTTTTTATTTTTTATTCTTTTTTTTTTTGTGGAATAAATGACCCAAAAAAATAAGCTATCGCTCTTTTTTCTTTTCTTTTTTCTTTTCTTTTTTTCCCTTAAAATTACATATATCACTTGATTAGCAATGTGTTTGGTAAACTGTCAAGTTAATTACAATCCTAAACTTAATTTGAAATTGCGGCACTCTAAATGTGCCGCCATAGGTCAAGGTTTGTAGCAATGTTTGTAAAAAATGCCATCATAGCAAGGGAATCAATCTCGTAGCCGAGGCTGTACCGGTTTGACCAGTGGAACGATATATTTCGATACCGGTCAATACCGGTGTACCGTTTCGAGTTTACCATTATTTTTTATATTTATAAATATATATATATATATATATATATATATATATGTATGTATGTGTGTGTGTGTGTGTGTGTGTGTGTGTGTGTTATAAATTATATAAAAGTTTACCATAAAACATTTTCTAAATTCAGAACAAATTATTCATGATTTTAGACTTGAGTATCAATTAAAAGAAAAAAAAAACACAATATAAAAAATAGAAAACTTAAAAGTTACCATTGCATACTAAGAAAACAAATAATACTAATAAGTTAATGCAAATAAGTTACTATTTTGTCTTAACAAAAATTCAAAAATTACAAAACTTAAATAAATAAATAAAAAATTAAATACGGTCGGTATTGCCCGAAATTGACCGGTATAGCCAATATTTGAACTGGTATGAAACGTTGATGTTTTGATATCGCTATATATACCAGCATGGTACATACGGGCTAGTACGGTCAGTACTGGTACAGATGTGCGGTATTGACTACCTTGCATCATAGCCAAAAAATGCTGCCACAAAAACGTTAGGTTAGGCCTGCTTTTTAGTAGTGATTCATTTCCATCAAATCAAATATACTTATTATCACAAATAATTCGAAAGTTTCTAAGAGAAAAGTCATAAGGCTTTTTAAGGACAATACCTTCAATTTGATAAAAATACATAATGACATACTTGAAGGTGGGTAAAACTATGGACTGAATTAGTCATAAGGATTTCAATTGGCACAATGTTGAGACGTTTAAAATTCAACAATGAAAGGGCCTGCATAACAAGGCCATATAACCAATCGGTGGAATTGGTCGAGTTTCAAAAATGAAGCTAATTCATAAAATAAGCTCAAGTAAAAATGACCAAAGTCTTTAAGATAGTGGAGTACACTCCTTTCTCCATTCTTTTCCATGCAATAAGGAAATTCTGGGCATCACAGTATCACACCACTCCCTATGATTCTTAAAAAGGGAATTTGCCTTGGCTATGGCCACATATATGATATATCCCCCATGGTTGCAGGTGGAAAGTCTCGTCATTGTCATGTTGTATTACATGCGAGCTGTGTTGGTGAGGCACTGAGTAATGTGGGATGTGAAGGGAGGTGGCCTTCTACATAGCCTCATTTTAGGGCATACTCGACTGCCTTAACCGAAAAAACTATTCTCAAGATTTCAATTGGTCAAGTGGCCCTAAGCTCAACAGAATGCCTTTAAATTGGTCGAACATTGTAATTTTGAACCTTCATTGTTGGATTTGGTTAACAAGGTTATACTTACTGGGATTGAAACCCTTAGATCAACTCACTTACTTGCCCATCCTTAAAACCGTAAATAAACTAAGTTATTTATGCAAAACTCATACTAAGTATAGGAAAAACTTGTTTATACATATTATACTACGAATTTATCTGGCAAATGAGTCAAAGTCAAGCTTAAATTTATACTCAACTATCAAACAAATCAAGCTCAAGCATAATAACACTATTTATAAACAAGTTTCAGAGTATAGTGCTCGTTTTAAAAATACATTTTATGTGTACTCATGTATAAAAAATATACTTATAACTTGAATATGTAATATACTTTGGTCCAATGAGTTGGTACTCAACTTCTATTTGAAATAAAATTAAATTCAAGTTTTAATGATTCTTTTGAATTCTTTTACACCCATTTTAATCTTGTGCAATTTAGTAATTTACCCCTTGAGTACTATATGTAATTGAAAGGATTAATTACCCATTTTTTTAAAGTCATGGGGGGCGTGGCGAACATTCATCATTTCCAATGGAGTAAACAAAGTTCCCCACATATTCCTTCTCAAAAAAAAAAAGAAAAAAAAGTTCCCCACATATTCCCATTGCCTTCATGGAAAGTTGCTTTTAAAAAAAATGTATTATCTCAGAGACTCAGACGACGTGGATGAACATTGTGAATCTGACGTGGACCAGTGGATGGATAATACTCGACCTTGTCATCCAAAATTTAAAATAAAAATAGATTAAAATAATAACTTTTGGTGAACACAAGAGCTTGACTCATTCTGACCTGGCTTGTAACACTCGTTCTCATCCATTTCCACATGTGAATTCGTCCATTTGTAGCAGCCAAGTAACGTAGGGCCTGTTTGTTTTCATGGTATATTCATTTTTCATTTTCTTTATTGTATATTATTTGAATATAAAAAAGCACTTAGTTTTACATTTAGCAGTATTTGGCAAGTTACTTTGAATACATAATTTGAGTATAAAATGCATTGTACTCAGGTTTGGTTATCGTTTTTTTTTTTTTTAAGTAACTTTTCTCATTCACACACATCACATTACTAAAAATAATTAATTTTTTCTAAAATTCGAATATGCTACTGTATTTGTATTTATAGAAAACAATAACACTAAAAAGTTATATTTATTTTTTGTATTCAAATCAAAGTTTTGATGAAAACTAAATACAAATATTAAAATCAAACTAGTTTTTTTTAGCAGTAAGACCCACTAAAAACTAAAAGAAAATAAAAAACGGTTCTTTTTTGGGCTAACCAAACATGCCCATAGTTTATCTATTCTTGCCACGTGTTGAATACCCAGATGCTCAACTACCTCATACACTGTTCCAGGCTAGTTTGTGACCAAAGAATTTAACCAATTAGTTGTGAACACGTTGACACGTGTTGTTGATGAGGTGAACAACCTGACGCGTTTAATGTCTTACATGGGCCCACCCCACCTCTAAACTAAAAGCTGGATTTTGATTGGCGGTGATCTAATTTGGAGTTTCAAAAACTTGTGTCGGAGCGCCGTCAGGTCTACCATGTTGTTCCGCGGTACCAAATAATTTTTTTTTTTTTTTTGATAATCCAAATAAAATATTTTATATTAAACTAAAGAATATGTTTATTGGTGTTTGATTACATCCGTTAACGAAGGTTGCGTTTGGATACAGATTAAAGTTTTTTACGTTTTTACATTTTGTTTTTTTTTTTTTTGCAGCTGAGGGGGACATATGTGCCGTGCGTGTACTATTTACGTACTTTTTTATTAATTTTTTATTAAAAATGGCTCCCGCATTACTATTTATATATTTAAAAATTATTTTACTACAGTGTTTTCAGTTTTCAGTTTTTAATTTTCAGCAATAAATTCTATCCAAACGGATCCGAAGAATCGAATTAGCTCTAAGTAATAGTAAAATTTAATGAACATTCTTTAATTGAAAGTTTGACTCTTAAAAAAGAGTTGATTGTGTGTGTATATAGCTTTAATTTATAGATTCTATTTCTACCTCAAAAATCTATTTAGTATCTTGATTTGATGATTGATTTATAATTTTACACTAAAATCCAAGAGTCTCGATGATTAATTTTTATTATTAAATCAAGATACTAATTGAGAATCGAATCTCAAATATTTTATGTAATACATTCTTTCTTTGATTGAAAGTTGATTCTTAAAAAAAAGGTAGATTGTTTTTAAGAAATAGCTTCAATCTACAGTATAGAGTCTATTTATGATGATTGCATTTTATATTTTTAGTGTAATCGAAGATCTAACCTTAGATTTCTTATTTAATAACAAAAAAATTTCCGCTAATTAGAACTCACAAATTATTTCAATCTTCTTGACCGATGCATTTGGAAACTTGTTAAGCAAACCCATAATAAACTGATACATACACCTTTGAACATTCCATGTTTTATTTATTTATCAGGGTTTACTTTATCCTAATTTTATTGAGGTATGGTTGTCATGCACACTTGTTTAATTTCACCTTGATATTATATGATTTTGGTATGGTTGGCGTGGTTGGATTTTTTCTTTTCAACCACTTGGAAAAAAAACATTAGATAATGTTGGTATTTATTTTAGCCAAAGTGGATGGTGTTGATTCAAGTGGGATTATTTTGAATTATTCTGACCCAGTGGGCATTAAAAATTAAATTATAAAAAAAACTAGTGCAACCGTGTGAACGGTCATTTCCTAGAAGAAACATGCTATGGCCAGCTACTATTTTCTTATCATAACGTATTATAAGAGCATAGCATGATGCTCAAGCTTATGAGTGCGTAACTGTCGTGATTGAAAGTGTGAAACAAGAACCACGAGTATGGAAACTCATAGTCCCTCTAGATCATTGTGCTTTTAGCCTAGTCATTTCGATTACTTTTTAAAGTTTGATTTGGCATTGAAACACAGATTCTGTTTGATCATTGAATTATTTGATGTAAAATTTAACAAATCTATCATTAGATTATATTTTCTTTTTATATTTTTAATGATATATGTCATCAATCAAAATGTTTAAACTTCATGTTTTTGTAGTATAAAATTATGCATAAAAAATTAGTTTATAGAATCAATAGTCAATAAAATCCAATTGACACAAAATTTTACATCTGTGTTAAGAACATAAATGACATGCAATCCAACCATGGTTGTCAAAATTCCGATTTGAATCTTACGATCTTATGATTTTATGATCTCACTTGCCCAAAACAATCTGGATCTTTTAAGGATCTTTGCGATCGTTCAAAATCGGTAGGATCGTACGATTCTGACGATCCCAAACGACTTTAGTTTCTTGTAATCTTTTTTAACTTGACAGAAGGCTCAATTGGACCTAAATGAAAAATAAAATCCCAATAGATCAAGTTTTTCAACTCTAATGTAGAGAGAGTATCAGTTTGACCAAAATAAAATAAAAATCTCAATAGTGTCACATCTTGAGGTTTTTGGCCTCTTTAAATGATGCTTACAAATGGATGTAGTGATATATAGTAATTATATCAATGAATGTATACTTTATGTGATTATTTAACATACCAATGTGTGTTTTTTTGTTTTTTTCTTAAATAATGTAAAATCTTACGATCTATGATCCGATAATACGATTTATGATCCCACTCAACCTCCACGATCTTGGGTAGAATCCCGATTTTGATAACCTTGAATCCAACAATTAGATTTTTCGGAATATATAGCAATTACAGGGCCAAAATGGGCAAATGCCCTATTTGCGCAAAAAAAAAAAAAAAACAGTATTATATCACCTTTCCCAAACTAATTAGGGAAATGTCCCTCTTTTGAAACTCGATTTTCTCAAAATCGAGTTAAGCCCTATAATGGCATTTTAAGGAGCCTATAGCAGCATTTTTGAACTTAAGCACCATGAACTAGAGTTCTAGGTAAAAAAAAAAAAACTTGCATGGAACTCGAGTTACAAAATGCCGTTATAGGTCCTTAAAACGTCACTATAGGCTCCTTAAAACGCCACTATAGGGCTCCATAATTTTTTTTGAAACTCGATTTTGAGAAAATCGAGTTTGAAAAGAGGGGCATTTCACTAATTAGTTTGGGAAATGTGGCATTGGCCTTTTTTTTTTTTTTTGCGCGAAATGGGCATTTGCCCATTTTCACCGCAATTACTGTGCTTCATAATTGCTCTACCGTTTCAATCTTATAGGTTTAAATATACTATGGTTGATATATTTTCTATTGGTCCAACAGATATATTTTTATTTTGAATGCCGATAGGCATAAAAGTATTAAAAAAAATTGCTAGACTACTTATGGTTGTTGATGGTGTTAATATGTGTGCCCTTAAATTCTATTGTATAATGCTATGTATAACATTATGTTGTGATTAATAAGGTTGTTTTGTTATTATCTAAAATAATGGTAATATGAATATTTGGACATTATCATATAGTCTATGAGATGCATAGTATGTGATTTAGTCACAGAAGATATAAATCACAAGTTCTTTATAAACTCAGAATTTTAGTTTGTAATTAGTGATGAAATTGAGCATTTTATCTGCGAAGACTATAACATATCAACTAAGATGATTTGTCTTGATCATGAAAGTAGAGACTTCTAGTTGATGTGTTGATATGTTTAAAGAATTAAGACATATTGAACTAAACCTCTGTGAGATTTATTATTCTCCTAATGACTGTCTAATAAATAAAAAATCTTACGACTACTATTTACGTCAACTCTAAATCTTGAGAGAATAATGGATCTGATCATGAAGTGTAGATTACTTTGATATATCAGGAGTGAGATCTAAAGTTACAATCAAAACCTTAGTATGTTAGGTAATCGCATTTAATATTGATAGAACATATATTCTCAAGATGGAATTCGTAATCTCTTAATGAAGATATAAAATATTCTCTTGAGATAAGTTTAATGGAATTGGTTATTCAGAGTGTTAGACCTAACCATTTTAGTAAAAAGTTACTAAAGTATATATTTATGAAATTGGATTTCATAAATGTATGATGAATAACTTAAAGGATTAAACCGAGTACTCAAGGATTAAGATGTATTAATCTTCAAAGTGTCAGTCAATATTCATGACTTTGTATTGCAACAAATATTTTAATGAAGGGATTGCATATATAATAAAGTCTTGAGATATAATTTATAAATAAGGCCTAGAGTGCAATTATATTTATATAATGGTATTAAATATAATTAATGGTAACTTTAGACTTGTCAAGAGTTGACAAAAAAGCTCAAGACCCATTGGAGTTAGAGTCTTATTTGTTCCCTTTTGGTCCCACTCCAAGCCATATACTAAAACTCAATTGAAATGACCCAAAAGGTTAGCTCAATTAGATAATCAGTTGGATATAAGGGAAGAGACATACAAAATTGTAAGAGATACTATTGTGGAATGAAATGGTATGTATGTGAGTGTAAGCCACTCCCTTATTTTCCCTTGAACACATACGTGTAAACTGATTAAGAGGCCACGCTTCTTAGGCGTAAAGTGGAATTGGAGTGAAGATTAAGAGTGTTCTCAAGTACTTCTAATCTTTGGTTTTGAATTTCACCACATTAAGGTACGCTCTCTTATTTTTAAATCTTGAAATTTACATAGTACATGTTATCAATTGTAAATGAAGTAGATCCGTTAATTTTTTTCGATGCGTATGTTTTGTATAAGATACCAATCATATTTTTCCAATAAATGGATCAAGGCTAATGTACTACAGCCTCATTAGTCACTACCACTAGCCATAAGCCCCTTATATGAATTGTGGAAGCCCAACCCAAAAGCATAAAGGATTAAGAAATTAAAATCCATTCTAGTTTGGCAATGGACCAATGGTGCACCTTGTACTACCTTTCTTTTAAAGGTGGCCCGGCCTAGGCAACATCTCTAATGACGAGAAGCCCAAGCTGTATCAGATGGTGATACTAGTCCCCATGCATGTTAGCTGTTACAGGCCCAAACTGTAAGTGACTTAGTCAAACACAAATCATCACTGAACAAGGACCATCAACCTTTTGTATTAAAGCACTAGCTTAAAGTTCAACTACCTTGTGGCTGGTCCAAATTTACTCACTCCGGAAGCTATGTACCACGTGGAAAGCCCACACACTGTTTCTCAAGTACCCCCCATTGGTGGTCCAAGATAATTGTGCTTTGAAAGGCCTGCTTAGATGGTCAAAATTCAAAACACAAGTTATGTTTTGAGTTACTACTCGAGTGAAAGGTCAATCATAATGGGACTTTTTATCTATTCTATTTTTAAGCTTACACTTACCATCACATTGCCTTTACATAAAGAAAGGGTGAATTCTCCTTAATTTTGTCTTAAAACTCTAGAAAAATTTCTTAATTTTAAAAACTATACAAAAACATCTATCAAGACCTGCCAAGTACTTAAGGGTAATTTTGGTTATTTTATATGTAAAATGTACTTTGATCATTTTGAAGCTCTGAGGGATACTTTGATCATTTTGTAGGTTTTGGGATGAATTTTGGTTATTTTAGAAGTTTATGGGTATTTTAGTCATTTCTTAGCTTTAATTTGGGGGGGGGGGTTGGAGGGTGTATTTTAGTCATATTTGATGCTTTAGTAGTTATTATTGGTTATTTGGTAGTTTTTATCAATATATGAGATAATGACACGCATCCATCATGCACCAAACTCATATTCAAAGTTTGACCATTGTATTGAAAGAGTGAGGAAAGATATTGGGTTTGGCGAATTTTGAACTTAATTGGATGGTTAGATTGTGTGAATAGGGTTAATCAAAGCTTCTTTGTAAGTGGGTACAACAACACGTGGCCATCATGTAACAATTTGAGCTCCAAAATCTGACCGTTGAATTGATAGAATGTGGTGAAATATTTTTATTTGTGAAGTACAATGACAATCAGAAGGTCAGAATGTTAAAACAGAGCAATCAAATCTTATGAAACTTTGTCAAAGATGATTAAACATGGTCAATCTTTGGTCAAACTTCAAATTTGGTTCTAGGACCACTAGATTTGATCAAATTACATTGATCAGGAAGGTTTTAAGTGGGTTTTAGGTTTTGGTAAGTGTTTTAAGGTTTTCTTGATTTTCATGCTTTTATCGATTTCAAGTTTTAAAAGCATAAAACAAGGCAGTCAAAAGTCACATACAAATCCATTAGAGTCATTTTGTAGGTTTTGGGCGGTATATTTTAGACCGTTTTCTTGATTCTTAGTAATGTATATATAGTGTATAACTCTCTTGGAAGAGTATTGAATATTTTTAGTGATTGAAGTTTCACATTAGGTGGATACAACGACATGTGTCCTTGTGCCAAAATCATATTTAAAAATTAACCATTGGATTGAAAGAGTGTGATAAAATGCCGATTTTGATGAATTTTGAGCTCAATCAAATGTTGGATTATAAGAACGTGATCAATCAAAATTTCCTGGTGTGCTGGTACAATGACACACGTCCATAATTTTGTAGCCCTATATTCAAAATCTAACCATTAGATTGGAAGAATATGGTAATATATTGGTATTTGTGAAGTATGACAACAATCAGATGGTTGGATTGAGAGGAAAAGTTTACAAATCTTGGTCAAAATTGGTATATATTAGGTCAAACATGGTCAACTAAATATTTTAAACTACTCTTTGAAGTTGGGTCTAAAACCCGTTGAAAAATAGAAAAATAAGAAAAAGTCATTCTAAATATTTTAAAATATTCTTTAATTAAAAATTTAAATAAATGAATTTTAATTATGAAATAAGATCATTTTGGAAAGCAAAGGGTATGTTAGTTCACAACATTTTAAATAGTAATTTAATAAAATTGTGTCAATCAGATGTCAAGGGTGGAAAATATTTTTTCCCTTCAAATTTAGGGTGGAGTATAGTTTCTCCAAACCTCAAATTTCAAAGTGACAACAACCAAAAAGTGGGATGATTTTGCCAAGTAAAATATACAAAGTTTACAAATTGAAATTTAAACATTCAATTAGTTTCTTCAAATTTTATATAAAAAAAAGTTTCTTCAAAGTTCAAATTAAGGTTTTAAAATTTTTTATTTTTTCTGACTTTCATCGTATGTTGGAATTAAGGTTTGAAAATTGCCCAAATTAATTAACAAAATACCAAACAGATTAGAGATATAAACTTATCGATTTGAGCCGAGGCTCAGAACTTAATCCGCTGTCCTAAAGAAGCGATTTCACCCCTACTGGAATGACTCCATCAGTGTAAATGGCTCAGCCTATTGCTCTCTAGGATACAATGGTAGCTCTGTTAGTGTGCACTCACAAACAGAATTTTGAACTTGTCATTGGATGCCCAATATAAAGATTGAAGAAAGATAGAGGAAATAGTATATTAGATGAACTCTATTTTTTTCCTTCTGCTTCTCACATGTTTGGAAGAGGAATGACCCTTTGGTTATATAGAATAGCCAATGGAATATTTTCAGCAAAAGAGTTGACAAAACCCAACACAAAATTTGAAAATCTGCCTTTATATAAGCAACTCCATAATTATTCCTTTCATTTCCTTCAACATCTACTGGTATTATAGGGATTTTTGATAGGGATTTGAATTGGTTAAGGCAAGATAGGTGAAAGTAAGAAAGGAAAGTGATGATATTGTGGATGGGCTGATTTTGTTTGTGAATAAAGAGAGAAGATTGTGGGTATGGGTAATCTGATGGTGAGTTTGGCGAGTTTAATTCTCACCAACCTCATCCACTAATTTTGGTCAACAACAATCCAAGTGGCACTAAAAAGTACCCACCATTTAATAAAATTAGCTTCCTTTTAAATTTTAAAAACATACCCAACAATCTATACCACCATTGTGATCTTCTCTCAATTGGAAATCCTAAGAAAAAAAAAAAGATATTTTCCACAATAACAAACGATTACAGGCATGTTTTGGGAGTTGAAATACCACTCACGGTCCCCAAATCTCAATTCTCCCAAAATTTTATTGCCTACTTTCTTACTTTATTCTCAAGCTGCCTTCACTATAATATCTTCAATGTAAACCTACGCAATTTGTTTATTTGGGTGAGGAATTAGTAATTGCTATTTTGCTGTGACTTGCCCCTAAGATACATTAGCAATTTTAAGCTCTATCCTTTGGCCTACTGATAATTTAATCTGTCAAGGGAGGGTGAATATCGAAGGTTACTTTGAAAATGCGAGAAGTACAAGTAAAAGTGGATAGATTTTCTTTTTGTAAGAGGTATTGGTTCCGATATATAAATTTTCTAAATAGATTTGCGAATTTCGTCCTATGTTTTCACTTTCATGTTATTATTGATTGATTACTACTACCTATAGTGTTTGATGAAACCCATAAGCTGTTTGATATTTGTCTCATAGGATATTTGAATTAGCAATTGAAATGTCTCAATAGTTTTTGTGAAGAGAAACACTGATACACCTTCTTTATCTATTTTATTTTGTATGATTAACCTTCTCTTTTTTATCATATTTGTAAGACAAATTTTAGCTACAAAATGGGTTGTAGCCTTAAGCTATAACCTTACTCAATAAAATAAAAATACTAAATATTTTGAAAATTTAACTATTGAATTGTCATCAGATATTATTTATGATATAATCTATAAGCTTATATTTTATGCATAATTTTAAACTACAAAAACTTGCAATTTAAAAAATTTATTGATGATACAGCTATTGATTTTTTATTTTCTAGAAATTTTGTAAGCATGGAGGTTATAAGAAGAAGATTTAATCCAATGGTGAATTTTGATCACCTCCAATAAAAAGATATTGCGCAAGGTTATAGTCTTATGTTACAACCAATTTTATAGTTAAATTTTGTCTATATTTGCAGGTTCCCTTTTAGATCTCACTGAAAACCATTCATTAACCTTAATGCAACCACAATGAATCCACACAGAGAGACAAACAGTTTGAGATACAAGTGCCACCATCCAAAACCAACAAAGATTGTATCTACTCCTCATGGTTACGCAAATGATCCGATTCATTTTCGATCTCTAAGATTTTTTTTTAGGATGCATGCATATATTACAAAAATATATGTTTGTGTGGAACTTTTTTTTATTGCTTATATAATTTGGCGGGTGTTGGTTACTTTGAACATGTTTTGTAACTTTGTTGTTACGTACATATGAAAAAAAAAATAATAATAAAATAAAAAAAAAAAAAAAAAGAGGAAAAAAAGAGGATAGAGATGGGTGTCGCCGGAGAATCTTCTATGTGCTGAAATTAAAGAAATAGGAAAAGATAAAAGGAAAGTGAACTTCTTGTGTGTGTTTTTTGATTGGTTGGTGAGGATGTTTGGGAAATAGGGGATTCAATATTTAGTTTGTCACATTAACTTGTACATAGGTGATCCACAACTCTGCGCTCAGTTGGCATTGAAATGAGATAGAGACAAGCAAAAATAAATAAATAAATATTGTTGATGAGAAAATTTGAGAAATTAAATGATGGTTGTTTTTTTTTTTTTTTTTTTTATTAACGCAACTTAGTGATGTTGATTTTAGGTGCACCTCTTGTGAAAATATTGAATAGGTATATTTTAGAAATTTAATGCTCACGAATATTCAATTTTTGATTTCTATACTTTCAATAGTTTATCATTTGAACCACCACATATTATTTGTGCGATGGTCACTCCACAAGAACAAGTGCTTGTGAAGTAATAGAGTTTGTTGAGTATGCATTTCAACGTATCAAAGAAGAGGATATGAAGATAAAATGTCCTTGTAATAATTGTAACAATAGGTATAGAAGAACACGAGTTGAGGTTACAGGAGTCCTCATATGGAAAGGGATGATGAATGACTATACTAGATGGCATCTCCATGGAGAGGGAAATAGCAATGAGGATGAGGAAGACAGTGATCAGGAAGATACAATGTACCTAATGTAGAATTTATGTAGTAGAGAATATTTAAACAATCCTAGACTAAATACAGATTAACATGAGGTTAAGTTGCTTATTCTACAAGTACATGGAACCTATAATTAGTTTAGGTCACTTGGGCTACAATATGTTTAACATATATTAACTTGTTAAGTTTGAGAAGATTACGATTCTCATGAACTCTTTTGCTTTATAATAGACATTATTAGCATTATTGGTTAGGTTTAATCTGCAAGTTACCTCCAACAATCTTGAGACATAAAATTTTGAAAACTAATGTATCTTGTAATGCTCTGTGCATAAGCAAAGTTTTATTAGTGAAGAAATGTATCTTCAGTATCACAATTTGTTATTTTAACAACTAAATTTTTTATTTTAACAAATTGGAAAATTTTGGGAAAAAAAATATTACTACTCTACTAGAGAAAAGTAGAGAGATATCACAAATCAGCATGCAGATCCCTTCTTGCATTTAAGTGCACCCGCATTAGCTGTAAGTTTGGGAACAAGAGTAACTGCTTTTGCACTTATGTCAGAAGCGCTTAAGGAAGAACTAGATCTAGAGGAGGATGTGAAAAATGCAACATTTGAGGAATTAATAGCTCTAGAGGAGGATGTGAAAAATGCACCATTTAGAAATTCATCTCCTTCAGATTTCCAATTCCATTTCTGCCATTCACTTTTTGGTGCATCTTCGTATTTGGTCACCTGCACAAGTTCACAATAGGATAAATTTTAGTAAAAATTATGAATGCAATAATCTTGGACCAACTCGATTCAAGAATATGATATATTGTAATTGGTAGTAAAAAATAAAAGTGAGAAACCCAAGTTAAAAATGATGCATTTACTTTTGCAAAAAAGTAAGCAATTGAATAATAAATAAGGGGATTTTACCTCTTTGCTTTTTACATCATCTGGTGCTAGAAATCTGTTCCCTTGGCTAAGGATGGTAGGGGCAGCACTCCCACCTATGGCATACATTTTCCACTTGGTGTAGTCATTATTCACCACATGGACGTACCCGTGCCTAATCCTGCAAATTATTGTGAAAAAGTATATGTTAAAACATCACAATGTACCAACTAGATAACAAACAAACAAACCAAACCAATTAAATTGACAGGTTAATTTACACTTTTTTTTTTCTTTTTTCCTTTTGGCACTTTACCTTGGAATTCTTTGAGTAAGCCCTTCTCCAAAGTGATTGAAGGCAATAGTGACTTGCATGCTCTTGTCTACAGTGTTGGCATCATTGTGTCCCAATAATATAACCTTATCATGTTGTGTAAATAAACTGTTTGAAATGGTAATCAAGGATGAACCTTCAACTGCATCAATCAGACCGTCATCACAGTTTGAAAGTGTGACATGGTCTACCCAAATATGTTTACTACCAAAGATGTTTACAGCATCACCATCTGAAATACCCCTATGCCCAAAGTGACCTGGGGAACTTCTCACATTAGTATTCCCTGCTGGCTTACATTCATGTATGTTTATCCCATGAATTATAATGTTAGTTATTGACTGAATAGTAATGCATCCACCACCAGTTATGTGCACATTAGCTCCCCTACCATCAATGGTCTTATACGAGTTCATAATCAATTCCACCTTCAATTTGATCACCATATCACGTTCAAATATAATCCACAATGGTTCATCTTGGATCACAGCATGTCTTAGAGTCCCATTCTTGGGATTTACAACATCATTATCACTGGGATCTGTAACCACATAAATCTTACCATCTTTACCACCAACAGCATTCTTGCCGAACCCGACTGCACAATCAGCAAGCTTCTGCCGATTCTTATCCCATGTGGAGTCACACTTCCAACAATCATCAATTGGATTCCCAGTTAAGCAAGAGGAACCCTCCTCCAAATTTCTCCTAATCAAAGAGGCATTGATGCTCCTGCCATATAAAAAATGACACAACTTAACACTATAGAATTTAAACTGTAAAAACTAAGGTAACTAACTTTTTTTTCAAGGTAACATTGTAACATTTATGGTTTTTTACCTTTGTACTGCTTGTACTGTAATTTTGGGGTCTTTAACTGGTCTGGTGGCAATGAGGTTTGGGATTAGGAGAGAGAAGAGAATGGTGATGAGAGAGAGTGAATAATAGCTTGTCATTTCTTATTCTTTGCTAGGAAATGTGTGTGTGTGTGTGAGAGAGAGAGAGAGAGAGAGAGAGAGGGAGAGAGTAGAGAAAAACAAGTTTGATGAAACTACAAAGTCTATGCAAAAAAACTAAAAGGAGTCAAGTGGGATTTATAGAACGAGAGATAGTCGGAACTATAACATAGAACCTTTTAAATCTAAATGTAGAATTTTATCTAGAATCAAGGATTTTGAAAAAGTAGTTATGTGACTTATTTAGGTCTTCTTTCTAAGTTTAACCTATTGTATAGATTGTGATAAAAATAGTAAGTTTTTTTTTGGAAGGGGACTCAGTAATACATTTTGAAAATTAGTTACTTTCGACCATAAGATGATGCGATAATGCATGTTTATCTTTGTCTTTTCTTACATTTCAATCTATGAATTTGAACTCAGCAATGAACTTAAGCGGTATTTGACAAGGCCAAGCTACAAATAATTCTTTTTTATTGAGAAAAACAACTCGCAATGAAAATTGGTATATGATCGTTAATGGTCTGTTTGGATTGAAGGGAAGAAAGAGGAAGTAGAGTAGAGTAGATAAGAATTGACCCAAAATTAGCCTATTTTCAGTCAACTCTACTCTACCTCCCTCTACTCCCCTTCCCTCCCTGCTCAATCCAAACAAACCCTAATAGAAATATTGAACCAAAATTTATGGCCTCTTCTAGTTGGTTGCAATTACGTACAATACTTCATAATTACTCTACCATTTCCGTCATATATTTGTAAATTAACATATAGTTGATATTTTTTCTCTTGTTCCAATAGATATATTTTTATTTTGAATACCAAGAGGTATAAAAGTATAAAAATTTGCTAATTTACTAATGCCTCGTTACTACTAGCTATTAGCCCCTTATATGAGTTGTGGAAGCCCAAGCCTAAAAACCCAAGAGCCAAAGATATTAAGAAGAAGTGTAAATCCATTCTAGTTTGGCAATGGTGCACCATGCACTACCTTTCTTTTAAAATTGACCCTAGGCAATATTTCTAATAGCCAGAAACCCAAGATGTATAAGAGTGTGATACCCATGTATGTTGACCATTACAGACCCAAAATGTGAGTGAATGAGCAAACACAAAATCATCACTAAACAAGGAACACCATCTTTTTGTATTAAAGCACTAGCTTAAAGCTCAACTACCATGTCGTTGGTCCAAATTTAATCACTCTTGAAGCAAAGTAGTAAGCACCATGTCGAAAGACCAGACATGGTTTCTCAAGTACCCTCCAAATTGGTGGTCCAAAGTTACAAGATAATTGTAATTTGAAAGTGTTGAGAAATTTAGACCCCGGTTGATAGAATTAACAAGTTTTAAACCCAAGTTGTTAAGTAGATTGATTATGAATAAATCTTGTTAAAACAAACTAACATCGATATCATGTCAATATCATGCACAGCGGAAAAGTAAATAAGACAAGATATGATGACCCAAAAAAACGAATGAAACAAACTAGTTTTACAGTAAAAAACCTGGGGGGAAACTTCTCGTAAAGCAATTCACTATAGTAAAGAGAAGTTTCAGATCTAGTACAAAACCTTTGTCCCTAAACTCTACAATCCTTATAGATGAACTTACAACAGAAACCTTCTACCGCTTCAGAACCTTTGAACTCTTCAGTATATGAACGCCACCCTTTTGCACAGATCCTAATACGTGACTAACCAATGATACACGGATCCCAGTACGTGACTAACTCACCAACTTGAAGAATATGTTGGCTACAAAGTTCTTCACTTCATCAACAATGAAGATCAAGAAGCACTTGATTACAAAATTCTAAAGCGCAAAGACGCAGTAACATATTTCAGAGAGAATAAGCACTCGGTCACTTTTTGCATATGCTCTCCTTGTATTTTCTTATGTGACAGCCTTATAAATAAGCCTTATATATGTATAGAGTTGTGAGAAAAAAAACCCTACACATATATGTCAGCATGGGCCGAAAATCATATCTAGAAATTCTGATTTCGTAGATCTCGATAGATATAGCTATCGAGATATCTGTCAAGAACTCGATAGATATATCTGTCGAGACCTCGATAGATAAATCTGTCGAGCTATCTGTCGAGATTCATTAATCTTCAATAGATATTATTTATTGGTAGCTGTCGAGAATCTGTCCAGTTTTAATGAACAACTTTTCTTCACTTGTTTCTTGGTCCAATCTTCATGGCTTTAATACTTGGCTTGAACAACATGTTTCTTGAAGTACTAAACCCATCCTAGATCTACCCAATTACAAGTAAATGTGTTTTGTCAAAAGATTAGCTAATTACATAAAATATTTCCTTAACAAAAAGGCTTGTTAAGGGTCCAAAATCAAAACACAAGTTAGGTTTTGAGCTACTAGCTAGCCTACTACTCGAATGAAAGGTCAATCATAATGGGATTTCTATTTCTTCTATTTTAAGCTAAGACTTCCCTTCACATTGCTTTTACAAAAAGAAGGTGTCTATTCATATCTCCTATTAGAGATACAATTCATTGTTAGGTATTAATCAAATTTTATTCTTTATACAAAAAAAAAAAAAAAAAGAACAACACGCACACACACACATACACTTTCTTTACAAAGTTGATACTGCAAGGTTGAATTTATTCAACCATGTGTTAGTTTTATTCAACCATGTGTTAGCTTTATTCTGTGCCAAATTTGCTTGTAATTTCAGTAATTAAATACCATGTATTTAAGTGGGAATAATCTAAGAGTTGTGTGTGAGAAAGTATGAAGAAACTCAAGTGTGTGAGCATTTAGAGGATTCTCGCGACTGGATCTTACGAGTGACTTGCGACTGGCAACTCGCCAAAATGCCACACATATAAAGAATGCTGGAAGTTGAAGGGTCACAACAGCTAGAGCAATACAAAACAAAAAGTACAATCTGGCAGGACAGTTATCTCACAACTCAAACTCGCAACACGTTCCAATCGGGAGAGTGAGTCGCCAGAATGCCCTGTTTTACAAAAAAATGACTTTTCACATTCCTCTCATACCCTACTATAAATACTCTTATACCCACGAAATGTAGAAAGCTTTTAGAGAGATTTTGAGAGAGAAAACCAAGATTGACTCATCTACAATCATAGACTTTTGATTCTCCAAATTTCTCTGCTCTCACACTCTCCATTGACATACCCTTGAGATGATTATTAGCAAAATCTTTATCTCACCATACCCATATCAGTGAGGAGGTAGTTTGGCGCTTGGGAAGCAGTTTAGAGATGACCAATTCACTTGGTTGATGCAATGAGCTTATTGCATGATCTAGAAAGCTAAAGAAGACACGGTTAGGCTTAACCTTGTTAGAGCGAGAAGTTTGAAGGGCTTAGGTTGGATAGATTAGGCTTGAAGGGTCTATTATTATTCGTGTATCCCAACTTTATTCTTTAATAGATCATTTCACCGCTTGGAGGGTGGCGGAGAGGTGTTTTTCGTCGAGTTCTTTGGTTTTCTCTTTGATAACACGTGCCAGTGATATCTTTATGTTTGCATCTCTCTAACCCTTATTCTTACCTTTTAATTACTGCTATGTTGTGATTAATTATGGTATTTAACTTGTACTTATCATTCCGCACATCTATTATTTGAGTATAAGCTTGTATTGGTTAAATTTGAAATTGGGGGTCTAAACATTCATTAGCGGTTTACACACAGTGAGCTTTCAGATACTTTTTTTATTGGTTAGAAATGCTCCTACTACCACCTGAACCCCCTCTTCAATCTTCCCTACTACGTTAATACCTTTAAAACTTCTAATAGCGATACTTGGATTAAATATACTCAAAGAGAAAATGGCAACGGTATAGTTCAACTTAAGTACTGGGATAGGAAAAACTACCTATTTAGGGTTTTGATTCATTTTCAAAGATCAATATTTTCCCTCGCAAAACCTTTCGTTTAAACAGTAAACACTCCAACTCTAAAGAAATATAATTAGTATTTTAAACGTTATGTTCTCAGATTTTTTTTTTTGGACAAATATATGACATATATTTGTTACAAGTATTATACCTTAGACTCTAGACCCAATCAATTGAATTATCATGTTCAACCTTAATTCAGACAATCGAGCATCTATCACATGGAATAGAAAACCTTGCTGGTTTGTTTCTCGCGTAAACTGGATTCACACATGTGACTTAAGAATAAAGATCATGTTAGCTCTTCCTTGTCCCTTATAAACATTCTTCTTCTTTTTAACATTTTTATTTATTTTGAAGACTGAAATTGGCTTTCAGGTAATAATCAAAGAAAAAATAAAATTGCAAATTGTTGAAAATGACAATTGAGCTGAGTCAAATTAGGTTCC